>NC_138029.1:107983825-108583825 GCF_964106645.2 Podarcis pityusensis
ATATGGCTTTAGTAGAAATGTTATAAGGAATTAAGTATAAATAGATTAATAGAGAATTAAAGGGAAAAATAAGGTTAGAATGTGTTAAGATAATTATAGGATAGAAAACAGAGGAAGATGGAAAGGAATTGCTGAAACAATTAACAGAAGTGGAATACAAAAAGGGAGGTGTGAGGAGGTCGTGGAAATAAGTGAATGAAAGATAAGATATTGAAATTGTTTGATGTGTTTAATTGTTTTTGTTTTGTTTTGTTAGTTTAATGTGTTAGTGTTATGTAGTGTTTTTGTATTGTATTGTATTTTTTTTGTAGTGTTTAAATTGTTGGAAAAGTAATAAATATTATTTTCAAAAAAAAAGACTCTGGGGTTGTGGCGCTCATCTCACTTTATTGGCCGCGGGAGCCAGCGTACAGCTTCCGGGTCACGTGGCCAGCATGACCAAGCCGCTTCTGGCGAAATAGAGCAGCGCACGGAAACGCTGTTTACCTTCCCGCCGGAGCAGTACCTATTTATCTAATTGCACTTTGATGTGCTTTTGAACTGCTAGGTGGGCAGGAGCAGGGCTGAGCAACGGGAGCTCACCCCATCACGGGGATTCGAACCGCCGACCTTCTGATCGGCAAGTCCTAGGCTCTGTGGTTTAGCCCACAGCGCCACCCGTGTCCCTGTTAATATATGCTTTAATGTACATCTATTATCTCATCTCAATTCTGTAGGTTTCCAAGATGGGAGAAGGACAAGGATCAACGCAGCCTCCGGAAAATCTGAATAGTAAATATCAGTTCTTTCGCAGAACCACAGAATTGTAGAATTGGAAGGGGTCCCAAGGGTCATCTAGTCCAACCCCCTGCAATGGCAGGAATCTCAACTAAACCATCCATGACTGATGACCATCCAACCTCTGCTTAAAAACCTCCGAGGAAGGAGGACTTTCTGAGGGAGTCGGTTCCACTGTTGAACAGATGTTGCCATCAGAGTGTTATTCCTGATGTTTAGTCAGAATCCCCTTTGTTATGATTATATGTGGCCACTGACCTGTATTTCAAATGTAGGGAACTATGGGCCCTCCAGATATTGTTGGGCTGTCAGCTCCAGCAAGCAAAGCCAGCGGCAAAGGATTAAGGGACTTGTGGTTCAGTAGCATCTGGAGGCCCAAAGATCCCACAAACTTGCTGTATATCAAAGTTAGCCTGCTCTCCTCTGGTGTGCTGCAGGTCTCTGTCCTATCACCGGTGTTAGGGGAATGGGGACAGTTTTACCCTCACCTATCAGCCCAGTTCCCATCACTTGTTACGTTGCCATTATAGTTCTCGAAATAAGCCTACAGTTTATGTTCTGAAGAACGGATATTGGAGGTGGGTGCAATGGCCTTTGCTGCTGGGGTGGAGTTTCTCTAAAGAGGTAGCAACTATTGCAGGAGGATGTGAAAACCATGCCACTCCCGTCGCAAGTTCTGTCTACATGTGTCCAGGAAATGGAATACAGTGGTACCTCGGAAGTTGAACGGAATCCATTCCGGAAGTCCGTTTGACTTCCAAAACGTTTGGAAACAAAGGCCCGGCTTCCGATTGGCTGCAGGAAGCTCCTGCAGCCAATCAGAAGTCACAGAAGTCGCCTCAGACGTCCGGGTTCCAAAGAACATTCACAAACCGGAACACTCACTTCCGGGTTTGCGGTGTTCAGCAGCCAAAATGTTCGACTCGCAAGGTGTTTGGGATCCAAGGTACAATTGTATTCTTGTTAGATCAGATCAAAATCCTGTTTGCTCCAGCACTGTCGCCTTCTCTCACTTCTTCTCTTTTTCTGCCGGACTTGTAGGACTTTCTCGACTGAATATTTCATGTTTGTTCATACTTTGTCCATGGGTTGAACGCGATAAGAAATCAATGCCGATAGACTTGGCAGAGTTTAAGGAACTGGATGCCTACGCACAGAAGGTTTGCTTTCTCTTCTTGTGATATGTTCAGTGTAGAATAATAGTCCAGCAAATAATCTGCTAGGATGCTCAGGTTTTCAATGGGCATTTGGAATTTGAGAGTACTTTCAAGTAACCACTCCTGATAGGAGGCAACTTATTCTGTCCACATTGAATAACAAACATCGTAAGTCACAATACGGTGCTCCCATTTTCTGCATGGTTAACATAAAAAGTGCCTATACACGAAGGCTGCAAACACCGCCCCCCCCCCCCCAGAATCCCGCAACTGTTGTTTATCCCTCATAGAGCTAAGATTCGCAGCACCCCTTAACTATGGTTCACAGGACTATTTGAGGGCGGGGCTTGTGCATTAATTGTACAGTATGGTGTGGAGTACGCAGTTATACAGTGGTACCTCAGGTTACATACGCTTCAGGTTACAGACTCCACTAACCCAGAAATAGTACATCAAGTTAAGAAATTTACCTCAGAATGAGAACGGAAATCATCCACGAACACCTTCCTTGTTCTCTTAAAATGACAATGGCACCCACTTAAGAGGTGCTGGAACTGAATTCCTGTGAGTTCTGGCTGAAAAAAGACTCAAAAGTCAGGTGAGAATCAACAACCGTGGTTGTGACTCAGTGCTGATTCCCCAATCCTGCCAGGGCTGACTAAGTAGCCAGGGCAGTGCCGGATTTACATATAAGCTAAACAAGCTATAGCTTAGGGCCCCACTTTCTTAGGGGTCTCCAAAACATTTAAAAGAAAAAAAAACACACACCTGGATATACATTTCCAAAATATAAGATAAAAAAACAAATAAAATAAATCCTACATACAGCAACAGTGTTTTGTGTTGTGTAGGCTCCTATGATGCAAGTAATGGGCCCTGACTGCTAGCCTGCTCCCTAAAATATCACTGGTTTGCTCATTTCTATATATAGGGGACAGTGGTACCTCGGGTTACATACGCTTCAGGTTACATACACTTCAGGTTACAGACTCCGCTAACCCAGAATTAGTACCTCGGGTTAAGAACTTTGCTTCAGGATGAGAACAGAAATCGTGCTCTGGCGGTGCGGCGGCAGTGGGAGGCCCCATTAGCTAAAGTGGTCCTTCAGGTTAAGAACGGACCTCCAGAACAAATTAAGTACTTAACCCGAGGTACCACTGTACCTACATTCTGCATGGACTGGTTGCATGACAACATGTGCAAATGGCTTTAGATACCCATTAGGTCCATAAATTACCCTATATTCAACACAAAAAACAGCGACAATTTGTTGTTGACAAAGGACAGCTGGACATATAAAGGGCCCCATTACCTTCAGTAGCTTAGGGCCTCATCAAACCTGAATCCGGCCCTGAGCCAGGTCTGCCTCAGCCCTTCACCCTCCTTGCCCCACAAATGCCCCCCCCCCACGTATGCCATTGCCCACCCACAGGTAGAATGGGGAGTTGCGTACCAGGGGAGGGATGATGGCACCCCTCCACCAGCGGAAGCTGACAGGGCTGGCTGGCTGAATGCTTCCCCACAATCCAACACATGCACAACCCAGACATCACAAAGGGGATTTGGATCGCAGCTGAAGATTGTGGACACAGTATTAACACTGGAAAATTGAAAGGTTAATCATGCTTCTCCCTTCAGAATTATTTTTACCGAGGGGTAAGTTTTTGGCAAATTTAATAATTGATTGATTGATTGATTGATTGTTCAGCTCAAGCACACACACTTAATCGTCTGTGCAATCCTGCGCATTTTGACTCAGAAGGAAGCTCCACTGAATTCAATAGCACCGAGCGTCTTGTAAGTGCCTGTACAATTGCACCCTAAATTTTCTTTAAACAAGTGGAAGCCTTAGATAGAAGGAAGCAACTGAGTACCGCTCCTCCATATTAACTGCTACCAAATCTATTTCCCTTTTGTGAAACAGGTGGATGTCAAGGATACTGTGGAAAACCTGGTGAGCGTCTTGCTCCAAAAAGCCCACAGTGACCTGGAGAAAGTCCGAGCCTTTTGGGTGTGGATTTGCCATCATATTGGTAGGTGGAGGTGCCACCTTATGCATTCTGGCATTCTTTTGCCTCTGACAACTGCCCACAAGTCCCCATCCCTTACCTAACTGTAGATAAAAGTCAATGCTCTACAACACAAGCAGCAAAGCTGTGTGCTGGTGGCTGCTGCTTCTTTTATTTGGATAATCTGCAGTTAGGCTTGTATACACCATGCCTTTAAAGCACATTCAAAGCACATTCTTTCCCCTCAAAAGAATTATGGGCACTGTGGTTTGTTAAGGGTAGCTGGGAATAGTACCTCTGTGAGGCGTAAACTATAGCGCCCAGAATGCTTTGAGGGAAAGAATGTGCTTCAGATGTGCTTTAAAGGTATTGCGTGCGCATAGATGAAGACACAATGAAATAGCTTTTCAATAACTCCCCGCCTGACTAGGTTGCTTCAGCTGTTTTTTAAAACCTGGTGTCCCTGCCTGTTGCGGCCCCTTTTTCATTGTGCGTTGCAAACTTTGGGGTGACATTTCACAAATGTCTTTATTTCTTCAGAATATGATGAGGAAGGCTGCCGTGACAGAGAGAAGCTGGCTTTAAAGCCAGCCGATGTCCTTCGGTCAGGAAAGACTATTTGTTCTGGATATTCTCTACTCTTTGCAAAGATGTGCAGGTAACTCTTTTGGCCTCAGCCATCATGGCAAACAGCTGTTACTTGGCAGGGACGACGGGAGATCTGCAGAGCCACAGGTTCCCCACCCCAGTACCAAACTATGAATGCTCCTGAAGGAAACTTTTGATATATCACTTGAGAGCTCACTTGGTTAGAGCGTTGTGATGATAACGCCAGGATTGCAGGTTTGATCGCTGTATGGTAGGGCTGCCATATGTTTGCAATTTCCCGGATATTGCCAGCATTCATCCATCGGAAATGGCGTCCGGGTGAATTTTTGGGAAGTCGGTTTAAAATGTCTGGGGAAACCCTGTTGCATGGCAGCCCATAGTGTTGATTATTTGGAGATTTTCCCAAAAAAGCTGAACAACTTTGCCCCCCAACCCTACCATATGGGACAACTGCATATTCCCAGACTAGAAGAAAGCATATATTCACTGGAAATCCTGCTTGGTCCCTCCCCACCAAACACTGCATGTACATTTTAAAACCCCTTCTTGCTGCCTGAAAAGATTCCTCTCTCCTTCTTTTCAAAATATAAGCCGATTCTGCTTATAACATGAATTTATACGCCAGTGCAACATACAAACTACCATGCCTTTATAGCAGGAGTGAGGACCTTGGGCCTTCCAGGTGTTGCTTAGCTACAAGTCCCATCAGCCCTAGCAAGCTTGACCAATGGCAACGTCTGGAGAGCCAAAGATTCCCCCTACCTGTGATTCGCAAATGAACGAGACAGGCTGCAGCCACAATTGGGCCTGTTAGCACTTACTGAGCCATGGCTTTTCTGCAAAGGAAAGTACAGTGGTACCTTGGGTTACATACGCTTCAGGTTACACACTCCGCTAACCCAGAAATAGTACCTCGAGTTAAGAATTTTGCTTCAGGATATGAACAGAAATCGGGCTCCGGCGGCGCGGCAGCAGCAGGAGGCCCCATAAGCTAAAGTGGTTCTTCAGGTTAAGAACAGTTTCAGGTTAAGTACGGACCTCCGGAACGAATTAAGTACTTAACCTGAGGTACCACTGTAGTGGTCTCGTGCGGAACTTCTGTTTTCTCCATAAAAATCCCACTCTCCACATCTCTGTTGTGGAACAAAATGAAGGATGGCCATTCCAGTCCAATAAAACAAAACAAAACAAAAGCAATGAAAGGAGCCAGTCCCCTTGGCAACAAGGGTGTTCCTGAATACCTTTCTTTCCCCCTCAGTCTTGCAGGGATACGGTGTAGGTATTTGGTCGGCAGAACAAGGAACATGAAGAGGCATGCCTGGAATGCTGTTTATCTTGATGGAAAGTGGCATCTTCTGGACTGCACATGGGGAAGATGCGGGGTCCTTGGCAGGTACGTTGCGGGGAAATAGAAAGCCATTCATAGTGTGGGGCACAATGATGTAACCTGGTTGACTTCCTTTGTTTTCATGGGTTTTCTGTTTGGCTTGGTCCACTTCTTGGGGTTTGTGATTGGATGGCCCCAGGGCTGACCATTATAAGTAAAGGTAAAGGGACCCCTGACCATTAGGTCCAGTCGTGTCCGACTCTGGGGTTGCAGCGTTCATCTCACTTTACTGGCCGAGGGAGCCGGCGTACAGCTTCCGGGTTATGTGGCCAGCAGGACTAAGCCGCTTCTGGCGAACCAGAGCAGCGCACGGAAATGCCGTTTACCTTCCCGCCGGAGTGGTACCTATTTATCTACTTGCACTTTGACGTGCTTTCGAACTGCTAGGGACATGGGTGGAGCTGTGGGTTAAACCACAGAGCCTAGGACTTGCTGATCAGAAGGTCGGCGGTTTGAATCCCCGCGACGGGGTGAGCTCCCGTTGCTCGGTCCCTGACCATTATAAGCTGGTGGAATAAGAATTAATGTATTTTTTGCTCTATAAGACGCACCCCGACCATAAGACGCACCTAGTTTTTAGAGGAGGAAAACAAGGGGGAAAAATATTTTGAATCAAATGTTGTTGAAGAGGAAGGAGGAGGGAGGATCAGGCTAAGGATTAGGCCGGTCCGCCTGCCCCTTTGGGGAAGCTGGATCTGCTGGCCTCCTAGCAGCGTTGTCCCTGTTGTGGGGATCGGAGGAGGCAGGCGAGACGAAGCAACACTCTTCAGCAAAGCGGGAGGAGGAAAGGAAGGGAGCCCTTACGGAGCCCCTTCCTTTCCTCCTCCCGCTACGCTGAAGAGGCGCTGCTCTGCTCTGCTGAAGCCAGCAGAGCAAGAGGGAGAGCTGCACAGCGCCTCTTGGTCTGCTGGCTTCCCAGCGAAGCAGGACGAGGGACGGAAGGGGCTCCGTAAAGGCTCCCTTCCGTCCCTCATCGTGCATCGCTGTGAAGGCAGCGCAGCAAGAGGCGTTGCGCAGCTCTCGCTCTTGCTCTGCTGGCTTCAGCGATAGCTGCGCAGCCTGCATTCACCCCATAAGCCGCACATACATTTCCCCTTACTTTTTAGGAGGTAAAAAGTGTGTCTTATAGAGCGAAAAATACGGTAAGCCATTGGCATGGAGCGTCACAGTGGTGGGGGAAACAAGGGAACTCCATCACCACCTATCCTCTCAAATGGTTCATTTGAGTATGTTGGGCTATGCATGCAAGATTTCCTCGACCTAGTGCCCTGCAGCTGTTTTCAACTCCCATCACCCAGTGCCGGATTTATATATGAGCTAAACAAGCTATAGTTTAGGGCCCCACTCTCTTGGGGGCCTCCCAAAAATATAAAGGAAACAAAAACTGGACGTACATTTCCAAGATACAAGATTAAAAAAAAAGAATAAAACCTACATACAGCAACAGTGTTTTGTTTTGTTTTGTGTGGGCGCCTATGATGTAATTAACGGGCACCGCCTGCTAGCCTGCTCCCTAAAATATCACTGGTTCGCTCATTTCTATATACAGCTGGACATATAAAGGGCCCCATTACCTTCAGTAGCTTAGGGCCTCATCAAACCTAAATCTGGCCCTGCCATCACCCCTGACCATTGGACGTGCTAGCTGGGATTGATGGGATACAGAGTTCAGTATCATCTGGAAGGAATCAGAAGGCTAGTTTAGAGTGTCACCCAAAGCCTAAACTGTGGCTAACGTTGACTATGGTTTGTTTAAACCAGCTAGCTTGATACGCCATGGTTTGAATTTGTCAGTCCATCCGATGTGGGCGAGAAGAGAAGTTGTAGGTGCTTGAACCCAGGAGCTAGTTTCCAAACCTTTCATAGCCAAGAGAGGGAGGAGGTGGGGGAAAGTGGGAGCCTGGGGCTCACGTTGGTTCATTCTCAGCATGCTAAACTGTGGTTTCACTTGCCATCTGAACTGGGCCTGTAAGCATTCTAACACTGCTCTTTGTCCTTTTGCAGATGCAACGACTACTACTTCCTTACGCATCCTGTTCTGTTTGTTGAGAATCACCTCCCGGATGACCCCAAGTGGCTGCTTCTCAAACAGATAATGATGTGTGCAGCGGTTGCATTTATTTCCAAAAGAAAGGCGCAAAATTAAGTACAGTGGATGCTTGGGTTGCGAACGTGATCTGTGTTGGACGCACGTTCGCAACCCGCAGCACTCACAACCCGCGTCTGCACATGCGCAGGTTGCGATTTGACACTTCTGCGCATGCGCAAAGCGCAATTTAGCGCATGCGCGACCGCCGAAACCCAGAAGTAACCCATTCCGGTACTTCCAGGTTTCAGCAGTCTGCTACCCAAAAAAACGCAACCTGAAGCGTCTGTAATGACTGAATACAGGTATCCAATATACAGGTATGACTGTATATTGGAAATCCTCATATAAATTTCCGATGCTCTTGAAGAAAAGCCCTGTGCTTCGCTGGATCATAGGTCAACAAATAGGTGACAGAAGCAACATTCTAGGCTTTTGATGGGGATCTTTTTACTCTTTAAAATCAAGGTGTGTTTGTACTGTCCGATTTGCTGCCCTCTTATACTTGTAAATCTTACTGTCTGAAAATATAATCCTTTCATTTTCATTTCATGCAATAAACCAATTTTTCTGTCTTCCTCTTGTGTGTGAACTTATTGAGACATAACATTAAGGATAAGCATGAATTCGTAACAGACACGTGTTTAACTCCAGTAAAAGATCCTAAAACTCTTGGGAGTGTGCACAGAAATATGTGTGCATGGTCGACATGCGTACAGGTCCAGATACACATTTCGTAGCAGTATGTTTTCCTGAAATTATTACGAGCCTTTTAGTATGAAGGTGACATTTTCTGCCTCCCACCCCCTCCCAAACTGCTTTCTGTCGCATGAAGAAAACATGTCATTTTCCGGGCACTATATTGGCTCGCAGTACGTTTCCGAGCACAATTCAAAGTGTTGGTGCTGATCTTTAAAGCCCTAAATGGCCTCAGCACAGTATAACTGATGGAGTGTCTCCACCCCCATCCTTCAACCCAGACACTGAGGTCCAGCTCCGAGGGCCTTCTGGCGGTTCCCTCACTGCGAGAAGTTACAGGGAACAAGGCAGAGGGCCTTCTCGGTAGTGGCGCCCGCCCTGTGGAGCGCCATCCTATCAGATGTCAAGGAAATAAACAACTACCTGACATTTAGAAGACACCTGAAGGCAGCCCTGTTTAAGAAAGTTTTTTAATGTTTGATGTTTTATCGTGTTTTTAATATTCTGTTGGGAGCCGCCCAGAGTGGGGAAACCCAGCCAGATGGGCGGAGTATAAATAATAAATCATGATGATGATGAAGTAGTCAGCAGGGCATATCCACCTCTCCTCATATTTTTTAAACAGCTTCTGTATTTGGCTAATTTTCTTACCTTTGAAAAAATATATATTTCTTTTGCTCTTTCTTACCTTCAGGAGCTTTTCCCCCAAAAGGAAATTGAGCAAGATAAAATTTACCGTAGCTTCTTTTAAGAGATCAAAGGGGCTTATATTTTCCCAAGAAGGTTCATTTTTATGTTAAAGATCCACATTAAAGTTTTTGAATTTTGCTTGAATGGCAAACTCACGTGGAGAGGCCTTGATAGAACACGGTTGTTTACAAAGGCACATTTCAGCAGTATTGGGTGGTTGTTTCCTGCGGCAAGACAAGAAACCTTCAGCTCCTAAGGTCACATTTTGTATCTTTAGAGCAGGGATGGGGAACGTCCGACCCCTGGGAAAATCTTGCCCCCCCTTCAACATTTGGCCCATGAGACCATTCTTGGCAAACCATGGCCAACCCCCTCTACACCTTCTGTCATGCAGGTATGGGTGGGGCTTGACTGAGAGGGTGTGGCTTTCCAAAGCTGCTTTGTGCAGCTCCCAAAACATCTGACAGCCTACTGAAGCCTCTGAAGCAATGCAGAAAGCAGGGACCCATTGCTAAGCAGGATTGCTCCCCCTTCATATCAGCTGATCTAAAGGGAGACCAAGCCTGGTGTGTTCGGCTGAGCCATGGCGCTCCTGGCAGAGAGCTCTCTGGTGTGCCGAAACTCAGCACTAAGCAAGATTGTGCCCCCACCCCTCATTAGGAGAGGGGGAGATCCTTCTTAGTGCTAGTTCAGCAGAGAGATTGGGCATGCCAGGCTCCCTGCAGGGAGCTCACAGGCACTCCTGAACTGAGCCCTAAAAAGGAAGGAGAGAGAAGTTGCTTCTCTTCCCCTTGAAGTCTTGCTGTGCTCTTAAAGAGAGCGGTGGAGACTCCCAAAGGCTTCTCCCGCACTCCTGTTATGCCTGATCTAATTGCAATGATAAAACTGGTCCTTATAGTCCTTTTCCCTTTTCCCTTTTAGGTCTTAAGGAACGCGGGTGGTGCTGTGGTCTAAACCACTGAGCCTATTGGGCTTGCCGATCGAAAGGTCGGCGGTTCGAATCCCCGCGATTTGGTGAGCTCCCGTTGCTCGGTCCCAGCTCCTGCCAACCCAGCAGCTCGAAAGCACGCCAGTGCAAATAGATAAATAGGTACCGCTGCGGCGGGAAGGTAAATGGCATTTCCGTGCACTCTGGTTTCTGTCACGGTGTTCCATTGCGCCAGAAGCGGTTTAGTCTTGCTGGCCACATGACCCATAAAGCTGTCTGTGGACAAATGCTGGCTCCCTCGGCCTGAAAGTGAGATGAGCACCGCAACCGCATAGTTGCCTTTTACTGGACCATCCAGGGGTCCTTTACCTTTACCTTTTACCTTACGGAAGTGAAAGGGATTTTGAACCACAGACAGATGCTGATAAGGATCTAGAACATAGAACCAAAAAGATCCCCCATCCCTGCTGTAATTAATTCAGCTTATAAGGTATCTAATTACTAAATATATCAGCTCATAACTATCGTAAGTGTTATTGGCCTAAGCCATGGGTAGGCAGACTAAGGCTGGGGTCCAATCGCCTTCTAAATCTGGCCCGCAGATGGTCCAGGAATCAGCATGTTTTTACATGAGTAGAATGTGTCCATTTATTTAAAATGCATCTCTGGGTTATTTGTGGGGCGTAGAAATTTGTTCCATTTTTAGGTTCAAAATATAGTCCGGCCCCCGCCACAAGGTCTGAGGGACAGTGGACCAGCTCCCTGATGAAGAAGTTTGCTGACCCCTGGAAGCTCATCTGAGTTTGTTCATAACCTAATCTAATCTAACCTAACCTAACCTACCCTAACCTAACCTATTGTGATGGCCTCCAATTTGGATGGTGTTAATAGAGGGTTTGGGGATGTGGGTGTGCTGTGGGTTAAACCACAGAGCCCAGGACTTGCCGATCAGAAGGTCGGCGGTTCGAATCCCCGTGACGGGGCGAGATCCCGTTGTTTGGTCCCTGCTCCTGCCAACCTAGCAGTTCGAAAGCATGTCAAAGTGGAAGTAGATAAATAGGTACCGCTCTGGCGGGAAGGTAAACGGTGTTTCCGTGGGCTGCTCTGGTTCACCAGAAGCGGCTTAGTCATGCTGGGCACATGACCCAGAAGCTATACGCCGGCTCCCTCGGCCAATAAAGCGAGATGAGCGCCACAACCCCAGAGTCGGTCACGACTGGACCTAATGGTCAGGGGTCCCTTTACCTTTAATAGAGGGTTTGACAAATTCATGGAGAAGATTGTTATCCATGGCTATAAGCCAAGGAGGCAGCAAGGCTTCTGAATACCAGCTGCTGGAGATCACAGGAAGGGAGATGGCTATTGTGCACGGATCCTGCTTGCAGTTGCTGCTATCCCACGGGCCACTGTGAGAACAAGAGGCTGTTCTTCTGGAGGAGAGGAAATGAGCAACAGAGACACCTGCCGTATCTTTGTTCCCCCATGCTGGGAGCTTGGACACACTCCAGCTAAAAACATCTTATGATTGCCGTTTGTTTTCACTTTGCAGGTGCCATTCCTGCTACTCCTCTGTCCTAATGCCAAGGTCTCAAGGAGGGGGGTGGTGTTGGCAATCTCAGATCAAACCATGCTCTGCCCTCACCTTCACCCTCACTTTGGCACTTCGTTCCTGGATGAAAGCACTTAATTGTTCGTCCTGCAGCAATACGTTTTCCTCCAAAGAAGAAAAATAATCACTCGGGCGTCTTCTACATCAAATAGGTAACCAAGGCATCTTAATTTGCTTGCGTTTCTTAGGAAGAGGGTTTGGGAAACTCAACAACTGACTGGGGTTGGGAACTATCTAATTACTAGTAACTAGTGAAATTTGAAGACTGGGATTCTAGGCAGGAGCTGATTTCAGGCACAGTCCCTGGAGCGTAAACAGCCCAGTAACAACCCAGTGGAAAAGGGGTTGATGCTTACACAGTTAAATAAAAAAGCAGACTTTTGACTGTAAAGAAAACAAATCTTTTGTCTTATTAATGTACAAAACTTAATAGGATCATTAAATGATATTTGAGTGTACGGTGTAGAACTTATACTGATATTATCTAGAAAATGGAATTCATGGGAATTAATACAAAATAAAATATTTGAAAATAAGGCACCTTAAAAGGTAAAGGGACCCCTGACCATTAGGTCCGGTTGTGACCGACTCTGGGGTTGCGGCGCTCATCTCGCTTTACTGCCCGAGGGAGCCGGCGTACAGCTTCCGTGTCATGTGGCCAGCATGACTAAGCCGCTTCTGGTGAACCACAGCAGTGCACGGAAACGCCGTTTACCTTCCCACCGGAGCGGTACCTATTTATCTACTTGCACTTGATGTGCTTTTGAACTGCTAGGTTGGCAGGAGCAAGGACCAAGCAACAGAAGCTCACCCCTTCGCGGGGATTCAAACTGCTGACCTTCTGATCGGAAAGTCCTAGGCTCTGTGGTTTAACCCACAGTGCCATCCGCGTCCCTCTAAGGCCCCTTACACATGATTAAATTCAAAGGTGATTTTACATTTCTTCATGACATAGACTAGCAAAACCATCATTTTCAAGACACAAGCCTAGCAGATCTGGAACTAATACCTGATGATCTGATAAAATCGAGAGTCTTTACTTGGACTTTGTTACTTTAACTCACATGCAACTACTCATTCGACATGCCTATTTTATATTTGTGTTTTTCACCTTTTGATTTCCTCCTGTTACAACTGTCCTGTCTGTTTGGGACTGAACCAGGGATCTTCTGCTCTGCCACTAAGCTACAAACCTTTCCCTAAAGGCAGAATCCAGTGCTGTGGCTGAAGCTCAAACGACAACATGATCCTCAGGCAATTGCCTTGCCCTCTGCAACATCCTTTTTTGTGTTTCCACTTCTAGGGATGGTACTGTAAGGTTTCAGACCATCTTCCATTGCCATCTTGTGGCCAATAGGAATTAAAATTGGTGTTTGGGTGTTGTGCAGTAGTACCTTGGTTCTCAAACACCTTAGTACTCAAACAACTTGGAACCCAAACACTGCAAACCCGGAAGTAAGTGTTCCGGTTTGCGAACTTTCTTCAGAAGGTGAATGAGCTCCGTTTTGAGTGTTACGCTTCCCTTTTGAGTGCCACACTTCCGTTTTGAGTGTTACGCTGAGGTCTGTCTGTTTTTGCTATTTATTTTACGTTTTTGTTTTGGGGGCTCTTTTTGTTTTTGTGACTGTGTGGAACCCAGTTCAGCTACTGATGGATTGACTGTGTGACTGCAGTACATTGTTTATTGCTTTCATTTTATGGATTGATGGTCTCTTTAGATAGTAAAATTCATGTTAAATTGCTGTTTTAGGGGTTGTTTTTAGAAGTCTGGAACAGATTAATCCATTCTGTATTACTTTCTATGGGAAAGCATGCCTTGGTTTTGGAACACTTTGGTTTTGTAACCGACTTCCAGAACCAAGGTACCACTGGTTTGAGAACCAAGGTACCACTGTATTCACTCCTTTTTGTAAATGGCTTTGGTATTTACCTTTAAGGTCAAGTGGTATATAAACTTTATAAACCTAATTACAGTGGTACCTCGGGTTACAGACACTTCAGGTTACAGACTCCGCTAACCCAGAAATAGTACCTCAGGTTAAGAACTTTGCTTCAGGATGAGGACAGAAATTGCGCGGCGGCAGCAGGAGGCCCCATTAGCTAAAGTGGTACCTCAGGTTAAGAAAAGTTTCAGGTTAAGAACGGACCTCCGGAATGAATTAAGTACTTAACCTGAGGTAGAAGATAAAGGTAAAGGTCCAGTCGTGGCCGACTCTGGGGTTGCGGCGCTCATCTCACTTTATTGGCTGAGGGAGCCGGCATACAACTTCCGGGTCATGTGGCCAGCATGACTAAGCCGCTTCTGGCGAACCAGAGCAGCACACGGAAACGCCGTTTACCTTCCGGCCAGAGCAGCATCTATTTATCTACTTGCACTTTGACATGCTTTTGAACTGCTAGGTTGGCAGGAGCTGGGAACGAGCAATGGGAGCTCACCCCGTTGCGGGGATTCAAACCGCCGACCTTCTGATTGGCAAGTCTTAGGCTCTGTGGTTTAACCCTCAGCACCACCCGCGTCCCTCTTAACCCGAGGTACCACTGTAATAAAAATGGATATGCTCCGGGGGGGGGGGTTGTCGGGGTGAGGAGATGCCTGGCCGAAACATCAAGCTTGCAGGTTGTCTGGTTAAAAAAATCTCCTTACTGTTAGCATTTGGAGCTAAATGTTGGCAGAAGCTGAATGGAAGCAGAATCCCTTTTGGAGGAAAGCACTTGACCCTGGCTACAATCAGGAAAATAAGAGACCTAATATTTATTATCGGAAATACCTATATGATAGGGAAGATTCTAGATCTGTCTGGCTAAGGTGGAGGTGCGATAAGCATATGTTTGGCCTTGCAACTCAAACAAAGTGTGCTCCCATTATGTATCGCATCATGGAGGAGGAAGGAAAGGAGGAAGGAGGTGAGATCAGCAACCCTGTGATTGTCAGTGTAACATCGAGGGCTTATCCACACTTCCATTTCTTCTGCTCCTTCCAGGTATGGTCCGTGCTTTATAGCTCTGTGAGCGCTCTTTTTTTGCCCCAGAACATTCCCCTAAAAACCCGCTCTTTGGTGCTAATTCAGAGCAAATGTCAATCTGCAGAAAACCCAAACTGACGTTTGTGCAAGTTTAACCTGGCCAGTCTTTACAATACAGTGGTACCTCGGGTTAAGTAAGGTACTTAATTGGTTCCGGAGGTCCGTTCTTAACCTGAAACTGTTCTTAACCTGAAGCACCACTTTAGCTAATGGGGGCCTCCCGCTGCTGCCGCGCCGCCGGAGCACGATTTCTGTTCTCATCATGAAACAAAGTTCTTAACCTGAAGCACTATTTCTGGGTTAGTGGAGTCTGTAACCTGAAGCGTATGTAACCTGAAGCGTATGTAACCTGAGGTACCACTGTACAATGTCCCAGAAAGCCTTTGCAACTCAATGAAGCATCAGCTGTCTCCCAAGCCAGTGCTCTGTCTCACCTGGGCAAGCACAGCTTCACTGCCAGTATGACGACTCTGTGGGATGATGGAAATTGCGATATATGCTTTCATGTGCATCTTGTCTCATCCCAACAGTAGCGATTTTGTAGGCTTTCCAGGAGAAGGAGGAAGATCAATGGCACTTGAGAAAAAAGATCTGTACGGTAAATATAACTTCTTTGTTATGGCTATAAAGGACCCCTGACCATTAGGTCCAGTCATGGCCGACTCTGGGGTTGTGGCGCTCATCTCGCTTTATTGGCCGAGGGAGCCGGTGTACAGCTTCCGGGTCATGTGGCCAGCGTGACTAAGCCACTTCTGGCGAACCAGAGCAGCGCACGGAAACACCATTTACCTTCCCGCCGGAGCGGTACCTATTTATCTACTTGCACTTTGACATGCTTTTGAACTGCTAGGTTGGCAGGAGCAGGGACTGAGCAACGGGAGCTCACCCCGTTGCGGGGATTCGAACCGGGACCTTCTGATCAGCAAGGTTTAACCCACAGCGCCACCTGTGTCCCTTTGTTATGGCTATATATGGCTATATTTTAGTTGTGGGGAACGTTTGGCCCTCCAGATGTTGTTGGACTACAACTGCCAACAGCCTCAGCAAGCATGGTCAGTCGCGAGGAATAATGGGAGTTGTATATCATAGTAGCAGAGAAAGCAGTTTTCATGAGAGCCCGTCCACACCTCTTGAGATGTTCTGGGAACAAGGCTTGCATGGTAAAAATTAGATACACCATACATTTAACGCCAAGGTCAGCCCTAACATTAGGCAGTGAGAGGGCCATGTCGGGCTTCAGATATTCCTGGGTGGGTGGAGGGAAGAGAAGACACATCCCTGCGTACTATTATGTTTGCCCTACGTCCACTAGGTTAGCCTGCTCTCAGGTATGGTAAAGGATTTTGTCCCATCACCACCGTTTGGTTTTTGCAAGTGGAATGGGGTTTCTGTATGTGGCATGTGGGTGGGTACATTTTATCCATCACCTCAAGCAGCCCTGTTTGTGTCACCATAATACTTCCTGAAATGAACCTACAGTTAACGTCCCGGTGAATAAATACTGTAGATAGGTCTGAGAACAGATCAAAATCCACGTCTTCCATGTTTCTTCCTAGATTATCCTTGGGATGAATGCAATGAGAAATCGATAGAAATAGACTTGACCCAGTTTGAGGAACTCGATGCCTATGCACAGAAGGTACGCTGTCTCTTATTGTGATATATTTACAAGTGGAGTAATAGTCCTGCCTATCGGGGTTTTTTTTAAACGTGGATTTGGATTCTAAGAGTACCTTCAAGTGTGCTCTCCTGAGAAGAGGCAGCTTCTTATGTCCACTTTGAAGGTCACAATGGGAAGCATCATGAGTCACAAGACTCTGTTTTGCGCATGATTAACACAACAAAGGGACTGTTCACGTAGGCTGAAGACTAATAATAATAATAATAATAATAATAATAATAATAATAATAAATTATTATTATTTATATCCCGCCCATCTGACTGGGTTTCCCCAGCCACTCTGGGCTGCTTCCAACAAAAGATTAAAAATACATTAAAACACAAGTCATTAAAAACCAGGGAACCAGGCAGAGGGCCTTCTCGGTGGTGGCGCCTGCCCTGTGGAACGCCCTCCCATCAGATGTCAAGGAAATAAGCAACTATCTGACTTTTAGAAGACATCTGAAGGCAACCTTGTTTTAATGTTTGATGTTTTATTTTTTAATTATTATTATTCATATTCTGTTGGGAGCCACCCAGAATGGCTGGGGAAACCCAGCCAGATAGACAGCGTATAAATTTATGATGATGATGATGATGATGAATCCAGGAGTACCCCCAACTATTACCTGGCTCCTTCAGGGGGAGTGCAACCACATCCAGAACAGGAAACCTGTCAATTTCTAGAACATGAGAACCACCCACCAAGATACTCTATCGCCCCAGGATTCAAGCACAGTTTATTGTCCTCCATCTAGTCCACCACTGCATCCCGACACTGACCCATTCTAACTGCTACCAAATCTATTTACCTTTTGTGAAACAGGTGAATGTCAAGGATAGCGTGGAAAACCTGGTGAGCGTCTTGCTCCAAAAAGCCCACAGTGACCTGGAGAAAGTCCGAGCCATTTGGATGTGGATTTGCCATCATATAGGTGATTTGTCACACAATAAACTTTTGTTATTTCATTAAGGGAAAAAGACATATGTTCATTGAACTGATTGCTCACTCACATCTTCTGAACGTTTGTAACCCACACGTGACTCTTGCAGACCCTTGTTCACTATGCATTTCATGCTTTGGGGTGATATTTCATAAATGTGTTTATTTCTCTAGAATATGATATGGAAGCCTTCTATGACGAAGCCAAGAGGACTTCAGAGGCAGCAGATGTCCTGCAGTCAGGGAAAGGAATTTGTACAGGATATTGTGGACTCTTTGAATAAATGTGCAGGTGACTTCTTTCAGCCCCAGTTATCGGGTCAAGCAGTGGTTTCGTGGCAGGGATGATGGGAGCCACAGGTTCCCCAACCCTCCTCAATGGTTTGAATGGTCCTGAAGCAAATTTGCATATGTAGGGTTGTGTTGAATTAAGCTTTGAGCAGATCCACTGAAATCAATGGACTGTTTCTTGGGGAGAGGGGGCGGGCAGGTGTGGTGGACACCCTGGTCCTGAATGGGATAACTGGACCAGGTGCAAAGGACCGCCATGCTTATATAGCAGGCATGCAGAACCTTTGGCCCTCCAGACATTGCTCAACTCCCATCAGGCCAAGCAAGCTTAGCCAATGGCCAGAAATGACGGGAGGTATATTTCAGCAACATCTGGATGGCCAAAGATTTCCTACATCTGTAATATGAGACAAAACAAAATAAATAAAATTAAATTAAAAAATAAAGAAATTCCTTCCGGTAGCACCTTAGAGACCAACTAAGTTAGCTATTGGTATGAGCTTTCGTGTGCATGCACACTTCTTCAGATACCACACAAAAGTTCATACCAATAACTAACTTAAAGGGACCCCTGACCATTAGGTCCAGTCGTGACCAACTCTGGGGTTGTGGCACTCATCTCGCTTTATTGGCCGAGGGAGCCGGCGTACAGCTTCCGGGTCATGTGGCCAGCATGACTAAGCCGCTTCTGGCGAACCAGAGCAGTGCACGGAAATGCCATTTACCTTCCCGCCAGAGCGGTACCTATTTATCTACTTGCACTTTGACGTGCTTTCGAACTGCTAGGTTGGCAGGAGCCAGGACTGAGCGACGGGAGCTCACCTCGTCACGGGGATTCGAACCGCCGACCTTCTGATCGGCAAGTCCTAGGCTCTGTGGTTTAACCCACAGCGCCACCCGCGTCCCTAATAACTAACTTAGTTGGTTTCTAGGGTGCTACCGGAAGGAATTTTTAAATTTTTTAATTTAATTTAATTTGTTTTGTTTTGTTTTGACTACGGCAGACCAACACGGCTACCTACCTGTAACTTGTAATATGAAAGAAAGAAATGAGGCAGGCTGTGGTCACAGTCGGGTCTGTTAGCACTACTGAGCCATGGCTTTTCTGAAAAGGAAAGTAGTGGTCCCAGGTAACACTCAAAATAATTCTATTTTCTCCATCACAATCCCACAATGCACACCCCTAATGAGGCAGACCGGACAGGACAAGCACAAATGTGAAATGCAATGAGCTGGGAAGGCTGTTGTTTGGCTTCTGAAAACAGCACAGTGAAGGAGGATCTTGTTCAAAAAGAAAATCAACGAAAGCAGCCGCAGTCCCTTGATCACAATGGTGTTCCTGAATACCTTTCTTCCCTTCTCAGTATTGCAGGGATACAGTGCAAGACGTTATCAGGCTACTGCATAGGGTATGGATACAAAGCAGAACAGGTCATTGAGGAATATAACAGTCATGTCTGGAGCACTGTTCATCTCGATGGAAGGTGGCACCTTTTGGACAGTACGTGGGGAAGTGGCACTGTGGATGACAAGGGCAACTTCACTTTCAGGTATGTTGTTAGGCAGGAAGAAGAAGAAGAAGAGTTTGGATTTGATATCCCACTTTATCACTACCTGAAGGAGTTTCCAAGCGGCTAACATTCTCCTTTCCTTCCTCCCCCACAACAAGCACTCTGTGAGGTGAGTGGGGCTGAGAGACTTCAAAGAAGTATGACTGGCCCAAGGTCACTCAGCAGCTGCATGTGGAGGAGCGGAGACGCGAACCCGGTTCCCAAGATTACAAGTCTATCGCTCTTAACCACTACACCACACTGGCTCTCACCAGTGTGGGACACAACGAAAGCATAGCTCAATTCCGTTGCTTCTAGAGAACTTTCCCCACCCCCCTTAGACTACATCTCAGAGTTGGTGATTTGACAGCCACAGGGCTGACTATTATATTCCAGCTAGAATTATTATGAATTATTATATGCCTCTAGAATTAAGCCATTGGCATGGTGTGCCACGGTGGCAGGGAGATTATGTAAACTCCTCCAACCATCCATTTATCCTCTTGAGTGGTTCTAGAGTGTTACATTTACCCTGGTGATCCTGGAAGCTGGGTTGTTGTTTGTTAACCTAGTGCTGTGTTGGACTACAACTCCCACTGCCCCTAGCTGGGTTTGATGGGATTTAGAGTTCAGCAACATCTAGAGCAGTGGTTCTCAACCTGTGGGTCCCCAGATGTTGTTGGACTGCAACTACCATCATCCCTGAGCTCTGGCCTTGCTAGCTAGGGGTGATGGGAGTTGTAGTTCAACAACATCTGGGGACCCACAGGTTGAGAAAGGATGGTCTAGAGGGAATTAGATCAAGGAAGGGTCATACAGACCTTTAACTGTGGCTAATGTTAGCCATGGTTTGTTTAAACAAGCTAGCTAGCTAGACGATAGTTCGAAGATGGCTTGTCAAGCCATAGTTAACATAAAGCGCTGTTTGTCGGATTTGGGTGAGACAACAAACTTTGGTTAATCTAAACCAGGAGGTCGTTTCCAAACCCTTTGCAGGTGGGCAGGGATGGAGGGGGGTGGGAAGAGTGTGAGCCTGAGGCCCGCTATGGCTCATTCTCAACATGCTAAATTATAGGTAAAGGTAAAGGGACCCCTGACCATTACGTCCAGTTGTGACCAAATCTGGGGTTGCAGCGCTCATCTCGCTTTATTGGCCGAGGGAGCCGGTGTACAGCTTCCGGGTCATGTGGCCAGCATGACTAAGCCGCTTCTGGTGAACCAGAGCAGCGCATGGAAACGCCGTTTACCTTCCCACTGCAGCGGTACCTATTTATCTACTTGCACTTTTTGGCATGCTTTTGAACTGCTAGGTTGGCAGGAGCAGGGACCGAGCAATGGGAACTTACCCCGTCACGGGGATTCAAACAGCCGACGTTCTGATCGGCAAGCCCAAGAGGCTCAGTGGTTTAGAGCACAGTGCCACCCGCATCCCTTATGCTAAATTAGAGTTCTACTTGAAATCTGAATGGGGCATGTAAATATTCCACACTCATTCTTCGACCGCTTTGCCTGCTTCACCCTGGTTCTGATTTCAGAAACATTATGAAAGACTGCATGATTCCACGGTCTTCTTTTGCAGATACAGTGAGTTTTACTTCCTTACCCATCCTGCTCTGTTTATTGAGGATCACTTCCCAGATGACCCCAGGTGGCAGCTTCTGAAACAGACGTTAAGGCTGAATATGGACGGATGTGACAGCTAAAATATGCCTGAGTTTTATTCTGTAGGACTGACTGACTGGAAGATCCACCGAAACATCACTCACTGACACATGTAAAATTGATTAGAAGCATCTATCCAGAACACAGTTGCATTGGCAATCAGTCTCTTGTTTTGCAAAAGGGAAGGACTGTGTCGCATAAGCCAATACCCATACAAAGCAGAAGCACTCAGGGAAATCTGCATATTCGGCAAGTTAATGTTTTTAGAGACAATTGCGCTTATGACACACACACAATTTATATACCGTATTTTTCGCTCTATAAGACGCACCAGACCACAAGACGCACCTAGTTTTTGGAGGAGGAAAACAAGAAAAAAAATATTCTGAATCTCAGAAGCCAGAACAGCAAGAGGGATCACTGCACAGTGAAAGCAGCAATCCCTCTTGCTGTTCTGGCTTCTGGGATAGCTGCACAGCCTGCATTCGCTCCATAAGACGCACACAAATTTCCCCTTACTTTTTAGGAGGGAAAAATTGAGTCTTATAAAGCAAAACATACGGTAATTGCGCTCTCTCTCCCTCTCTCTATATATATCACCTCTATTTCTTTATTAGTAACCTTGATGTCAAACCAAAGTGACCTTCGCAGCAGCTTGCCAACTAGAACAGAATAATTACATTAGTGTACGTGTTTGTATGTTGCTTAGAGAGGGCTAAGAAGCAATCAAGATGGCTTGTGGCAATTCACATTCACCGCTGATGTGGACTTTTGCTACTTGAATATGTGGAAACTTTGAGCCTGTGCAGGTGGTGGATGTCCCCATATATGTGAAGAGGACAGTATTGAGGACAAACTTTGTTTCGGGACAACGTTCTAAGATCCTGTGTGATAGAGAATCTCTTGGAAAAGATTAAAGATAAGCAAAAACAGGAGTTCATTTGTAACTGGGAACCTCTAAGAGTTACTTACAAAATAAGTGTTGCAATCCGAATTCTGTAGCAGCCTTTGAATAAGCTCTGTAAATAAAGGTTAAATGAGTTAAAATAGATATATATACATAGATTCATATTAATAATTTATTATGATTTTGCTGATAAATTTAGGTAATAGGTTTATTAGAGTGAAAAGATGTTGAGAAGGACGGGAAGTCAAATTTATGAAGATATATGCTTCTTTGTTGGAATTTTTATTTTGATGAGTTTGATTTACAGACTATAAAATGTCTTTGATGTATGGATGTAACTACAGTTAATAAATCATCATCATCATCATCATTTTTTTAAAAAAGAGATCCTGTGTGATAGAGCTTTATTTTTCATTCCATGTGTCGTATTAAGGCCCATTTTTGGAGAAGGAATTTGGGGAGAAGAAGGCAATTTGAAGGAGAAGGATTCCCTTCCATGGGAAGGGAAGACCAATTTGGAGAAGGATTGCAATGTGAAGAAAGGGCAGCAATCCAGGGAAGACCTTAAACAGCAGAAATCTAAAGAGGCACCTCCTTCTCTAGGGCATTCCCAATTTTTGCTTGTTATATTGTAAGGATCCGTAGCCCAGTTCTTTTGTGTGAGTACACCCTCTGCCCCTAGTGTATTTCGTGTGGATTGGGCTAAGTAGGGGAGTTCCATCCCCCCTTTTCAGAGTTTCTCTTCACAAGGAAGAAAACATCCTAAGTTGTGTAACATTTGGTTAGGAAATAAAGATTTGAACTTTTATTTTTTTGTCTGCTTGGTTATCCTGGTGTCCTGAAATCCACTTTGGGTACGGAAAATAGTATGCTGACTCATTTGGGTCGCTTATAAAAAACAGTGTTTGAGAAACAAAGCAGCGACTGGGTCCAGGATCCTTCTGGTTACTGGTAACTGGTGAGCTTTGCGGGCTGAGGTCCTAGGAAAGTTAGCTGGTAGAAGCTCTTTCTTGGAGAGAACCTTGCAGGAGGAGGTCACAGAATAACCATTCAGTGTACTTCTCTGCTTAATGAGGTCAGGGTGAGCAAGCGAATTGTTGGGGGCTAATAACTTGTAGGGTTATTTGCAAAGCAACAGTGGGCCCTGGAGTGTAGGTGGGTTCCTGTGAGGCAAGACACACTGATAGCAGCAAGAACCTTTACTGAACTAACAGAACTGGACAACAGGGTCAACGCAACTGCTTATAGACATTTCTGAAGGCCTGGGCCACTCCCACTCCCAACGTGATTGGCTGTCTAAACTTCCAAGCTGCGAATCATGACTCAGAGTTTAAGGGCCAATGGCAGAAGCCCAAATCATGAAATGTTCTGTGACTGGAAATCATGTATCGAATCAGAACACAGGAGCTCAGAATCCTTAGTCCAGACTCAAGCTCAGGCAAACACAGACCACTGAATACATAACAGGCCCCATGGCATTTTCAGGAGACTGGCTGACTATTGATTTTATTAAGTTGTGGGTGGACATAGCAGTTGACACAGAGATTTCTCCAAGTGGTTCTTAAAAAGTAAGCTGGAACTGAACTGAACTGCAAACAGCTCAGCCGGCCTGCTTTTATAGGCAGCTGGCTGTCAACATCCTAACACCAATAACCCAGGGTTTCCCACCTAAATTAACTTACATGGACCTGAGTGAAAACTATATACACAATACCCCTGGTGGCCAGGGTGAGAACTTCAATACATAACAGTTTTGTAACCACAAAACTCAAGAACTGTCCCGCTTGCTAGAATGGAGCTGAGGGATCCCCTTGTACCCTTGGAGATCTTTCGAAAAGCAAAGACACGTAGGATTTTGCCTTGATAAGAAAAGAAACAAGAATCAATGATGGGGGGGGGGATTTGTTCTGGGGTCCAGCCCCTGCACTTCCTCCTATTGCTAGCACTCAGTCATGTCCTAAGTACAAAGATTATGCCCCTTTTGGACTTCCAAAGGATGGGAAAACCCTGCATTCAAAGGGGTAAAGACACAGGACAACAATAGGATGGGGAGGATTTCATGCGGACGGCAATATATTACAGTCAAACCTCACCTCCCGAACGCCTCTCTTTTGGAACGTTTTGGCTCCCGGATGTCAAAAACCCAGCACATTTCAAAACTATTGTGAGGCAAAGTAAGAGTCCATCAGTTCCTGAGGTGAAATTTTGGGGTGAGGAATGTCTGACCTCTGAGCACATCTTGCCCCCTCCCCAAGTCTTCCCCCATTTGGTCCATGAGGCCATTCTCACATGCAGGTAAGGGATGAGGCGTGACTGATAGGACATGGCTTTCCAAAGCTGCTTTGCACAGCCCTCAGAGCATGGGCCTAGTTGTCAGGATCCTCTGAAGAAATGCAGAAACCAGGGACCTGTTGCTAATCAGGATGGCACCCCCTTCGTATCAACGCAGAACATCCCGTTCAGTTGGGCTGAGCCATGGCACTCCTGGCAGAGAGCTCTTTGGCGAGCCAAAACTCAGTACAGTGGTACCTTGGGTTAAGTACTTAATTTGTTCCGGAGGTCCGCACTTAACCTGAAACTGTTCTTAACCTGAAGCACCACTTTAGCTAATGGGGCCTCCTGCTGCCACCACGCTGCTGGAGCACAATTTCTGTTCTTATTCTGAAGCAAAGTTCTTAACCTGAAGCACTATTTCTGGGTTAGCAGAGTCTGTAACCTGAAGCGTATGTAACCTGAGGTACCACTGTACTAAGTGGAATTGCCCATCCCTTCAGGAGAGGGGGCGATCCTTCTGAGCACTGCAAAAGGAGGGAGAAGTTTCTTCCCTTCCCTGTGAAGCCCAAGCTTGCTGAGCTCTTAAAGAGAGAGGTGGGGGCTCCCAAAGGCTTCCCCTCCTTCCTGTTAAGCCTGTTAAGCAGTCCTAAATAAACGGGGGAGACTCTCCAAGACCATAGCTGTCAACTTTTCCCTTTTCATGCGAGGAATCCTATTCGGAATAAGGGAATTCCCCTTAAAAAAAGGGGAAAGTTCACAGCTATGTCCAAGACTGTAGTGATATTAGGCTTTATAGTCCTCTTTCTCTCCTCACTTTTAAGCCTGATGTCTCTTTGTTGGTAGTGAAAGGGATTTTGACAAGGGCAGCCCTGTCGAATGAGCAAACCAGTGATATTTTAGGGAGCAGGCTAGCAGGCGGGGCCCATGACTTACATCATAGGAGCCTACACAACACAAACACTGTTGCTGTGTGTAGGTTTTATTTTATTTGTTTTTTATCTTATATTTTGGAAATGTATATCGAGGTTTTTTCCCCTTTTAATTTTTTTTTTGGGGGGGCAAGAGAGTGGGGCCCTAAGCTAAAGCTTGTTTAAGGTAAATGTAAAGGGACCCCTGACCATTAGGTCCAGTCGTGACCGACTCTGGGGTTGCGGCGCTCATCTCACTTTATTGGCCGAGGGAGCCAGCGTACAGCTTCCGGGTCATGTGGCCAGCATGACTAAGCCACTTCTGGCGAACCAGAGCAGTGCACAGAAATGCCGTTTACCTTCCCGCCGGAACGGTACGTATTTATCTACTTGCACTTTGACGTGCTTTTGAACTGCTAGGTTGGCAGGAGCAGGGACTGAGCAACGGGAGCTCATCCCATCGCGGGGATTCGAACCGCCGACCTTCTGATCGGCAAGTCCTAGGCTCTGTGGTTTAACCCACAGCGCCACCCGTGCCACCCACATTTAGTTTATACCTAAATCCAGCACTGCTCCCGCCCCATATAACACTAGATTCAAGGAAGACAGAAGATAGTACTTTTTCATGGAGCACATTGTTAAACTATGGAACTTGTTCCCACACGAGACAGTGAAGGCCTCGAAACTTCGATGGCTTTAAAAGAGCATTAGACAGGTCCTTGGAGGAGAGGGCTATCGATGGCTAC
This sequence comes from Podarcis pityusensis, assembly GCF_964106645.2. Lineage (NCBI taxonomy): Eukaryota > Metazoa > Chordata > Lepidosauria > Squamata > Lacertidae > Podarcis > Podarcis pityusensis. The sequence goes on from NC_138029.1 coordinate 108,009,741, forward strand.
TAGCAGCTGGAGGCAGAAATGCTTCAGTTGCTGGAAATCACAGGAGGGGAGGGGAACTGAGCAATGGGGACACCTTCTGTATCTGCACTTCCCCACGCAGGGAACTTTGACGCACTCCAGCGCTGGTTTGCTAAAACATGTTATGCTCTCCCTTTTGTTTTGACTTCATGGATGCTCTTCCAGCTTTTCTTATCCTAATGCCAAGGTCTCCAAGCAAGGGTTTGATAAACCCAGATCAAGCCGCGCTCTTCCCTCGCCCCTCCAGCTGGGCATTTCATTCCTGGCTCAAAGCAGTTCGCTGTTCCTCCAAGGAGTGTCTCGAGCGAATTAGTCTCTACGGCAGCAGAACTTTTTCTCCAAAGCAGAAAAATAATAATCTCCTGGACGTCTCCGCTGAGCACCTGCGCCAAAAAAAAAAGGTAACCAAAGTATCTTAATTTGATTGCGTTTCTTAGAAAGAGGTTTATAGGAACTTTCACATTAGTAACTGGTGAAGTTTTGCAGGCTGGAATTCTAGGAGAGTTTGCAGTCAAGATCTCATTCCATGAACTTTGCAGGTCAGAGTAACAATTTAGCACACTCCTCCGTTTCATGAGGTCAGTGTGAGGCTGCAAGTGTAAATGTTGTGGGCTAGTAACTTGCGGGCTTATTTGCTAAGTTACAGTAAATTGCTAAGTTTGCTAAGTTACAGTGGCTTTAAAGACAATATGCAAGAATTCTCCTGGTTGCTCAACTGAGCTGTGAGGTGCTTTTGTACTCCCCGAGGTCTCTCCAAAAGAAAAGACATGTGTGATTGTGTTGCTCTTTTATAAGAAAAAGAAACAAAAAAAATTAAAAGAAAAGAAAAGAAAGAATATTTTGTTGATTATTGTCCCAAGTACGATGTGGGAATTTTGTTCTTGTGCCCTCCTTGCTCCTTGCGTTGGCAACTCAGCCCTGTGCCAAGCACAAAGAAGCTTTTCCATTATGTCCATTTTGGACTTCCCACGGATTGAAAAACCCAATATTTAAAGGGTGGAGGTCCAGGACAACACTGGGATGGGGAGGATTTCGTGTGGATGCCACTTTAGGCTGCCATCAGGGAAAGCAGAGAAAGCTATTTTAGGCTGCAACCCTAACCCCACTTGCCTGGGAGTAAGCCAAACTGAATTCAGTGGGACTTATTTCTAAATAGACATGGTTAGGATTGCACCCTTAGAAGGCAGTCTCAACCTACATAGTGGGGGGCTGTTCTCCATAGTAAAACTGTTGTGATTCCATTTAGTGGAGCTGGATTTAGAGTGGTGCCAGTAGTTCCCCTGCATATGTATATATATGGACGCAGGTGGTGCTGTGGTCTAAACCACTGAGCCTCTTGGGCTTGCCGTTTGGAAGGACAGCGGTTCGAATCCCTGCGACAGAGTGAGCTCCCATTGCTCTGTCCCAGCTCCTGCCAGCCTAGCAGTTCAAAAGCACACTAGTGCAAGTAGATAAACAGGTACCGCTGCGGTGGGGAGGTAAACGGTGTTTCCGTGCGCTCTGGCTTCCATCACAGTGTTCCATTGCACCAGAAGCGGTTTAGCCATGCTGGCCACATGACCCGGAAAGCTGTCTTCGGACAAACGCTAGCTCCCTCGGCCTGAAATTGAGATGAGCACCGCAACCCCTGAGTCTCCTTTGACTGGACTTAACCGTCCAGGGGCCCTTTACCTTTAACTTTACAGTGGTACCTCGGGTTACATACGCTTCAGGTTACAGACGCTTCAGGTTACAGACTCTGCTAACCCAGAAATAGTACCTTGGGTTAAGAACTTTGCTTCAGGATGAGAACAGAAATTGTGCTCCGGCGGTGTGGCAGCAGCAGGAGGCCCCATTAGCTAAAGTGGTGCTTTAGGTTAAGAACAGTTTCAGGTTAAGAACGGACCTCCAGAACAAATTAAGTACTTAACCTGAGGTACCACTGTATATATAAGTTGGTTGCTGATGGTTTAGTCATTGAATCACTTAGTAATTCTTTGAAGGAGACAAGATGCCAAACCACAATTTCCATGATTCACCAAGAAAGGATGGGGAACTTGAGGCCCCCAGGAGTTGCTGGCCTGCATCTCCCATCATCTGACACCATTGGCTCCGTTAAAAGGTAAAGGTAAAGGGACCCCTGACCATTAGGTCCAGTCATGACTGACTCTGGGGTTGCGGCGCTCATCTCGCTTTATTGGCCGAGGGAGCCGGCGTACAGCTTCCGGGTCATGTGGCCAGCAGGACTAAGCCGCTTCTGGCGAACCAGAGCAGCGCATGGAAACGCCATTTACCTTCCCGCTGGAGCGGTACCTATTTATCTACTTGCACTTTGATGTGCTTTCGAACTGCTAGGTTGGCAGGAGCAGGGACCGAACAACAGGAACTCACCCCGTCACAGGGATTCGAACCGCCAACCTTCTGATCGGCAAGTCCTAGGTTCTCTGGTTTAACCCACAGCGCCACCCGCGTCCCTCATATTGGCTCCGTTAGCTGGGGCTGAATGGGGGTTGTGGATCCAGCTGCCTCTGAGGAGCCACAGGTTCTGTTGTTGCATTTAAGGTCAGCTATGAAAGCTATAAGGGCAACAGATTGGGGATGGGTTCTGTGGGGCTCTGCAGAACTGTTTCCCACCAGTCCCAGCCAGCATGGAAGATGATCAGGGACGATGGGAGTTGCAATATATGCGTTAATGCACATCTCGTCTCATCCCAACACAAACATTTTGTAGGCTTTCAAGATGGGAGGAGTACAAGCATCAATGCTGCCTCGGGAAGAAGATCTGTATGGTAAAGAGAAATTCTTTCTTATGCTTATGTACGGCTATTGATCTGGATCCTCTGTGTCAGCTGCAGGGAATCTTTGGCCCTCCAGATGTTGTTGGATGACAGCACCTGTTAGTCCCAGCAAGCGTGCCAGGGATGATGGGAGTTGTAGTTCCCCAGCATCTGGCGGGCCAAAGGTCCCCTACACCTGCTGTATATATTAACAGTACTTCTCTTAGTACTTAGCGGTGCTGCGTATCTTGTTGTTGTTGTTGTTTAGTAGTTTAGTCGTGTCCGACTCTTTGTGACCCCCTGGACCAAAGCACGCCAGGCACTCCTGTCTTCCACTGCCTCCCGCAGTTTGGTCAAACTCATGCTGGTAGCTTTGAGAACACTGTCCAACCATCTCGTCCTCTGTTGTCCCTTCTCCTTGTGCCCTCCATCTTTCCCAACATCAGGGTCTTTTCCAGGGAGTCTTCTCTTCTCATGAGGTGGCCAAAGTATTGGAGCCTCAGCTTCAGGATCTGTCCTTCCAGTGAGCACTCAGGGCTGATTTCCTTCAGAATGGAGAGGTTTGATCTTCTTGCAGTCCATGGGACTCTCAAGAGTCTCCTCCAGCACCATAATTCAAAAGCCTCAATTCTTTGGCAATCAGCCTTTTTATGGTCCAGCTCTCACTTCCATACATCAGTACTGGGCTGCGCATCTTAGGAAATCATTTTATGAGCCCGTCACTCAACCACCTGGTGGCGTAGCTAGCTGTTCAGGCGCCCAAGCCACCACATCACTCCCAGGAGAGATGCGTGGCTCGGGCGCACTGCAGGCCCGGCGGGAAGTGCTACCCCCTGTGATGTGGCGCCCAGTGCCCCCCTAGCTACACCTCTGCACCCACCTCTTGAGATATCCTGGGAACAAGGCTTGAATGGTAAAAATTAACTGCGCTCAGTGTTATTTCTCTAGACAAAGAGGTGCCAGAACTAACCACGAACGCTTCCCTTGTTTTTTTACAACGGCACCTACCCTGAGAGGTGGCGGAACTCAGTTCCAGTGAGTTCTGGCTGGGGAAATAGCTGCACTATATTTTCCCCCTCTAAGGCTGGAGCTACCGTTAGGCCAAGTGAGGTGGCTCAGATGCTCCAGAGAGGCAGGCAGCAGCGAGGTGTCAGAGAACAGATCAGTGCATGCTATGCAGTCTGCCCTTCGCCCTCAAAGTAAGCCTGTTCTACTCAGGTGTGCTGGAGAAAATCTGTCCCATCACCTCTGTTTGGGTTTCTGTAAGTGGAACGGGGCTTCAGTATGTGGCATGTGGGTGGCTGGGTTCATTTTCTCCCTCACCTCAAGCAGCCCTGTTTGTGTTATTGTTATGCTACTATTATAGTTCCTGAAATGAGCTTGCAGTTGACGTTCTGTTGAATGCATATTGCAGATGGATGCAGTGAAATTTGCAGCTGGGGTTAAGGGATGCCAGGCATTCTGACCAAAGCCAGATGTTTGGTGCGAAGAGGGCTTCTCTAAGGAGGTTCCAGCTGTTCCAGTGGGAAGTGCAAACCATGCCATACGCCTTGTGTACTGTACTCAAAATGGTCTTGCAAGATCAGATCAAAATCATACCTGGTTCAGCATTCTCTCTCTCCTTCCTTCTGTCTGTGTCCTTTTAAGCAGAGCAACGTTGGTCACAGCTGAAGCGCCTCTACTCCCTGCTGCTGTATTTCACTTGGGGAGAAGCAGAAAAGTCTCCCTATCTCTATTCCCTGTTGGTTCCCTGTATTCCAACCCTTTAAATCACATCCTTTGCTCCCCCTCCCTTTCCCCACTGTTTCTAGAATGACTTTTCCATTTTTGTTCCTAGATTATCCATGGGATAAATCCAATGAGAAATCAATACAAATGGACTTGGCAAAGTTTAAGGAACTGGATGCCTATGCACAGAAGGTATGCTGTCTCTTATTCCGATATAGGCAGCAAGGAATTGGTCCCTCCCTGCCCCCAGAATGCCCCCCCCATAGCTGTCAACTTTTCCCTTTTCTTGCAAGGAATCCTATTCGGAATAAGGGAATTTCCCTTAAAAAAAGGGAACCGTTGACAGCTATGCCCCCCCGCCGGTTGTACTTCCACCTACCCAAAGGTGCAATGGGCAGTGGCGAAGCTGCATGCTCTGGCACCAGGGATGGAGAGCAGGCGGGGGCATGGCTGGCGCCCCCCCCGGGGGCATGCCATGTGCCCTGAGAGCGTGACACATCACCTGCAGGGGCGTGGCATGTATCCTGGGGGCATGGTGCCTGGCACGGTGGGGGGGTGCGTGGCGTATGTCGGGGACAGCCGCAATGGTAACCCCGTCCCCGATGGTGCTAGGGGAAGTGCGTTCCCCCCCCCCCGTTCCTCTGCCAGTGGCAATGGGGAAACTCTGCACTTGTGGGGAGACAGTGGCAAAGAGTATTTGGGTTTTAGCTGAAGATTGTAGAAATAACATGCCTGTGAACCCCGGAAATAGCAAAGGTTAATCATGCTTCTCCCTTCAGAACAACTCCCCCCCCCCCCGGTACATTATTGCCAAGTATAATAAATTCTTTTATTGATCAATCAAGTAAAACACATACACTTAATCGACTAACTGTGCAACCCTGAGTGGTTTTACACAGCCCCAGTGAATTCAGCAAGAGACACTCTTGTAAGTGCACGCAGGGTTGCACCCTAAAATTTCTTTAAACAAGTAAAGGGTAAAGGACCCCTGACCAGTCGTGACTGACTCTGGGGTTGTGGCCCTCATCTCGCTTTATTGGCCGAGGGAGCCGGCATACAGCTTCCGGGTCATGTGGCCAGCATGACTAAGCCGCTTCTGGCGAACTAGAGCAGCACACGGTAACATCGTTTACCTTCCCGCCGGAGCGGTACCTATTTATCTACTTGCACTTTGACGTGCTTTCGAACTGCTAGGTGGGCAGGAGCAGGGACCAAGCAATGGGAGTTCACCCCGTCGTGGGGATTCGAACCACTGACCTTCTGATCGGCAAGTCCTAGGCTCTGTGGTTTAATCCACAGTGCTACCCATGTCCCTTTAAACAAGTAGACTTAGGTAGAAGAAAGGAACTGGTACCCCCTCCTCCATATTAACTGCTTCCATTTACCTTCTGTGAAACAGGTGGATTTCAGGAATAGCGTGAAAAGCCAGGTGAGAGTCTTGCTCAAAAAAGCCCACAGTGACCTGGAGAAAGTGCGAGCCATTTGGATTTGGATCTGCTATCATATAGGTAGGTGGGACTGCCAACTTCCTGCATACTTGAGTCCCTTTGCCTCTGACAAGGGGTATTAAAAGACCAGCCTTTGTCACTGCCCTGCGCCCATGAATCCAGCTCTGTAGCAGAGTTCTTTAGCAGACACCCAGTCCAGTGATTGCCAGCCAAGGAAGATGGAGACATAAGGTCATATCAAACCAAGTTATATTCAGAGTAAACCGGCTGAAATCAATGGATGTAAGTAACTCATGGACATTAAATTCAGTGGGTCTACTCTGAGCATGGCTTATTTGCAGCTGACTCGGGCATTTTCACCATTTCATAGCCAGTCATGTCAGTTCCATTTGCACAAAGGATTCTGGATTGTAACCTGTGTGGATCAGTGATTTGGTGTTTGGCTCTCGCAGAGCTTGTTTGGGATCTCTGTTCAGTCATGAAACTCAGAAGGGATCAGGAGGTGCTCACTGTTAACAGAAATCACTGGGTTAAAGCTCACTGAAAGTCCGGAGGTAGCATTATTATCAATTTACGATGGGGTGGAAGGTTCGCTGGCTATGAAAGACTTGCTCACAAATTTATTGAAAGCTGAATGAATTATGATAGCTAGGAAGTGGAAGGGGCAAGCAGAATATAAAATGGAAAAATGGTATGAAGAGGTGTGGGGTACAGCTGTTAATGATATATTAACATGTGCCATTAAGGTAAGATGGGGAATATGCAGAAGAAATGATTTTGAGGAGATATGGAAAGTGTTTGTAGAATTTGTACTGTTAAAACGGAAAGAGGTCAAACCATCGCTAGAGGTGTTGAAATTTTGGGAGGTTGGATAGTTACAATGGAATGGTCTTGGGGGTGGAGTGCACATTTTTATTCTTATTTATTTATTCTTATTACTTTGTCAAAATAAAATAAAGGTCACAGCATGGGGGAGAGGAGGTGCCCGTTCAGGCCCCTGTCTCCAGACTCCTAACCCTTGCACCAGTGTGCATTTTAATTTGGCAACAAGACCCTGAATCTACACAAAGCACCACTCTGGCAGATTTACGAGTGTTTCCATACTTTTGAGGTGTGATTCAATCACATACGGGCAAATTCATGTTGTGCAATTAAAAGTTCATTTGGAGCTCTTGCAAGACAAGCCACCCCCCCCCCCAATCAGATTTTGTCAACAAGGAAAGAGATTGAGAAACATGCTGGAAAGTGTTGCCACCCCACAAGCAAATCAGAATGGGTGCTCATTGTCTTTATTTCCACAGAATATGATGTGGAAGGCTGCTATAACCTGGACAAGCTGTGTTTAAAGCCAGCTGATATCCTTCTCTCAGGAAAGGCTATTTGCGGTGGATATGCTCGACTCTTTCAAGCAATGTGCAGGTAACATCTACAGTGGTACCTCGGGTTACATACGCTTCAGGTTACATATGCTTCAGGTTACACACTCCGCTAGCCCATAAATAGTGCTTCAGGTTAAGAACTTAGCTTCAGGATAAGAACAAAAATTGGGCTCTGGCAGCACGGCGGCAGCAGGAGGCCCCATTAGCTAAAGTGGTGCTTCAGGTTAAGAACAGTTTCAAGTTAAGAACGGACCTCCGGAACGAATTAAGTACTTAACCCGAGGCACCACTGTATTGGCTCCTGCCATCATGGCAAGTGGTTGTTACTTGGCTGTAGCGATAGGAGATCTAGAGAGCCACAGGTTCTCCACCCCTTGCCCTAGGCAGCTATCTCCACACTTAGGCGTGATCAACTCGCACGTGACAGCCCCCGGAAATAAGTAAATCAATAGATTCTAAGCAAGAAATGGCGGGAGAGAGCTGCAGAGTCCTCATGGCTCACGAGGAGACCCTCCCCAGAACCCAAAGAGGACTTTAGTGGGAGTGGAGGAAGCCCCAAAGAGAACGGAGGCACAGTGGGGCTTTGTTTAGGCTGCTCAGCCTCCCCGCCTAGTAGCTGATACACGTCACAGTGTGGCAGCTGCTTTTCCACAGGTCCTCCAGCCAGCTCCAGAGCTTCAACTCTAGTTGAAAAGAGTGTTGTGTGGAGAGAGAGCTGGAGAGCAGGAAAAAATGAGTGCTTTTAGTGTGTGCTCCCTACTTACACAGGGACGCAGGTGGCGCTGTGGTCTAAACCACTGAGCCTCTTGGGCTTGCCGATCAGAAGGTCGGCGGTTCAAATCCCCGCGATGGGGTGAACTCCCGTTGATCTGTCCCAGCTCCTGCCAACCTAGCAGTTCAAAAGCATGCCCAAAAGTGCAAGTAGATAAATAGGTACAGCTGCAGTGGGAAGGTAAACGGCGTTTCCATGCGCTGCTCTGGTTTTGGTGTTCCGTTGTGCCAGAAACGGCTTAGTCATGCTGGCCACATGACCCGGAAAAACTGTCTGTGGACAAATGCCAGCTCCCTTGGCCTGTAAAGTGAGATGAGCGCCGCAACCCAAGAGTTGTCCGCGACTGGACTTAACTTTCAGGGGACCTTTACCTTTACTTTTACCCTACTTACACAATTTTTGCTTATGCGCATGGGGTTCCGGAACATGACCCACCACGTAAGTGGAGGAATGCCCGCCCTGTGAATGATCCTGAAGCAAACTTGCATATATAGGGTTGCATTGAACTGAGTAGATCCATTGGAATCAGTAGACTTAAAAATTACCGTAGTTTTCGCTCTATAAGATGCACCAGACCATAAGACGCACCTAGTATTTGGATGAGGAAAACAAGAAAAAAAAAATTATGAATCTCAGAAGCCAGAACAGCAAGAGGGATTGCTGCGCAGCAAAAGCAGCGATCCTTCTTCCTGTTCTGGCTTCTGGGATAGCTGTGCAGCCTGCATTCACTCCATAAGACGCACACACATTTCCCCTTACTTTTTAGGAGGGAAAAAGTGAGTCTTATAGAGCAAAAAATACGGTACTTGAATTTAATGGGTCTCTTCCCTGTGTGACTTAGTTCCTCATCCACACTTACCTTTGCTCTGTGCTTTATAGTCACAGGTCCTGGCTTTCCAGGTCCGTGTCCAAATGTTGTTGTTGTTGTTTCATCCCAGGAAAACTTGTGTTTTCCTGCCAAACTGGAGCAAATCTGTGGAGAACCTGATTGCTGTTTTCTCTGACCCAGCAAAATGAAGGACGGCCGCTCCAGCCTATCAAGGCAGTGAAAGAAACCGCTTGTCCTCTTGATAGCAACGGTGTTCCTGAATACCTTCCTTCCCCTCTCAGTATTGCAGGGATACAGTGCGAGTATGTGAGAGGCAGCTCCAGCGTAACGGGGAAGAGCAACCATGCCTGGAATGCTGTCCGCATTGATGGAAGGTGGCATCTCTTAGACTGCACCTGGGGAAGTGGCACTGTGGATGCTGCTTTTAGCGAGTTCACTTTCAGGTACGTTGTTAGGCAGTAGAAAGACCAGGCAGAGCATGGGACACACTGAGGGTATAGCAGAAGAACAGGAGTTTGGATTTTATATCCTGCTTTATCACTACCCTAAGGAGTCTCTCCGTGGAGGGACACGGGTGGCGCTGTGGGTTAAACCACAGAGCCTAGGACTTGCCAATCAGAAGGTCGGCGGTTCGAATCCCTGCGACGGGGTGAGCTCCCGTTGTTCAGTCCCAGCTCCTGCCAACCTAGCAGTTCGAAAGCACGTCAAAGTGCAAGTAGATAAATAGGTACTGCTCCGGCGGGAAGGTAAACGGCGTTTCCGTGCGCTGCTTTGGTTTGCCAGAAGCGGCTTAGTCATGCTGGCCACATGACCCGGAAGCTGTACGCCGGCTCCCTCGGCCAATAAAGTGAGATGAGCGCCGCAACCCCAGAGTCGGTCACGACTGCACCTAATGGTCAGGGGTCCCTTTACCTTTTCTTTAAGGAGTCTCAAAGCAGCTAACATTCTCCTTTCCCTTCCTCCCCCACCACAAACACTCTGTGAGGTGAGCGGGGCTGAGAGACTTCAGAGAAGTGTGACTAGCCCAAGGTCACCCAGCAGCTGCATGTGGTGGAGCGGGGAAGCGAACCCGGTTCACCAGATTACGAGTCCACCACTCTTAACCACTACACCACACTGGCTCTCACAGTTAACTTCATTTGCTTTGGTTTTGTTTTCATTTGCTTCATTTGGTTTTGTTTTGCTTCGACCACTTGTCAGAATTTGCGATTTGATGGCCATAGGGCTGATTAATGTAAGCAAGTGCATTAAGAATGAGGCAGCTAGACTGGTGACTGGGAGCGGCCGCCAAGACCATATAACACCGGTCCTGAAAGACCGACACTGGCTCCCAGTACATTTCCAAGCACAATTCAAAGTGTTGGTGCTGACCTCTAAAGCCCTAAATGGCCTTGGTCCAGTATACCTGAAGGAGTGTCTCCACCCCCATCCTTCAGCCTGAGGTCCAGCTCTGAGGGCCTTCTGGCAGTTCCCTCACTGTGAGAAGTAAGGTTACAGGGAACCACGCAGAGGGCCTTCTCAGTAGTGGTGCCCGTCCTGTGGAACGCCCTCCCATCAGATGTCAAGGGAATACAACAACTATTTGACTTTTAGAAGACCTCTGAAGGCAGCCCTGTTTAGGGAAGTTTTTAATGTTTGAAGTTTTATTCTGTTTTTAATGTTCTGTTGGAAGCCGCGCAGAGTGGCTGTGGAGGCTGGGCCAGATAGGCGGGGTATAAGTAATTTATTATTATTATTATTATTATTATTATTATTATTATTATTAAGCCATGGGCATAGAGTGTCCTGATGGCAGGGATAGATACCATCTATCTATCCTCTTTGAACAGTTCTGGAGTGTTATGCTTATTCTGGGCTACATGTGTGAAATCTGGGGATTCTGGAGGCTGGATTGTTGCAACACAGCAGCTTCCTCAACCAGGTGCCCACCAGCTGTTCTGGACCACCACTCTGTTTGCCTGTCTGGCCCTGGTGCTGATTTAGGCATTATTCTGAAATACTGCACTATTGCACCTTCTCCTTTTGCAGTTACGATGAGTTTTACTTCCTCACCCACCCCGCTCTGTTTATTGAGAAGCACTTCCCTGAAGACCCCAAGTGGCAGCTTCTGAAACAGACGGTGACACTGGAGGAATTTGAAGATCAGCAGGATCCTGACTTAAATACAGAAGGACTGACCGTTGCTGTCATAAGAATACCAACCACAGAAAATGGGTAAAGTCAATTAGAAGCATCTGTCTTGTTCCCTTTGATTATCACAGTTACATTCACAATCAGCCTCATGTATTTCAAAGGGGAAATGACACATAGCACAAGCTTTTACTGCAGGGAACCGGAGGCCCATTCAGAGGTCCTGAACTACAACTTATCCAGAATGCGGCAGCTAGACTGGTGACTGGGAGCGGCTGCCAAGACCACATAACTCTGGTCTTGAAAGACCTACGTTGGCTCCCAGTATATTTCCAAGCACAATTCAAAGTGTTGCTGCTGACCTTTAAAGCCCTAAACGGCCTCAGCCCAGTATACCTGAAGGAGCGTCTCCATCCCCATCGTTCTGCCCGGACACTGAGGTCCCGCACCGAGGGCCTTCTGGCGGTTCCCTCACTGTGAGAAACAGTTACAGGGAACCAGGCAGAGGGCCTTCTCGGTAGTGGCGCCTGCCCTGTGGAATGCCCTGTCAAGGAAATAAACAACTATCTGACATTTAGAAGACACCTGAAGGCAGCCCTGTTTAGAGAAGTTTTTTAATGACTGATGTTTTAATGTATTTTTAATCTCCTGTTGAAAGCCGCCCAGAGTGGCTGAGGAGAGCTGGCTGGATGTGCAGGGTATAAGTAATAAATTATTATTATTATTATTATTATTATTATTATTATTATTATTAATCTCCCATCATCCCTGACTGTCATGGGACATAAGAATTCAGCAACATCTGGAGGAAATCAGATTGGCAAAGGCTGGTTTAGCACACCACCCCAGACTCTCAATGGTGGTTAACGTTATGAAGTTATAGAGTTATTATAGAGTTGGACGGGACCACGAGTTTCATTTAGCCTAACCACCAGCAATGCAGGATTATTATTTTTACCCCGTGTGAGGCTCAAACCCACGATCCTGAGATTAAGAGTTTAAACAAGCTAGCTGGATGAGCCATGGTTTAAAGATGGCTTATCAAACCAAGCAACCATGGTTAACAGTAAGCATAGTTCATCAGATTTGGGTGAGGCAACGAGCTGTGGTTAAGCCTAACCAGGATGTAGTTTCCAAACCCTTCACCGCTTGTGTAGAGGGAGGAGGTGGGGAATGTGTGAGCCCAAGGCTTGCTTTGCCTCATTCCCAGCATGCTAAACCATGGTTTCACTTGACATCTGAACTGGGTCTGTGAGTATTCCATGCCCAACCTTAGATACCTTGGTTTGCCCCTATTGCTGATTTAGATAGTGTTGCTAAATTCTGCACCATTGACCTTTCTTTTTCAGGTACTATGTGGTTTACTTCCTCAACCATCCTGTTCTGATTATTAGAACTTCCCAGAGGATCCCAAATGGCAACTTCTGAAGCAGACATCTGCACCTCCAACAGCTTGAATGTAATCCGCCTTCCGTGTTATTTGATATCCTTCAAGGATAGTCACTTGTCTTTGGCATTACTGCTAAACTGACCACGGTTTTGATGCATAGGGTTTTTAGCTTGACACAAAGTTCTAAAAAATGAAAATATATGTATAATACATATGACATGATACTTGTTTCAATGAGCTCTGAAGTATATGCTAAAATCGATTGCAGTATCTATTTACAAGTTTACAGTATAACAAAGAAATCGGGGAGATGTTCCAGGATTTCTTTTTAAAGGCCATATCAAAAAATGAGTTAAGTGGGAAACCCTAGAATGATTTTGAAAAGCAGAGAATGAAAGGGTACAATTAATGTTTAGGCATAAACTTGTTTGTATAAAAATGTGTTAAAATAACCCCCAATCATTCAATTTCCAGACTTTCAGAACTTATATCCTTTACAGCACAGCAACACAAATCATTAGCTTTTTATCCACCATATTCTTGAGACACCCTAATGTGGTCCTATCCATTCACTTAAAGTAGTAGCAGATTTTTTAAATATAGCAAACAGTAAATAAAAAGAGTACAATCCATAAATTGGTGCAAACTTTTGGGGCTTGCCTTTGATTTCCCAGTGTGTTTGTAAAATGCAATAAAGTTTCACTGTTCTCCAGCAAATGTGTCTTGTGTTTTGTTCCTCTTGCACGATTCAGTTGTTTAATATGTGGCAATCTAACAAAATTACAGTCGTACCTTGGATCCCGAACACCTTGCATGTTGAACATTTTGACTTCCAAACTTGGAAGTGAGTGTTCCGGTTTGCGAACGTTCTTTGGAACGTGAATGTCCAACGCGGCTTATGCGGTTTCCGACTGGCTGCAGGAGCTTCCTGCAGCCAATCAGAAGCCACGCCTTGATTTCTGAACATTTTGGAAGTTGAACGGACTTCTGGAACGGATTCCGTTCGACTTCCAAGGTACGACTGTACCTACAGCATGATCACATCTTACGTGCAGAGGCATATCTAGGGGTTATCTATATAGAGGTGAAGGGGGTAATGTCCTGGAAACTGCTGCTACTTAGGGGTCTGTTATGTACTGATTTGAATAGGATCCAAAAGGCAGCAGTCTGATTGGTCCGAGAACAATAGGGTCCAGAATGCAGCAGTCTGATTGGTCCACAGGAGCCACCCAATCCAGCTCCAGGTGGAAGTGAATCCGCAACCTGATTGGCCTACAGGTGAATCCTGGAATTAGCCAATCACGTGGGGCCCATTGTGTAAATAATGTATATAAAGCAGACATTCTGGGGGAACTTCCATTCCTCCTTACCACTATGAGCTGAATAAAGAGCATGAAATCCACTCTCGACTCCGAGTATATTTCAGGGTCCAAAACCGATACATTTTTACTTAGCTTTAACACGTTGTTACAACTGTTATTTTATAGCACAGAGCAACAGGGACAGAAGGAACCATGAGAGAAGCGATGACTGGCTTCACGGTTTTTCCCAAATCACGGTTTTTTTACACAGCACTCACACACATTGTAATGTATCACCATGATTAACATGACACTGTTTCCACGATGTGGACTTCAAACTTATTTCACCACCCCCAAATGTATTGATACATTGCCCAGCCTTAAAGTATGTGTGTGTGCTCTATGCAAAAATCACCATTTGGGAAAAACTGTGAAGCCAGCTAGTGCCTCTACATAGCTCCATCCTGATTTCAGACAGGGTGATATATTGGTATATTGCTGGTGATCTATCACGATTTTGAAAACCAGGTAACATCCAGCCCTTCTCTCAACCCTTGTTATTCTTTGAAAAGAATTTGTCTAAGTTTGCTTAAGTAAGTGGCTTAAAAGTGTGAGTTAGACTAAGAAAAGAGGAGAAATGATTCCCTACAACAGGTAACTTATCAGTTTTCGTGAAAGGTGTCAACTTTGAGAGAAAGCAGTATTATTCGTGATGGTTAAAAGGTAAAGGGACCCCTGACCGTTAGGTTCAGTCGCGGACGACTCTGGGGTTGCGGCGCTCATCTCGCTTTATTGGCCGAGGGAGCCGGCGTACAGCTTCCGGGTCATGTGACCAGCATGACTTAGCCGCTTCTGGCGAACCAGAAACGCCGTTTACCTTCCCGCCGGAGAGGTACCTATTTATCTACTTGTACTTTGGTGTGCTTTCGAACTGTCCTAGGCTCTGTGGTTTAACTCACAGCGTCACCCACGTCCCTCTAAGGCCCCTTACACATGATTAAATTCAAAGGCAATTTGGCATTTCTTCATGACTAGCAAAACCATCATTTTCAAGACACAAGCCTAGTAAATCTGGAACTAATACCTGATGATCTGATAAAATCGAGAGTCTTTACTTGGACTTTGTTATTTTAACTAATCAGCGGACAAGAAGCCATGCCAGGCCCAGCTGCAAGATGTTTCTAATTAGCAATGGGCAGGTGTCCTTGAGCCTCTGGCACAAGCCTCAAGATAAGGAACTGTAAATCCCCAGGCAGCTGGCAGTTAATACATGAGACAAATTCTCAGAAGCTCTGATACTTCCCAGAAACCTCATCTACCTACGAACCTAAGTTGGCCTTCACCTGCCCCCTGCCAAAGACCCCACAAGGAAACGGCCCAAATTCAAACAGAACCATCCAAATTGATAAGTAACATATCGCAGGATTTTACAAAATCCTGGCAACCTTCAGAGGTGAATTTTTGTATCTCTAGATCAGGGACCCACCCCAGGGTTTCTTGTTTGGTCTGTGAGGCTGTTTTGGACAAGCCATAGCCATCCACCCTACATTTGGGTGTAGGTAAGGGTGGGGCTTGGCGCTGTGGGTTAAACCACAGAGCCTAGGACTTGCCAATCAGAAAGCTGGTGGTTCGAATCCCTGCAACAGGGTGAGCTCCTGTTGCTCGGTCCCTGCTCCTGCCAACCTAGCAGTTCGAAAGCACGTCAAAGTGCAAGTAGATAAATAGGTACCGCTCCGGTGGGAAGGTAAACGGCGTTTCCGTGCGCTGCTCTGGTTCACCAGAAGCAGATTAGTCATGTGGGCCACGTGATCTGGCAGCTGTACGCCGGCTCCCTCGGCCAATAAAGCGAGATGAGTGCTGCAACCCCAGAGTTAGGTTGGCAGGAGCAGGGACCGAGCAACGGGAGCTCACCCCATCATGGGGATTCGAACCGCCGACTTCTGATCGGCAAGCCCTAGGCTCTGTGGTTTAACCCATAGCACCACCCGCGTCCCTTGGAGGCCTAGTAGAGAAATATAAATTCTGCCCTTTTCTAAACCATACCAAGGTTGAGTAACCTAAAAAAAATCATGTGACTACTAATAGTTACACATAGTTAACGTAAGTTTCATTGTTCTAAGCTCATCTGATTTTGTTCCTAATGGAATATTCCGTTTGTCAGCTCACTAAATGAGAAAGCTGAACTATGAATACAGTTAAAGGTCATTAAACTATCCTCTGTTTGCTTGGGGAGGGCTTTAGCTGAATTTTATGGGGGGGCGGGGAAGGATAGAGCAGTTCCAAGTCATTTCCCACGTCACAGTCCTGAGTGTTTTACTCGAGTGTAAAATGCCATTTTGAAAAGCTGTAGCCAGATAATGAAACTTTGGGATATTAGATTTAAAAATATATATAGAACATGTTAACTATGTATGGAAAATGAGTCTGTCGGTCGCCTTTTTCATGTAATTATCCTATAATCTATCTGGAAGAGGAGGAGAAGGAGGAGAACAACTTTGACATCCGTGACTGTGGTTCCCCCAAGAACTTCTGCACATTCCAATGTTGTTTTGCCAAAACATGTTTTGCTTTCATTTTTGTTTTGTCCTCCTGGGTGCTTTTCCCATAGCTCTTATCATAGTGCCAAAGTCTCCCTTATCTAAATATGTGCAGGAAGGGCGAAGCAGCTTCTGCAAAAGAGAAGCAGATGTCGCTTTCCGTCATCTATCTTGATCCATCAAGGCTGTTCTACTGTGTTTATGAGACATACTGTGTCTGCTTGCTCAGGATAGCTATGTGGGCCTCGCAGGGGCCAGATTAAACGTATTATATATATTTCACTGCTGAGGGAGGGTGGCACTCTGCACATGATCAGGCACTCGCTTGTTTACTATGAATGGAACATGAGAGCTAAGTGGAAGCTCCACGCGTGGTACCTCTAAACACCAGGCACAAAAGGCAAAGTGTGGGATAGAGGCCAGACCTCTGAGCCTCTGCTCACAAAAGCTGAGAGGCAGACCACTAGGGACTGTTGGATAGAAAACGCTCAGCTAGTCTGATGCAGCAAGGCACTTCCTATGTTTACAGATTCCAGGGCTGAACCTTGCAGTCAAAACAGTTTGGAAATAAACCCCAAGGGGGAGGATGTATGCAAACTCGCCATTTTTGGTGCACATACGAAAAGTGTACGGGGGACGTGTTCACCAGTTACAGTGGTACCTCGGGTTAAGTACTTAATTCGTTCCGGAGGTCCGTTCTTAACCTGAAACTGTTCTTAACCTGAATCACCACTTTAGCTAATGGGGCCTCCTGCTGCTGCCGTGCTGCTGGAGCCCGATTTCTGTTCTTATCCAAAAAGAAAAGTTCTTAACCTGAAGCACTATTTCTGGGTTAGCGAAGTCTGTAACCTGAAGTGTATGTAACCCGAGGTACCACTGTACAGTTAATTTTTCTCCTTTCCAGTCTTCCATTGCCCCACATCTGTCTCTTCGCCTCCACCCAGAATCAGACTGGATCAGAGAGCAAAAACCTGTCAGGGCTAACATTGTGTTTTCTATGGTGGCCTAACCAGATGCCTCTGGGAAATCGACAAGCACAGACATGAAGGCACTATTCTCTCTGTCCTTGTAACTCAGGGCAGTCCTAGCCTGTATACAGGGCCGGATTGAGGTTTGATGAGGCCCTAAGCTACTGAAGGTAATGGGGCCCTTTATATGTCCAGCTGTCCTTTGTCAACAAATTGGCGCTGTTTTTTGTGTTGAATATATGCTATATGGTAATTTATGGACCTAATACATGGGTAGGCAAACTAAGGCTGGGGGGCCAGATCCAGCCCAATCGCCTTCTAAATCCAGCCCACGGACGGTCCAGGAATCAGCGTGTTTTTAGATGAGTAGAATGTGTGCTTTTATTTTAAATGGATCTCTGGGTTATTTGTGGTACCTGCCTGGTGTTTTTACAAGAGTAGAATGTGTGCTTTTATTTAAAATGCATTTCTGGGTTATTTGTGGGGCATAGGAATTCGTTCATTCCCCCCAAAAAATATAGTCCGGCCCCCCACAAGGTCTGAGGGACAGTGGACCGGCCCCCTGCTGGAAAAGGTTGCTGACCCCTGACCTAATAGGTGCATAAAAGGTAAAGGTAAAGGTACCCCCTGTTAGGTCCAGTCGCGGACGACTCTGGGGTTGCGGCGCTCATCTCACTTTACTGGCCGAGGGAGCCAGGTTACAGCTTCCCGGTCATGAGGCCAGCATGACTAAGCCGCTTCTGGCGAACCAGAGCAGCACACGGAAACGCCGTTTACCTTCCCACCAGAGCGGTACCTATTTATCTACTTGCACTTTGACATGCTTTTGTACTGCTAGGTGGGCAGGAGCAGGGACTGAGCAACGGGAGCTCACCCCGTCGTGGGGATTCAAACTGCCGACCTTCTGATCGGCAAGCCCTAAGCTCTGTGGTTTAGACTACAGCGCCACCCACGTCCATACACAGCAGAAAACACTGTTGCTGGATGTAGGTTTTATTTTATTGGTTTTTTATCTTATATTCTGGAAATGTACATCCAGGTTTTTTTCCTTCAAGTTTTTTTTTGGGCCCCAATAGAGTGGGGCCCTAAACTATAGCTTGTTTAGCTTATATGTAAATACGGCACTGCTTGTATACTAGGGGCTGCCTGCACTGCTCACTCTGCTAAGCCTAGACTAACCAATCCAATAGCAGTCCAACCCCTCCGACAATCCAATATTGTGTCCTACATTTCTAAACCGAAGAATTGATGCTTTTGAATTACGGTGCTGGAGGAGACTCTTGAGAGTCCATGGACTGCAAGAAGATCAAACCTCTCCATTCTGAAGGAAATCAGCCCTGAGTGCTCACTGGAAGGACAGATCCTGAAGCTGAGGCTCCAATACTTTGGCCGCCTCATGAGAAGAGAAGACTTCCTGGAAAAGACCCTGATGCTGGGAAAGATGGAGGGCACAAGGAGAAGGGGATGACAGAGGACGAGATGGTTGGACAGTGTTCTCGAAGCTACCAGCATGCGTCTGACCAAACTGCGGGAGGCAGTGGAAGACAGGAGTGCCTGGCGTGCTCTGGTCCATGGGGTCACGAAGAGTTGGACATGACTAAACGACTAAACAACAACAACATTTCTAAGCAATGAAAAGTTCTGGAGCAGCAATTCAGGGAGATGGGATACCAGGGCTAGGGGGGCTTGTAAACATATGGTTGATCTGTCTGGGCGGAGATTAGGTACTCCACCCACAAGCCTCTCTTTTCATTCTTTGCTTGAATTCCTGGAAACCTGGAATTCCCCCTCATTCTCTAAACCGAAAGCACAAGCATTTCCTCCACCCTCTAGAAATAATGTAATAGCTTAAGACATCATTTACCTCGAAAGAAACAGAGACGCTTGCAGCAATACCCAATTTTCAAAGCTGAACAGTCATCACCTGGACGTCCTCACTGAGCCTTGACGCCAAAAGGTAAGCAGAGCATCCCGATTTGTTTGGGTCTCTTACAAAAACAGCATTTGTGAAATGAAACAACTGACTTTGTGAATGAGATATCTACTTAATGGTGACTGGCAAATTTTGCAGACTGGCATTCTAGGACAGTTGCCTTCGAGGAAACGTCTCTGTCACAAAATGACAGTACACTACTCTACTTAATGAGGTCAAGGTGAACAAGTGAAATGTTGAGGGCTAGTAACTTGTGGGCTTATTTGCAAAGCTAGGGTAGGCCCTTCAGTATTTTCAGGATGGTGGCTAAGTTCTGATTTGTAACCAGAAATTCCTAGAGGTCTTTCCTAAAGCAAAGACACATAGAATTGTGCTGTTCCTCTGTAAGAAAAATAAATAATAACCTTTTGTTATCGTTTTATCTGTCTCCCAGATATGATGGGGAAAATTTATTCTGGGGCTCAGCCCTCAAACATGTTTCTTGTACTATGTGCAAAGCGGTTTCTTGATCATGCCCATTTTGGACTTTCTGAGGATTGAAAAACCCTGAATTTAAAGGGCAAAAGGTCCAGGAGAACAATGGGGTGGGAAATATCTCATCTGAAGGCCCATATATTCATGGGGAGACAGGGTGATGCAAATCTACTCTAGACTGCAAATTCTGCTGTTGTGCAGGCAAGTCCTAAGTTCATAGTGTGGACACAGCCAGCCTCCAAAGCTGCTTTAGGCTGCAATTCTAAACCCACTTGCCTGAGAGTAAGCCCCACCAAATTCAACTAGACTTACAGTTGTACCTTGGTAGTCGAATGGCTTGGCTCCCAAACAAATCAGCTCCCAAGCGCCGCAAAGCAGGAAGTGAGTGTTCCAGTTTGCAAACGTTTTTCGGAAGGCGAACGTCTGACGCGGCTTCCACATGAGTGCAGGAAGCTCCTGCAGCCAATCGGAAGCTGTGCCTTGGTTTTCGAATGGTTTTGGGAGGCGAACGGACTCCCGGGACGGATTAAGTTCGAGAACCAAGGTACCACTGTATTGAAAACATAATATCACTATTCAATTATATGAAAATGAAATGAAGTGGAATTATGAATGATATATAACTTATACTTTTAGGAGATACCTGAAGGCAGCCCTGTTTAGGGAAGTTTTTAATGTTTGATGCTTTATTGTATTTTGTTGGAAGCCTCCCAGAGTGGCTGGGGCAACCTCAGCAGATGGGCGGGGTATAAGTAATAAATTATTATTATCATTATTATTATCATTATTAAGAAAATAGTATAGGAATTAATACCAAAAAATACAACATCCCATTCCCTGCAAAAAGAAGGATTCCCTAAAAAAAACCTGAGCACACCTCTTATGTCAATCAGCAATAGGAACAGGAGATGGACCTTTCCACTAATTATACTGTTCATGTGGGCAGTTCCACATAAAACATAGACTATGAATTGCTGGAATTTCCCTGGCAGGGGAGGAAATGTGCAATTGGGACTCCGGGGAACTTTGACACACCGCCCTGCTGTTTTGCCCAAACTTGTTCTGCTTTCACTTTTGTTTTGGAGCCGTAAGTGCTGTTCCTGTTACTCTTATCATAATGCCAAGGTCTCCACCGAAAGCAGCAATTGCGTGCACGGAAGTTGAAGCAACTTCAGTGGAACGTGGCATTGTGTCATCGGTTGCTCTATTGCGTGCACGAAACATAACAGAACTGCTGGGTGCGATGGCTATCAGGGCTCCAAGTAAAAGCAGTGATTATTTATTTCGCCACTGAGGGGGGGTGGCACTCTGCACATGCTCAGGCAATCACTCATTTTTTGTGGCTTGAAGATGAGAGGTAAGTGGAACAGCCATGCACAAAGGCATGGCTCTAACGTAAGAACATAAAAAGAGCCTGCAGGATCAGGCCAATGGCCCAATTATTCAAGCATCCTGTTCTCACAGTAAGTGAGCAGATGTGTGTGGAAAACCAGTAAGCAGGATTTGAGGACAAGTGCACTCTCCCTTCCTGTGGTTTTCAACCAGGAACCAAATGCAAAAAGTGGGATAGATGTCAGTACTTCCACCTCTCCGATCATGTGACACTCTTCCTTAAATCCCTGCATTGGAAAGAAATTCCCACAGGGGGGAGAAAGCTATTGTTGTTCTCTAACATTTGCTGGTAACTTGAACATCAAAGCCAGAGTTGCCATCCGATTGATGCGTGTTAAGGTCACTCTTTTAAAACAGCAAATACAGTGGTACCTCGGGTTACAGACGCTTCAGGTTTCAGACTCCGCTAACCCAGAAATAGTACCTCAGGTTAAGAACTTTGCTTCAGGATAAGAACAGAAATTGTGCTCCGGCGGTGCAGCGGCAGCAGGAGGCCCCCATTAGCTAAAGTGGTGCTTCAGGTTAAGAACAGTTTCAGGTTAAGAGCAGACCTCCAGAATGAATTAAGTTCTTAACTCCTGCTGCCGCCACGCTGCCAGAGCATGATTTCTGTTCTCATCCTGAAGCAAAGTTCTTAACCTGAAGCACTATTTCTGGGTTAGCGGAGTATGTAACCTGAAGCGTATGTAACCTGAAGCGTATGTAACCCGAGGTACCACTGTAGTTTGAAGGCGGCTCGGAATCTCCAACAGAGGCATTTAGCACCCCTGACAAATTACAATTCCCACCATTCACTAAAATGAGGAAGGGGAACCTGTCACCCTCCAGAGGTTATTGGACTGCAACTCCCATCATCCCTTTGCCAAGTTTGCTGGGCCTGATAGGAGTCCAGCAATCTCTGGAGGGCCCCAGGTTCCCCACCACTGCTATAAGGGCAGCTATGGCAGTCACACTGACATAAAAATAAAATATCAGGGATGGGCAATCTGTGGCCATACAGATGGTATTGCCCTCCCATCAGTCTCTGCCAGCATGGCTAAGGGTCAGGGATGGTGGGTGTTGCATTAGATGTTTCAATGTACATATTGTCTCATCCCAAGAACAACCATTTTGTAGCCTTTCAAGATGAAAGGAGAACAAGGATCAACTCTGTCCCAGAAACAATCTGATGGGAAATCGGTAGTGATGGACTTGATGCAGTTTAAGGAACTGGATGCCCATGCATTGAAGGTATGCTATCTCTTATTGTGATATATACAGTGTGGAATTATAGTCCTGTAAGGAATCTGCTTAGGGACGCAGGTGGCGCTGTGGGTTAAACCACAGAGCCTAGGACTTGCCGATCAGAAGGTCGGCGGTTCAAATCCCCGCGACGGGGTGAGCTCCCATTGCTCGGTCCCTGTTCCTGCCAACCTAGCAGTTCGAAAGCACATCAAAGTGCAAGTAGATAAATAGGTACCACTCTGGCGGGAAGGTAAATGGCATTTCTGTGCGCTGCTCTGGTTCGCCAGAAGCGGCTTAGTCATGCTGGCCACATGACCCGGAAGCTGTACGCCGGCTCCCTCGGGCAATAAAGTGAGATGAGCGCTGCAACCCCAGAGTCGTTCATGACTGGACCTAATGGTCAGGGGTCCCTTTACCTTTACCTAAGGAATCTGCTTAAAGGGACGCGGGTGGTAAAGGGACGCGGGTGGTGCTGTGGGTTAAACCACAGAGCCTAGGACTTGCCGATCAGAAGGTCGGCGGTTCAAATCCCCGCGACAGGGTGAGCTCCCGTTGCTCGGTCCCTGCTCCTGCCAACCTAGCAGTTCAAAAGCACATCAAAGTGCAAGTAGATAAATAGGTACCACTCTGGCGGGAAGGTAAATGGCATTTCTGTGCGCTGCTCTGGTTCGCCAGAAGCGGCTTAGTCATGCTGGCCACATGACCCGGAAGCTGTACGCCGGCTCCCTCGGCCAATAAAGCGAGATGAGCGCCGCAACCCCAGAGTCGGCCATGACTGGACCTAATGGTCAGGGGTCCTTTTACCTTTACCTAAGGAATCTGCTAGAATGCTGAGGTTTTTTTTCATGTGGATTTGGAATTTGATAGTACAGTGGTACGTTGGTTCTTGAACGTAATCCGTTCCAGAAGTCCATTCGACTTCCAAAACGTTCGAAAACCAAGGCGCGGCTTCCAATTGGTGCAGGCGCCCTGGAAACAATAGTCGACAGCCACATCAGACATTCGGCTTCTGAAGAAAGTTTGCAAACCAAAGCATTTAACTTCTGGGTTTGCGGCGTTCGGGTTCTGATTTGTTCGTCAACTGAGCCATTCGAGAACCAAGGTTCCACTGTACCTTCAAGTGTGCTCTCCTGACAGGAGGCAATGGGGAACATTGTGAGTCACAAAAGAACATGCTCCTGTCTTCCACATGTTCTAACACAATAGAGCACCTGTTTTCAGGTGTACACCTATGTACCCAAGAAAAAGGAAAGCTTAAGCATCTTTCAGAATACTTTTTACCCAGGGGCAAGTTTTGGTCAAATTTAAGACATTAATTGATCAATCAGCTAAAACACATACATTTGATTGACCAGCTGTGCGGTTTTACTCACTGTGTAGCCCCACTGAGTTCAGCAAGACTGACTCTCTTGTAAGTGCCTGTAAAAATGCACCCCACATTTTCTTTAAACAAGTGTCAGGCTTAGACAGAAAAAGGGAACTGGGTACTCCTTATTCATGTCAACAGCTCCCGAATCTATTTTCCTTTTGTGAAACAGGTGAATTTCAAGGATAGTGTGGAAAACCTGGTGAGCGTCTTGCATGAGAAAGCCCACAGTGACCTGGAGAAAGTGCGAGCCATTTGGATGTGGATTTGCCATCATATTGGTAGGTGGGGGTGCCACCTTTTGCATGTTGGGGTCCCCTTGTCTCTAAACAGCTCCCAGAATTTAAAGATCAGCCTGTATCACAGTCAGGGCTGGATTTAGGTTTGATGAGGCCCTAAGCTACTGAAGGTAATGGGGCCCTTTATATGTCCAGCTGTCCTTTGTCAACAACAAATTGTTGCTGCTTTTTGTGTTGAATATATGCTATATGGCAATTTATGGACCTAATAGGTATCTAAAGCCATTTGCACATAACAAAATATGTAATTTATCAAAGTAATTGTTGAACTGAAATACAATTAAGAAGAAGTATATTAATAGTGAAATACAATTAAGAAGAAGTATATTAATAGTGAAATAATTATTCAGCTCTAACTTAAAATGATTTTTTATTCATAACAAACTTAATAATGCAAACACATTGGCATTTGGCAATAACAAAAGTTCCTTTAGAAACACAATTTACAAAGACTTATAATCTAATAATTATAAATAGCAGAATGTAGGCACCCTATATATAGAAATGAACAAACCAGTGATATTTTAGGGAGCAGGCTAGCATGTGGGGCCCATTACTTACATCATAGGAGCCTACACAACACAAAACACTGTGGCTGTATGTAGGTTTTATTTTATTTGTTTTTTATCTTATAATTTGGAAATATACATCCAATTGTGTTTTTCCTTTAATTTTTTTGGGGCCCCCCAAGAGAGTGGGGTGCTAAGCTATACAGTGGTACCTCAGGTTACACACGCTTCATTTTACAGACGCCTCAGGTTACAGACTCCGCTAACCCAGAAATAGTACATCGGGTTAAGAACTTTGCTTCAGGATGAGAACTGAAATCGTCTGCCGCCGGTGGCGCGGTGGCAGCAGCGGGAGGTTAAGAACAGTTTCAGGTTAAGAACAGACCTCCAGAATGAATTAAGTTCTTATCCTGAGGTACCACTGTAGCTTGTTTAGCTTTATACATAAATCCAGCACTGATCACAGTCCTGCCCCCATGAATCCAGATCTCTAACAGAGTTCTCTAGCAGATATCCAGTAACACATTGGGCTTTGATGGCCAATCAAGGAAAATGCATCCAGACTTTCACTTGTCCTGCTGCTTTCCCGCAGGAAAACCCAATTTTTACTGCTGAATCAGAACAAACACCCATCAGGTTTTCTGCGGATTGATGTTTGCTCTGATTCAGTGTTAAAGTGTGGGCTTTCCCAGGGAAAATGGCGGGGGAAACAGAAAACCATTCGGATCCATGCTTCCTAGGTATGGGATAGGACAAGCAGAAGTGTTGAATGGAATACAGTGGTACCTCGGGTTAAGTACTTAATTTGTTCTGGAGGTCCGTTCTTAACCTGAAACTGTTCTTAACCTGAAGCACCACTTTAGCTAATGGGGCCTCCTGCTGCCGCCGCGCCACCAGAGCCCGATTTCTGTTCTTATCCTGAAGCACTATTTCTGGGTTAGCAGAGTGTGTAACCTGAAGCGTATGTAACCTGAGGTACCACTGTAGCCTTTTGTGTGAGGCTGTTGCAGCCCCTCATTCACTGTGCATTGCAGACTCAAGGGCAACATTTCACAAGTGTCTTTATTTCTCCAGAATATGATGTGGAAGGCTACCGTAACACAGATAAGGCGATTTATAAGCCAGCTGATGTCCTTCAGTCAGGAAAGGCTATTTAATAATAATAATAATAATAAATTTTATTTATATCCCGCCCTCCCCAGCCGAAGCCGGGCTCAGGGCGGCTAACAACAATCAAATAATCAAAAATCAAATAATCACACAATCTAAAAATATTTCATTATAAAAATTAATTAAATCAAATTGATGGCAACCAATTAAGCAAAGTTCTGTGCAGGTTGCCAGAGGAGGGAGTCAGGCTGCGCCCTGATCAAAGGCCTGGCGGAACAACTCTGTCTTGCAGGCCCTGCGGAAAGATGTCAAGTCCCGCAGGGCCCTAGTCTCTTGTGACAGAGCATTCCACCAGATTGGAGCCGCAGCCGAGAAGGCCCTGGCTCTAGTTGAGGCCAGCCTAACCTCTCTGAGGCCTGGGACCTTGAGGATGTTATTATTTGCAGACCGTAGGTTTCTCTGTGGGGCATACCAGGAGAGGCGGTCCCGTAGGTACGAGGGTCCTAGGCCGTATAGGGCTTTAAAGGTTAAAACCAGCACCTTAAACCTGATCCTGTACTCCACCGGGAGCCAGTGCAGCTGGTATAGTACCGGATGAATGTGATCTCGCAGCGAAGACCCCATAAGGAGTCTCGCCGCGGCATTCTGCACCCGCTGGAGTTTCTGGGTCAGTCTCAAGGGCAGCCCCACGTAGAGCGAGTTACAATAATCCAGTCTGGAGGTGACCGTCGCATGGATCACAGTGGCTAGGTCAGGGCGAGAGAGATAAGGGGCCAACTGCTTAGCTTGGCGGAGATGAAAAAATGCCGCCTTTGTTATAGCTGTAATCTGCGCCTCCATAGAAAGGGAGGTATCGAAGATTACACCCAAACTCTTAACGGACGGTGCTGGCACTAATTGCACCCCCGCAAGAGATGGGAGTTGCCCCCTCAATCCCATATCGTCCCGACCCAGCCAGAGGACCTCTGTCTTCGAAGGATTTAACTTCAACCGGCTCCCACGTAACCATCCAGCCACAGCTTCCAGACATCTGGTCAGTGTGTCTGGGGCCGAGTCAGGATGGCCATCCATCAACAGATAGAGTTGGGTGTCATCAGCATACTGATGGCAACCCAGCCCAAAACTCCGGACAAGCTGGGCGAGGGGGCGCATAAAGATGTTAAAAAGCATCGGAGAGAGAATCGCACCCTGAGGCACTCCACACACCAAGGAGTGGCGCGATGACAATTCCCCCCCAAGCGCCACCCTCTGTCCCCGACCAGAGAGAAACGAGCGCAGCCATTGAAGGACTGTGCCCTGGATCCCCACGTCGGCAAGGCGGTGGTCCAGGAGTTCGTGATCGACCATGTCAAAGGCTGCTGACAGATCTAGAAGAATCAGCAGCCCCGACCCACCTCGATCCAGCTGCCTGCGGAGATCATCTGTTAGGGCGACCAGAGCCGTCTCGGTCCCATGACCAGCGCGGAAGCCGGACTGGAATGGATCCAAAGCAGATGTTTCATCCAGAAACCTACCAAGCTGTTCAGCAACCGCTCTCTCAATCACCTTACCCAGGAATGGAAGATTCGAGACCGGGCGGTAATTGGATAGATCTGAGGGATCTAATGATGTTTTCTTTAAGAGCGGACGCACCACTGCCTCCTTCAGTTCCCCTGGGAATGTCCCGGTGCCAAGGGACAAATTGATAATATCCCCCAGGGGGGCCCGCACCTCGTCTGGACACGCTCTAATCAGCCATGACGGGCACGGGTCAAGAGGACAGGTGGTGGGCTTTCCAGCTTGGAGGAATCTGTCCACATCGGCTGGAGATATCCGGTCAAAGTGGTCCAATACTGGACCCGAGGACAGTCGAGGGGCCTCCAGTTCCTTTATTGTGTCCAAATTGGCAGGGAGGTCATGGCGGAGCAACAGGACCTTTTCCGCAAAAAAGCTCACAAATGCCTCACAGCTGTGTGTCAGATTGTTATTTAAATTTGGCTGTCCTTCAAGGGACGTTAAAGACCGAATTATACTAAATAATTGCGCCGGGCGAGAGCTAGCGGATGCAATGGAGGCCGAGAAGTAAGACTTCTTAGCGGCCTTCACTGCCATCTCATAGGTTTTCATAAAAACCCTATAAGATGTTCTTGAGGCTCCGTCACGGGCACCCCGCCATACTCGCTCTAGCCGTCTGAGGTCCCGCTTCATTTTCCGAAGCTCCTCGGTAAACCAGGGAGCCCGGTTTCTGCGGGGTCGCAGAGGGCGCTTAGGTGCGATCTCATCGATGGCTGCCAGGAGCTGGGTATTCCAGCCCTCAACAAGCTCAGTCAATGAGTCGCCAGGGGGAGCAAGGTCCCGCAAGGCTTGACGGAATCTATCAGGGTCCATCAGCCTCTGCGGGCGAGCCCAAATCGGCTCGCCACCTAAGCAGGGTGGGGGTGGAAAGTCAATCCTGGCTTTCAGAGCGTAGTGATCAGACCATGGCACCTTCATCGAAGGAGACATGATCACATCTATACCGGCGCCAAAGATCAAATCCAGCGTGTGGCCTGCTTGATGTGTGGGGCCCGAAACAAACTGGGAGAGCCCTAGTGTCGCCATGGAAGACACCAGGTCCAGAGCCTGTGAGGAGGGAGTGGCATCAGCGTGGAAGTTGAAGTCTCCCAATACCAATAGGTTAGGGAACTCCAAGGCCCAGCCGGCCACTGCCTCCAGCAGGCCTGACAGGGTGGCTGATGGTGCGCTAGGTGGCCGGTACACCAGCCAGACAGCCAAGCTCTCCTCGGAGCCCCACACTAGGCCAACACATTCAATGCCGGGGATCGATGGCGAAGGTAGAGCCCTGAAAGAACAATCTTCCCGGATTAATACTGCCACCCCTCCCCCCCGGCCCACAGTCCGTGACTGGTGGAGGACGGAGAAACCCGGGGGCGCCATCTCTCGTAAGGTAACAGTTACCCCTTCGCGCACCCAGGTCTCCGTCACACAAGCCAGGTCGACCCCCTGCGAGGTGAAGAAATCTCGCAGGGTAGCGGTTTTGTTGCCTATAGACCTGGCATTGCACAGCACCAGTGAAGGAGGTGAGTACTCCTTGCTCACCCTACCCTCGTCTCTCGGGATGGGGCGCAGATTGGAAGGGGTACGAGCATATCCGTATCTCGATCCCCTTCGCCTATAACATCTGCCCCCACCGCCATACCTCCCTCGCCCCTCCACGGTAGCAATCCCAAGCCTCATACTAACCTCCATTTACCAAATAGAAAGCAAAACAACCTAAAACAATTATGCCCAAACAAAACCAATCCCCACCCCACTCAATGTTCAACCCCAAAAACAAAACAAGACGAAAGAAACAAAAATACATAGATAAAAACCACCATTCATGGTGGTACAACAAAGTAAACAATAAAAGCACCTTTAAAACACCTATTTGTTGTGGATATGCTCGACTCTTTGAAGAAATGTGCAGGTAAATCGTATTACCCCAGCCATCATGGGAAGAAGCTTTTACTTGGCAAGGATGATGGGAGATCTTAGAGTATGCTTCCTCAAACTCAGCCCTCCAGATGTTTTGAGACTATAATTCCCATCATCCCTGATCACTGGTCCTGCTAGCTAGGGATCTTGGGAGTTGTAGGCCAAAAACTTCTGGAGGGTCAAGATTGAGGAAGCCTGATCTAGAGAACCACAGGTCCCTGCTCCCGCTATTTTATATTATGAATGCTGAAGTAAAAATGCATATGTACAGTTGTATCAAGTTGGAGTAGATTCATTGAATTCAATGGAGAATGACAAACTTGATTTTAATGGGTCTCTTCCACACATGACTTAGTGGGATAATAATACTAATAAATACTAATATATATTAATACTAATACTAATACTATTCCAGTCAAAAAAAGGAGTGAAAGCAACCACAATCCCTTGACTTCTTCTTCTTCTTTGGCGATGGCTCGTAGTTGAGTAAGATTGTCTTCCATAAACATGGTTTTAACAATGAGACCATAAGTGACTGTGGAGGCCAATTCTGGATCCACACGTCCTTCCACAATGGAGACATTGGTTTCCAGGCAGCAGTTGATCACAGTGTGGATTTGCCAAGCGTGCCTTCCTCTTAGCACGTTTCTCCCTTGCGTCCTGAGTTCGAGTGTCTTCAAAGCCCATGACACCTTTGGTAAAGGCTGTCCTCCAACTGGAGCTCTCGCAGGCCAGTGTTTCCCGGTTGTCAGTGTTTATACTACATTTTTATAGATTTGCCTTGAGAGAGTCTCTTCAAACCTCTTTTGTTGACCACCGGCATTATGCTTTCAAACTATGACAACTATGGGGTTCCTGAGTGTCTTTCTTTATCCCTCAGAGTTGCAGGGATACAATGCAAATATTTGGTAGGCCGCTGCAGAAATGACGACTTTAAAGGGAAGAGCCGCCATGCCTGGAATGCTGTTTATCTTGATGGAAAGTGGCATCTTCTAGACTGCACATGGGCAAGCGGTTATGTGGATTACTCCTATAGCAAGTTCACCTTCAGGTATGTTGTTAGGCAACAGAAGGCCCAGCCAAGAGTGTGGGAAACAAGTATAGTTTGCTTCCCTTGCCTTCACAGGTTGGTTTTTTCATCGATCATGTTTTAGAATGTTTTATTTGATGGCCAGGGGACTGATGATAATAAGAATTAAGCCATTGGCATTGGAGTGTCTTGAGGGCAGCAAAATTAAGTAAACACCAACGATCTATTTATCTTTTTGAATGGTTCTAGAGCAGCCTTTCACAACCTGTGGGTCCTCAGATGTTGTTGGACTACAACTCCCATCACCCCTAGCTAGCAAGGCCAGAGCTCAGGGATGATGGGAGTTGTAGTCCAACAACATCTGGGGACCCACAGGTTGAGAACCGCTGTTCTAGAGTATAATGCGTATCCTAGGCTACATATGTGTAAAAAAATTAAAATGTTAAAGGACCCCTGGACAGTTAAGTCTAGTCAAAGGCGACTATGGGGTTGTGGCACTCATCTTGCTTTCAGGCCGAGGGAGCCAGCATTTGTCCACAGACAGCTTTCCGGGTCATGTGGCCAGCAGGACTAAACCGCTTCTGGCACATTGGGACACCGTGATGGAAACCAGAGTGCACGGAAATGCTGTTTACCTTCCCACCGCAGTGGTACCTATTTATCTACTTGCACTGGTGTGCTTTCGAACTGCTAGGTTGGCAGGAGGTGGGACAGAGCAATGGGAGCTCACCCCATTGTGGGGATTCGAGCCGCCGACTTTCTGATCGGCAAGCCCAAGAAGCTCAGTGGTTTAGACCACAGCGCCACCTGTGTAGGACTAGGAAATCCTGTTGGCTGAGTCATTGTAACACAGCAGCCCTCCTTAACTCAGTGCCCTCCAGCGCTTTTGGACTACGTGCTAGATGGGATTTTTCCCAAATGGATTTGGAATTTGATAGTAACCCCACCATGCTAGGTGATGTTCAGCAACACCTGGAGGGAACTGATAAGCCATGGCTTGAAGATGGCTTGTCAAACAAACCCTAGTTAACATTGAACACCGTTTGTCAGATTTAGGTGAAACAACAAGCTGTGGCTAGAAGCTAGCTTCCAAGTTTTTACAGCTGTGGGGGGAACAAGGGTGTAGGGACAACGGAAGAAGGGTGGTTTGGCTAAGTTAGTACAAGACCTGCTAGCCTCAATAAAAAGCCCCTGACAACAGATATTTTTGTATTCCCTAGAGTTAAAAGACTCAGGGATTGGATTTATAAACAGGAAAACGAGCAAGACTTATCTTTAATCCATATGTTAATCTCTGGATACATATCTCTGGATATGTATATCTCTGGTTTTATTTCAACGAGTTTTAATTGACTTGCTGGATCTGTAATTGAATGTGTAAAGCCTTTTAAAGGTAAAGGGTAAAGGGACCCCTGAACATTAGGTCCAGTCGTGGCCGACTCTGGGGTTGTGGCACTCATCTCGCTTTATTGGCCGAGGGAGCCGGGTACAGCTTCCGGGTCATGTGGCCAGCATGACTAAACCACTTCTGGCGAACCAGAGCAGAGCACGGAAACGGCGTTTACCTTCCCGCCGGAGCGGTACCTATTTATCTACTTGCACTTTGACGTGCTTTCGAACTGCTAGGTCGGCAGGAGCAGGGACCGCGCAACGGGAGCTCACCCCGTCGTGGGGATTCGAACTGCTGACCTTCTGATCGGCAAGTCCTAGGCTCTGTGATTTAACTCACAGCGCCACCCGCATCCCATTTTAGTCAAACACAATAAATGACTGATTGATGAACAACGGTAGGGCGTGTGTGAAGCTGACGCTTGCTATGGCTCATTCTCAACATGCTAAACTATGATTTCACTTGACTTCTGAACTGGCCCTAGAATTATTCCAGCCTCATCCTTAGATAGCTTTGCCTTTTTGACCCTGATGCTGATTTAGGAAATGTTTTGAAATACGGCACTATTCCACCTTCTCCTTTTGCAGCTATAAGGAGTTTTACTTCCTCACCAGTCCTGCTCTGTTTAGGAAGGATCACTTCCCTGATGAGGATGAGTGGCAGCTGCTGAAGCAGAAACTGACACCTGAAGCAGCTTGAATATAATACACCTAGTATATAATTTGATGTCCTTCAAAAACACTTCTCTCTAATGTATTGATTCATGATTACTCAATTTGTGTTAGTAGCAGAAAGAAGCCTGGGATAACTCTCTGGTTATCCCAGGCTTCCTCAACCTCGGCCCTCCAGATGTTTTTGGCCTACAACTTCCATGATCCCTAGCTAGCAGGACCAGTGGTCAGGGATGCTGGGAATTGTAGTTTCAAAACATCTGAAGGGCGGAGGTTGAGGAAGCCTGAGTTTTCCTTTATGAATAGATTTTTATTTTTAAGTCAGCTATGTATTTCCTTTTCCACTGCATCTGCAAATCATACTATGTACAATCATTGTTCTCTTTGCATGAAGTTGGTGTGATCTATATGCTAAAGTAATAGTTTTGTAATGTCGCTAAACATTACAAAACTATTACTTCAGCAAATAATAATTGCTGTTGTGCAAGAAACCGATTTCTGCAGTTATTGCTAATTGTAATCGTGAGTGATGCTTTTCAAATAAAGTTTCTCAAGCCAAAAACGAGAATGTCACGTTTAAATGTATGTTGTCTTTTTTAAACATAGTTTTAGTAAGTTGGCAACCCAAATAAAGCAGACGCACGAGGGCCAACTTGTGTTTTTGGCAATCTAGTAAGGTAAAGCCAGGGAAGTAATTATGGCAGTCCTAAAAAGAGGTTTAAATGACACACATGACAACACATTTATGCTAGGTAAGTTGCACATTGTGGTGTTATATTGATCAAAAGAAACACTGCATGTAAAACACATTTCAAGTAGCATCTCATCACATTTCTAAGAACCTCAACGAAGAGAATAAAGTTAAAACATATGCCTTTTTCTTTTCATTTGTTGAGTGTGTGTTTGTATTTGTGAAAAGCATAATATGCTAAACTCTCATGAGTTTTATTGTCGTAAGCTCATCTGATTTTGTTCCTCACGTTACTCACATGCAGGGCACCAAACCCAGAAATAGCCCTAAAACGTCACAAAAAGGAGTGAAAAAGGCTTACATGTATTGTGGGAAAGAAGGGTGACAGACACAGATCTTTTAAGCAATAGCTCTTTATTACAGCAGTTAGCACTGCTCTAAGTCTCTCTGAACAACAGTGAAGCTGGTTGCCTTATATAATGCTCAATATTTTGTAACAGTAACGAATTCCAACTAATCAGTGAAAGCAACTCTCAGTCCTTCATTTGCATACTGGTGGCCCAGAATGAGAACTGCAGCAAGTCTGAATACATAACACATGTGGTCCGCCGACCTGCACAGAGGTCCGGAACTAAACCCTTACGCAAAATGAGGATTGCCTGTACCATACTCTGGACTTCTAAGCCAGTGGTTCCCAAATTTCCTGGGGCTGCTGCCTACTTGGTTCCATAGACTCATCCTCAGTGCTTCCTACAGTCCTACTCTATAAAAAGCATTACAGTGGAACCTCGGTTGTTGAATATTTCAGAAGCCAAACAATTCACAATGCGAACGCCGACAACCCGGAAGCAATTGCTTCCATTTTTGAACGTGCCTCGGAAGTTGAACGGAAGTCCATTTTTAAAAAAGAATTTGCCAACCAGCAATTGATCCTCGGTTATCAAACGTTTCGGAAGTCGAACAGTCTTCTGGAACGGATTATGTTCCACAACCGAGGTTCCACTGTACCTTGGAAGTCGAATGGAGTCCGTTCCAGAAGTCCATTTGACTTCTGAAACATTTGGAAACCAAAGCGCAGCTTCTGATTGGCCTCAGGAAGCTCCTGCAGCCAATCAGAAGCCATGGAAGCCCCACTGGACGTTTGGCTTCCAAAAGAACATTCAACTCCCAAGGTGTTCGGAAGCAGAGGTACGACGGTATTCAGAATAGTGGTTTGCATGACCGACTAAGGAAGATAACAACGCAAGAAAATTCAAAACAGCAACAATCAATTGCACATTTATTCCAAATCCAGTTAAAACTATTTACCGTAGTTCAATTAATTCAGTAAAATCGATGAACTTAATGAAGTGATACCAGCTTTTCAAATTCTGATAGTTATACCCCCAGTGCCCCTGCTGTTCTCTTGCCTCCTAGCACCCTCTGGTTAATCCCACAGCCTGTGCCCACTCTGGGAACCACTGTCCTAAGCAGTGAAAAATTATGGGGCGACAATACAGAAAGAAAGTGAATGGCTAGGGCTAGTGTGTTGTTGTTTTTTTTAAATGTTTAGGGGAAATGATTCCTACGCATATTGAAATACTGTCCCTCAATGAGGCCAAACGTAGATTCACAAAATGTTTAGGGTTGTGCATATGCTGCTCGCGTTCCCCCCAGAAAAAAGCACTAGGTAGGACAATATGCAGGCCACATCTGGGTGATCTATCCTCCTGACTGAGCTCAAGCCATGTTCCTCCCTCACTCCTCCCCTTTGGGACTTTATTCCTTGATTACACAAATGTAGAGTTCCCCGTTACTCTCCAAATTCACACTTCTATGCCGTCGTGATGGTGACACACCTTGGCTGTATAAATATCTTTTCCCTAAGCAACCTCTATAAATAAGATGATTGCTTGCATTTGCATTGTTAGAGAGAGACAAAGTTCAGCCTTTCTCCAACAAGGAAATGAAACAACTTACCTGTTTCTCCAAGGTGCGCCGAGAAACAAACAGTCTTTCCTGCAGGTATAACTTTTTCTCCAAAGGAGAAGAATCATTACCTGGACGTCCCTGCTGAGCATCTATGCCGAAAAGGTAACCAGAGCGTCTTGATTTGTTTGGGCCTCTTACAAAAGCAGGGTTTGTGAAATGAAGCAACGGACTGGTCCATGGAGTGTCTATTTACCAGGAACTAGTAAGCCTGGCAGACCGGAATCCTAGGAGAGTTAGCAAGCAGAAACTCATTCCAGGCCCAGCCCCTGGAGGGAACTTTTCAGGTCACAGAATAACAGTTCAGTGAATTCTCCAGAGTGTTTCTCTCCAGTTTTATACAAATGAACGGTGAGGGATGGATGGGAATGGCAAGAAAAGCAGGTAAGGGCAGTGGTGAGTTTATGCTCTCGGGCCCTTTTGGCAGGCCCTATTCATTCACCTTAATAAACCTGACTGTGTCTGAAAATACAATGGATTTAAAAGCTGAATTAATATATCACATAGGTTATCTTTTTTCCTTTTACAGTACTTTCTGCTTCTACTGCAAGAAATACAGATAGATAGATAGATAGATAGATAGATAGATAGATAGATAGATAGATACAGGTGAAACTCGAAAAATTAGAATATTGTGGAAAAGTTCATTTATTTCAGTAATTCAACTTAAAAGGTGAAACTAATATATGAGATAGACTCATGACATGCAAAGCAAGATATGTCAAGCCTTTATTTGTTATAATTGTGATTCCACGATATTCTAATTTTTCGAGTTTCACCTGTATAGATAGATGAGAGAGAGAGAGAGAGAGAGAGCGCGCGCTTTTTTTCTTGGGGGACAGAGGGGGATGCATACCCCTGAACATTTTGTGAATCTAAGTTTGGCCTCATTTTACCCCTAAACATTTTTAAAGAAAAAAAAGCACTGAATAGATAGATGATAGATATAGATAGATAGATAGATAGATAGATAGATAGATAGATGATAGATGATAGATAGAAAACAAGGACATGGGTACCTAAAGGAGGTCAGTGTGAGCAAGTGAAATGTTGGGGACTAGTAACTTGTGGCAGAGGCAGATCTAGGGCAGTGCAGCCAGTTCTGCCACACTGGGCATCAAGCCAAGGGGGACACTGCAGGGTGTCGCAACTATGATGTAGTGAATTGAGCAGAGCGGAAGGTGAGGCAGGAAGCAGCTGGATTTTGACCTTGCACAGAGCGCCACTGAAATTTGAAAGATCAAACTTCCCTCCCACCTCACTTGTGGGCTGATTTGCAAAGCTACAATAGGCCCCACTGCATTTTCAGGACAGTGGCCTTTTATTTTTAACCTATAACCACAATAATCAAGAATTATTGTTCCAGTTGCTAGAACTGAGCTGAGGGGGTCTCCTTGTACCTCTTTCCTAAAGCAAAGACGTGAAGGATCTCTCTCCCTGAAATAAACATCAGAGGCCCTTCTTTGTGTGCCACGAGAGGGCCAAAAGGTGGCAACACAAGACTGGGTCTTATCTGCAGTGGCTCCCTGTTTGTGGAATGCTTGGCTGGCACCTTCATCATACACCTTTAGGCACCAGGCAAAAACATTCCTCTTCAACCAGCCCTTTGGCTGATTATACCCCCTTTAATTGTGTTTGTGGGAGGGGGTGGGGTGGGGTGATTGGTTTTTGGGGGGTTTTTGTTCTTGTTTTTATCATGTATTTTGTTTTTGTTTTTTGTATTGTATTTTTATGTTGTGAACTGGCCTGAGATCTATGGATGAAGGGTGGTACACAAATTTAATAATAATAATAATAATAATAATAATAATAATAATAATACAGTGGTACCTCAGGTTACATACGCTTCAGGTTACATACGCTTTAGGTTACACACTCAGCTAACCCAGAAATAGTGCTTCAGGATGAGAACAGAAATTGTGCTCCGGCAGCGCGGCAGCAGCAGGAGGCCCCATTTGCTAAAGTGGTGCTTCAGGTTAAGAACAGTTTCAGGTTAAGTATGGACCTCCAGAACAAATTAAGTACTTAACCCGAGGTACCACTATAATGAAGCTGAGGCTCCAATACTTTGGCCACCTCATGAGAAGAGAAGACTCCCTGGAAAAGACCCTGATGTTGGGAAAGATGGAGGGCACAAGGAGAAGGGGACGACAGAGGACGAGATGGTTGGACAGTGTTCTCGAAGCTACCAGCATGAGTTTGACCGAACTGTGGGAGGCAGTGGAAGACAGGAGTGCCTGGCGTGCTCTGGTCCAGGGGGTCACGAGGAGTCGGACACGACTAAACGACTAAACAACAACAACCACTATAATAATAATAATGCAGTACCTTTATAAGAAAAAGAAACAATAAGTTTTGGTTTTGGTTCTGTGTGTCTCCTGATATGATGGGGAAACTCTCTTATCAGGCTCATCCCCCCTATGTGTTCCGGGTGCCAATCTTCCTGCCTGACAGGGCTCACTCAGTGCAGGTCTGCCTTTCCTAGGGAACACAGCAGAATCAGAGGAGCCTTTCTGGCTTGAGGCTGGACAGCTGCAGACCAGACAGGGTGGGAATCGCGAGTCATATCTGCTTTGCATAGGGAGGGGGTCCCCAAAGTGACCTAGTCTCCTCGCAGGGAGAAAACTTGCACGCGCTAGGGAAAAGGTTCTGTGTGCTATCTGTTGTAATGATCAGCCTACAGGACATTGTGTTTGCATGTGAGCCCTGGCCAGCAGTGAAATGTAGGCGGGTTCCCACGAGGCAAGACACAGTGATAACAGCAAGAACCTTTCTTGAACTACGTAACTGGGAAACAGAGGCAAAGCAACTACTTATATACATTTTTGAAGGCTTGTGCCACTCCCATTCCCAACGTGATTGGCTGTCTACATTTCCAAACTGCGAATCGTGACTCTAGAGTCCAAGGGCCAATGGCAGAGGCCCAAATCCTGAAATGTTCTGTGACTGGACAACATGTATTGAATCAGAACACAAGAGCTCTGAATCCTTAGTCCAGACTCAAGCTCAGGCAAGCACAGACCACTGAATACATAACAAGCAGGCTGAGGCGAAATGGGGAAAACCAAGCATAGGGCCCCTTAGTTGCATGGAGTAATACCTCTGTGAGTGCCAGGCATACTTATAAACCAGCTCAATGCAAGATCTGGAAGGCTGGGTGCAACTACAGCATCCTTGGCAAATTGTGCTTCAGCTTCTGCTTAGCTCAGTACTTCCCAAGTCCATCTGTTCCACTGTCAAACAGCTACAGTGGTACCTCAAACTTAATCCGTTCTGGAAGTCCATTCCAAAACCAAGGCGTTCCAAAAGCAAGGTGCGCTTTCCCATAGAAAGTAATGCAAAATGGATTAATCTGTTCCAGACTTTTAAAAACAACCCCTAAAACAGCAATTTAACATGAATGTTACTATCTAACGAGATCACTGATCCATAAAATGAAAACAATAATCAATGTACTGTACTATACAATAAATAAGACAGTATTGTAGATGATAAAAATTGAATTCAATTGTTTTTCTTACCTGCACTGATGATAGTCATTGTTTGGATGGGAGGGCTTTTATCCATTTCCAGTCACTCAATCAATCAATCAATCAATCAATCAGTAGCTGAACTGGGTTCTACACAGTCACAAAAACAAATTAACCGAAAAAGCCTCAAAAATAAAAACACAAAATAGCAAAAACAAAAGTGCCAAACTTAATCCGTTCCGGAAGCCTGTTTGACTTTCGAAATGTTTGAAAACCGAGGCGCAGCTTCTGATTGGTGCAGGCGCCCTGGAAACAATAGCTGATAACCACATCTGACGTTCGGCTTCCGAAAAACGTTTGAAAACCGGAACACTTACTTCCAGGTTTTTGGCGTTTGAGAACCAAGGCATTTGAGAACCAAGGTACCACTGTATTACCATTAGGACACTTCTCCTGATGCTTAGCCGAAACCTGTTTCCCTGCCATTTCCACTCATTACATAATTTTGGCATGAAATCTGCATGGCAGCCCTTCAGATGTCATTTGAAGAGAACAAGCATGTCTATCTGTCCGTCTGTATTCCACCTGTCTAATATCTGTATTCCGCCAGTCTAATATCATGAGGTCTGCAGTGCCAGGATGTCAACTGTCAATTTGTAAATATATTGGTAAAGAAATAGATTTCACTGCCATTTCTTTCAGCTGAACATCCAAGGAAAGAATGGCCTTTCATGATGGTTTATCTCGCACTCAGCAGATCCTGCTGGCAATCTTCTGCTTCCCGCTGCTGCCCTTCTATCTCTGCTACTTGTGTAAGTAGGGAAGTGTAACTTGAGCGTTAATAACCCACGTGCATGGGAGGAAGCCTTACACATCTTACTCCATACCTCAGTGAACTCAGTGAGAATTACTTCTGAACGTGTAGAGTTGCACAACAAAACAGGTCCTGCTCTGAGGAAGTGGCTGTCTAAAGGGCAGCCAAGAGGAAATGGAGATTTAATTCAAGAATTCCGCCTTTAGTTCTATGAGCCCGCTCACCTGTGAGTAAAATGCATAGTAGCTGGTGACTGGTTTTAACATTTTATATGGTCTTCATTGTATGGATTTACGTGTAATTGTTGTAAACACTCTGATAATTTTTACGAATAGTGGTGTCTATATATATTTCTATAAATAAAATTTCCTCCAAATGCTCCCTTTATTCCTAGCCTGCTCCACATGCCTTTCCCCAATTCCTTTTCCTTCCCTTCTGCCCATCACCAGAGAACTAAAATTCCCACATTGTTTTCTCAGAGCAACCTCACCCTTTCTCTGCCTTGGAAAACAGCCGATGAAAACAGAGTGATGATGTTCTTACCACCTTATCATTTAGCAAGATAATATATATTTGTTATAGACATACAGACAGACATTTAAGCCTATATATTTATATAATTTGTGCTTAGGTTGTGTGTCGGTTTCCAGACTTGCAACACACCTTTTGCCTCAGAATCACTCCTCGTAAAACCTCTGCCAAATTATTCAAGAATACCCAAGAATGCAAAGCAAGGGACTTTTGCTGCTTCTATGCCAGTCCTTTGTTCTGGAATTGCTGCCTTTCACTCACTCCAATCCAGATAACATCATTTCCAACCCTCCTCTGGGAGGGAATTAGGACAGAAGGAGAAGGTAGACCTGAAGAAGAGAGCTATTGACCGTCAGGCATGTTTCCTATGTGTCTTTTTGTAATAATGATATTTCTGTAGGCTTTGCAACGAGTGAAGAGGATAAAGGGCAGCCTGACTCCCTTGGTGAGTGAATATCAAAATCCTATTCCGTTTATTTCTTGTCATATTTTGGATCAGTGTAAACACTGCTGCTGGGAGAACCACTTGCATCTTTGGGCCTTCATTTCTATTCACCGATTGTTAACCAAATTTGATGTAAGATGTTCATAGACTAACATGGGTAACAGCCTGCCGTCTAACTTGTACAGTGGTACCTCGGTTTTGAATTATGCTTTTGAATTATGCTTTTGAATTATGCTTTTGAATTATGCTTTTGAATTATGCTTTTGAATTATGCTTTTGAATTATGCTTTTGAATTATGGTGCTGGAGGAGACTCTTGAGAGTCCCATGGACTGCAAGAAGATCAAACCTATCTGTTCTGAAGGAAATCAGCCCTGAGTGCTCACTGGAAGGACAGATCCTGAAGCTGAGGCCACCTCATGAGAAGAGAAGACTCCCTGGAAAAGACCCTGATGCTGGGAAAGATGGAGGGCACAAGGAGAAGGGGACGACAGAGGACGAGATGGTTAGACAGTGTTCTCGAAGCTACCAACATGAGTTTGACCAAACTGCGGGAGGCAGTGGAAGGCAGGAGTGCCTGGCGTGCTCTGGTCCATGGGGTCACTAAGAGTCGGCCATGACTAAACAACTTAACAACAACAGCAACCTCGGTTTTTGAACATAATCCGTTCCGGAAGACCGTTCGAGTTCTGAAACATTCTAAAACCGAAAACTCAACAGTCGACAGCTAGACCTCAGGATCTTGCACCCAGCGGAAGCCGAGTGGTGTGTTTGACTTCCGAGGCATGTTCAAAAACTTAAGCATTTACGTCTGGGTTTACGGCATTTGTAAACCGAATGTTTGTCAACAGAGACGTTCGAAAACTGAGGTACCACTGTATAAGGTTCTATCTAATGGTTGCAGCTGAGAGGGTGGAATATTGGAGCTGGAGGTAAAAGTTGAACACACACCTCTGAGGTCTCAGACTCTGTGTGAACCAGTTTTTACTCAATTATCTCTGAAGAGCGAGGGAGTGATCTCAGCCTATCTGGTCCCACTGCCCTGCAGCTGAAGACCTTCACCAAAGCCTCCCTTACCTGGGTTGTATGGCAGCAGCTGCAAAGCAGCAGCAGGTTCCAGTGAGATCTCGCTAGAACTTTCCAGAAGCTGCCGCCGCTACAGCTTCTCCACTGGTGGTGGAGGTGGCAGAGAGGATGGACCCCTAAGGGCATGCCACCTTTTGGGATTCAGTCATAAGTTATTCCCAAATTCAGGTGTCATTTCTGTCAGGAGTTCAGCCTACACTCGAGTAGGACCCTGGCAGAGACACATGCCTGACTGGCATGTTCCCTCCCTCCTGGTTGATTGTTCGGGAGCTTCAAAAGCTTTCTTCAGCCCGAACATCACAGCGCGATGCCAACCAACACTGGCACAGTTAGGGATCCGCAGAGTTTGCGCAGTTGCGTAACAGACCTCAGCAACTCAGCATTTTGGCTAATCTACTTTATTTACATATAAACACACACGGAGCACTGCAACATGGCTCCCTCTCTCTCTAGCATCGGACAGCAAAGAGAAAAAACAAAAGACAACAGTCCCACTTCACGGAACACAGTAGCACAAACATCCTGTCTCCGTCACTTCCCACTCTGTGGAATCAAAACATATACCGTCATGTGAAAGACAAAAATACCATGACTGCAATCATGGAGCAGGAATTCTAACAATTTCCCCAACAAAAGCTTCCCTTTTCCCAAAACCCGCTGCCCCTGCCCCTCTGCACACATGTGAGAAATACGAACACAATACAAGCCAGAGCAGTAATGATGAATTGTATTTCTCCAACAGATCAAGTAGAAGAAGGTGCGGTGCAGCAATCAAACAGACAGCGTAGATTAGCTGGTGAGAGAAATGGATCAATTTAGTTGGCCAGTTTTGCCCCGTGATGCCACACTTAGTTCCTTGTTATGTCTGTGCATGTGTAATGGCCTAGATCTTGCTGGAGAGTTTTTCTCCTCATGCACTGCATCACAATACAGGAGAGTCACTGAGAAAGATGTGGTCGCCCAAACCCACATTCCCAGCATGTTCACACTCCTGTCTCAGCAACGTCTATGCTGCCTTGGTCATGTCCACAATCAGGGACGCGGGTGGCGCTGTGGTCTAAACCACCAAGCCTCTTGGGCTTGCCGATTGAAAGGTTGGCGGTTCGAACCCCCGCGACGGGGTGAGTTCCTGTTGCTCTGTCCCAGCTCCTGCCAACCTAGCAGTTCGAAAGCACGCCAGTGCAAGTAAATAAATAGGTACCACTATGGCGGGAAGGTAAACGGCAATTCCATGCGCTCTGGCTTCCATCATGGTGTTTTGTTGTGCTAGAAGCGGTTTAGTCCTGCTGGCCACATGACCTGGAAAGCTGTCTGTGGACAAACGCCGGCTCCCTCGGCCTGAAGCGAGATGCGCGCTCCAACCCCATAGTTGCCTTTGACTGGACTTAACTGTCCAGGGGTCCTTTACCTTTACCATGTCCACACAATGGAAGATGGCAGGATCCCCAGGAATATACTGTATGGGAAGCTGGTTTAAGGCACCAGGCAGACCAAGTCTGTGTTACAAAGATGTCTGCAAACCTGACATAAAGGCTGGCAACATCAGCCCTGGCACGTGGGAAGACCTTGCATGCAAACACATAGCTTAATTAACCAACTAAACTATAAGCAGTGGGCAGGCTGACTTGCATGTGGTTTTCTCAATTTCTCTCGGAGGAAGTGGGAGGTAGTGAAAGAAGTATATGGACTATGATTGGGCTCACACCCTTACCGGGAAGCGTCCAGTATGCACTGTTGGGAGTTAAAAATAATAGAAGGTCGTGCAGCCTCCCTAGGTCACTCCCCTTCCATGTCCAGTGGGGGTGTTTGCAGACAATTTTTGGTAAGCAAAGA
Organism: Podarcis pityusensis; assembly: GCF_964106645.2. Taxonomy (NCBI): domain Eukaryota; kingdom Metazoa; phylum Chordata; class Lepidosauria; order Squamata; family Lacertidae; genus Podarcis; species Podarcis pityusensis. Next base: position 108,052,688 of record NC_138029.1, read on the forward strand.
GCAGGGGTGAGGAACCTATGACCCTCCAGGTGTTGTTGGGCGTCCAGTACTCATCAGTTCTGGCTAGCATGGTCAGAGATTATAGGAGATGCAGTGCAACATCTGGAGGGCTGCAGGTTCCCCATCCTGGACTCAGTGGGATAAACATATGAAATGATCTTCCCCAAAATAACCTCCGCAGACTTTAGTGCTGCGGCTGGTGAGGTACTCTGAGCTAACATATGGACATGGGCTTGGTTGCATGCTTCAGGTATGGTATTGATCATGGCGGGTCATATTTCCAACAGCTCGAGCCGAAGAAGGAACGGGTCAAGAAATAAGCGAGAATCCCAGAATCATAGGTGAGAGTGGTTTGCTGTTTAACCATCAACTGTAAAGCCTTCTTTTGGCGGCAAATTGTCCATGTTGTAGCTGTGCGTGTCAGATGACCTGGGTGTCTCTACAGAGAGCATTTCCTTCAGATGCCAGGGCAGGGTGGGAAGACCAATGATGCAGCCACCTTTGCTGAAGCCAAGCAGGTTTGGGTCCAGTCAGGCCTGGACGGGAGGCTTCCTGGCAATTCCCTATGTATGCTGTCTCGAGTTCCGGGAGGAATGAAAGATTTGCATTTGGCACATGCATGTACTAAATAATAATAAGAAGAAGAGTTTGGATTTGATATCCCGCTTTATCACTACCCGAAGGAGTCTCCAAGCGGCTAACATTCTCCTTTCCCTTCCTCCCCCACAGCAAACACTCTGTGAGGTGAGTGGGGCTGAGAGACTTCAGAGAAGTGTGACTGGCCCAAAGTCACCCAGCAGCTGCATGTGGAGGAGCAGGGAGGCGAACCCGGTTCCCCAGATTACGAGACTACCGCTCTTAACCACTACACCACACTGACCCCTTATAAATAAATAAATAAATAAATAAATAAGGGGTCCCAACTCACTTGTTGAGATCTTATGGGGAGGCCTCGCTTGGAACACCCTTAAGGATTGAAGTAGAAGCAACTACGTGTGTTCAGTAAACCTGAAGGAGCATCTTCCACCATAGCTGTCAACGTTTCCCTTTTTTAAAGGGAAATTACCTTATTCCAAAGAGGATTCCTTGCAAGAAAAGGGAAAAGTTGACAGCTATGTCTTCCACCCCCATCGTTCAGCCCGGACACTGATGTCCAGCTCTGAGGGCCTTCTGGCAGTTCCCTCACTGCGAGAAGTGAGGTTATGGGGGGCAGGTTATTGGTGGTGGCGCCTGCCCTGTGGAACGCCCTACCTTCAGATGTCAAGGAAATAAACAACTATCTGACTTACAGTGGTACCTCGGGTTAAGAACTTAATTCTTTCCGGTGATCCGTTCTTAACCTGAAATGGTTCTTAACCTGAGGTACCACTTTAGCTAATGGGGCCTCCTGCTGCCACCGCGCGATTTCAGTTCTCATCCTGAGGTAAAGTTCTTAACCAGAGGTACTATTTCTGGGTTAGCGGAGTCTGTAACCTGAAGTGTATGTAACCCGAGGTACCACTGTATAAAGGTAAAGGGACCCCTGACTATTAGGTCCAGTCACAGACGACTCTGGGGTTGCGGCGCTCATCTCGCTTTACTGGCCGATAGAAGACATCTGAAGGCAGCCCTGTTTAGGGAAGTTTTAAATGTTTGATGTTTTGTTGTGTTTTTAATATTATGTTGGGAACCACCCAGAGTGGCTGGGGAAACCGAGCCAGATGGGCAGGGTATAAATAATAAATTATTATTATTATTATTATTATTATTATTATTATTATTATTACTATTATTATTACTTGCCCTGAATGGAGACCTTCAGAGAACAACCTAAAACTTAATGTTCTTTGCTTGTGACCATCAAACTTCTCCTCTCACTGTGTCACTCTCACAACAGCCCTGTGAAGTAGATTCCTACGGTTCTCATTTTACAAAAGGGGTTGGAAGGGCACCAGCATTCACCCAGCCAGGCCAGTCATCAGGGCCGTGGTGGAGGTAAGATTTCAGTCTGCAAATCCAGCCCTATTAACCCCAGGGCTGCACGTAACTTTCAGATTTTCTAGATATTTGGATCTGCTTTAGGCTCAGAGCATTTGATGATATCCTTGTGGGTTCCTTTTCGGGTATATAGTGGTACCTCGGGTTACATATGCTTCAGGTTAAAGACGCTTCAGGTTACAAACTCCGCTAACCCAGAAATGGTACCTTGGGTTAAGAACTTTACCTCAGGATGAGAACAGAAATCGTGCTCTGGCGGCGCGGCAGCAGCGGGAAGCCCCATTAGCTAAAGTGGTGCTTTAGGTTAAGAACAGTTTCAGGTTAAGAACGGACCTCCGGAACAAATTAAGTACTTAACCCGAGGTACCACTGTACGCCACTTTGAATGTCATTATTTATACCGTATTTACTCGAATGTAACGCACACCTTTTTTTGGCCAAACTTTGTTGAGAAAATTAGGGTGCGCATTAGATTTTATGGTGCATTTGATTTGCGTAAATGCGGTAATGAAACTGTGTGTAAATTTTATGATATAAGTTATGCAGCATATGCTTTTTTTTTTTTTTAAATCAGTCTCTGAGATGTTCTCTTTGTTCTTTAAACAGGCCAGGCAGCTGAAACGCACAATGAGGATCATCTGCCGGGTGTTACCTATGAGCCTAAACAAAGTATGTGAGCCGGTGAATGTTGATAACATTAACTGCAAAGGCTGTAAGAGTGATCTTGCTAAGGAAATCTTGCTAAGGAGCTTGGTTTGAAAGAAAAGCCCAATTGTAGTAACAACAGCAACAAATCTTTTTGAAATATACTCATTGTCGAGAGTGGATTTCATGCTCTTTATTCAGCTCATAGTGGTGAGGAGGAATGAAAGTTCCCCCAAAGTATCTGCTTTATATACATTATTTACACAATGGGTCCCACGTGATTGGCTAATTCCGGAATTCTCCTGTAGGCCAATCAGGTTGTGGATTCACTTCCATCTGGAGCTGGATTGGGTGGCTCCTGCGGACCAATCATACTGCTGCATTGTTCTAGGACCAATCATACTGCTGCATTGTTCTAGGACCAACCAGACTGCTGCATTCTGAATCCTATTGTTCTGGGACCAATCGGACTGTTGCATTTTGGATCCTATTGTTCTAGGACCAATCAGACTGCTGCATTTTGGATCTTATTCAACTCAGTACACAACACCTTTTTAAAGGGTGTGCATTGAATATTTTCAGCTTCTGGTTTTTCAGTATTCTCTGGCACCATCATTTCCTGACTGTTGGTTCTTCGGGGCTACTTTTCTGCAATCTGGATTTATTTTGCTTATGTCACCTTTGATATGTGATATGGAGCCTGTGCAAGGGCTTCCTCATTCCAAACCCAGAGGATTTAACATGCTACCTCTTAAAAATGAATATTCGATTATTTCAAAACCCATAAGAAAGAGCAAGCAAGTTTCCCACCCCACCAACCTGAAAAGCAGCAAGAGGGGCATTTCATTTTTCCTGCCACTTTTGCATGTTTTTACTGTGTAGTTGACTTGATACCTCTGTTTGCAAGTTCTCGTTGTTTGTTTTTCTCCAGATCAAATCACTGTGGAAATACATCCAAGACACAGCACATCACGGAGCAAAAAGAAGTTCTCCTTCAGAAAAGGTAGGTCCGTTTCTGTGTTACAATGCATAAGAAAACAGATTATTATTATTATTATTTTATGGGAAATGTTTCAGCTTCCTCCTACCTGAGCTGCTTTAATGTGAATTAAAGGGTGCTGTAGTGAGTGTGGCAGATCAAAGAACACTGAGGATGACATATTCGTAAGTGCTGCATATTCTGTAACCTTCTGGAAGCAAGAAGTGACCTGTACTTTTTAGACGTGCACAGGAATGCTAAACAGGTTTGGCTAGAGCTATGAGCTTAACCAAGAGACTTGTTCGCAGCCTCCCTGTCCTTAGAATCTCATTTTAAAGATATAAAACCACAGGCAGGCAGAGGACCCAAAGATGGACATCCAAAATACCCCCCCCCATATTCCGAAAGAGCTGAGAAACGTATTCATGTATGCAACCGCTGCTGCAAGAATCTTAATAGCTAAATGGTGGAAGGGAGATAAAATACCAACTAAAATGGAGGGCAGGTGAAAGTACTTGAATATGTAGAATTGGCAAAGATGACAGGAAAAATTAGGAACCAGACAAACCAACAGTTTAACAAAGAATGGGATTTATTCAGATTGTATTTAAAAGAACATTGTTCTCATAGAAAAACTTTGACATGCTTTGATTAACTTCTGCAATGTCATATGCTACAAAGATCATGGATAATTTGTGTTAAGTTAAAGAGTATAGAAATATGCAGTCAACAAGGAAACGAAGGACCCATCCTGAGGACGATGGAAGTCTGAACATATGGAAGAATTTTATTTTATATGTAACATTTTCTTTGTATTTGATGGGATCTGTTTTTGTTGTTCTCTATGTGGTGAAGGGACTTAATATTGAAAAATTAATAGAGATTAAATTGCAAAATAGCCCCCAATCCTATAATGTATTATTCCACCTTGTGTTCCTATGGATTTATTTATTTTTTGTAACTCATTCTTTGTGTGCATGTGTGCTCCTGGTGTTGCAGGAATCCAGGTATTTCCTGAGTGGACAGGGAAGGACAATGAAGGTAAGGGCTCCAAATGGAACTTAGGTTCACATGTGGTGGGGGTGTAAATATGGACAATGTTTCTGGCAAAGGGTGTTTAAGGAGATAACAGAAATCACTGGGTTAAAGCTGACCAAAAGTCCAGAGGTAGCATTATTACAGTGGTGCCCCGCAAGACGAATGCCTCGCAAGACGGAAAACTCGCTAGACGAAAGAGTTTTCCGTTTTGGAGGTGCTTCGCAAAACGAATCTCCTATGGGCTTGCTTCACAAGACGAAAATGTCTTGCGAGTTCCTGCGGGTTCCCCCCCTTTTTCTAAGCTGCTAAGCCGCTTATCAGCTGATCCGATAAGCCGATAAGCCGCTAAAAGCCGCTAATAGCGCTAATAGCGCTAATCCGCTAATCCGTCAATGGGCTTGCTTTGCAAGACGAAAAAACCGCTAGACGAAGAGAATCACAGAATGGATTCTTTTCGTCTTGTGAGGCACCACTGTATTAGTTTACGATGGGGTAGAAGGTTCACAGGCTATGAAGGACTTGCTTACATATTTATTGACAGCTGCACGAATTATGGTAGCTAGGAGATGGAAGGGGCCAGCAGAATATAAAATGGAAGAATGGTATAAAGAGGTGTGGGATATAGCTATTAATGATAAATTAACATGTGCCATTAAGGTAAGATGGGGAATATGCAAGAGAAATGATTATGAGGAAATATGGAAGGTGTTTGTAGAATTTGGACTGTTAAAACGGAAAGGGGTCAAACCATCGCTAGAGGTGTTGAAATTTTGGGAGGTTGGATAGTTACAATGGAATGGTTTCAGTGGTGGGGTGCACATTTTTATTATTTATTTATGATTATTTCTTTGTCAAAATAATAATAATAATAATAATAATAATAATAATAATAATAATAATAATAATAGCTATTTTATATCGAGGGTTGTTCACACTTCTGTTTGCCCCTGCCACTTTCCATGGGAAACCCATTTTTTACCACTGAATTAGAGCAAACATCAACAGGCTTTTCTACAGATTGATGTTTGCTCCGATTCAGCACTAAAGAGCAGGTTTTCCTGGGGAAAGTGGTGGGGCAAATGGAAAACTGCTTGGAGCCATACCTAGAAAGCAATGGAAAAGTGGGAAACCACTCAGACCCATGCTTTATATGAATGAGTCCTGAGTCAGATCATTGGTTCATCTAGATCAGGGGTCAGCAAACCTTTTCATCAGGGGGCTGGTTCACTGTCCGTCAGACCTTGCGGTGGTGGTGGGGGGGCGGAGTATATTTTGAAAAATATAAATACCCTGCAAGCGGGTCCCGCAGCTGCCTCTGGACCTGGAGGAGGAAGGCATTCAGGACATGCTCAGGAGCCCATCTCGGTGTCGCCTGCTCACTGGCGCTGTTGACGAGTAGCAGCCACACCATTGGCCTGTCCCTGTGAAGCTCCCAGGTGGCGTGCACCACGAGCTGCGGCCTGTCGTCCGAGGCCAGGTCAGTGGGCAAGCCACGCACTCCTCCAGCGCGGCCGCTGAGTGTGCCAACAGCAGCAGCGCCGAACCAGGCGCCAGGCGTGGGGCCAGCTGGGGTGCCAAGCTCCGGCTGAAGCCCCGCGGTGCGCCCGTCACGATGCCCATGGCGTGGCCCAGACCCGCCGCCCCCCTGCCCGCCGGCTTCTCTGAAGAGAAGAAGAAGAAGAGTTTTGGATTTGATATCCCGCCTTTCACTCCCTTTAAGGAGTCTCCAAGCGGCTCACATTCTCCTTTCCCTTCCTCCCCACAACAAACACTCTGTGAGGTGAGTGGGGCTGAGAGACTTCAGAGAAGTGTGACTGGCCCAAGGTCACCCAGCAGCTGCATGTGGAGGAGCGGAGACGCGAACCCGGTTCCCCAGATTACGGATCTACCGCTCTTAACCACTACACCACACTGGCTCTCTGTCCATGACTGCGCCGGGTTTACCTCAGCGCGTGGGCAGCAAAGGTTTGGATTGGCTTCAGGAACTTCCTGCGCGGCAAAGCATCTGCGACTTCTTTTCAAGGAAACGCCACGCCGGTTTAGCTCAGTGCGGGGATTGACCGAGTGGGCGGCAGAGTCTGCGGGCCAGATTTACGAGCCTGGTGGGCCACATCCAGCCCCCGGGCCGTAGTTTGCCGACCCCTGATGTAGACCAGTATTGCTGATCCTGACCAGCAAACAGCCTCCTGGCGTTTCAGGTGGGAAAGATTCATAGCACTGCCAGGAGATGTTTGAGTTTGAACCAGGGCCTTTCTGCTTGCCAAGCAGATGCTCCAGCAGCGAGCTATGGCCCACTCCCTAAAGGCAGAATTCAGAGCAAAGATTGCGCTCAATCAAGGGGGTGGAGCGACTCGCCTTTGAAGAAAGGGTGCTGTGTTTTTCCTCCATCTCCCTTAACACTAGAACTCATGAGCATCCAAACTGGAAGACTGCCTTCCCCCATGTTGGCTGGGTTCGGTGGGAGTTAGTAACGTAGCAGCCTCTGGGGGGCAGCAGCTTCTGCATCATTGCTTTAAGGCAGGGGTCAGCAACCTAAGGCCCATGGGCCGGAAGCAGCCCGCGGAGGTCGTTTGACCGGCTCACGAGCCGCCCCCGAAATGAGTTGCCTGCTTGCGCCCTGCGCTAACCCCACACAGCGCGGTGCGGGGACTCGCTTCTGCGGCGCCGGAAATCGCGTTTGTGCAGACGCAGATGCTGGAAATCGTGTCTGCGCATGGGCAGACGCTGGAAATCACAGGCGTACGCTCTCACATATGCGCGATATACAGCCCACGGAGGGATCCTGGCAGGACCGATCCGGCCCAGGCAAGATAAACCTTGCTGACCCCTGCTTTATGGGCAGCTATGAAAATTACACTGACAGCGGGTGGCGCTGTGGGTTAAACCACAGAGCCTAGGACTTGCCGATCAGAAGGTCGGCGGTTCGAATCCCCACGACGGGGTGAGCTTCCGTTGCTCGGTCCCTGCTCCTGCCAACCTAGCAGTTTGAAAGCACGTCAAAGTGCAAGTAGATAAATAGGTACCTCTCCGGCGGGAAGGTAAACGGCATTTCTGTGCGCTGCTCTGGTTCGCCAGAAGTGGCTTAGCCATGCTGGCCATATGACCCGGAAACTGTACGGCCAATAAAGTGAGATGAGCGCCGCAACCCCAGAATCGGTCACGACTGGACCTAATGGTCAGGGGTCCCTTTAGCTTTTAAGAGCAATATATTGAGGTATCTGTGGCTGTATGCATGTTGTTGGGCTCCCATTGTTTCCCGGCCAGCATGACTAATGGCCAGGAATGATGAATGTTGCAAAATACGTTTGAATGTACATATTGTCTCATCCCAGCAATAACCATTTTGCAGGGTTTCAGGATGATGGAGAAAAGGGATCAAAGCTGTCTAAGGGACAAGTTCTGTATGGTAAATATAAGTTGTTTTTATTTATTTATATAAATTTTATTTTTGCATTTTCTAGTTTACATAAACAAATGAATTAAATACATAAACATATAATCAATTTTGACTCCTCCCCCCCATTGTGGATCTTAATGTAATGATTTCCCCCTCTATCTCTTTCATAACTCTATTTTTATAAATCGTTTCTCAATCCATAGTTCAAATTTTTACACAAGTTTTCTGTCAATCCTACCGATATATGTACCGTAATTGTTTACAATAGCTTTTCAAATAAATTATAAACCTTCCCTGTTCTTTATAAAAGACCTCCTCTTCCTGGTTTCTAATTCTTCCTGTAAGAATTTCCTCTTCAGATCGCATAAATCTTTTGCCTTTTATAAGTTGTTTGTTATATTTGCCTGCTGGCCTGGATCCTGTATACAGCGGTTCTTCAGGTTACGAACTTAATTCGTTCCGGAAGTCCGTTCTTAACCCAAAGCGCTTTGAACCCGAGGCGCGCATTCCCTACATAGGCCTCCTGTGGGCCTGGAAGCAGATTGCGTTCGTATTCCAGGGCAAAGTTTGCAACCCGGAACACCTACTTCCGGGTTTGTGGAGTTCGTAACCAGAAGCGTTCGTAAGCAAGACTGTTCATAACCCGAGGTACCACTGTATTTGGTGTGGGGAGTCTTTAGCTCGCCAGGTGTTGTTAGACTACGATTCCCATCAGCCCCAACAAGCGTGGCCAGTGGCCAAGGAATGATGGTAGTTATAGTTCAGCAGCTTCTGGCAGGCCGAAGATCCCACACACATCTTATATATCTTAGCTGAGCCCATCCACAACCACTTGAGTTCTTCTGGGAACAAGGCTTGCATGGGAAATATTAACCGCACTGAACCTTGGCCACCAAGGCCGACCCTACCATTAGACAGAGCAAAATGCCGCCTCGGGCATCAGATACTTGGGAACGGGAAGAATGAGTGAGGTGTCGTTGGGCAGCTCTGTACATGCTAACGCAGCCTGCCCTGCATCCTCTAATTTAGCCTGCTCTCCTCAGGTACGGTGGAGCATTCTGTCTCATCACCAGTGCTTGGTTCCTGCAAGCGGAATGGGGTTTCTATTATATGTGGCATGTGGGTGGGTGGGTACATTTTGTCCATCACTTCATGCAGTCCTGTTTGTGTCACTGTTACGCTACCTGCTAGGGTTAAAAGACAGAGGTTTTGGTGTGAAGGGAGTTTCTTTGAGGAGGTAACAAGTGTTCCGGTGTGAGGTGCGCACCATGCCACTCCCATTACAAGATTCGTCTGCTTTGGCCCAAGAAAAGCCATGCTCTAAAAATGTTTCGCAAGAACTGATCAACATCCTATCTGGTCCAGCACTGTTGGAGTGTCCCCCTTTTCTCCATGGCTGTTTAAGCAGAGCAATAATGGTAACAGGGTAGGTGAAACCCCTCTACTCCCTGCTACTGGATTTCATTTGAGGAGCAGCACAGTTGGCTCCCTGTTTATTTGCTGTGGGGATGCAGATGCAGCATGGGAGCACATCCCCACCTCAGCATAAGACACACCACAGCGTGTCTAGCCGCCATGCCCACTCTCTGACCTTTGCCTCCCTCGCAGAAAGCGTTGCTTAAGTTCCACTTGGCTGGAGCGTGGCAAATGAAGCAGACTTTCGAGTATGTGACACGTGAAACGCTAACGCTAGAAATGTGCCTTGCTGGAAATACGTTAAGTTCAGGATTGTTTCGCTACTGTTTCCAATTGTTGACTTCTGCTAATAAAAGGATCCTTGCCAGAGCTAGCCGGCAGCTTGCTTGGAGCATGCTCACATGCATTCAACTCCCGTGCTGTCCTCCGTTATTTCCACAATTTGCCCTTTCCTGTTCACTGTAGTCCAACCCTATTAATCACATTTTAGGTCCTTCTCCTTTTTGCTCCCTTCTATTTTTCTACTGGACTCCCTCTGTTTTATAGAATCACAATAATAATAATGTTATTATTTGTACCCCACCCATCTGGCTGAGTTTCCCCAGCCACTCTGGGCAGCTTCCAACAAAGATTAAAAGTAAATTAAAATTTCACACATTAAAAACTTCCCTGAACAGGGCTGCCTTCAGATGTCTTCTAAATGTCAGGTAGTTGTCTATCTCTTTGAGATCTGATGGGAGGGCATTCCACAGGGCGGGTGCCACTACCGAGAAGGCCCTCTGCCTACTTCCCTGTAGCTTAGCTTTTCGCAGTGAGGGAACCACTAGAAGGCCCTTGGCGCTGGACCTCAGTGTCCGGGCAGAATGATGGGGGTGGACACGCTCCTTCAGGTATACTGGGCCGAGGCCATTTAGGGTTTTAAAGGTCAGCACTAACACTTTTAATTGTGCTCGGAAATGTACTGGGAGCCAGTGTAGGTCTTTCAAGACCAGTGTTATGTGGTCTTGGCGGCCGCTCCCAGTCACCAGTCTAGCTGCCGCATTCTGGATTAGTTGTAGTTTCCAGGTCACCTTCAAAGGTAGCCCCACATAGAGCGCATTGCAGTAGTCCAAGCGAGAGATAACTAGAGTATGCACCACTCTGGCGAGACAGTCTGCAGGCAGATAGGGTCTCAGCCTGCGTACCAGATGGTGCTGATAAACAGCTGCCCTGGACACAGAATTGACCTGTGCCTCCATAGACAGCTGTGAGTCCAAAATGATTCCCAGGCTGCAAACCTGGTTCTTCAGGGGCACAGTTACCCCATTCAGGACCAGGGAGTCCTCCACACCAGCCCACCCCCTATTCCCCAAGAACAGTACTTCTGTCTTGTCAGGATTCAACCTCAATCCATCAGCCGCCATCCATCCTCCAACTGCCTCCAGGCACTCACACAGGACATTCACCGCCTTCACTGGTTCTGATTTGAAAGAGAGGTACAGCTTTTCCATGTTTGTTCCTAGATTACCCATGGGATAAATCCAGTCTGAAAACAATACCAGTCGACTTGACACAGTTTAAGGAACTGGATGCCTATGCATCAAAGGTATGCAATCTCTTTTACAGGGTGGAATAATAGTGTGGAATTTGCTGGGATGCAGAGATCCTTTTCCATGTGGATTTGGAATTTGAGAGTGCCTTCAAGTGTGCTCTCCTGATAGGAGGAAACCCTCCGTTCCCAATGGGAAACATCATGAGTCGCAAGACCCAGCTCCTGTTTCCCACATGATGGACAGACACAACAGAGCGCCTATTTATATAGGCTGCATATGCACCATAGGTAAAGGACCCCTGGACGGTTAAGTCTAGTCAAAGGTGACTATGGGGATGTGGGAGGCACTGTGGTCTAAACCACTGAGCTTCTTGGGGTTACCCATCAGAAGGTCGGTGGTTCAAATCCCTACAACAGGGTGAGCTCCCGTCACTCTGTCCCAGCTTGTGCCGACCTAGCAGTTCGAAAGCATACCAGTGCAAGTAGATAAATAGGTACCGCTGGGGCGGGAAGGTAAACAGTGTTTCTGTGCGCTCTGGTTTCTGTCACGGTGTCCCATTGTGCCAGAAGCCGTTTAGTCCTCCTAGCCACATGACACGGAAAGCTGTCTGTGAACAAATGCTGGCTCCCTCCGCCTGAAAGCGAGATGAGCGCTGCAACCCCATAGTCACCTTTGACTGGACATAACCTTCCAGGGGTCCTTTACCTTTTACCTTTTATACGCACTATATAAATACACCAAAGTATCCTGGAAACTATCATAACCCCACAGAGCTGCAATTCCCAGAACCCGTAACAAACTACTGTTCCTAGGATTCTTTTTTGGGGCAGAGAGATATGCTTTAAATGTTTCATACTTAGCTATTTTGGGATGGCATTACCTTGGCTGCTCCTTTGCTTTTAAAATTCAAGAGATAAATCAAAAGTCAAATAAGATTAGAGTCAACAACCACAGTTTAGCAGCCATTCCCTCTCCTCAGAGAACTCTGGCTAGCAGTCATTAACAAGCAATTATCAGTGCCGATGTGAGGAATCTCTGAAGGAACTCATGACAATTAAACTGGTGTACAATCAATATGTATTGTTGGTGGTGGCGGCACAGCAGTCCACCCCAGATTTCACACTTCTGCCTGGTGACAACAGTAGGGCCGGCTCTGGATCCTGGGCTGCCTCAGCCCCTCGCCCTCCCTGCTCTCAGCAGGGCTGTCTTAAGCATATGTGGTGCTGGGGTGCAAAGATCTGCCCGGTGGCCCCCCTGGTTGCCCAGTTCCAGGAGAGTAGGAGGGCGGAGCCAGCCAGCTGCCTCAGCGTCTCACTGGCTCGGTCACCCCCAAACTCGTGGCGCAGACCCTCCACAGCAGAAGAGCCCACCACGGCGCTCTAACCAATGGGCGGTCTCTTCCCTGGACTCAACTCTTGGGCCCCTGACTCTCAGCCTGGCGCCCCTGAGAGCCCAGAGCCCGGGTGTCCCGCACCCCTAGCACCTGTGGGTAAGACGGCCCTGGGTCTCAGAATGCCCTGCTGGCTGTAGTTTCGCCCACCCACAGGTGGAACAGGTTGCTCTGTACTGGTGGATGGAGACTGGCATCTCTCTCCACCAGTAGAAGTCAGCACTTCTGCCAAATCCAAGACCACCACCCATTGCCCGGCACAAAGGGGATTTGAATTTCAGTGAAAGATTGTGGGAATGGCATGCCCGTGTGCCCTGGAAAAGATTATGTATGCTTCTCCCTTCAGAACAATTCTTAATGTGCAGTTCTGTGCAGTTTTACTCAGAAGTAAGCTCCACTGAGTTCAAAAAGACCGACACCCGCTCAGAAAATTCATCAGCATTCTAATGCAAATTCCTCCTAATGCACTGAATTTTGCAAAGCGTTTCCCCTAATACAATGTGGTTTTATGCACATATTACCTTGCATGCATATTTATTACATGTACATACGTTTTTGCAGACATTCCTATCTGGAGAGCTGTACTGCAACACCCAGAGCAAGGCAGATTTTGAAAGATTGCTATGTTTCAGTTTGTTTATCATTTCGGAAAGCGCAAATTAAATAGGGTGACCTTGAAATGTAAAAAAAGAAACGAAAGAAGACTGACACCCTTGTCAGTGCATGTAGGATTGCACCCTAGGCTTTATTTAAACAGGTGGTTGCCTTAGATAGAAAAATGGAACTGGGTACCCCTTTCCCATATCAAAAGCTACTGAATCTATTCCCTTTTGTGAAACAGGTAAACGTCAGGAATAGCGTGGCAAACCTGGTGAGTGCCTTGCTCCAAAAAGCCCACAGTGACCTGGAGAAAGTCCGAGCCATTTGGATGTGGATTTGCCGCCACATAGGTAGGTGGCGGTGACAACTTTTTGTATGCTTGTGCCTCTTTGCTTCTGACAACATCACAACGGACAGGCATTCCACAGGTAAAGCTCTCCCCTAGCCCTGCATCTCCATCCATACTGGGGGAGATTTTCCTTTGGAAGTGCTGCCTGCCTTGCAGCCTGGATGCCCCACAGGAGTGAGAAAACTCTGAAACAGGATGGGGAAGCTGTGGCCATAATGTTGAACTACAAACTCCCATCATTCCTGACCACTGGTCATGCTGGCATGCGGTGAGAGGAGCAGGAAGTCTCTGTGCTGCTGGTTGTTGCTTTTCTTTAGAATTGATTGCAGAGTCGGTTGAGGTACATTCAAAGCACATTCTTTTCCTCAAAGAAGTCTGGGCACTGTGGTGTGTTGAGTATTGCTGGGAATTGTAACTGTGAGGCGTATTCTACAGTGTCCAGAATTATTTGAGGGAAAGAATGTGATTTGAATGTGTGTTAAAGGTGAGGTGGCATGTAACAATAGGTAAAAAGGTAAAGGTAAAGGACCCCTGGACAGTTAAGTCCAGTCAAAGGCGACTATGGGGTTGTGGTGCTCATCTCGCTTTCAGGCCAAGGGAGCCGGTGTTTGTCCACAGACAGCTTTCCAGGTCATGTGGCCAGCAGGACTAAACTGCTTCTGGTGCAGTGGGACACGACGGAAACCAGAGTGCACAGAAATACTGTTTACCTTCCTGCTGCAGCGGTACCTATTTATCTACTTGCACTGGCGTGCTTTTGAACTGCTAGGTTGGCAGGAGTTGGGACAGAGCGATGGGAGCTCACCCCGTCGCGGGGATTCGAACCACTGACGTTCCAATCGTCAAGCTTAAGAGGCTCGGTGGTTTAAACCACAGCGCCACCCATGTCCCATGTAACAATATTTTCATTTAATTGATCAATCACTCTGATCTTCTGCTCAAAGTTTGCATTCCAAGTGAAACTGTTGCAGTCCCTTATTCACTGTGCATTTCATGCTTTGGGGTGGTATTTCACAAATGTCTTTTTTTCTCCAGAATACGATGTGGAAGGCTACCATAACCTTGACAAGGTGTCTTGTGAGGCAGCTGATGTCCTTCGATCAGGAAAAGGCATTTGCGCTGGATATTCTGGACTCTTTGAAGAAATGTGCAGGTAATTCCTATTGGCCCCAGTCTCCATGACAAACGGTTGTTACTTGGCAAGGATGATGGGAGGTATGGTGAGCCACGGGTTCCCTAACCCAGCACCAAACTATGAATGCTCCTGAAGCAAATTTTGATATATAGGCTTGCATTGTAATTGAGGTAGATCCATTGAAATCAATTCATGATTAACTTGTTTTCAGTGGTATTCAGCCCATATTCACTTAGTTTGCATTTTATATTCTAATGCACCATTATGGAAAGAAGGACCAAAACAAAGGTCTGCTGGAAATCTTGTACGCACCCTGTTATGTATTCAGTTTGCCTGAGCTTGAGTCTGGACTAAGGATTCTGACCCCTGTGTTCTGATTTGATACATGATATCCAATCACAGATCATTTCAGGATTTCGGCTTCTGCCATGGGACGTGGGTGGCGCTGTGTTCTAAACCACAGAGCCTAGGGCTTGTTGATTGAAAGGTCAGTGGTTCGAATCCCTGTGACGGGGTGAGCTCCCATTGCTCGGTCCCGGCTCCTGCCAACGTAGCAGTTTGAAAGCACATCAAAGTGCAAGTAGATAAATAGGTACCACTCCAGCGGGAAGGTAAACGGTGTTTCCGTGCACTGCTCTGGTTTCACCAGAAGTGGCTTAGTCATGCCGGCCACATGACCCGGAAAAACTGTCTGCAGACAAACGTCGGCTCCCTCGGCCAGTAAAGCAAGATGAGCGCCACAACCCCAGAGTTGTTCGCGACAGGACTTAACTGTCAGGGGTCCTTTACCTTTTTACATTGGCATTTAAACTCTGACTTATGATTTGCAGCTTGGAAGTTTAGACAGCCAATCACGTTGGGAGTGGGAGTGGCCCAGGCCTTCAGAAATGTACATAAGCAGTTACTTTGCCCCTGTTGTCCAGTTCTGTTAATTCAATAAAGGTTCTTGCTGTTATCACTGTGTCTTGCCTCGTGGGAACCCGCCTACGCTTCACACCCTCCCTAACAAGCATCCTTCACCCAGTGTGGTGTAGTGGTTAAGAGCGGTAGTCTCGTAATCTGGGGAACCGGGTTCGCGTCTCCGCTCCTCCACATGCAGCTGCTGGGTGACCGTGGGCTAGTCACACTTCTTTGAAGTCTCTCAGCCCCACTCACCTCACAGAGTGTTTGTTGTGGGGGAGGAAGGGAAAGGAGAATGTTAGCCGCTTTGAGACTCCTTAAAGGGAGTGAAAGGCGGGATATCAAATCCAAAAGTCTCACTGCCTGCATGTATTAAAGCCCCTCTGTGCTACCTTAAAAGCTTAAGCTAAATTTCTCTCTGTCTGTCTGTCTTCAGAATGTAAGCTGAGATTCTCAGGCTGCCAGATTTTGCTTCTGACGACAGCTTCTGTGTCAATGCATGAAATGCAATGGGCTTGAAATAATGTTGTTTGGCTTCTCCCTGAAAACAGAACAAAAATTATGCATGACAATTCCAGCCCAAAAGAGCAGTGAAATGGCATTCCTGAGTACCTTTCTTTCTCCTCAGTATTGCAGGGATACAGTGCAAGACGTTGTCAGGGTACGCCAAAGGGGCTGGGTACAAACCAGGAAAAGTCTTTAAGGGAGCGAGTGATCATGCTTGGAATGCTGTCCATCTGGATGGAAGCTGGCACCTTTTGGACAGTACATGGGGAAGTGGCTGCGTGGATGATGGCAAGAACAGCTTCACTTTCAGGTATGCTGTTAGGCAAAAGAAAGCCTGAAGACAGTGTGGGACTCAGTGAAGGTATAGTTTACTTCTGGTGCTTTTAGAAGGCTTTTTATTTTGTCTGTTTGTGATTTGATGGCTACAGGGCTGACCATTTGCAATGAGAACCAAGCCGATGGTGATGGGGAAAATTATGGAAACTCCACCAACCATTCATTTATCTCCTTGAGTGGTTCTAGAGTATTATGCTTATCCTGGGGGTGATGGAAGCTAGGTTGTTGCAACACAACAGCCTCCGTCAGCCCAGTGCCCTCCAGCTGTTTTGGACTACAATTCCCATCATCCTTCATGCTAGCTGGGGTTGATGGGACGTAGAGTTCAGCAACATCTGGAAGGAATCAGATTGGGGAAGGCTTGTTTAGCACAGTGTGCAAAGCCTCAGCTGTGCCCAATGTTAACGAAAGCTGGTTTAAACAAACTAACTGGATAAGCCATGGCTTGTCAAATAAACCACTGTTAACATTAAGCATGGATTTGGGTGAGACAAACTGATTAATCTGAACCAGGATCTAGTTTCTTCACAGCAGTGTGGAGGAGAGTGTGAATGTGAGGCTGGCTTTGGCTCATTTTTGACATGCTAAACCTGACATCGGAACTGCGCCATGGGCATAGCCAAGGGGGGGGGGAGGCAGGGGGAGCAGCTGCACCCCCATCAAGTAAATAAATCAAAATACTTAACTAGCTGACCGGTTGCATCGCAGACAGCTCAATTCTGCCCCCCCTAATCTAAATCCTGGCTATACACACAAACTGGGCCGATATTCCACACTAAGCTTTAGGTAACTTTCCCAGTTTGACTCTGGTGATGACTGAGACAATTTTATGAAATGCTGCACAATTCTGCCTTCCCCTTTTGCAGGTACAATGAGTTTTACTTCCTTACCCATCCTGCTCTGTTTATTAATAATCACTTCCCAGAAGACCACAGCTGGCAGCTTCTGAAACGGACATTATCACTGCAGCAGTTTGAACGCGATGTGTGGTATAGGCCTGCGTTTTATTCAGTGGGACTGATAGGCACCTCCACGGCAACATCAGTCATCGAAACAGGTAAAGTCAATCAGAAGCATCCGTCTTGTTGTTTTTGGCAGTTACGCTGACAATCCGTCTCATGTTTTTTCAAAGGCGAAGTGCCCCATGACATGAGTCGCTACTGCATTATTATGAAGCAGAGATGAGGGAACCTGTGGATCGGAGAACCTCCAGAGGTCGCTGGACTACAACTCCCATCATCCCTGACAATTGGTCATGCTAACAGGGGCCGATGGGAGCTGGAGTCTCACAACAGCTGGAGGGCCACATAGGTTCCTCACGCAACAATTGTGAGGCAGCTGGATTGTGTCTGGCCTATCTGGACAATCCCCATGCATTACATATTGATATATATTTCAGCAGAGCCTAGGACCCTCATACCTACGGGACCGCCTCTCCCAGTATGCCCCACGGAGAGCCTCAAGGTCCATAAATAGCAACACCCTAGTGGTCCCGGCCCTAAGGAAGTTAGATTAGCTTCAACCAGAGCCAGGGCCTTTTCAACTCTGGCTCCGGCCTGATGGAACGCTCTGCCTCATGAGACCAGGGCCCTGCAGGATCTGATTTCTTTCCGCAGGGCCTGTAAGACAGAGTTGTTCCGCCTAGCCTTTGGCTTGGAGCCAATTTGATTCCCTCCCTCTCTTTCTTTTTTCTTTTCCTTCTCCTGCAATGAGGCTACATTTTAATATTTTAATGTTTCAATATTTTAATGTTGTATTTTAATCTTGTTTTTAAGTTGTATTCATTCAACTTGTTTTTATTATTGCTTGTTAGCCGCCCTGAGCCTGGCCTTGGCTGGGGAGGGCGGGGTATAAATAAAAATTATTAATATTATTATTATTATAAAACTCTGCTAAGACCTACTGAATGACAGAATAAATAAACATAAGCCAGCACAACAAACTCTCACTTGCACAACAGAACTTTCCTCTCCTCTCCCTTGCAGTCCTCATGAGCGTTTCTCTTTTAAACAAGTATTAACAACCATTGGAAACTCTTCACTTTTCTTTCACAGAAAACGGCAAGGCAACTGTTTCCATTGAGAGTCGTTCTCCGACCCTCTTCCTTTGCGACCTCAACGGGGCAAAAGAGCAGTGCTTCATGACCCTGCAGAGGAACGGGATGACCCTGGAAGTGTATCCTCAGGAGGTGGGAACTCATAGCTTGGACATCTTCGCCAAACCTTCCAAGAGCAAGGAGGACTACAGCCACGTTCTAAACTACTCCCTGGTGTGCCGATCTGTGGACAAGAGCTTCCACTTGCCCAAAGCGCTCATCCAGCCTGTGGGGCCCAGCTGGTCATCAGAGGAAAAGGGGATCCTGGAGGCTTTGCCCGAAAGCCCCATCATACACACCGACGACGGCCGCTGTGTTGTCACTTTCACTCGGACGAGTGACCTGGACTTCTTTGCCACCCTGGACTCGGATACCAGCCGCACGCCAGAGGCCATACGGAGGCGTCACATCTGGACAACTCGCTGGGGCACTAAGGTTGAGTTGAAGGTACATCTCCCTCACGCAGGGGCCTTTGCTCTTCACATCTGGGCAAAGAAAGCATCTGACCCGGGCAGCAGTCACTGCACCCTCAGCTACCTCATCTCCTGCCCAAATAAGAAGGTGACGTGGCCGGTTTTACCACAAAGCTACACGAACTGGGAGGATGCCTTTGAGCTGGTGGCACCTCTCGCCGGGGTCCTGCCGGCCAACCGTGATGTAATGTTCAAACTCAAGCTGCCTGGTGCAGATGGGGTGTCTGTCGAATGTGGAAAGTCTCGCCCACTGAGGCTGAGTGAAGACGGTTTCTGGGAGGGAACCTGCAGCACCTCAGGTGGCTCCACAGTGACAGTGAGAATGGCAAAAGGTGGCAGTAATACCTTCTGGTCCCTGTTGGAGTACAAAGTGGAAAGTCACTAGCTTGGAGACAGACTCAGTGGGAGAGTTGTGAACCACAGATCGCTCCATCGACTCTGATTTGGCAGGGAAGCTTCACAAGGCTGCCTCCTCCCTCAACTGTTGTTTTGGGGCTGCCTCAGTGGGGGAGATAGGAAGCAGGGCTCATTTCATCAGCTTCACTGGAAGTTTCAAGGAACCTCCTGCCCCTGAACTGTGGCAGGTGGTTGTAATGTATTCAGTGGTCTGTGTTTGCCTGAGCTAAGGATTCTGAGCTCCTGTGTTCTGATTTGATACATGATGTCCAATCACAGAACATTTCAGGATTTGGGCCTCTACCATTGGCCCTTGAACTCTGAGTTGTGATTCGCAGCTTGGAAGTTTAAACTGCCAATCACAGGAATGGGAGTGGCCCAGGCTTTCAGGAATGTATATAAGCGGTTGCTTTGCCCGTTTCCCAGTTATGTAGTTCAATAAAGTTTCTTGCTGTTATCACTGTGTCTTGCCTCATGGAACCCACCTAAATTTCACTGGTCATTATGGGAACAACTGTTTACAAACTGGCACCAAAGTTTTGATTTTTATATTCCCTCACTGTCCATTTTCCCTTGGGTGTTTTTTTATTTTTTTAAAAAGATTGTAAGCCCATGGATAGTGATTGTCTTGTTTTGATTGTATGTAATCTGTTCTTCTTGGGAGAAAAGCAGTGACAAACCTAGACAGCATCTTAAAAAGCAGAGACATCACCTTGCCGACAAAGGTCCGTATAGTTAAAGCTATGGTTTTCCCAGTAGTGATGTATGGAAGTGAGAGCTGGACCATAAAGAAGGCTGGTCGCCGAAGAATTTATGCTTTTGAATTATGGTGCTGGAGGAGACTCTTGAGAGTCCCATGGACTGCAAGAAGATCAGACCTATCCATTCTGAAGGAAATCAGTCCTGAGTGCTCACTGGAAGGACAGATCGTGAAGCTGAGGCTCCAATACTTTGGCCACCTCATGAGAAGAGAAGACTCCCTGGAAAAGACCCTGATGTTGGGAAAGATGGAGGGCACAAGGAGAAGGGGACGACAGAGGACGAGATGGTTGGACAGTGTTCTCGAAGCTACCAGCATGAGTTTGACCAAACTGTGGGAGGCAGTGGAAGACAGGAGTG
Source organism: Podarcis pityusensis (assembly GCF_964106645.2). Lineage (NCBI taxonomy): Eukaryota > Metazoa > Chordata > Lepidosauria > Squamata > Lacertidae > Podarcis > Podarcis pityusensis. The sequence continues at coordinate 108,072,972 of NC_138029.1, forward strand.
CCTGGTGTGCTCTGGTCCATGGGGTCACGAAGAGTCGGACTAAATGATTAAACAACAACAACAACAATAATCTATTCTGGGAGCCTTTTTTTATTGAAGAGCAGGGTACAAGTGGCTTGAGTCCAGTCAGGGAAAAAGGCCAGGGTATAAATAAATACGATAAATAAGAAAGAAATGCTCTAAATAAATAATAAATAAGTTTGGCCACATAAACAAGTTCTAGCCTTACTTGAAGGGAAGGAAATAGCAACAAATTTATTAATGGCAGCTTTTATTGAGGGGGTGCTTATCAGATCAGCAGATGACACCAAACTGGAATGGGTAGTCAATGCCGCAGAAGACAGAATGAGGATTCAAGATGACCTTAATAGATTGGAGACCTGGGCCCAAAATAACAAGGTGAATTTTAGTAGGGACAAACATAAGGGTCTACACGTGGGCAGGAAGAGCCCCAGAAGGAACATGACCTGTCCCCCACCTGAGATACTGCCCCATGGTTTTAGTTACATATATGTAGATTGAGTATAAGATGGAAGAGCTCACCTCATTAACACTCCATCAGGTCTTGTTCTCCCATTGGGTTTCAAGGGGGATCCCCAAAGCTACAGCTTTGGAACTGTCCCAGAGGGCCTCTGTGTTTTCCCTGCTCTAGATGAGACTGCCCCAAGTCTATTGTTCTCTTACACTCACTGATGACATCACCTCCAGCCAGGGGAGGGGGAGGGAAGGCTGGTCCCCTGAGCATCTGCAGCCAGTACTTTCTGTAGCAAGTAGTCACCTGTGCTTTTTAGACCTGCTCAGAAATGCTTCACAGCCATGAGCTTGACCAAGAGACTTGCTAGCTGCCTCCCTTTCTTTAGAATGTCACCTTAGAGATATAAAACCATAGGCATGGAAAGGACCCGAATATGACATCCAGGCTACCCCCACCCCCTGGTCCTATGACTTTGTGTTCCTATGGATCCTTCAGTAACTCGTTCTCTGTGTGTGTATGTTCCTGGCGCTGCAGGACTCCAGATATTTCCCCACCGGATGAGGCAGGACAATGAAGGTAAGGCCTCCTCCGTATGGCCATACATTTGGGATAGGCACAGCGGTTGTAGATGAGCCCAAGGCACAATTTTGGACTAAAGCGTTGCGGGCAAACGAGAACAGCATAGGAGGCTGCCTTATACAGTGGTACCTTAGGTTAAGAACTTAATTCGTTCTGTAGGTCCGTTCTTAACCTGAAACTGTTCTTAACCTGAGGTACCACTTTAGTTAATGGGGCCTCCTGCTGCCGCCGCCACACAATTTCTTTTCTCATCCTGAGGTAAAGTTCTTAACCTGAAGTACTACTTCTGGGTTAGTGGAGTCTGTAACCTGAAGCGGCTGTAACCTGAAGCGGCTGTAACCCAAGGTACCATTGTACTGGGATGGAGACTCAGTCTACGACATGATGATGCTCAGTCCGCTGCTCCCCCCCGCAACTGCCCCAATTTCTCTTCTTATATCTAAAATTTGGGAATGTTTTAATGTTTGATGTTTAATATTCTGTTGAGAGCTGCCCATAGTGGTGGGGAAACCCAGCCAGACGGGCGGGGTATAAATATTAAATCATTATTATTATTAAAGGAGCCATAAAAGACCGACAATCTTCATCACACCACCCCTCCTCTGCCCCCACTTCTTCCCCGACCTTATACTGAATATAACACTAATGTCTCATATCAAATGTAATCTGTAGAAAAGAATTTACAACCTGAAAAAAGCGACAATGCACGTACTTTTGTAAACCAAGAAAATCTTAATAAAAAATATTTTTTTTTAAAAGAGAAGACCAGCAGTCTAAAGACCAGCACCAGGATGAGGGAAAGCGGTGCTTTCAGTTTAGTTGTTGAATTTCCAGCAGCCCCAGCAAGCATGGCCCATGGTCAGAGATGATGGGAGTTGCAATATATGTTTTTAATGTACATATTGACACCTGCCACCCCAATCTCCATGAGTGGTGCAATATTTTAGGGGTTGCAGGCATGGTCACCCGGGTCTGTGTTTACTTTGGGGACAATGAGCCCCAACAAAGACTGGTGTCTTTATGATATATGGTTTATTTGCACCTATATACAACTTGCTCCTAAATGGAGGGATTATGGAGGATTCACATCCTATCAGGATTGGATTCAAAGGGCAGCAAAAATCCTTCCTCTGCCTCTCTTTGTTTCAGCCTGTCGTCCCCAGCTCACTTGGACTTCTGCCCCTCATTCTGCTTCTCTCTGTGAACCTCCTTCCAGCCTACGACATTCAAAGCTGTAACCCTAAACCTTGCCTTTGCCTCTGCCCACTAACACTCAGTCCCCTTGGCCTGGCACTCTTGCCCTATAATGGTTTCCTAGTTGGGCCATCGCTGGCCTTTGTCCCCTGCTAATGGCTCATCCAGCAATCTCTACACAGAGTTGGCTTGGCTTACTAGCCTAACTAAATCCAGGTGGGTTCCATGTTTGGCAAAGTTTAATCAAACCTTGATTAATTCTAACTTTGAATAAAGCATAACACATTTTGGGGGATCTAGCTCCCCCCAACTCATAACGATACAGTGGTACCTCTGGTTGTGAACAGGATCCGTTCCAGAGGCCCGTTCGCAACATGAAAAGAGCGCAACCTGAAGCGCTGTATCTGTGCAGGTGCGCAGTGCGATTTGGCGCTTGTGCGCATGCGCAAAGCACGATTTAGCGCTTCTGCACATGTGGGAGCGGCGAAAGCCGGAAGTAACCCTTTCTGGTACTTCTGGGTTGCTGCAGGACATAACCTGAAAGAACGTAACATGAAGCAAATGTAACATGAGGTATAACTGTATTGTCTCACCCCAACAATACCAATTTCATAGGTTATCAGGATGACGGAGAACAAGGATCAAAGCTGTCTCAGAGACAAGATCTGTATGGTAAATGCAAATTATTTGTTATATATGACTACGGACCTGTATCTCAACCATAGGGAACCTTTCGCCCTCCAGATGTTGTTGGATGACAACTCCCACCCGGCCCTGCAAGTATGCCCGGTGGCAAAGGATGATGGGAGTTGTAGTTCAGCAACATCTGGAGTGCTAAACATTCCCACGCCTCCTGTGTATCATAGTAAAGAAAGCATGTACCCATGTGCGCACTCACCATACACGTGTCATGAGATATTCTGGGAACAAGGCTTGCATGGTAAATATTAGCTACACTGCACCCTTGCCTCCAGGACTGGCCCTATATTTAGGCAGAGTGGGAGGGGGGCATGTCTGGCACCGGATGCTCATCAGGAGAAGGGGGGGCAGGCAGTGACGGATCAGAGGGCAGATCTCTGCATGCTACGCAGCCTGCTTTGCACCTTCTGCATTGGCCTGTGTGGGAATGTTGTCGATAGTAGGAGAGGATATATTGATTACCGTACTTTTCTGTCTATAAGAAGCCCCCATGTATTAAAGGTAAAGGGATGCCTGATCATTAGGTCCAGTCGTGACCGACTCTGGGGTTGTGGCGCTCATCTCGCTTTCTTGGCTGAGGGAGCCGGTGTACAGCTTCCGGGTCATGTGGCCAGCATGACTAAGGCGCTTCTGGCGAACCAGAGCAGCACACAGAAATGCTGTCTACCTTCCCGCCGGAGCGGTACCTATTTATCTACTTGCACTTTGACGTGCTTTCGAACTGCTAGGTGGGCAGGAGCAGGGCTGAGCAATGGGAGCTCACCCCATCGCGGGGATTCGAACCGCCGACCTTCTGATCGGCAAGTCCTAGGCTCTGTGGTTTAACCCACAGCGCCACCCGCGTCCCCATGTATTAGACGCCCCCTATTTTGGGGGACTCTAATATAAGAAAATGGGGGGAGATGGCACAGAGTTGTTGAGCTTTTATTGGGGGGGGGGTTGCCAAAAATTGCTCACCCGCACGCATTGCAAAATCCACCTCCCATCTGTCCCATCACCGGCAGAAGCTACCAATTGCCCGCCTAACTGCCAGAGCGTCGGCCAATCAACACCACCCATTGATGCAGCAACCAATAACACGCACAATAGCCGCTGACAGCTGCAGCAGCAACCAATCAAACATCCACCCTATGCACTAACCAAGTGTAAGATGGCCCCCAATTTTTAGCATGATTTTTAAAGAAAAAAACATAGTCTTATACAAGGAAAAGTACGGTAAATATTATCCTTCCTCACGCTAGTGAGCTGGTTGCAGAGTACATTCCCCTGTATATTGCAGGAAGCTAGTTGGTAGATTTGTTCGAATCTCTTGAGTTAAGCAATCCAGTCTGGCTTGTCCAGATCGGGTTGTTCCTGGTGAATTGCCCTTTATTCCCTCTTAAAACAATAAGGACACAACTGACTTCTTTAAAAGTAATGATAAGAAGTTTACTTACATTCAGTTCACAGTATGATCCTGAAGGCAGGCTTTAGCTTGTAGTTACAGAAGAGAGTGTGAGTCCATCCCATATGGGGACTGAGCCCATGTGTGGCTGGCTGAGAGCCAGCAGACAGCAAAAGCACCAAGAGAACAGCATCAAGAGAAGAAATGGCAAAAAGAGAGCAACAAGAGAGTCAACAGAAGATGGCTGCGTGACTAGCCCCTTTAAAGGGTCTGCCAGGGTCAAGCCCATCTACCTGGTCACATGCAGGGGGAGGATGCCCCAGACAAGTATGACAGGAAGTCCTCCTGGCTGGAGTAACATCCCCCTGTGTGTCCACTCTGGGCAGACAGGAAATGTCGTACTTGACTGCTACAGTGATGTAATATCCCACAGCCTGCTCTCCTCAGGTGTGGTGTCCCATCACCTGTGTTTAGCTTCTGTAAATGGAATGAGATGGGCGGGGTATGTATAAAGAAAGAAAGAAAGAAAGAAAGAAAGAAAGAAAGAAAGAAAGAAAGTGTGTGGCGTGTGGGTGGGTCAGCCGGTACACTTGTCCATCATCTGAACCAGCCCGTGTGCAAAACCAGAGGCTTCAGTGTAAAGAGGGCTTCTCTAAGGAGGTACCAACTGTTCCAGTGGGAGGTGCATGTGACGGTAACATATGAGAGTGCTGGAGGTGAAATAGTTAAACAAGTTACCCAATCAGAACCCAGGGGGGTGGAGTCAGAGGGACTATAAAACCAGCTCTGGGAGGGACAAAAGGGAGTTCATTGGGAGTTGGGTGGTTGGTTGGAGTGGGAGTGAATTGGGATAGAGTCTGTGGGTAGGTTGAGTTAGGGTAGCGAAATAAGCTGAGTCAGGAAGAGTTAGGGGCTGGGAAGACAAGTAAATATCTGAGAGGTGGTTTAGTGAGTGAGAGCAGGTAGCGGAAGTTATAGGTCTGGATAGGCACCCCATGATTGTAATTGACCGATACCGTTTACGAAACCACACGCTTGTTAAACTGCAATAAATAAACAAAAGTTTATGTTCCAGTTTAACCCTGACTGGACTCAGTATTGTACCAGGTAGGGCCTGGGTGGTGGCAGTGAGAAATAAAGTGGTGGCACAGGGATCAGTAGACAGTGAAACATCCGGGGGCCCTGTGTGATCGCCACAGTGCAAAGCTTGCTATTCCCTTCACAATATTTGTCAACTACGGTCCAAGAAATAGAATCAACTGAAATTGTCTTGTGTGACAGCAGATCAAAATCTGCTCCAGCGCTGTCCCACTGGTTCTCTTTCTCCATGGTCATGTAAGTAGAGAAACATTGGTAAATGTGTAGGTGCAGTACCTCCACTCTGGGTTTTACTTGGGGAGTAGAAAATGCCCGATATCTGTGGCCGTTTTAATTTGCTGCAGTTTGGCCATTTCAGTCCCATTGTAAGTCCTCTTCCATTTCTCCTCTTGCCTTTTTCTGCTGGACTTGCGCTGGTTCTAGAATGACTTTTCCATGTTTGTTCCCAGATTACCCATGGGATAAATCCAGCCTGAAGTCAATAGCAATGGACTTGACGCAGTTTAAGGAACTGGATGACCATGCATCAACGGTATACTGTCTCTTATGGCAATATAACCCACACAGAATAATAGTCCTGTAAAGAATATTTTAGGATGCTGAGAGTTTTGTTTTTTAATGTGGATTTGGAATTGGAACCTAAGGGTCCATTCCAACTCTACAATTCTATGATTCTATGACAGTACCTTCAAGTGTCCTCTCCTTATAGGAGGCAACTTCTTCTGTCCACATGGAAGTTCACAGTGGGAAACATTATGATTCAAAATCCACCCCAAGCCTTACACAAAGGGGATTTGGCTCACAGCTGAAGATTGTGGAAATAGCATGCCTGTGTAAAGAAAAAAGAAAGGCTAAGCATGCTTCATCCTTCAGAACAATTTTACTTGGGGATAAAATTTGATAGATTGATCAACTAGGATGCACACACTTACTCAGCTAACTGTGTATTCCTGAGCAGTTCTATGCAGAAGTAAGCTCCATTGAGTTCAGCAAGACTCTTTTTAGTGCATGTAGGATGGCAGGCACCCTAAGTTTTCTTTAGACAGCAGAAAGGAACTGGGTACTGCTCCTCCATGTTATCTTCTACAGTATTTACCTTTCCTGAAACAGGTGAATGTCAAGAACAACGTGAAAAAACTGGTGAATGTCTTGCTCCAAAAAGCCCACAGTGACCTGGAGAAAGTCCGAGCCATTTGGATGTGGACGTGCCATCATATAGGTATGCGATCCCTTCAGACAACAGAACAACTCATCTAGTGGTGTTATAGGAAAGCTCCTTTATATAGCATTGGATTTAAAGCAGAGCCTTTGAAGGTGATTAACTGTTGTTTTGTGAACGAAATAGTAAAGGTAAAGGGACCCCTGGCCATTAGGTCCAGTCGTGGCCGACTCTGGGGTTGCAGCGCTCAACTCGCTTTACAGTGGTACCTCAGGTTAAGTACTTAATTCGTTTCGGAGGTCTGTTCTTAATCTGAAACTGTTCTTAACCTGAAGCACCACTTTAGCTAATGGGGCCTCCTGCTGCCACTGCGCCGCAGGAGCACGATTTCTGTTTTCATCCTGAAGCAAAGCTCTTAACCCGAGGTAATATTTCTGGGTTAGCAGAGTCTGTGACCTGAAGCGTATGTAACCTGAAGCGTATGTAACCCGAGGTACCACTGTATTGGCCGAGGGAGCCGGCGTACAGCTTCCGGGTCATGTGGCCAGGATGACTAAGCCGCTTCTGACGAACCAGAGCAGTGCACAGAAACGCCGTTTACCTTCCAGCCAGAGCGGTACCCATTTAACTACTTGCACTTTGACGTGCTTTCAAACTGCTAGGTTGGCAGGAGCTGGGATCGAGCAACGGGAGCTCACCCCGTCACAGGGATTTGAACCGCCGACCTTCTGATCGGCAAGCCCTAGGCTCTGTGGTTTAACCCACAGCACCACCCGCAGATACCCCTAATTGAACTGATTAGTTACTCGTATCTTCTGCTAAAAGTTTCTGGTGTAGGTGAGGTTGCTGCAGTCCTTTATTGGTTGTGCATTGCAGACTTTGAGGTGACTGTCCATAAATGTCTTTATTCCTCCAGAATACGATGTGGAAGGATACCATAACAAGGTGCCTTCTGAGGCAACTGATGCTCTTCAGTCGGGAAAAAGCGCTTGTGGGGGATATGCTGGCCTCTTTGAAGAAATGTGCAGGTAATTCCTATTGGGCCCCAGAGAGCTGGAGAGCCACACGTCCCCCACACCTGCTCTATACAGGCGGCTTTCAACACATCATTATGGAGACAAACTTGAGTCCCGCTACAGTCACTGGAAATCCTGCTTGGCCCCTCCCCACCATGCTTCCTTCAACAAACACTTCTTGTACCTTTTAAAGCCCTTCTGTGCTGCCTTGAAAGCTTGTACTAGATTCCAGTCTCTCTCTCTCTTCAGCATGCAAGCTAAGATTCTCAGGCTGTCCGATTAATAATAATAATACCCCGCCCATCAATATTTATACCCCGCCCATCTGGATGGGTTTCCCCAGCCACTCTGGGCAGCTTCCAACACAATATTAAAATACAATAGTCTATTAAACATTAAAAGCTTCCCTGAACAGGGCTGCCTCCAGATGTCTTCTAAAAGTCTGGTAGTTGTTGTTCTCTTTGACATCTGATGGGAGGGTGTTCCACAGGGCGGGTGCCACTACCAAGAAGGCCCTCTGCCTGGTTCCCTGTAACTTGGCTTCTTGCAGCAAGGGAACCGCTGGAAGGCCCTCGGCGCTGGACCTCAGTGTCCAGGTAGAACGATGGGGGTGGAGATGCTCCTTCAGGTATACTGGACCGAGGCCGTTTAGGGCTTTAAAGGTCAGCACCAACACTTTGAATTGTGCTCGGAAACGTACTGGGAGCCAATGTAGGACTTTCAAAACCAGTGTTATGTGGTCTTGGCGGCCGCTCCCAGTCACCAGTCTAGCTCCCGCATTCTGGATTATTTGTAGTTTCCTGGTCACATTCAAAGGTAGCCCCACGTAGAACGCATTGCAGTAGTCCAAGCGGGAGATAACTAGAGCATGCACCACGCTGGCAAGACAGTCCGCGGGCAGGTAGAGTCTCAGCTTGTGTACCAGATGGAGCTGATAAACAGTTGCCCTGGACATAGAATTGACCTGTGCCTCCATGGACAGCTGTGAGTCCAGAATGACTCCCAGGCTGCACATCTGGTCCTTCAGGGGCACAGTTACCCCATTCAGGACCAGGGAGTCCTCCACACCTGCCCGTCTCCTGTCCCCCAAAAACAATTGGCTCCTAACAAAAAATTTTGTACCAGTGCAACATACAAAACTGTCATGCAGGACTGGGGGATCTTGGGCCTTCCAGATGTTGTTCAGCTACATCTCCCATCAACCTTAGCAAGCTTGGCCAACCACCAGGAATGATGGGAGTTGTAGTTCAGCAACATATGGAGGACCAAAGATTCCCCAAACCTGTAATATGCAGTTAAATGAGGCAGCCTGGCATTTCTTCAGAATAAAGTCCACAGGTGGCATTTAGCATACTTCTGTTTCCTCCATCAAAATCCCAAATTGCACATCCTTAAGGGGCAAGATTGGACAATATAGGAAAAAGCCTAAAATGCCAGATGTGGTTTGGCTTCTCCCTGAAAACAGAGCAAAATGAAGGATGCCCATTCTAATAAAAAAAAAAAAGCATTGATTGCAACCACAGTGCCTTGTTCACAATGGTGTTTTTGAATCCCTTTCTTTCCCCCTCAGTCTTGCAGGGATACAATGCAAGCAGCTGTCCGGCTTTGCCAAAGGGTTCCAATACAAACCAGGAAAAGTATTTGAGGGGAAGACTAATCATGTCTGGAACGCTGTTTATCTTGAGGGAAGGTGGCATCTTTTAGACAACACGTGGGGCAGCGGCTGTGTGGATGACTCTTGTAGCAAGTTCACTTTCAGGTATGTTGTTAGGCGACAGAAAGCCCAGTCAGAGTGTGGGATACAACGAGGGTATAGTGAACTTCCTTTGTTTTCAGATTTTTGTTTGGTTCGCTTGGACCAAAAGTCAGAATTGGTGATTTGATAGCCACAGGGCATCAGCATGGAGTGCTGTGGTTGTGGTGGGTCAATTACCGTAATAGGTTCTAGAGCAGCCGTTCTCAACCTGTGGGTCCCCAGATGTTGTTGGACTACAACTCCCATCATCCCTGAGCTCTGGCCTTGTTAGCTAGGGGTGATGGGAGTTGTAGTTCAACAACATCTGGGGACCGACAGGTTAAGGAAGGCTGTTCTAGAGTATTATGCTTATCCTACATGTGTAGGATTTGGGGATCCTGGAGTTTGGATCATTGCAACACAGCAGCCTTTCTCTACCAGGTGCCCTCCAACGGTTTTAGACTACCACTCCCATCATCACTAACTATTGGGTCTCAGGCTTCAGGGACTCAGCTTCCTCCCACCCTCCCACCCTTTGGCAGCAGATAAGCAAAACAAAGCGAAAGGAGTCTCTTACCAGATTTTTAATGATTGTAGCCAGAGAACAAAGAATCCATTTCTAGGAACGGAGGTGCTCCCAGTTAAGGGTTCCACCCACTTCCTCCCTAGTCACCCACTTCTGCATCTTGCAACCAGATCTCACAACCACTGTGCTTTCTGTGCTGCCACCTTATCTGCTCTCCTTGACCTTGGGCTGAGTGGATGGACGCTTTCCAGCGAAATGGAGCCTGTTCACTCTCTCTCTCCCAGTTCTTCTCCTCCTAGCTGTTCACCATCCAGTTCTTCCCAACTTCGGTCTTCTGAACTATGTCCCTCTGCAAACCACTGTTCCAAATCTATACTGCTCCACTGCTCCTGGGAAGATTCAGGATCCTGAGCAGGAGCAGGGGGCGGGGGAGGCTGCCTCCATTCCTCTCAGTGCAGCCCTCCTCAGCACGGTCCCTGACATTGGGCCACATTGGCAGTGGTTGAAGGGGCATAGAGTTCAGCCAAACCTGGAGGGAATCAGACTGGGGAAGGCTGGATGAGTGGGTCACCCAGTTCCTAAAATGTGGCTAGTGTTAACTATGGACACGCTTGTCAAATAAAGCATTGTTGTCATTAAGCACAGATGTGGGTGAGAAAACAGGCTGTGGTTAATCTAATCAAGGATCTGGTTTCCAAACTGTTCACATGTGTGGCTGTGGGGGAGGGAGGCTTGCTATGTTTCATTCCCGACATGCTAAGCTATGGTTTCACTTGACATCTGAAAGAAGGCCTAGAAGGATTGCACGCTCATTTCTAGATAGCTTTCTCTGTTTGACACTGGTGCTGAGATTTCATGAAAGACTGCACAATTCTGCCTTCTCCTTCTGCAGGTACAATGAGTTTTACTTCCTTACCCATCCTGCTCTGTTTATTAACGATCACTTCCCAGAAGACCACAGCTGGCAGCTTCTGAAACAGACATTATCGCTGCAGCAGTTTGAACGTAATGTGTGGTATAAGTCTGCCTTTTATTCAGTAGGACTGACAGGCACATCCACGGCAACGTCAGTCATCGAAACAGGTAAAGTCAATCAGAAGCATCTGTCTTGTTGCTTTTGGCTGTCACACTTACACTGACAATGAGTCTCATGTGCTTTTAAGATGCTACTGCGCTGTAAAGCAGGGATGGGAACCTGAGGTTGCTAGACTACAACCCCCATCATCCCTGACAATTGGTCGTGCTAGTTGGGAGTCCCACAACAGCAAGAGGGCCACGCAGGTTCCTCACCCCTAATTGAGCAGAACCAGAACTCAGTGGGTCTTCCAAGGTGTGAAGGAGGCTCAGGAAATCTGTTATCTTTCTCGGAATTGTTAGGTACAGGTGAGTGTGAGGCAGCTGGATTGTCCTTGCTCTATTTTGATTATCACTGATTATTACTCCTGGCAAACAAGGCCATTCTGTGGCCTTCATGGAGTTGTGAGGTTAATTAAAACTAACAATCAAGATGAAGTAAAGCCTGAGGGGAGAAACAACCTACAGGTGGTTGTTCAAGGACGAGTCAGTGAGGAAAGAACAGACTGCCTGTTTCCCATCTACCAATCTATTAACCATCATTAATTTCAATGCATGGGACAAGGGTGGCGCTGTGGGTTAAACCACAGAGCCTAGGACTTGCCGATCAGAAGGTCGGCGGTTCGAATCCCCGCGACGGGGTGAGCTCCCGTTGCTCGGTCCCTGTACGCCGGCTCCCTCGGCCAATAAATTACCTTTAATTTCAATCTTATATATGGGTGTAACCCTATTTCTCACGGCAAGGTGGCAGAAAATCCATAGGGGGAAATCCATTCATGGGGATTTAAAATAAAAATATTAACAAGTACAGAAAAGCCATTATTTTTTGCCCCTTACAATTTTTTTTACTGAATTCCTGTTGCATACAAAATCATGTCAACATCAAAAAACCTTTGCTTTTCTTTCACAGAAAACGGCAAGGCAACTGTTTTCATTGAGAGTCATTCTCCGACGCTTTTCCTCTGCAAGCTCAACGGGGCAAACGAACACTGCTTCATGAACCTGCAGAGGAACGGGATGACCCTGGAAGTGTATCCTCAGGAGGTGGGAACTCATAGCTTGGACATCTTTGCCAAACCTTCCAGGAGCAAGGAGGAGAACTACAGCCACGTGGTGGAATACTCCCTGGTGTGCCAATCTGTGGACAAGAGCTTCTGCTTGCCCAAACCGCTCATCCAGCCTGTGGGGCCCAGCTGGCAATCGGAGGAGAAGGGGATCCTGGGAGCCTTGCCCGCCAGTCCGATTGTCCACACTGATGACGGACGCTGCGTTGTCACCTTCACTCGAAGTAGAGACCTGGATCTCTTTGCCACCCTGGACTCTGAGGCCAGCAGCACGTCGGAGGACTTGCGGAGGCGTCACATCTGGACCACTCGCCAAGATGCCCATGTTGAGTTGAAGATACAGCTCCCTCACGCAGGGACCTTTGCTCTTCACATCTGGGCAAAGAAAGCATCCGATCCGGGGAACAGTCACTGCGCCCTCAGCTACCTCCTCTCCTGCCCAAACAAGAGCGTGTTGTGGCCGGTTTTTCCACAGAGTTATACCAACTGGGAGGATGCCTTTGAGCTGGTGGCACCAGTTGCCGGGGTCTTGCCGGCCAACCGCGATGTGACATTTAAGCTCAAACTGCCTGGCGTAGATGAGGTGTCTGTCGAATGCGGAAATTCTCGCCGACTGACTCTTAGCGAAGACGGTTTCTGGGAGGGAACCTGCAGCATCTCAGGTGGCCCCAGGGTGACAGTGATGATATCAAAAAATGGCAGCCACTCCTTCTGGGCTCTGCTGGACTACAAAGTGGAAAGTCACTAGCTAGGAGAGGAGAAAATTCAACTATGTAAAAAGATCTACGCTTACCGGAAGAGAGGGAAACGGTAATCCATCATTAACCACAGCTTGTATGTTAACCAGGTATAACCGGGAGAAATACTAGCAGTCGGATACTGGAGTATCTGATATTACGAGACTAAGGGCATGGGGAAGTGGTCCGAACAATAACCCTGACTATAATTAAAGTAAGGGAAGGCAGACCTCTTAATAGTTGTTTTCTTTAAATATGGAGTTTATTGTTATTGGTGTAACCGAAAGCAAGAAAATTTGGAACCACATACATTTTGAGAATGCTTTAAAATGGATTCGTCTATATACATATACCTGATGGCAAGCTTATAACTTTGGCTGGTTGCTACCCCTAAAAAAAAAGTTCAACAACACCTCTTTTTCTAAGAAAAAAAGGCCTGGTTCCATCACAATTTAAACATAAAATATAGAGGGGGAAATGAGCAAGTAAATGGACCACATTCTGAACCAGGACTTCCTGTTCATGTTGAATGGACCACTCCAAAGTGTAATCTAAGGTGCTTATATGATGTGTGCCTATATAATGCCTTCACCATTAATATAAAAACATGCTTCCTGTAACTTAAGGTTTCCCATGGTGGTGGTGGTGGACTTACATATTTAACATTACAGTGGACAACATGAGAAGTCCGCTCTATTGTGAGGCCTTATTGGAGCAGAGTATAAAAACACTCCCCTCAAACAACAGTCATCTTACACGTGGACTCGGACGTTGCACTTCCACAAATAAATGCAGCAGCAGCTACTTTGGAGCATTAGCCATACAGGTGCATTTACCTGTGCTTCATTTGAAACTGTAAAACCTGATCTCAAAAAAAGAGGGTGGGTGGACCTGCTAGTTCATAGAATCATTTGTAACCAGGGACCCCTGGTGGCAAAAGAAAGTGAAACCACTTAACTCAGTTCACTTGCCTTCAGTTCCGACGTAGGAAATGACACAGAATAGAATTGCAGAGTTCGAAGGGACCCTGCGGGTCATCTGGCATTGCAGGAATCTCAACTAAAGCAACCCTCATGGGGCCATCATGCAATTTATGGGGGAGGGCAGGCTTTATGTTACTGGGCGCAGAACCTCAGCTTTTGTATTGATTTACTTGATTTGGAGGGGGGCAGCTGCCCCCTTACCCCCATTTGGTTCGGGTCCTAGCCTCCAGAGCAGCAGAAAACAAGCTTGCTCCATCGTCCACGTGACAGCCCTTTAGAAATCTGAAGATGTCTATCGTATCTCCTCTCAGTCTCTTTTCCAAGCTAAACATACGCAGCTCCTTTAACCGTTCGACACAAGGCTTGGTTTCCAGACCCTTGATCTTATCTGTTGCCCTCTTCTGGGCACACCCCAGCTTGTTGACATCCTTCTTAAATTGTGGAGCCCAGAATTGGAGGGCTCCGTATTCCAGGGCTGCTCTGACCAAGGCAGAATAGTACTATCACTTTCCTCATTCTGGACACTAGGCTTCTGTTGATACAGCCTAGACTAGCGATAGCTTTTTGTGGTTGGTGGTGGGTGTGAACAGGGCCAGATTTACGTTTGATGAAGCCCTGAGCTACTGAAGGTAATGGGGCCCTTTATATGTCCAGCTGCCCTTTGTCAACAACAAATTGTCGCTATTTTTTGTGTTGAATATATGCTATATGGTAATTTATGGTATCTAAAGCCTTTTGCACATATTGCCATGACCCAGTCCATGCAGAATGTAGGCACCCTATACAGTGGTACCTCGGGATGCGAACGGGATCCTTTCTGGAGCCCCGTTCACATCCTGAACAGAATGTAAGAAGCGACAACATGTCTGCGCGTGCGCGGGTCACGTTTCGCCGCTTCCGTGCATGCGTGTGATGTCATTTTTGACATCGTGCGCATGCACGAGCGGCGAAACCCAGAAGTAACGCACTCCGTTACTTCCGGGTCGCCACGGAACGCAACCTGAAAGTGCTCAACCTGAAGCGTATTTATCCCGAGGTATGACTGTATATGGACGCGGGTGACGCTGTGGGTTAAACCACAGAGCCTAGGACTTGCCGATCAGAAGGTTGGCGGTTCGAATCCCCGCGACGGGGTGAGCTCCCGTTGCTCGGTCCCTGCTGCTGCCAACCTAGCAGTTCAAAAGCACATCAAAGTGCAAGTAGATAAATAGGTACCGCTCCGGCGGGAAGGTAAATGGTGTTTCCGTGCACTGCTCTGGTTCGCCAGAAGTGGCTTAGTCATGCTGGCTACAAGGCCCGGAAGCTGTACGCCAGCTCCCTCAGCCTGTAGAGCGAGATGAGCGCTGCAACCCCAGAGTCGGTCACAACTGGACCGAATGGTCAGGGGTCCCTTTACCTATGACTGTATATAGAAATGAGCAAACCAGTGATATTTTAGGGAGCCGGCTAGCAGGCGGGGCCCATGACTTACATCATAGGAGCCTACACAACACAAAACACTGTTGCTGTATGTACGTTTTATTTTATTTGTTTTTCATCTTGTATTTTGGAAATGTACATCCCGTTTTTTATCCTTACATTTTTTTGGGGGGGGGACCCCCAAGAGAGTGGGGCCCTAAGCTACAGCTTGTTTAGCTTCTACGTATGAACATGCCCTTCCGAGGAACAGCGCGGCTGCAGCGATCGCGACTTCGCCCTGCAGGCAGAATCCTACCCATCCCTGACTGCGGTGCTTGCTTGCTTTTTTTAGCAGCCCGCTCCTCCGCCATCCCTGCCGCCTCCTGCCGGTGGCACCCTTCCCAGCTGTGGCTCCGGCCAGCCTCTTCCTGTTTCCCTCGCCAAAGGATGCGACGTCGGCGCCGCGACCCGGGAGGCGTCGCGCTGCTCGGCCGGCAGCTGGCGAGGGGGACCCAGGCATCGTGGCGGCGCCGCTCGCCGCCTTCCTCCTAAGCCGCTTCTCGTTGGGCTGCTTCCCTCCTCCTCCGCTTTGCCTCGACGTGGAGCCCCGCGGGAGCAGCTGCCAGGCGGAGCCCAGTCGCTACTTTGCCCGAAGCGCTTTCGTGTGCCGTCCGAGCCAGCAGCCATGGCCGCCGCTGCAGCCGGGATCCTGGCCGGGACCATCCGAGTGGGTTGATCTCCCGGGGGACTTTGGGGGAAAGACAGCGATGGGGAGCGAGAGATTGATGGGCACGCAGCCAGGACTGAAGGGAGGGGTCAGGAAAGGAACCCCAAAAACGCGACCCCAAACTTGTGTTTCCAGCTGGTTTTGGACTACATTTCCCATAATCCCTAAACCAGTGGTCCTGCTAGCTAGGGATGATGGGAGTTGTGGTCCAAAACCGGCTGGAGAGCCCAGTTTGGGAAACCCTGTTCTAGAGCCAAGGGGGTCCCTTCTGATGTTGCTGAACTACAACTCCCATCATCCCTTGCCACTGGCTGTGCTGGCTAAGGGGAACTGGGGTCCAACAGCACCAGTGGTTCCCCATCCTCCTTGTGTAAGTGGGGCAGCCAGCTCTCAAACTGAGCTGACGGTTTCACTCTGGGTACAGCAGTTCTTCCCTGTAATCTAGGGTTTCTCAAAGTTTTTGAACTTCTTCCCAGCTTTTAACCTCCTTCTCCTTCCTGGTCATCATCAACCACAGATTAATTTTCACGAAAGACACAGTGAAGATTCCCTCTGCTGCCGCCCCCAAGTTGTGTGTGAGCAGAACCTGGGATTTGTATGTTATGTTATTGCTTATTTGTACGTAGCAGTCTTGCCAATGGCCTCTAAGCAGGGTTGCAAAAATATCAGAATGAGAAACAGACACAGTAATAAAATGAAGCCACACAAGAATACAAGTGGATGGAAATATCTGGCGACAGCATCCTTCCGCCCCGCCCCGCGCTCCAAATTGCAGCCTTCTCTCTGTTGCTTTACTGACTGGGAAGGAAGCTATGATGTTCACCTGGCTCCCTTTTCTCTGAGCATGGGTGGAACCAGTGGCTAAATCCCACTAGGACTTGTGAATGTGGCCTCAGTGGATAATAATAATATAATAATAATTTATTATTTATACCCCGCCCATCTGGATGGGTTTCCCCAGCCCCTCTGGGTGGCTTCCAACAGAATATTAAAATACAATAGTCTATTAAACATTAAAAGCTTCCCTAAACAGGGCTGCCTTCAGATGTCTTCTAAAAGTCTGGTAGTTGTTTTTCTCTTTGACATCTGGTGGGAGGGCGTTCCACAGGGCGGGCGCCACAACCGAGAAGGCCCTCTGCCGGGTTCCCTGTAACTTGGCTTCTCGCAGTGAGGGAATTGCCAGAAGGCCCTCGGCGCTGGACCTCAGTGTCCAGGCAGAACGATGGGGGTGGAGACGCTCCTTCAGGTATATTGGACCGAGGCCGTTTAGGGCTTTAAAGGTCAGCACCAACACTTTGAATTGTGCTCGGAAACATACTGGGAGCCAATGTAGGTCTTTCAAGACTGGTGTTATGTGGTCTTGGCGGTTGTGAATGAGTTGCATGTGGGAGCCAGTGTGAGAGTGGAGCCAGAAGCTCCAGTGACAAAATGCGCCAGCAACACGGATGCTTCTGATCTCTCCTTCAGGTTGAACTGCAGAAGCGCCTGGTTTCTCTAATGCAGCAGAGGGAAGTGGCAAAAGCGGATGAGAAGAAAATCAAGGAGCTGCTGGCAAGTCTCCAGAGCTACCTGCCTTCCCTTTCCCCCACCCAGCCTCTTGTTGTTAGAACATTTATTTATTTTATTTGTCCAATTTGTGTACCACCCTTCTTTTTGGGGGAAATGATTTTTATTTGATTTTACAAATTCATTCACATTCAAAATCACAAATAATAAAAATTACACAAGATTCTTCCGAATCTCAAGACTTGCCCCCCTTCCCTCCATGGCCTCTTCAGTTAACTTTTTCAACCGCCGCCGGAGCACGATTTCTGTTCTCACCCTGAAGCAAAGTTCTTAACCCGAGGTACTATTTCTGGGTTAGCGGAGTCTGTAATCTGAAGCGTATGTAACCTGAAGTGTATGTAACCCGAGGTACCACTGTAAAAGCATAATAAAACATCAAACATTGACAACTTCCCTTCACAGGGCTGCCTTCAGAGGGTTCCACAGGGTGGGTGCCACTACCGAGAAGGTCCTCTGCCTGTACAACCACCTAGGGTAGCCTGAATGGTTAGAGCGTGGCGCTGATAACACCAAGGTTGCAGGTTCAATTCCCGTTTGGGACAGCTGCATTGCAGAGGGTTGGAATAGAGGGCCCCTTCCAGCTCAATGATTCTACAACTCCTGCTCTTGGAGGTACATGGGGACAGCTTAAGCTGAAAAACTATTTTCGTTTGGACTGTGTGGGGGTATTTTAAAAAAAAATAATAATTGGGAGGAGTGGCTTGGTAGGTTTGCAAGCTGCTGGGAACTGGTGCCTCTGCAGAGTGGGCAATAGGAGGAGGGAAACCCCCCCCCCCATATACACACTAATTGTGGATACTAGTGCCTGTGAGGGCTGGTAAGGCAGATGGCTGGAGCTGAACAGTAGGTGGCACCAGAGCCAGTGTCCAGCAGAGCCAATGACTTGTGTCCCCATCCTCCTCCCTGCTGATTTCTTCAAGGGGGAAACAGGCTCAGGAGGAGGGAGCTGACAGGCAGTTCTACCACCTGGGCTAGCTATCAGGAAGACAAGCAGAGCTGGAGAAATCAAGACTGCTGTTGGCAGAGCAGTCTGATCGCATCTGAGCGGCAGCGCCATACAAAAGTGTTTGCCTTGCTGTCTGCATAAGACTCTTGTCTGCTTCTCCCAATAACGTTTTGAAAAATAATAATGGTTAGTCCATACAGTGGTACCTCGGGTTAAGAACTTAATTCGTTCTGGAGGTCCGTTCTTAACCTGAAACTGTACTTAACCTGAAGCACCACTTTAGCTAATAGGGCCTGCTGCGCCTCTGCTGCACAATTTCTGTTCTTATCCTGGGGCAAAGTTCGTAACCCGAGGTACTATTTCTGGGTTAGCGGAGTCTGTAACCTGAAGCGTCTGTAACCCAAGGTACCACTGTACAGGGATGGAGGAATCTGGTTGTGTTTAGAATAATCTTGTGCGTAATATAAAAAATACAAAGTGAGACATTAAGGAAATCCAAAGGGAAAATATGAAGAACAGAGGATCTGACGAACGGATTATTAAAAACGCGTGAGGCAAACGGTGGAAGTCTTTTTTAAAAAACCAACACTTTATTTAAGGTAGATAAGGACAAGATGAAATTATACAATTGAATATAAATATAGATGGGAAACGACTATGTATAGTGAATACTTAACTAAATTTTCACCTATGATCTTTTTCTTTTCTTTGTTCTTTTTTTCTTTTTTCTGATACCTTATCTTTCATTTCACTCCTTTATTGTGAATAGCGTTTTACAGTGGTGCCTCGCAAGACGAAATTAATTCGTTCCGCGAGTTTTTTCGTCTTGCGGTTTTTTTCGTCTTGCGAAGCACGGTGTCGGAAAAGTTTTGGAAAAGCTTCAAAAATCACCAAAGTCTTCAAAAACCTCAAAAAAGGCTACCACACCGCGTGCTATGAGTTGCTCCTCGAAGTCAAGTCGCAACTGTATTAACGGTTTTAAGAAAAAGGATACAAACTTGCAAGACATTTCCGTCTTGCGAAGCAAGCCCATAGGGAAAATCGTCTTGCGAAGCAACTCAAAAAACCAAAAACCCTTTCGTTTTGCGAGTTTTCCGTCTTGCGAGGCATTCGTCTTGCGAGGTACCACTGTATAGAGATATAAATAACTGTAAATATGGAAAGAGACAAAGTATTTTCTATTTTTTTCCTTGGTTATATGTATTTTCTTTTTCTTTTGTATTTTCTTTTGTTGTAAATATGTATGTTTTCTAATTTGTACTTAATAAAAATTTGAAAAAAACAAGAACAAAAAACCTGAAGCGTCTGTAAACCGAGGTACCACTGTATTTGGATTTGTGTTCCTTTTGCCCCGGGCCTCTTGCAGGGGCCTCTTGCAGCAACGTCAAGGTGTCTCTGCGCATGCATGGGCTTCTTCCCTCCCTCTTGTCTGTGATGCTCCCCAGAGAGAGGATGCACAGAGAGGCAGGTGCACAAAGAATCTCAGCAGCTGCAAAAAAAGTTCTGCCAGAAAGGTGGTATATACCGTAAATCTCTTAACAGAACACATTTCAAAAGCCACCTTCTGGCTGCTTTCTGCTCACACGGAAAATTGGAGGCGCATTTACCTCTTGCGTGTATATTGGTCAGTAGAGCAAGAGACTCTTAATCTCAAAGTTGTGGGTTCAAACCCCATGTAGGGCAAAAATGTTCCTGCATTTCAGGGGGTTGGACTAGATGACCCCTGGGGTCCCTTCCAGCTCTAGAATTCTACGATTCTAACCCTTATTTCATGTCTGGAGCAGGACACGTTGCTGATTTGGCTTGCAGAGCTACAATTCCCAGCGTGGGAATACAAGAAAGAATGATCTTGTGATTTCTGGATTTTAAGATTGAAAGAATACTGGTTTATAGAATATAATAGTAGTAGTAGTAGTAGTAGTAGTAGAATGCTTGGACCTTAAGGGATGACTATCATGTAGCTGCAGGACAGAGAGTCTGAATTCCTTTTATTTTACCTTCTTTATCTTTCTTTCTTTCTTTCTTTCTTTCTTTCTTTCTTTCTTTCTTTGTTTTTTTCTTTCTTTTCCTTTCCTCTCACTTTTTCTTCTGGTTTCTCCTTTCCTTTCCTTCCTTCTGACTTTGTTCTCTTTTAGACTAAGTAGCTGTTTTATCTCAGTATATTATAAAAAATATACTTTGTAATGGGTATGTATCTTTTGTATATCTTTGAATAAGTATCAATTTATTTATTAAAGCAAGCTTGCGTGTTTGGGAAACGGATGTAGCTCAGATAGCGAACATTTGCTCTGCATGCACAAGTTCCCAGATTCCATTCTGGACTCCACCATATTCTGTTCCATAAACCGAAGTTAATCCAAATAGTGGAAGCATCACAGCTTATTGTCTCTGCCAAGAGATTCCTGCATTGTTGGTGAATGCTGGGCATTTCTCCTTTGTTATGCACCAATTTGCTGTTTTGGGACTCATTTCCATTTCTAGCCTGTTTTTTAGGCAGGCAGGAAGGATTCTCAGCAGACAGATCAATAGGGCAAAAGGCTCCTGGAGGGTAGGAAGTTTGAAACCCAAGAGAAAAAACAACAACAATTGCTGTTCTGGGTCAGTTCTGTTCTAGCCAGATTGTGCTGATTAAATTATTTAAATAATAATAATATCCTAACCGTGTAAGGGGTGTGATAGGATGCAAAGGAAAGCAGAGCTCCTGTGTTGTTTAGTTGTTTAGTCGTGTCCGACTCTTTGTGACCCCATGGACCAGAACACGCCAGGCACTCCTGTCTTCCACTGCCTCCCGCAGTTTGGTCAAACTCATGCTGGTAGCTTCGAGAACACTGTCCCACCATCTCGTCCTCTGTCGTCCCCTTCTCCTTGTGCCCTCCATCTTTCCCAACATCAGGGTCTTTTCCAGGGAGTCTTCTCTTCTCATGAGGTGGCCAAAGTATTGGAGCCTTAGCGTCAGGATCTGTCCTTCCAGTGAGCACTCAGGGCTGATTTCCTCAACAATGGATAGGTTTGATCTTCTTGCAGTCCATGGGACTCTCAAGAGTCTCCTCCAGCACCATAATTCAAAAGCATCAATTCTTCGGCGATCAGCCGTCTTTATGGTCCAGCTCTCACTTCCATACATCACTACTGGGAAAACCATAGCTTTAACTATACGGACCTTTGTTGGAAAGGTGATGTCTCTGCTTTTTAAGATGCTGTCAAGTTTTTTCATTGCTTTTCTCCCAAGAAGCAGGCATCTTTTAATTTCGTGGCTGCTGTCACCATCTGCAGTGATCATGGAGCCCAAGAAAGTAAAATCTCTCACTGCCTCCATTTCTTCCCCTTCTATTTGCCAGGAGGTGATGAGACCGGTGGTCATCACCAGCTCCTGTACCTTTTAACAATTGCGGAGAAGAGTGACTTTTTACCTCTGCAACTTTCTCTGCTCTCCCTGACAGGCTACAGCGGCTGCCATATCTACACAGATATAGCTGTGCTGTCTGTCAACCTTTGCGTCTGGCCACTTGTGAGATCAGGGTTCAAATCCCCCACTCAGCCATGATGCTCGCTAGTTGCACCCTGGGCCAGTCACTCACTCTCAGCCCAACCCACCTCACAGGGTTGTTGTGAGGATAAAACGAAGTAGGGGGTGAACGATGTACACCGGCTTGGAGGGGAAAGGTAAGATATAAATGCAAACAAGCAGAGTTGCCATCTCTCCAGCATTGTGCTGTCCCAGTGAGTCGGGACAGACTTGACTGTGTCACCAGGAAGTTTGTTATTTTTGAAAAAATGCAAACTGGCCCAACAACTTATCGTCAGAACCGATTAACAGGTTCTATTATTTGTGGATTCAAGTGCACTTCATCAGATGCATGAGGAAGCTCATCTGATGCCTCTGTCTGAAATCCAAGGAGGCAAACACTAGCCAATGCAAACTTAAAGGTAAAGGGACCCCTGACCATTAGGTCCAGTCGCGGACGACTCGGGGGTTGCGGCGCTCATCTCACTTTATTGGCTGAGGGAGCCAGCGTACAGCTTCCGGGTCATGTGGCCAGCATGACTAAGCCGCTTCTGGCGAACCAGAGTAGCACACGGAAACGCTGTTTACCTTCCTGCTGCAGCGGTACCTATTTATCTACTTACACTTTGACGTGCTTTCGAACTGCTAGGTT
This sequence comes from Podarcis pityusensis, assembly GCF_964106645.2. Classification (NCBI taxonomy): domain Eukaryota; kingdom Metazoa; phylum Chordata; class Lepidosauria; order Squamata; family Lacertidae; genus Podarcis; species Podarcis pityusensis. Next base: position 108,095,489 of record NC_138029.1, read on the forward strand.
GGCAGGAGCAGGGACCGAGCAATGGGAGCTCACCCTGTTGCGGGGATTCGAACCGCCGACCACCTGATCGGCAAGTCCTAGGCTCTGTGGTTTAACCCACAGCGCCACCCGCGTCCCTTAATGCAAACTTATTCCACAAGGCTAGTTGGCTACCTCTTCCACCTCTACGGAAGCTCTCGCTCAGTGTGCATGTCGTGGGGAAACACAACAGAGACCTATAATACGATGACTTCCAATGGCATGTGCAGCCATTGATGAAAAGTGCTCATCAGTGATGAACCGTCACACATGAACACCTGCGTTTGCATGTTTTCAGGGGTCTGGAAACCCAGCCTGATGAGGAATGGTTGAGGGAGTTGGGTACGTTTAGCCTGGAAAAGAGATGTGATAGCCATCTTCAAATATCTCAGGGGCTGTCAGGTGGAGCATGCTTGTTTTCTCCTGCCCCAGAGGGTAGAACTCAAACCAATGGCGTCAAGTTACAAGAAAGGCGATTCAGACTAAACATCAGGAAGTACTTTTTGAGTGCTGTTCGACATTGACAGACACCTTGGCAGGTGGCCAACTCTCCTTCATTAGAGACTTTTAAGCAGAGGATGGATGGCCATCTGTCATGGATGCTCTAGTGGAGATTCCTGCATTGCAGGGGGTAATAATAATAATAATAATAATAATAATAATAATAATAATACTTTATTATTTATACCCCTCCCATCTGGCTGGGTTTCCCCAGGCACTCTGGGTGGCTGTCAACAGAATATTAAAATACAATAATCTATTAAACATTAAAAGCTTCCCTAAACAGGGCTGCCTTCAGATGTATGGTAGTTGTTTTTCTCTTTGACCTCTGGTGGGAGGGCGTTCCACAGGGTGGGTGCCACTACCGAGAAGGCCCTCTGCCTGGTTCTCTGTAACCTGGCTTCTCGCAGTGAGGGAACTGCCAGAAGGCCCTCATCGCTGGACCTCAGGATCCAGGAAGAACAATGTGGGTTGGACTGGATGACCCTTGGGGTCCCTTCCGACTGTGATTCTGTGTTATTTCCTACATTGGACTTGAAGGCAAGTGGTGGTTTCTTTTGCCACCAGAGGTCTCTGCTGACCCCTGAGGAAGGGGCTGCCGCTTCTACAGCCGGCCTCCCCCCGTTGTGGGGCAGAGCTTTTAAAGAAGTATAGATGCCTCTGACCCCTATTGCGGCCAGGCGTCCCGCTCCTGCTCTTTCTCCTAGGTTCCAGCTGGATTTCGTTCTTCTTTCTAAACAGAGGAAGATTTGCTCTCTTGGCCCCTTGCCTCCTGCGATGGGAGCCAGCAGAAGTTAAAGGTGCGGGAAAAGGACTCTCCTGTCGCCTGCAGTTCCCAGGTAAAACGAATCCGGGAGATACATGGCCGGGGTGGCTGCGAAAGAGAGGCGGGAGAGGGGGAATCTTCGGATCGGACCGCGGGCAGCAACGGGGTAGGGAGGTAGTAGCGAGCAGTGGTTATTGTTTTGTTGTTTTGGTTTTAACGATTCGTTTCTGCTCTGACCTGAAGCGCCCTCGGATCTTCCGAGGAAGGGCGACACACAAATCAAATCAATAAATGAAAAGCGGTTTTGCAAAGGACAAACCAAGACTGCCCTGAGCGGCTCAACTGCCTTCCTCATTCTCCCAGGATGCTGCCAACTATTATGGGATATGTCATTCATTGGGGGGAAAAAAATAGAAATAGAAATGAGACATAGCAGGGGTTCCACTGATCCATCGTAGGAGAGGGGCTACCTAAAAACAGACCCCTTAAATGGAGTTATCTTTCCTCCACGTGGGTTTTTGTTTGTTTGTTTTAAAGGATTTTGTTGCGTTCGCCTCTTGCCCTAGGTAAGCTTCACTAGAGGCCTTGATTTCTAACGTGGGAACTCTTGTGGGGCTGCGCTGCGGCGTGGCTCTCCTCCGGCGGGACTTTACACGTGCTCAGAGGCACTCCTGTGATAGTCCAAGCAGAGAACCTTAGTTCGAAATAATATTAAAAAAATTATTGCTTGTACTTGGTTGTGGTGTGAGAAGGAGAACTGTTCCACGGCGCTCCTTGTGAACGGTGTGGCTGAGGTTTGTTAGTTTTTAATTAAAAAACGAATTCCTATTTTTCTGCATGTGTTTTGCATGAAGTATACAAGCAAAATGCAGGTTCCTGCCTCAAGCAGATTAGGCGGCAGAGAGTGGGGGGTGGGACGGGGAAGAAGAGAGACAATAAAATAATAAAAAAGCGAGAGAACGTAACAGCGACTTGGTGCAGGTTAAGCGAATACTGTGCAGAATTTTGCTAGGATGTTGCCAGCTTTCAGCCAGCTTTTAGGCTCTCCAGAACTCCCAGTGGGCCTGATGTTAAGCAAAGGGGGTGCAGAAGCTCTAATGATGTTGTAACCACAAGACTAGGATCTAGCCATGAGCTTAACATGGAGTATACCAGGAGATAGTGATCGTAACTGGGTGAAGATTACTAGGTGTTCTGCAGGCTTCAGGTTGCACCTAGGAAAAGGGGGGGGGGTTGATTGCTGGTCCCTTTTTGAAAATAAATCATCCAGCAGTTACCCAGTTTTCGTGTCCCACTTTCCCTTCAAGTAACTCAATGGCCAGATGTTGAGAGCCAGATTAGTGTCATGGTTCCAGTGCTAGACTAGGATCCTGGAGACCAGAGTTCAGATCCCACTCTGACTTTTGAGTTAGCCACTCACACATATGTTAGTCTATCTCACAGGGTTATTGTGATGGTAAAATGGAGTGGGGCCGCTTTGAGTTTACTGGGGGAAGGATGGTATATAAATGCAATAAACTGACCTGGGATAGCTCAGTTGGTAAAGCAGGAGACTCTTAATCTCAGGGCTGTGGGTTTGTTGGGCCAAAGAGTCTTGCACTGCAGGGGGTTGGACTAGATGACCCTCGGGGTCCCTTGCAAATCCACACTTCTAGGATATGAATGAAATAAATATCTGCCTGGCCACAGATTCCTCATCCTTGGGTTAAGAAATAGGTGAGTGTCCCAAGGTCACATGCAGCGAGCTTCACTGTTGAAAGAAGGGGTTTGAAACTGGGTCTCCCCATTCCTCATTTGATGCTCTAACCACTACACCACACTGCTCTCCAACTAGGGCTGAAGTCCTATACCTTGTGGGTAAGTTCTGTTGAGCACCGTAGGACTTCTAGGCCATCTCTCAACTTTACACTCCCATCTTAAGACTGCAGCTGAATGTAGAGTTTGTGACATCCTCAGACTGACTGCAAAGCAATGTGGGGAAAAGAAAAGGCTGGATTGAGGTTAGGAGCAGGAGAAGGTGTCTTATGCCTGAGTCAAAGCATTTGCTTATGTAACTCAGGGCTGCCTACACTGACTTGCAGCAGCATTGAACCCACATGCAAAACAGATGCTTTACCCAGGGCCGGATTTAGGTTTGGTGAGGCGTGTCAAAGTGCAAGTAGATAAGTAGGTACTACTCTGATGGGAAGGTAAATGGCGTTTCCGTGCACTGCTTTGGTTCACCAGAAGCGGCTTAGTCATGCTGGCCACATGACCCGGAAGCTGTACACCGGCTCCCTCGGCCTATAGAGCGAGATGAGCGCCGTAACCCCAGAGACTGGACCTAACGGTCAGGGGGTCCCTTTACCTTTAAGCTACTGAAGGTAATGGGGCCCTTTATATGTCCAGCTGTCCTTTGTCAACAACAAATTGCGGCTTGCCAATCAGAAGGTCGGTGGTTCGAATCCCCATGATAGACGGGGTGAGCTCCCCTTGCTCGGTCCCACTTCCTGTCCACCTAGCAGTTCGAAAGCACGTCAAAGTGCAAGTAGATAAATAGGGAAGGTAAACGGCGTTTCCGTGCACTGTTCTGGTTCGCCAGAAGCAGCTTAGTCATGCTGGCCACATGACCCGGAAAAACTGTCTGCGGACATACGTCGGCTCCTCGGCCTATAGAGCGAGATGAGCGCTGTAACCCCAGAGTCGGCCACGACTGGACCTAGTGGTCAGGGGTCCCTTTACCCTATATATAGAAATGAACAAACCAGTGATATTTTAGGGAGCAGGCTAGCAGGCGGGGCCCATTACTTACATCATAGGAGCCTACACAACACAAAACACTGTTGCTGTATGTAGGTTTTATTTTATTTGTTTTTCATCTTGTATTTTGGAAATGTACACCCAGTTCCCCCCCCCTTAATTCTTTTTGGGGCCCCCAAGAGAGTGGGGCCCTAAGCCATAGCTTGTTTAGCTTATACGTAAATCTGGCACTGGCTGTACCACATTCTGGAATTTTATGCCAACTTATTTTATGCTGTTCTGGCTGGTCCTACTTTTCTAGCTGTGGATTTTGGATTTCCCCTCCCTTTTCCCTTGTGAACCAACCAGCACATCTTATTTTGCTTTCTATTTATACACCTGGAAGGCTGTGGGATGGAGGTGGGATGGAGGCTAAGGGTTTCCAAAGGGATGCTTGAGGCAGGCTGGGAACTCCTTCTGAAGGAGAAAGATGGCCTCTCTGACAAAACTGCTCTCCTCCAGAGGCTTCAAATGTAGATTCGTTCCCTTAGAGAGAGGGAGGGGGTGGCGGCAGTGTAGCAGCAGTCCCTTGTCCCTTTCCAGGAAGTTAAAATATCCACTCTGTTCCTTATTAAGACCCTCAGCCCTGCTTCAAGACTATGCAAAGACTAGCTGCTTTTGAAGAGAATTGCCAAAGCAGAGTCCAATCAGGCAAATAACCACTGACAGACTGGGATGGGGATGTGAAATTCCTGCTCGGCCTGAGGCTTTTGGAAGATAAGGTGGTATGCTTCAGAATACTGGGTCCAATCTGCATGGTACATTTAAAACAGTAGCATACAGTGGTACCTCGGGGTACATACGCTTCAGGTTACAGACTCCGCTAACCTAGAAATAGTGCTTCAGGTTAAGAACTTTGCTTCAGGATGAGAACAGAAATCGTGTTCTGGCGGCACGGCAGCAGCAGGAGGCCCCACTAGCTAAAGTGGTGCTTCAGGTTAAGAACAGTTTCAGGTTAAGTACGGACCTCCGGAACGAATTAAGTACTTAACCCGAGGTACCACTGTATATCACTTTAAACATTCTCCCAAAGAATTCTGGGAACTGTAGTTTGTTAAGGGTGCTGGAATTGGTTAGGGAACCGCTGTTCCTCTCCCAGAGCTAAAGTGGCATAACAGTCAAACCCTCATCTCAGAGAGCTCTGGGAATTGTAGCTTTGTGAAGGGGGGGTCTCTCTCTTTTCGGCACCCTTAGCAAACTATGGTTCCCAGGGGGTTTTTTGGGGGGGGGGAGGGGAGCCATGACTGTTCAGAGTGACAGGGCTTTAAATCTGTGGTGGAGATGGAGTCCTTGTTGCTTGGAATTGCCCGTGGAACTTGAACAGCGCTGCACTCAGGTTGAAAGCATATCTCGAGGGCATCTCAGGCATGTAGTGCGAGCAAGTTCTATCTCTTAAGATCTAGATGAGGCATAGTTTCTTTATCATACACACACACTGCTCTGGGCCCCAAGTCCCCCTTGGTTCCTCCTGGCTATTGTTCAGGGATCAGCAAACTTTTTCAGCAGGGGGCCAGTCCACTGTCCCTCAGACCTTGTGGGGGGCCGGACTATATTTTGAAAAAGAAAATGAACAAATCCCTATGCCCCACAAATAACCCAGAGGTGCATTTTAAAGAAAAGCACACATTCTAGTCATGTAAAAACACCAGGCAGGCCCCACAAATAACCCAGAGGTGCATTTTAAATAAAAGCACACATTCTACTCATGTAAAAACACGCTGATTCCCGGACTGTCCGCTGGTCGGATTGAGAAGGCGATTGGCCCCTGGGCCTTAGTTTGCCTACTCCTTCTATAGTTCATGGAATCCCTCTTGCATTGAATGGCACTTTTTTTAAAATGTACTTTTATTAAAGATTTTCTTGATTTACACAGGTATGTGCAATGTCTCTCTCTCGTATTGTTTTCTCCATGTAAAACTTTTTTCTTTTCTTTTTTACAAATCAGTTTCATTTGTTGAGACATTAAGAAGAATGGGGGGAAGAGGTGGGGGGGAAAGATGAATGGGGGTGGGGTCGGGTGGCGATGTTTCTATTTTACTTACTATATGTAGGATTTGGTGTCAACGTTGCTTGTGCAGGTTCTCTGCTGTTTCCTTGTGTTCCTTTTGTGGTGAGAGAAGTTGGGGTTGGCCTAGGGTGCATGGCACGCTTTAACCTACTTAAGGCTATCATTGGCTACCGCAGCTATTTGCTGTCACCGCTGTCCGAAGTATGGCTCTGAATGTCAGTTTCTGGGAACTACAAGTGGAGAGTGCAGCTTTCGCACTCAGGTCCTGCCCGTGGGCTTCCCAGAGGCATGTGTTGCTGGCCACTGTGAGAGCAAGATACAGTGGTACCTCAGGTTACAGACACTTCAGGTTACAGACTCCGCTAACCCAGAAATATTACCTCGGGTTAAGAACTTTGCTTCAGGATGAGAACAAAAATTGGGCTCCGGCGGCAGTGTCAGGCCCCATTAGCTAAAGTGGTTCTTCAGGTTAAGTTCTTCAGGTTAAGAACAGTTTCAGGTTAAGAATGGATCTCCGGAATGAATTAAGTACTTAACCCGAGGTACCACTGTACTGGGCCTTCATCCTGACCCAGTAGGGCTCTTCTTGCGTTATTTGAGAGTGAAGCAGGAGAGGGTTTTCTGTTTGTTTCAGATCCAGCAGGATCTCCTGGATGCTGACCAGGAAAGCTTTGACAGAGAAGCCATGCAGGAGAGCTACGGCACCATCTTCATGGGTGAGATTATTTCCCCCTGTTCTTTGCAGTTATAAGGGTTTTTTTTTAAAGCACTGCAGACTTAAACTGAGCTGGACTTTGTCTAATTGTTGCGTACAAGTTTCCTATGAAAGCCATGGAGTTTGCATGTGAGAGAGGCAGAACTAAGGACTCGCCAGGCGCTTCTGCATCATGGATGTGCAGGCAAGCCCATGCATGTTTACTTGGAAGTAAGTCCCCTTGTGTTCAATGGGACTTGCAGCAAAGTAGCTGTGCAAAGGACTGCAGCCTTAAACTGGCTAATAACTGGTATCTGAAGAAGTGTGCATGCACACGAAAGCTCATACCAAGAACTAACTTAGTTGGTCTTTAAGGTGCTACTGGAAGGAATTTTTTTATTTTGGCTAATAATAGTTATTATTTCATATTTGGGAGTGGAATGTATTACGTATGGGTTGGGAAACACTTCAAAGGCGAAGAGGGGGAAATGTCTCTTCAAATATTTCAATTGTTTTATTAATGTAAGCTGCCTTGATAGTTTTTTTTATATTCGAAGGCAACATATACAATCCTAGTTTTTCTAAAAATCAGCTAAAAGAATGAGATCTGCCTAGTTAATCAGGGCTACCTTTTTAATCCATTCAAATATTTCTAACCTTTTAAATCCAGTCAATCAACTATAGGAAAACCAGTCACATGTACAGTGCATCCCTTTCATATTTACTCAGAAGCAATGCCCTCCTCTGTGTTCAGTAAGGCTTATTACATAAGGAGTGCAGCCTTAGATGAATGATCTATTTAAACATTTCCACATAACAATACAATACTCCAAAAGGGGGAGAAACAGACTTTGTTATTTAGATTATAAATTCAATGCATGTGTCTTAACAAGCATAATCTAAAAAGAGGCAATGCCCCTTCCCTCTTTTCACAGGATGGGATGCTTCCAATTAGATGGTGCTTGTCACCTGTAGTTTTCACAAGTTTTCTTTTTTAAAAACTTTACTGCAGAGTGATTGCTTCAACAGCAGCCTCCCCCCAGAGAATTCTTGCTGGCTGGGGAGTCCGCTTCCAGGCTTTCTTTTTCACTTTCTTGAAAAAGCAAGCGGGGAAATGAATCCACAACTCATCTGCTTCTTTCTTTCTTTCTTTCTTTCTTTCTTTCTTTCTTTCTTTCTTTCTCTCTCTCTCTCTCTCTCTCTCTCTCTCTCTCTCTCTCCTCTTCCTTTCCAAGCCTCTGGACTGTTTGCCTATCTGGAACAAGGGCAGAACACTTGGGCCCCAGATTTCCAGAGCTTCCGCCGTGATGCAGATGAAAAGATGATTAAACAATTGCCGGAACAAGTGCCAGAAGCAGCAACTTGGTGCAATTCCTACCGGTGTCCTGCGAGCATCCATAGTTCAGATCTATCTGGTCCAGGTAAGGATTGTACTTGGCATCTTCAAGCTTAAGCCTAAAAATCACCTTCCAAGCCCCAAATCAGAGGTGGCTAAGTTATCATGTTCCAGATGTCTACAGCTCCCATCGGCCCCGGCCAGCGTGTCAGTGTTGGAATTTGTAGCCCCACAACCTCTGAAGGGCATCAGGAACTCCTCAAGAAGGACATGAAGGCCACAGACCCTTCCCCCAGCTGCAGAAACTGGTATTCTGAATACCACAACACACATGTAACTGGCTGTAAAGTAACATAACATTATATATAATAAAACTGTAATCGTCATATCAAAAAATTGCAAAGCACAGTTCCTGGTGGCAATAACATATCATATTACAGTGGTACCTCTGGTTACAGACGCTTCAGGTTACAGACTCCGCTAACCCAGAAATAGTACCTCAGGTTAAGAACTTTGCTTCAGGATGAGAACAGAAATTGTGCAGCAGCGGCGCGGTGGCAGCAGCGGGAGGCCCCATTAGCTAAAGTGGTGCTTCAGGTTAAGAACAGTTTCAGGTTAAGAACAGACCTCCGGAATGAATTAAGTTCTTTTTTTTTTTTTTAAATAATATTTATTAAAAGTTTCAAAAATACAGAAAGTAAAAAGTATAATACATTCAGATCCTTATTTTCATATATCCACTTTCTGGGACTCCCCCCTTCCCCCACCCCTACCATATTCCTTTTTCATGTTGTTGGCTCCACAAGCTCTCGGTTCTGATTATAAACATAATTTGTTTAAACCATTATTCGAATTTAAGATTTCTACACTCCTCATCAATACCCTTAATAAAAAACCAAAAATTTCTTTCCCAGAGCCCACCCCATTTTCATTCCACAATTTCCCTTTTTTTAGTAATTAAGACACCCCACATAGTAGAAATATCAGAAATAAGAAATAAAAGATATAATAGATAAAACAAAGCCAGTTCAAAAAAAAAAGAAGTTGACAAGCCTTTGGATTTTAGTTCTCCCCCTCTGTCCCCGGTTTAATTTCCCCCTGACCACCAAACCATGTTATCCGCCTGGAATTCTTACAATCCATAAATCGCCTATTTCCCCCAACTCCTTGCTGGTTTTGTTTTGTTTTTTGTTTTTTTTTTCCTTTCATAATTATTTTTAAAACACTTAACTTCAGATCTTTAATAAAGCTCCCCCCATTGTTCTTTCCAAATTGTAGTCCAGTTTCCTCTTGTTCCGCTGCTGAAACGTTCTAATTCAGAAGCTTAGTAAGCCTGCAGGGATTATTGTTATTCAGGAACAAAAACTTGCGTTCAGTCCCTTCCTTTCTTCAATAGAAAATTCTATTGTCTCCTTTAGCTGAACACCCTGTAGACAAAATATTATTTCCGTTTTGCAGCTTTCCCAGAAGATAACCAGTTCTGTAAAATTCCAATGGTATTTTTCCACTTACGACCATCTTTGTAATGTCCCGAAACTCCTCTAGGGGGATTGTTGTAACTTTGTTTTCTCTAGTCCAAAAGTCCGATTGTTATCCATATTTTCGCCATTTTGTATCCAAGTTTTAACAAGTTGTAGCAAATTGTAACAAATTTAGCCAGCAAAGTTCTCATAATAAAATCCTCTCTGCTTTCCGACTTTGACAGCTACTTTGACAGCTGTCAAAATCTCCGACTCTTTTCACCAGGCTCTCTCTTCAATCACCCCGGTTCCCAGGGGGGGGGGGTTACGTTTCTTCTCCCTCAATTCGTCCTCCAGCACAGTTCTTATGATTCCCCATCGTGGAATTCTTAATTTTTATCAGCAATACAAATCTTTTTGGACCTTGGTTTCCCCGTCCTTGTCTTGGAAGGTTTACAATAGGGGGGGGGACTGACTTCCTTTTTGGATCCCCCCCCGCTCGTGTCCAATTCAAAAAGAAATTCTTTTTTTCCTCCTTTTAAACCCAATTTTCAAATTACTCACGGGTTGTTGTTAAAAAGTCCGAACTTTCAATGGAAGAAGTCAGCGCTCTCCGCCGGATGGCATGCGGCTGCGCTCGGCAGGGATAGCAGAGGACTCAAAGCACCACGCTTCTCCCCGGCACCCGATCCGTAGCCTTTAAAAAGGCTCCTTCACGAGTCGGGAGGGCGCTGACGGTGCCAGCCGAGTCTCCATGTCCACGGCCCTCGTGGCCGTGGTTTTTAAGGGTCCCCGCATCGCCGGTGCGGTAGGACCCAGCCCCTGCCGAGCAGGCTCCCTCCGGAGCTCGGAGGGAGTCCGCCATTCGGCGATGGCGCCAACCCGGAAGTCCCGGAATGAATTAAGTTCTTAACCCGAGGTACCACTGTACTATTAACCTTCTATATGTTTTTATTGTTGTAAAGTCCAAGGATAGTCAAGTCCAAACATTGTCAAGTCCAACGATTACAATGTACAGTTCCTGTTGGCAATGCCATTTCATACTGATATCTTCAGGCAATTAAAATTAAATATTCTTACAGAGACCTAATTGCAATGATACCCAACCGATGGAAATCTAATATGTTAAGTATTCCACATCTTCATTTATATACACTATTACAACTTTATCAAACTTATTCAGTGAGGCTTAATCATCAGTGGATCCCGTGCAGCAAATGGTCATTGTGGTCTCCACTTCCTAATGTTGATCATAAAAGTATAAATTAATCTTAGGAGATTGTAACATTATTAATTACCTAAACACCTGTGTGTTACAAGAAAGGATACCTTCTTTGCAGTCATTCAGACAACACGGGTCCAGCTCCGAGGGCCTTCTGGCAGTTCCCTCACTGCGAGAAGTGAGGTTACAGGGAACCAGGCAGAGAGCCTTCCTGGTAGTGGTGCCCGCCCTGTGGAACGCCCTCCTATCAGATGTCAAGGAAATAAGCAACTGAGTTTTAGAAGACATCTGAAGGCAGCCCTGTATAGGGAAGTTTGATGTTTTACTGTGCTTAATGTCTATAATTTGTTGGAAGCCACCCAGAGTGGCTGGGGCAACCCAGTCAGATGGCCCGAATAATAATAATAATAATAATAATAATAATAATAATAATAATAATAATTTCCCCACTTCCCCCCTGCAACACACATTTTATTTTCATTTCATTTTTCATAGGGAGGATGTTCTGGCCTCCTTTTGGTAGCCTCTCCCAAGCCTTCTCAGGGATTTTTCTTCTTTTTTTTAAATAAAATATTTATTGAAGATTTTAAACGGTATAACACCATACACATAGACAACCCAAAGACAAGAAAAAACACCATTACCAAAATAAAAAAATACATACAAAAAACAGAAAAAGCATCGAACAAAAAGTCATAAAAAAGACATAAAATGTAGTTCAGTTTCATAAATCAGATTTCCATAGCCCTCTTTTCTGACTCCCTCACATCTCCCTTTTCTGTGTTCCCATTTAGAAAATCTTTTTCAGCAATACTTCACCTTCTCTCCAAGCTTGTTTTAATCTCAGGGATTTTTCTTTTCCTTTCCTTTGCAGATGATGACCCGATGAGCGAGGAAGAAGATGAAAACGTGAAGAGGGAAGAAGGTCCCAGAGTCACAAAACCACGGGCATCTCTGTTGGGGAAACCCAATGCTGGTTCCATGGGGGAAGAAACCTGGGAGAGTGGGAACAATCGCTTGCAGGGACAAACAGCCAGTAACAATCCTGCCGACGAAAAAGATGGAGGCCTTGTTGGTAACGAAAACATCCAGCAAAGCATAGATGCAGAAGGGAACCAGAACGTATGCTTCAAGTGTGGGAAAAAATATGGCAGGAAGTCAACTCTCAAAAGACACCTAAAACTCCACAGCAGTACGAGACCCTATATATGTCCCACCTGTGGTAAAGGTTTCACTGAGAAATGTCAACTCATTGCCCACACACAAGGACATACGAAAAAGCGTCGTTTGAGAAGGGAACCCTACGAATGCCCTGAGTGTGGGGAGGACTTCTTTACGAAAGCCTCTTTCAACAAGCATCGGGCGAGCCACACCGATGAGCCAACTTATTCGTGCCCTGACTGTGGGAAAAGCTATGAGGCAGAGAGACGCCTTGTTCGCCATGTGGCGAAGGCCCACTCGGGTGCGACTCTCTTTGAATGCCCCGGCTGCGGGAAAGGCTTTACGAAAGAGAGAGATCTCGCTTTGCATCGAGCGACGAGCGACACCGAAGGAAGCTGCTACCGGTGCCATGACCATGGGACAAGTGTCGTAGAGGAATCTCCTCTAATCAAACAGGGAGAGCTCCCCACAATGGAGCGTCCTTGCAGATGCTCAGAATGCAAGGAAGGTTTGGGTGATGATGCCGGTCATTGGAGAATGCACGAAAAGGGGAACCCTCATAAATACCTTCCCTGTGAAATCCACTTTGGAAAGAGGCCGCCCCACCCCACAAATAGGGAAAGTGATGCAGAAGAGCATAGCCACGAATGCCCCATGGCTAATCACTGGAGGGTGCATGCAAGAGAGCAGCAGTGTGGACAGGCAGGTGTGTTCAGGGAAGAAACCCGACTCACTAGAAATCAGAAAACCCAAGCGGATTTTGAATCCGAGGCGTGCTTTGACTGCGGAAAGCCCCTCTGCGCCGACTCGACGCTGCCTGTGCAGCCCAAAATTGAAATGGATGAAACTGATGCTAACCATCAGAGAAGAGGACATCGGGAAGACCTCGAGGCAAGAGCGCTGGCGGCTGACCAGCTGGAAACCCCCCGGAAGAAAGGATCCTATAGTTGCTCCCGTTGCGAGAGAGTCTACACGACCCACTACAACCTCAGGAGACATCAGAGAATCCACTCAGAATGCAGACCCGCCAAAAGTTCCAGCCGTGGGGAAGGTTTTTCCTGCGCGTGGTCCTTCCCTGACAATCGGAAAGCCTGTGTCAAAGGAGAAAGTGACCTACACAAATGCTCTTGCTGTGCGAAAGGGTTTGGTGCTAAAAGTGTGCTCCATGGATGCTTGCCACCCACTGTAAAAGCCAAGCCTTACAAATGTTCCATTTGTGGGAAAGCCTTTGCGTACAGATACACTCTCGCTCAACATCAGGAAACCCACGAGGATGAGCAACCCAGTCTGCATATATGCTCGTTTTGCAGCCAAGCATTCCGAACCTGGAGCTGCCTCAATAGACATCAGCAGCTGCACATGGGGGAGAAGCGCTACCAGTGCGCCGTTTGCGGGAAAGCCTTCGCCTACAGAGACGCCCTCGCTCGCCATCGGGAGATACACACGCAAGGGCCGCTCCACAAGTGCACTTTCTGCCCGAAAACCTTCCCAACCAGTAATTCTCTCAGTAGACACAGGCTCATCCACTTGAAAACAAGGTCCTACCAGTGCTCTATCTGCCAGAAAGCCTTCGGGACAAAATATTCCCTCCATAGGCACCAGGACATGCATGCCAATGGAAGTCCAGGCAAACTGACCAGTGGCGGGGAAGGTCCTGGCGTAGCTGAAGAGGAAGCTAGCACGACAGAAGAAAATTCCAATGGCTCGCCTGATGGTTCAATGGTCTCTGGGCATGAGGACATCTACAAGGAGAAGGAGAGCTTTGAGAGTGTGGGCGGTATTGCCTGGGACAGCCACTTGGAGGAAAATTCTGCCAAAGGGTTAGAAGAACATAAGAACACATTCAGAGATGGCTCAGTGCTTCCCAAATACCGAGCTAGACATGCCGACGAAAGTGTCAACCCAGGGTGTGAAAATTCAATAAACTCTAAGCACCAGGGAGTCCACGCTGAAGGAAATTCACCTGATTGCTCTGGGCCGATGGGCAACTCAGACCTTACTGGACAAGAAGAACCTGTTACTGGTGACCGAACTGTTTCCAGGGATGGCTCCATGCTTGCTCACAATCCAACAGGCGATACAGAAGGACATTTCAGTCTGTGGACTGACAATTCGGCCTACTCTGGACTGATTCAGGGAGCCCCTCTGGGAGATAACCCTCCTGAGAGTTCTGGGAGTGTGAGGACCTGCGGCTCATTGCTGCCTGAAGAGCAGAGCACCCACTTAGAAGAACACTCTTTTAAGGGGTTAGATGGTCAGGATCCCATTGGGGTCAATTCAACTCACTTGAGTCATGAGGGAGTTGTCACTGGCAAAGAAAGACATACATGCCTTAACTGTGGGAAATCCTATGGGGAGAAATATCCCCTCACTAGACATCAGGTAACTGACACCTCGGCGAGACCTTATCAATGTCAAACCTGCGGGGAGAGCTTCCAGGACCCTCAAATGCTCTCAAGGCACCAGCTCATGCATACAGATTTCAGGCCTAATCAGTGCCACGAATGTGGGAAATGCTTCAGAACAAGGTCCTGCGTTGACAGGCATCTGAAGACCCACAGAGAGAGGCCCTACTGCTGTGTTTATTGTGGCAAGAGGGTCACAACAGGCCCAAATCTTCTGTATCACCTCAGGCTTCACACAGGAGAGAGGCCGTATAAGTGTACAGAGTGCGACAAAGATTACCCGAACCCGTGCTCCCTTAAAAAGCATTTGAAGACCCATTTGAAAACAACCTCCTCCTAGAGCTAGACCAGCTAGATCGGGTTTCTCAACACAGGGTTGCCATATTTCCAAAAATTAAAATTCCTGACGCCTGCAAAGTTGCTCAGCTTTTTTTTTTTTAGGAAGGTCCCAAAATTGTTGAGCTTCTGTGGGGGACCCCTCCCCCCACAAAATAGTGATTTTAAGCTTTTGGAACTGTTTCCGCTGCTTTTTCCATCGCGTTGCCACACATCCGTGTTTTCCCTGACATTTTGCCGATTTGGCAATATCCCCCCCCCCGACGCCATTTTGGCACCCAAAAACCAGGACGTATCAGTGATTTTCCTGATGTGTGGCAAGCCTACTTAATATGTTTTCCCAAGACGTAATGAAATGAGACGATCCTTAATATGGTCTGCTGCTGTGGGTCTGTTTTACTTAAGATCATTGGTGCTGAAACATGCCTGTGTCTTCAGGTATCCCAGAATCTCTATACTGTATAAGGAATGGTCATAATCTACCTCATAATCAACTTTACTTTGTGCAGTTTCAAAGTACCTTTTCTCAGGGAATGAACCTTTCGTGCTGCTGGTGATACGTAGATATTTTGGTTGCTTTGAATTACTGGACCTGACTGGGGAAACACGGGTACTACTTGATGGAGGAAGGAAGTGGTAACCAAGAGGCCAGTCTACTCTCTCAAAAGAAGAAGTGTGGGGAGAAACAACTGTGTAGTTATTAATTTTAAAACATCCACTCCCTAGTCAGAAAACAAGAGCTGCAGAATATTGTTCAGTTGGGCATGGCTTAGTTTGATGTTGAACTGGTCTGAATTCTAACCCTGGTCTGAGACAGTGTAGCACAATGGTTAGAGCAGGGTTCCCCAAACTTGGGTCTCCAGCTGGTTTTGGACTACAATTCCCATCGTTTAGAATGATACCACATAGGGAAATGTTCCCTGATACCAAGATGAGGGATTCTATGGAATGCAGACAGAGAGAATTGATAAGAATAATAATCTGTTGCGACCTTGACGGAAGCGTACAATAGACGAGCTTTCTTGTGTTTTGGCTCGTTTCTCTCTCTCTCTTTTTCTTTTCTTTCTTTTTCTCCCTCTTCTTTCTTTTTTCTTTCCCATAATGGCTCATGTTTTATGCCATGTATTTTGATATTTTTTGTAGTTTTGTATCCCTTTCTGTTATTATTATTAAGGATTTCTCTTTTGTAATTTTGGTTGCTTAAATTTACCTGTATTTGTTTAAAGCAAAATAAAAAAAAATCATTTAAAAAATCCCCATCGTCCCTAACCACAGGTCCTGCTAGCTAGGGATGATGGGAGTTGTAGTCCCAAAACATCTGGAGACCCAAGTTTGGGCAGACCTGACGGACCAGGGTTCAAGTCCCCATTTGGCCACTGGGTCACCCTCAGCCAGCCGTTGCTTCTCAGCCTAACCTTCCTCACAGAGTTATTGTGGGGATTAACAGAGGAGCAAGGGAACCATGTGTGTCACCTGGGGTGGTGGTGGTATATAAATGCAATAAATGAATAAAAGTAATAATTCAAAGCCCCTCTTTCATCTTCTGGAACATGAAGGTTTTTACTAGGATATTTTTTAAAGGGAGAGGCATAGCAACTGAACTGTTTGGTAATTTATGAATCTTGTGAAAAGGCAAAATATTCCGAGTATTCTTAGGCACACTGGATTTTGAATGTCTTGTATTCTGATGCACACTGCATGTTACTCACACTCACCATAGAAATCGAAGTTTAATCACCACCTTGCCATGCTGCTGCTGCTGCTGTTGTTGTTTTGGTGGTCTTTCCTTTCTCCATCAGCTATATCTCAGGTTATTGTCTTAGCATGGGACTGGCAGCGAAAATATATGTGTGCAGACATCTTCCATAGCAAGATGTGCTATTCAAAAGGACTCAGGGAAGTTCTTTGTACATCTCTCTCCCTGCTCCTGGTTGTACCGTAAGGTGTGAACTCAGAAAAACTGGGAAAACACCAGTGGTGGCAAGAGGATTAAGTACTGAAATATGGTACAAAATTAAAACCTACAGATTTCTACAATTTACAGTGACTGGAAAACCCAAGATCGTTCAGGATAATTGCCCTACGAAGTCCATCTTTTGCAGGAATCCCAATTTACTATTGTTTTTCACCTGGATATATATATATTGTGTGTGTGTGTGCGTGTTTTATAGGAGCAGCTGCTACTTACTTATCGCAGACACTCCTCTGGAGCCTAAAACTTTGAGGATGAATTATTTACACTGTTGTTTTTCTTCATAAAAGCTTTTTTTTTACTGGTATCTGTTTTCTGGATTTTATTTCGGGGTGGGTGGGGTCAAAAGACATGGCTGCTGGATGGCAGAAGAAGGAAATTATCTCGAGGGTAGGAAAGTGATTTGTCTGCCTAGTCAAAGACTGGGAGGGGAAAACAACAACAACAGGTTTCCCCAGCCACTCTGGGCGGCTTCCAACAAAGATTAAAAATACATTAAAACATCAGTCATTAAAAACTTCCCTAAACAGGGCTGCCTTCAGATGTCTTCTAAACGTCTGATAGTTGTGTATCTCTTTCACATCTGACAGGAGGGCGTTCCACAGGGCGGGCGCCACTACCGAGAAGGCCCTCTGCCTGGTTCCCTGTAACCTCACTTTTCGCAGTGAGGGAACCGCCAGAAGGCCCTCGGAGCTGGACCTCAGTGTCCGGGCTGAACGATGGGGGTGGAGAGGCCGTTTAGGGCTTTAAAGGTCAGCACCAACACTTTGAATTGTGTTCAGAAACGTACTGGGAGCCAGTGTAGGTCTTTCAATACCGGTGTTATGTGGTTCGGCAGCCGCTCCCAGTCACCAGTCTAGCTGCTACATTCTGGATTAGTTGTAGTTTCCAGGTCATCTTAGTCCCACGTAGAGCACATTGCTAGTCCAAGTGGGAGATAACTAGAGCATGCACTACTCTACTCTGGCAAGACAGTCCGTGGGCAGGTAGGGTCTCAGCTTGTGTACCAGATGGAGCTGGTAGACAGCTGTCCTGGATGTAGAATTGACCTGCGCCTCCATGGACAGCTGTGAGTCCAAAATGACTCCTAGGCTGCGCACCTGGTTCTTCAGGGGCGCAGTTACCCCATTCAGGACCAGGGAGTCCTCCACACCAGCCCACCCCCTATTCCCCAAGAACAGTACTTCTGTCTTGTCAGGATTCAACCTCAATCCGTTAGCCTCCAACCATCCTTCATATCATCCCTCATTTGTCTGTGACGTGTGTTTTGGTATGGAGGAACTCGCTGTCCTGTCAATAAAGTGGTTTAACCTAGAACCAGGTTTTCCATCTTACCTGCATTTTGGGAGCCAAGGAGTGTGCCAAATGTCTCAGATCAGCTGCCTGCTTCCATCACTGGTTGCCCAACAAGCATTTTCAAAGCTCAGAGGCTGGTTGGATTTCTCCTCCATGTTTTGTGCCTGGTTCTGTCTTCTGCAGAATCTTGTGAGTGCCTTCAGGATGGCTACTTTGTGAGGGCAGAAGTAAGCCAGGGCATCACAAGTAGGACCTGGCTTTCCTCACAAATTTCCAGTAATATGTCTCCCGCCCCAATCCTGCTTCCTCCCAATTCCTCTGTGGGAGTTTGTGCACCTAGCAGCATGAGAGGACGTTAAAGCCATGAAGGTAATTTTCTCTCTAAATATATAAGCTTCAACATACGCATTTGGGTAGTGATCCAGTAGTGATGTATGGAAGTGAGAGATGGACCATAAAGAAGGCTGGTCGCCGAAGAATGGATGCTTTTGAATTATGGTGCTGGAGGAGACTCTTGAGAGTCCCATGGACTGCAAGAAGATCAAGCACATCCATTCTTAAGGAAATTAGCCCTGAGTGCTCACTGGAAGGACAGATTGTGAAGCTGAGGCTCCAATACTTTGGCCACCTCATGAGAAGAGAAGACTCCCTGGAAAAGACCCTGATGTTGGGAAAGATGGAGGGCACAAGGAGAAGGGGACGACAGAGGACGAGATGGTTGGACAGTGTTCTCAAAGCTGCAAACATGAGTCTGACCAAACTGCGGGAGGCAGTGGAAAACAGGAGTGCCTGGCGTGCTCTGGTCCATGGGGTCACGAAGAGTCAGACATGACTAAACGACTAAACAACAACAACAACATACGCATTTGGGTATTCAGTCAAAAGTAGGCCATAGTCAGTCTTCCTAAATTTCCACAGCTGCCATATTTCCTGGTAGGGCTTTAAAGAAGTGAACAGAAGATGGAATGAGCTGCTACCCAGTAGAAGCTTCTAGAACCCTGTCACCAAGCCCACACACACTCTATGTTTATTTTTGTTCATTTCAAAAAGTAGAAGTTGTATTGAACAACAGCTATTTATTTTTTCACATACACAACTGTTTACAATTATCACCTTCCTTAAAAATAAATTTAAGACCTTGTGTGAAAAGAACCTTCTTACAAATGAGTTTATCCAGGCTCCATAAAAGTCAAGTGCAACATAAAATTTAACATACTAAAGTCCTGAGCCAAAGGGTGGCATTTTAAGGCAAATATATCACTGCATAAACTGGCCTGTGGGGATTTGACCAAGGGTTTGTCAGCATTCACTTTCCACATTTCAGAGACCCCTTGGCCCAGTGGATCTCTACTTCCTAGCTAGAGCGAGTTGAGAGCAAAGGTAGCTGTGTTGACCCATAAGGAAAATATCATAATCCTCACAAAATTCTGTGCAAGCCTTCAGATTCTCCAGAACGCTTAGCATCAAGCTAAATGGTGAATAAAGAGAAAGAGTTCTGAGGAACTCAAAAGCTTCCACACTATAAAGCCAGAATTATGTATAGTCAAAACCCACTGGGTGTAATGGCTGGTGGCATTGTCAAAGAGGTTTTCTCCAGACACCAGCCCTCTTTTGAATTAAAGCATATTTTTGGCCAAGTGCATAAAGATGAATGTGCACAAGCTAAAACAGCATTCTGTTGCCCTAATGGGGATTTTGGAACTTCATCTCTCCAGGTGGTTGTGGTGGTTATCTCTTAGTGAACCAGCAGGTTATCTCCTGTAAACCAGCAGGCAGATTTACTAAGATCTGAACAGCTTTACTAAAGAGTTTATTCCATCAGCTTGGGCTGGTGGCCCAGGGATAATGTAACTACTGCTGTCTATGCTTTGGTAACCTCTAGGTGAGATTACTGCAATGTGTTCTACATAGGATTACCTCTGAAGATGGTTCAGAAACTCCAGTTGGTGCAGAATTTGGCCAAGTTGCTCACAGGGACCAGAGTCTTCCAAGTGGCCCTATTTCCCAGGGACAGTCCCAGATTTAAAGAAACAGTCCCAGTTTCTGACTTGACCCCAAAATGTCCAACTTTTCCTTAGGACATCCCTATTTTCACTGGAGAAATGTTGGAGAGTATGGAGTTTTCTGACCCCCCAAGCCACCTGAAGGCAGCCCTGTATAGGGAAGTTTTTTAATGCTTTGTTATGTTTTTATATATGTTGGAAGCTGCCCAGAGTGGCTGGGGCAACCCAATCAGGGGGAGGGGGATAATAAAAATAGAATAGGACATCCCTATTTTCATTGAAGAAATGATGGAGGGTATGCAAGCATGATATATTCAGGAATGAATGAAGCACCCTATATGTTCAAGAAAGCCTTTCTTCAGGAGCAGACTCTATACTGTATTTCCGGCTTTGTTCTTTTTATGGGGTGATTTGCTGCTGCAGGATAATAATTGACACCTCTATTTCCATCAGAGAAACGTTGGAGGGTATGCAGGGCAAGACTGTTTCAGCATATTGCACCGATCCTGACCCGACTGCACTGGCTGCCAATTAGTTTCCGGGCCCAGTTCAAAGTGCTGCTTTTGTCCTATAAATAAAGCCTTGAACAGCTCAGGACAGCAATACCTCAACAACCACCTCTCTCCATATAAACCTATTTAGACTCTGATATCATCCTCTGAGGCCCTTCTTTGTGTGCCTTCATGAGAGGTCCAGAAGGTGCATGGGTGTAGGGAGGGGGAAGCTGCCCCCCCAAATCAAGTAAATAAATAAAAACAACTAACTCATCAATTGCGTCACAGAACGCTTGGTTCTGCCTCACCCATGAGTGGAATGCTCTCCCCAGTGGGATTTGTCTGGTGTCTTCAATATATACCTTTAGGTGCCAGAAACCACCCCAAAAAACCATTCCTCTTAACCAGGTCTTTGGCTGATTAACATTCAATGTCCTTTAAAATGTGTTTGTGCAAGCAGGGAGTTATTGGTTTGTGGGTTTCTTTGTTCTTGTTTTTATTATATATTTTGTGTTTTTATCTTGTATTTGTATGTTGTGAACTGCCCCGAGGTCTATGGATGAAGGGTGGTATACAAATTAACAACCACAGCAACAACAACAATTTAAAATTCATTTCCCTTTTGAGGTAATGCAGTCAGGCCTTTAAGAGAAAAGGGACATACTTCATTTCGGAGTAAAATGGGTTGTGTGAAAGTGGTTGTCCTCATTTGCACCTTGACATGCTTGCTGAAGTAGTCTGAAAATATTCAACAAAGTCCAGTGGAAATTACTCCCAAGTAAGTATAGGACCAGGGGCGGATCTATTATAAAACTTATGAAGCTTAAACTACAGGGCCCTGAATCCCAGAGGGGCCCCGATTGCTTAATTATTTTCCTTTGTCTAGGAGACCCTATTTGAGTCGTGTGACTCAAATTGATTGCTTTTTTGTTGTATATACTTCAACAATCCCAAAGTTTGAGAGTCAGGAGCTCAGATGTTGCAATGGTGTGGCGATCTGTTGTGGAACAACCCCATTGAAGAAGTTACTACAAACCTCCTGGCTGGTTGCGAAGGGGCCCCCAGGACGGTCCAAATAATTTCAGGGCCCCCAAAATCTAGGTCCATCACTGTATACAACTGCACATTTGCTGATTAAAATATTTACTCAGAAGGAAGCCTTCTCCGGATTATTGAACAGAGCATTTTCTCAAGTAAGTGTGCCTAGGATTGAAGGAAAGTAACTGTAAAGCGGGTGGTACTGTGGGTTAAACCACAGAGCCTAGGACTTGCCGATCAGAAGGTTGGCGGTTCGAATCCCCGCGACTGGGTGAGCTCCCGTTGCTCAGTCCCTGCTCCTGCCAACCTAGCAGTTTGAAAGCATGTCAAAGTACAAGTAGATAAACAGCATTTCCATGCGCTGCTCTGGTTCGCCAGAAGCGGCTTAGTCATGCTGGCCACATGACCCGGAAGCTGTACACCGGCTCCCTCGGCCAGTAAAGCGAGATGAGCACCGCAACCCCAGAGTCGGCCACGATTGGACCTAATGGTCAGGGGTCCCTTTACCTTTAACAACTCTCAGCACCCTCAACAAACTACACCTCTTATGACTTTTTTTTGGGGGGGGAGCTTTTTCCCCAACTGGGACGGTACTGCTTTAAATATAATGCCAATGGGACCTTTATCTCTTGGGGGTTGGGCATGCATATCAGAAAACATTGCACTCTGCAGGTGCCTAGAGGCACACTCCTCTGATAAAAGGTCTTCCTGCCTCCGGAGAGGGAGAGAGAGAGAGAGTAAAACTGGTCTTTGTTATCAACTTCCAGGCGCCAGAGGGGATTGCCAGACAGGCAACAAACACACTTCCCTGCAACCACAATATCCCTTTCTATCATTCCTTTTTTCTTGGCGTTTCCATTGTTCCATTGTTGTTCTCAGGTGCTTTGGGAAAGGGGAAGGCACTCTGGGTTGAAAAGGGGAATGGGGAGAGAACGGAGGAGTGAAAAAAGTTGTCTGTAGGGGCGCCGCGGTCCTGGGGGCGAACTGCACCCGGTGTCTTTCAGTCTGTCGCACGTAGCAGCTGAGAGCACAGGAGCAATTCTCGGAAGGGAAAGATGGCAACCTCAGTTGGCCATTTGAGGGCGAGGGAGAGTTTTTTTTTTTTGTCTCCTCCTTTCCCCGCCATCCTGGGACTGTTGGGTCAGACGCTCTTGCTTCCGGGACTTCGCTCTCCTGGGGAAGGAGGCATGGATGAAAGCAACTGCAGCTCTCCCGCAGCATCGCTGGGAATTTGGAGAAGATCTCCATCCGTCTTGGAAAGTGGATCCACTTCTCTTGGAGCCAGGGAGTCCCTGAGCTGAGTTTGGAGGCTCCAGGTAAGCAAACCAGGAAGGGGAGAGCCCGTGACTCTGATGGCGGGGGCCATAATGGGAACCAGAAGGAAACCGAAAGGCAGAAAGAGAAAGAGAAAGAGAAGGAGGAGACTCTCCAACTTCTCTGAGCAGCGGTTGGGTGGCCATCTGTCATGGATGCTTCAGCTGAGATTCCTGTGGGGTCCCTTCCAACTCCATGATCCTTTTTTAAAGTAATTTTTATTAGGTTTTACAATTTTATATTCAGCCCAATCATCATAAACACAATAATAAAATAAATAAATCCAAGTCTTGACTTCCCCCAACCTCCTCTTCTGGTTCTTTAAAAGTTCGCTCCTTCTACTTATTCTGTTTACCTTAATTAAAAAAACCTTTCAACTAAATATTCTTCTGTTCTTATCCTTTTTATACCATATCATTCCAAATTACATCTTGCAATTTTTTGGGTAGTTTTCCCAATTACTGCTCCGTAATTTATACACTTTCTCCCTTAATTGTAAGTGTTCACTCAAACCCTACAATTCTATGATTCTAACTCTGCCCAGATCAATTAGTTCAATTTAGGAGGGCGTTCTTATGGGTGAAAATCGGGAGGGTGAGACTGAAGGGAGAGGGGGTGTGGAAAGGGAAGCATTTGGATTTGTAGCTGATGCGCCTGTATGCAGATTTTAACTGATGCCTTTTAGTTGGGTCTTGAGATGCAAAAAAGCATCTTCAAAGGACTTCACTTGGCTATAATATTATTATTATTATAACCGGCACCCTGAACCAGCAAGATTTTAGGGTATGGAGGGATAGAAATCTGACTTGTGGGGTCTCCTCACTTGGAACCATCAAGGGAGGAAAGCCTTTTCTGAAAATATCCTTCTTGCTTCTCCACAGGCTGCGGAGAAGAAAATAATCTTTTTTTGACTCAGCCAGCTCTTGCTCGATTCGGGATCATCCCAAACTCCTGACGGAGGAAGAGAAATGGCGAAGATGGCTCAAGTAGGGGAGATTTGGGGGTTTCTGGTGGGGCGGGTGAAAGATGGGGGGAGAGAGAAAGTTTGCCCTGGGGACAGGTGTGGTGACAGTGGGGGTGGGGGCCAGGCCAAGAGTGCATCAGGTCAAAATGGATTCAGGTGTTAAGGGGAAGAGCAGCACTGTATTGTATCTGAGGTACTAAAATGCTTCATGCCATGTTCCTTTAAGATGGGCCAGCGTGATCTGCCATATTCTGAAGTTAAGGGATTGATGCTGAGCAAACAATGCTTTTTTCCTATGGCCACCTAATGAGTTCTTGGTTTGGTTATGGCTGCATTCTAAATCTAACCTGGCTTTCTCCCACCCTGTGCCATTTCATTCTCACAACAGCCCTGAAAAGTAGGCTGGGCTGACTCCCCATTACCACTCTAAAGGTTGGTTACATGTTCTGTACTTCACTGTCTTTTCCCCTAAATTGAGAGCGGTCTTCAGCTCTGAGTTCTCTCACATTAAGATCTACTCCTGTGCTCCCCCACCCCCCCAAAAAAGGTTTTAAAAATCTTGGTAGCATAATTCAGAAGGGGGAATGAGACTGTTTGTTGTTTGCTATTGTTATATATAAAAAAGAGGGAGTCAGAATCTTTGCTGATCTACTGCAGATCTCTCAGATTTCCAGACCACACTTGTTGTATTACACTCCTGCAGTTGAGAAACAGCGTTGCCTTTGGCAAAAGCCAGGGAGTTTTGTTAAAAGAAATGCTGTATGCATCTTTACCTGAGCCAATAAAAATATATGTGGTACAGTTTAAGAACAAGTGTGCCCTGTAATTATTATTACATTATGTTATTTAATCTTGAAGTATTACCCTGGCATTATCTGTTTTTTAAATATTTTAAGTTTTTTTTCAGTTATACAAAATGAAGTGAAAAAGTAATATATGCATGTATGTGCATATATAAATATATATATATTTATGATTCTTATATGCGCTAATACATATATGATTATTAATAATCTACTGTGATCTGTATAAACTCATTTCACATATCAATATATTTATCCAGACAAAGTGTGCCTCAATAAGCAAGCCACTCATATGTTGTGAGTGCTGTCATGTCTTCAGTCCATTGATTATTACAGGGGAGCATATTTTTGTTCTTCCAGTTTATCAATTACCAGTCTCTGGGTTGTAGTTAGGGCGCACAGAATCCATTTTCATTGTTCAGTTGTCTACTTCCATATAATAGGTATATAATTCAAAAGAATACTTTCCTCTGAATTTTTTTTTAAATTTTCTGTACTGTCAAATTTATACAGTTTAACACTTTCTCCCAAAACTTAGTGAGAGCTGGACACTGTAAGAACATCTGTTTCAAAGAGGCATTATCCTTATCACATCTCCAACAAAGAGTTGCATTTGACTGTCCTTTTCTATGTAAATGTAATGGAGTCTAAATATTATTTTCTGTTGTATAAGTTTAAGATCCACCGATACCTTTGCTACCACAATTGCCCAAGAGCTTCATGGCCACATGGGGGTTTGAACCAACCCATTTCCCCACCCACCCCGAACCTTGCCCTAACCACTACACTACACTGTCTCTCATAAGCTATCATGCAGACTCTGAGTGAAGGTCTTTCTTTTTTCCCATTCCTCCTGTTCCAGGTACCTGAAGCCTTGGTAGAGGTGACCGTGCGCTCCAGCGAAGGGCCGTGTCTGCTTGCGGGACGTCGCCAGAGAGCCTTGTGCAGGAACGCCCTGCAGGAGAGCTGTAGCTCTATGGCCTCCCTCGGTAAGGATTCTTTAACAAATATATAAGTCACAAAATCAGTCCACTCCAGATTAAATAATGGCGGCACGAGTCACTGGCTCGTCTCTCAAATTGTTTCATGAGTTTCATGAGGTTGTTGAGCATTTTTCCTCTCTCCTCTACGCGAAACCTGCAGTCGCTCAACAGCAGAGTTTGCTGCTGGCACATGAAAGATCCCAGAATTAGTTCCTGCTGGCACAGGGCTGGCATCACAGGTTGGCAGCTGCTGAGGGGCCTCACCCCACTGATAGCATGCAGAGGGACGGGAGGCCAGCTGGCTAGCCCTTGCTGGGCTGTCTCCTTCCAGCTGTCCCGCTGTGAAGACCATCACCTCAGCTCCAACGTAAATCAGCCACCCGGGCTTCTGAGCCAGGGCACACTATCAGCAGATCAAACTGCGCACACAGAATAGGCGTGAGGCTTGTGGAAGCATACTACAACTACAGATTTATTAATCATAAATCAGGACAAAGAAACATGTTGTCTCTCTCGTCATCTCAGAGAGAACAGGAAAAAGCAAAAACTATACACAATGGAAGTTCCCAGCAAGCCTTGCTGGAATGTAAACAGACATGTGACCCACAACAGTTCCACACATCGGCTCCTTAAGGTGGAATGGAAATGTCAACATCGACAAGAGTCCCCTAGCCCTGCAGCTGCAGCCCATGGAGGAAGTCGCCCAAGAGACTGCCAAAATCTGGAGCAGGCATTGCCCCAATGTGTCCAGGTTTGGGGCTGGGAAAGACCAATTTGAAACAACCCCGCCCCAAATAAACAACACGCACCCAAGCGAAAACCCCATCCCCATTAAAACCATAGGCGCCTGGCCAACACCCTTGTTCTGTATATACACAAAGTATCAAATGTGGTGATAGTAATAATAATACAACACGCATACGGCTTTGTGTTTCCAACTCAAGACCCATTGAAGAACATCTCATCCAGTTCAATCTTTGAAAAACAGCGTTGAAAAACGTTTTCATATTCTCCAGTGTGCTACCCTTGCCGTTGTGGCAGCACGGGGTTGCTGTTCTGTGATTGGACTTACGTTTACTGCACATGTAATTTGTTAAGATAAAAAGGTAAAGGGACCCCTGACCATTAGGTCCAGTCGTGGCCAACTCTGGGGTTGCGGTGCTCATCTCGCTTTATTGGCCGAGGGAGCCGGCGTACAGCTTCCGAGTCATTTGGCTGGCATGACTAAGCCGCTTCTGGCAAACCAGAGCAGCGCATGTATTTATCTGCTTGCACTTTGATGTGCTTACGAACTGCTAGGTTGGCAGGAGCAGGGACTGAGGAACGGGAGCTCACCCAGTCATGGGGATTCAAACCGCCGACCTTCTGATTGGCAAGCCCTAGGCTCTGTGGTTTAACCCACAGTGCCACCCGCGTCCCTTGTTAAGATAGAGTTGTACATTTATCCACTCCATGTTTACAGTATCTCCAGGCTTTGTTTTGCACATGGCACCTTAGGATGGTTGTTGTTTGAATGGTTATAAGTCTATCTCTATTCTAGCTATTATTCTAGTAAATTTGGTTTTATACTTATAAGCCAGTTTGTTGTTTTGTTGTATTATTACAACACCCTTGTTCCACCATCAAAGGGATGTTCCTGCTACCAGGGTTTGCAGGCTTTATAGAGCTTCCCCAGCAACTGATGCGCACCTAGCTGGGGCTTCAGGTGTTTCCAGTGCTGTTTGCCTGCCCAGGGTCCTGGTCTCTGCCCTGCTTTCACAGCTGCAAGCAGGTCCTGGTCTGGAGAGCCAGTAGAGGCCACAGATCCAGCAGCTGGAGGGGAGATGGGAGGTCCCTCAGGCAGTGGCTGCAGTCAGGTTCGTAGAGCTGCTGTCAGACTTCATATTTTATTTGCCCTTCATTGAAGGTCCCCCTGCTCGCTCTCTCTCTCACACACATGTACTCTGCTCAACTCTGTCTTCCTCTTTGTGCCCACCTCAGGCACGTTCCCTGCCCAAGGCTCCGAACTGCTCAGCCGGCTGGATCGAGGGGAAGACGCTTGGGTCCCAGATCTCCAGAGCTCTGAGGAGAGTGCAGAGGAAGGCCCGGTGAAACCGACGCTGAAGCGATGGCCGAAGGCAGGGATGTGGTGGGATCTGTACAGAAGCCCGGTGAAATACAACAGTACATCCGAAAGCTCAGGTCAGGATTGTCTAGAGCAGGGGTAGGCAACCTAAGGCCCGGGGGCCGGATGTGGCCCAATCGCCTTCTCAATCTGGCCCGCGGACGGTCCAGTAATCAGCGTGTTTTTACATGAGTAGAATGTGTGCTTTTATTTAAAATGCACCTCTGGGTTATTTGTGGGGCCTGCCTGGTGCTTTTACATGAGTAGAATGTGTGCTTTTATTTAAAAGGCATCTCTGGGTTATTTGTGGGGCATAGGGATTCATTCACCACCCCCCAATATAGTCCGGCCCACCAGATGGTCTGAGGGACGGTGGACTGGCCCACGGCTGAAAAAAGGTTGCTGACCCCTGGTGTAGGGAAGCCCTTTGTTTAGACAGCTCCTACGGAACACCATAGAATCCCAGAACTTTCGATTTGGAAGGGGACCCTGAGGGTCATCCAGTCTGACCCCTGCAATGCAGGAATCTCAGCTAAAGCATCCATGGCAGATGGCCACCCGACCTCTGCTTAAAAACCTCCAAGGAAGGAGAGGCTACCACCATTTGGCCGTGCTCCAGATCCCACCATTTCTTCCTAAGGGGGCATGGATGGATTTTATTATTTCAACTTATTATCCAGCCTTCCTGGGGCATGTTACAACCATTTAAGCACCATGTTGATGGAAACAGTTTAAAGCAATGTACAACCATGAAAATATGGCGAGTCCTAAAGAGGCACTTCTCTTGCGTCCAGTGCCGGATTTACATATAAGCTAAACAAGCTATAGCTTAGGGCCCCACTCTCTTGGGCCCCCCCCAAAAAATTAAAGGGGGGAAAAACTGGATGTACATTTCCAAAATATAAGATAAAAAACAAATAAAAGAAGACCTACATACAGCAACAGTGTTTTATGTTGTGTAGGCTCCTAGGATGTAAGTCATGGGCCCCGCCTGCTAGCCTGCTCCCTAAAATATCACTGGTTTGCTCATTTCTATATATAGGGTGTCTACATTCTGCATGGACTGGTTGCAGGGCAACATGTACAAATGGTTTTAGATACCTATTAGGTCTATAAATTAACCAATAGCATATATTCAACACAAAAAACAGTGACAATTTGTTGTTGACAAAGGAGAGCTGGACATATAAAGGGCCCCATTACCTTCAGTAGCTTAGGGGCTCATCAAACCTATATTTGGCCCTGGGTGGGAGGGGGCAGGACTTTGTCCTATCCACTTTCTCCCAACCATGCATCATTTTTATAAACTTTTTCCAGATAGATTATGGTAATTCTTAGTCTATGTTCCTGTGTCCTTGTTTGTTTTTCAAGTACAGTGGTGCCTCGCAAGACGAAAAGAATCTGTTCTGTGATTCTCTTCGTCTAGCGGTTTTTTCGTCTTGCGAAGCAAGCCCATTGATGGATTAGCGCTATTAGCGGCTTTTAGCGGCTTTTAGCGGCTTATCTGCTGATCGGATCAGCTGATAAGCAGTTTAGCGGCTTAGAAAAAGGGGGGGAAGGGAAAAAAACCAGCAGGAACTCGCAAGACATTGTCGTCTTGCGAAGCAAGCCCATAGGAAATTCGTTTTGCGAAGCACCCCCAAAACGGAAAACTCTTTCGTCTAGCGAGTTTTCCGTCTTGCGAGGCATTCGTCTTGTGGGGCACCACTGTATTCCACTTGCTCATTCTGTTAACATAAACATTACTGCTGGCACAGTGGGGCTTCCTCCCTTTCCTTGCCCTGCATGCGCTCCTCCCCAAATCTATTCTGGAGTGTTTGGGCGGGGGCCCGATACCCCTAGAACAGACATAGGGGACATTCGGGGTAGGAGAAGTACCATTCTGCTAGCTGAAATCCTTGTGCCCTGTCTTAATATTACATTGAATACAACCCACTGGATCTGGCAGGGCTACTCTCAAATAAGTATACTGAGGATTTTTATTTTTAGTGCAAGAGACCAAAACAGATACTGTTTTGGATAGCAAGTGAAAGTACTGTATTTTTCGCTCTATAAGACGCACCAGACCACAAGTTTTTGGAGGAGGAAAACAAGGAAAAAAAATTTGAATCTCAGAAGCCAGAACATTAAGAGGGATCGCTGCGCAGTCAAAGCAGCAATCCCTCTTGCTGTTCTGGCTTCTGGGATAGCTGCGCAGCCTGCATTCGCTCCATAAGACACACACACATTTCCCCTTATTTTTTAGGAGGGGGAAAGTGAGTCTTATAGAGCAAAAAATACGGTAATTCCTTTCTGTACAAACATGCACATATTCATTAATTAATTGCATTTATATACCACCTTTATCTTCCAAGGAGCTCAAGGTGGTGTGCATGGTTCCCTTCCCCGTTTTATCCTCACAATAACCCTGTGAGGTTGGGTTAGGCTAAGAGATGGTGACTGGCCCAAGGTCATCCAGCGAGCTTCCTGGCTGACTGGGGATTCGAACCCTGCTCTCCCAGGTCATAGCCCAACACTCTAACCATTATGCCACACTGCCATATGTTTGGCAACTTACCCTTCTGTTGTTGGACATCTGCTGGAAAAAAACTTCTTCTCTTCCCCAAAGAAGAAAGCAAAATAAAAAAATATTTTTACCAAATAAAATATTGCCTTTTCTGCAAATTACATAGAAAGAAGGGAAGAAGCATTTTAAAGGCCAGGAAGAATAAGTCAGAAATGGAGGGAGGAAAGAAGTCTTGACTGGATGGAATAAAGGAGCAGTTTTAGAGATTTTTCAGGCCGCCTGCCTGCGGGGAAAGGAAGTGAATAGCGAGTGTTTTCTCCCCACTCCCCTTACTAGCACATAGTGTTTTTATGCATGGGACCCCCAACGGAATTGGTTGTCATCGAGACGCACAAAATTATTTCACGCAGTGCATAATTTGTGAAATTGACTGCCATGAGATGTGGCGGCAGCTGTTGGCCTGGATGGCTTTTTCTCTGCTCTCACAACAATCCCATTTTTGTATATCCTTCTCCCTTCTGTTCCCTGCAGAGGATGAGCAAGAAAGTGAAGCTGAAGAACAGAAACGGCCACGTGGAGGTCGCAAGCTGACGATCCTTCGTAGAAGCATACTGGACATCTTCAAGGGGAATGGATGCCAGGGCGTGAAGCAAACGGAAGCCTCCAAGAATAGGCCTCAGCTGAAGAAGCCCCCACGGGCCCAGCTGGGGAAGATAAAGTGTAGCGCGACAGAAGTCGGCGACGTTGCTCCGTCCACAGCCAAAAAGAAGGCTTCCAGAAGGGAGCCTCAGAGGACCTGCCTGGACTGCGGCCAGGCCTTCAGAACAAAAGCATCCCTCCTCAGACACCAGAAAACTCATTCTGGCGAGTGCCCCTATAAATGTTCTTCCTGTGGGGAAAGGTTCACAGCCAAAAAGGCCTTTGCCAGTCACCAGAGAGGCCACGCGGAAGAGAGGGGTTACAAACACCCCAGCCCAAGGAAGCACCTCAAGGCCTACCTGCGAGAAAGGCCTTTTAAATGCTCCGAGTGTGGGATGTGCTTCCAGCGGAAGCGCACCCTGACAGCGCACCTGAATAGCCATACGGCAGAGCGGCCCTATCGATGCCCCGAATGTGAGAAAGCCTTCACCCGAAAGGAGCACCTTGACAGACACCAGAAAATCCACATGAGGGAGAGGGAGGGCAGCCCTCCCAAGGGAGAGAGAGAAGAGAGGGCGGCCATTTTCCCTGATGCTCCTGAGAAGAGACCTCCTGCAGCCTCTGAGGGAACTTTCTTATCGGGTCTTGGCACTGATAGACAGCAGGGGATGCCCCAAAATCTCTACAAGTGCCAGTTTTGTGGGAGATGTATGCGGACCAAAAGTTTGCTCGTTGATCATGAGAGAATCCACAGGGAAGAGATGCCCTACAAATGTTCCCAGTGTCAGAAAAGCTTCCTTCATAAGTACAGTTTTCTCCAGCATGAGGCGACCCACTGGAGGAAGGCAGCCTGCGAGCGCCCCGTGAGAATGAACGCCAACTATACCCCCTCTCCTTCCAGAATCTTCCACACGGCAGAAAATCTCTCTGCAGTCCCGATGGACGAGGGGAAAGTCACAAATGCTTTTAACCTTTCCCAGCACCCAAGAACTCCAGGCGGGGAACGGGTCTATAAATGCCAGTACTGTGGGAAATGCCTGAGTGGAAGGGGTCCTCTCACTAACCACGAGAAACTCCACAGAAGAGGGAGATCCTATAAATGCCCCTACTGTGTGAAACGTTTCTCTCAAAAGGACAACCTTCTCCAACACAAGGCAACCCACAAAAAACATAAACCTGTCGGAAGGCCCAGGTTGAAGAGTAGTCTCTCTGTATCTGAAAGAATCCACACAGAACTGCAGCCCCATACAGACCTGAGGGACGGTGTTGTCACTCGCAGCGTGGCTCGTAGCTTATGCCTTTCCAAGCACCTAAAAACCTACACGGAGGGCAAAGTCTACAAATGCCAGTATTGCGGGGAGCACACAAGAACAAAAAGTTTGCTCGTCGATCACGAGAGAATCCACAGGAGGAAAAAGAAGCCTTACCAATGTTTGGAGTGTGGGAAAAGCTTCTATCAGAAGAACTACCTTGCTTCCCACCAGAGAGGCCATGTGAGGAAAAAGCTCTCTAAACGCTCAAACGCTGACCAAAAAGTGACCACAGACAATCCCCGCTCCCTGAAGCGTGGGAATCCTCACAGAAGGAAAGCACCATGGCGATGCTTTAAATGTGGGAAACGCTTTGATTACAAATATCACCTCACCAGGCATCAAAAGACCCACTTGGCAGAAAAGCCCTTCAAATGTGTGTGTGGGAAAGGGTTTGTTGAGATGTGGCATCTGAAGAGACATGAAAAAACCCAGCTGAACAAGAAATGCCATAAAAAGCTCCTCAGGGCTGAGGGGGAAGGTGCCATTTTGAATTCTGCAAATGGCGTCCACCCTGAGGAGAAGAATCAGGGAGAGCTACCTGTAAACACTGAGCCACCGACAGCATCAAGCACAGTAGAAAGAAACATTTTACAGGACACTGAGGAAGAAAACACACAGTCTCTGGCGTTGGCAGAAGCGTCTGACATGGAGATTCTGGATGTTTCTGAGCAGGGAGGAACGCATGTTCAGGTGCAAGTGGAATTATCCGAACAATCCCAGCAAAACTCCTTACACAACTGCAGAGAAGAGAACGTCTCTGTCAGCCAGCCAGTGGAATCTAAGAGAAAGCTATCAGGAAAAGACCGTGTTATTGTGCGTTACATGCAAGACGACCACAGCAAAGGTCAGCAGGTTCATCAAAGACACTGTTCCAAAAGGGCCCGTCTCCAGGGTAACAAGCAGAAAACAGCCTGTGTCAAGTGGCAGTTGAGATCACAGACCATGATGTTAAGGAGGAGATCTAAGCAAAAGGTGCAGCTAGTTGGTAAGCAGGCCAGATCCTGCTTCTGTCAGCAGGAAGGGAGAAGAAGGAAACCCAGCCTCCTGCAGGCCTGCAAGAAGGTAAAAACCTGCAGTGGCCCTGGCCCTCAAAGTAACCAAGACACAGCTGCTTCCTCCAGTTTGCTCAGAAGTTCCCCAAAGGGCTGCGAACCAGCAGAGCACAGCTTCTGCTTGCCATCCCAGGCAACGTTCTCCACAAAATCCAAACCAGAGACTATCAGAAGTGCTGCACTAGAGATGTTGGCCACTGCTGCATTGAAGAAGGGGCCAAGGGAAGGGCTGGAAAGGGAATCCAAAGGCAACTTGGAAACTGGGAGTTGCACGTCAGGAGAATATGATGCTGTTGCCATCGGTGGGCAAGAAGACCTGCAGGAGTTGTCACCCTTGCCTGAAAGAAGCCCTTTGCAGAGCTGCGAAAGAGCCCAAGCTGCAGATGAACTCCAGAATGCGTCTCTTCAGAACATGGAGGAGATGCCAAGATGGGAACCCAGCTCCCCAGAGGCCTGCAAGGAGGTAGAAACTTGCAGCGGCCCTCAAAGGAACCAACACACAGCTGCTTCCCCCAAAGGCAACTCAGACTCTGGGAGTTGCACGTCAGGAGAATATGATGCTGTTTCCATCAGTGGGCAAGAAGACCTGCAGGAGTTGTCACCCTTGGCTGAAAGAAGCCCTTTGCAGAGTTGCGAAAGAACTCAACCTGCAGATGAACTCCAGAATGCGTCTCTTCAGAAGATGGAGATGTGGCCAAGATGGAAACGCAGCTCCCCAGAGGCCTGCAAGGAGGTAGAAACTTGCAGTGGCCCTCAAAGGAACCAACACACAGCTACATCCTCCACTTTGCTCAGAGGTTCCCCAAAGGGCTGTGAACCAGCAGAACTGAGCTTCTGCCTGCCATCCCAGACAACGTTCTCCACAAAATCCGAACCAGAGACTATCAGAAGTGCCACACTAGAGATGCTGACTACTGCTGCATTGAAGAAGGGGCCAAGGGAAGGGCTGGAAAGGGAATCCGAAGGCAACTCAGAAACTGGGAGTTGCACGTCAGGAGAATATGATGCTTTTTCCATCAGAGGGGAAGAAGACACAGCTGCTTCCCCCAAATGCAACTCAGACTCTGGGAGTAGCACGGCAGTAAACTACGATGCCCGTGATATCGGTGGGCAAGAAGACCTGCCGGAGTGGTCACCCTTGCCTGAAAGAAGCCCTTTGCAGAGTTGCGAAAGAACCCAAGCTGCAGATGAACTCCAGAATGCGTCTCTTCAGAACATGGAGATGTGGCCAAGATGGAACCCCAGCTCCCCAGAGGCCTGCAAGGAGGTAGAAACTTGCAGTGGCCCTCAAAGGAACCAACACACAGCTGCTTCCCCCAAAGGCTACTCAGACTCTGGGAGTTGCACGTCAGGAGAATATGATGCTGTTTCCATCGGTGGGCAAGAAGACCTGCAGGAGTTGTCACCCTTGCCTGAAAGAAGCCCTCTGCAGAGTTGTAAAAGAGCCCAAGTTGCAGATGGACTCCAGAATGCGTCTCTTCAGAACATGGAGGAGATGCCAAGATGGAAACGCAGCTCCCCAGGGGCCTGCAAGGAGGTAGAAACTTGCAGCGGCCCTCAAAGGAACCAACACACAGCTGCTTCCTCCAGTTTGCTCAGAAGTTCCCCAAAGGACTGTGAACCAGGAGAATGGAGCTTCTGCCTGCCACCCCAGGCAACGTTCTCCACAAAATCCGAACCGGAGAATATCAGAAGTGCTGCACTAGAGATGTTGACCACTGCTGCACTGAAGAAGGGGCCAAGGGAAGGGCTGGAAAGGGAATCCGAAGGCAACTCAGAAACTGGGAGTTGCACGTCAGGAGAATATGATGTTGTTGTCATCGGTGGGCAAGAAGACCTGCAGGAGTTGTCACCCTTGCCTGAAAGAAGCCCTTTGCAGAGCTGCGAAAGAGCCAAACCTGCAGATGAACTCCAGAATGCGTCTCTTCAGAACATGGAGGAGATGCCAAGATGGGAACCCAGCTCCCCAGGGGCCTGCAAGGAGGTAGAAACTTGCAGCGGCCCTCAAAGGAACCAACACACAGCTGCTTCCCCCATAGGCAACTCGGAAACTGGGAGTTGCACATCAGGAGAATATGATGCTGTTTCCATCGGTGGGCAAGAAGACCTGCAGGAGTTGTCACCCTTGGCTGAAAGAAGCCCTTTGCAGAGTTGCGAAAGAACTCAACCTGCAGATGAACTCCAGAATGCGTCTCTTCAGAAGATGGAGATGTGGCCAAGATGGAAACGCAGCTCCCCAGAGGCCTGCAAGGAGGTAGAAACTTTCTGTGGCCCTCAAAGGAACCAACACACAGCTACATCCTCCAGTTTGCTCAGAAGTTCCCCAAAGGGCTGTGAACCAGCAGAACTGAGCTTCTGCCTGCCATCCCAGACAACGTTCTCCACAAAATCCGAACCAGAGACTATCAGAAGTGCCACACTAGAGATGCTGACCACTGCTGCATTGAAGAAGGGGCCAAGGGAAGGGCTGGAAAGGGAATCCGAAGGCAACTCAGAAACTGGGAGTTGCACGTCAGGAGAATATGATGCTGTTTCCATCAGAGGGGAAGAAGACACAGCTGCTTCCCCCAAATGCAACTCAGACTCTGGGAGTAGCACGGCAGTAAACTACGATGCCCGTGATATCGGTGGGCAAGAAGACCTGCCGGAGTGGTCACCCTTGCCTGAAAGAAGCCCTTTGCAGAGTTGCGAAAGAACCCAAGCTGCAGATGAACTCCAGAATGCGTCTCTTCAGAACATGGAGATGTGGCCAAGATGGAACCCCAGCTCCCCAGAGGCCTGCAAGGAGGTAGAAACTTGCAGCGGCCCTCAAAGGAACCAACACACAGCTGCTTCCCCCATAGGCAACTCAGAAACTGGGAGTTGCACATCAGGAGAATATGATGCTGTTTCCATCGGTGGGCAAGAAGACCTGCAGGAGTTGTCACCCTTGGCTGAAAGAAGCCCCTTGCAGAGTTGTGAAAGAGCTCAACCTGCAGATGAACTCCAGAATGCATCTCTTCAGAAGATGGAGTTGTGGCCAAGATGGAACCCCAGCTCCCCAGGGGCCTGCAAGGAGGTAGAAACTTGCAGCAGCCCTCAAAGGAACCAACACACAGCTGCTTCCCCCATAGGCAACTTGGAAACTGGGAGTTGCACATCAGGAGAATATGATGCTGTTTCCATCGGTGGGCAAGAAGACCTGCCACCATCGTCACCCTTGCCTGAAAGAAGCCCTGTGCAGAGTTGTGAAAGAACCCAAGCTGCAGATGAACTCCAGAATGCGTCTCTTCAGAACATGGAGATGTGGCCAAGATGGAACCCCAGCTCCCCAGAGGCCTGCAAGGAGGTAGAAACTTGCAGCGGCCCTCAAAGGAACCAACACACAGCTGCTTCCCCCATAGGCAACTCAGAAACTGGGAGTTGCACGTCAGGAGAATATGATGCTGTTTCCATCAGAGGGGAAGAAGACACAGCTGCTTCCCCCAAATGCAACTCAGACTCTGGGAGTAGCACGGCAGTAAACTACGATGCCCGTGATATCGGTGGGCAAGAAGACCTGCCGGAGTGGTCACCCTTGCCTGAAAGAAGCCCTTTGCAGAGTTGCGAAAGAACCCAACCTGCAGATGAACTCCAGAATGCGTCTCTTCAGAACATGGAGATGTGGCCAAGATGGAACCCCAGCTCCCCAGAGGCCTGCAAGGAGGTAGAAACTTGCAGCGGCCCTCAAAGGAACCAACACACAGCTGCTTCCCCCATAGGCAACTCGGAAACTGGGAGTTGCACGTCAGGAGAATATGATGTTGTTGTCATCGGTGGGCAAGAAGACCTGCAGGAGTTGTCACCCTTGGCTGAAAG
This sequence comes from Podarcis pityusensis, assembly GCF_964106645.2. NCBI lineage: Eukaryota > Metazoa > Chordata > Lepidosauria > Squamata > Lacertidae > Podarcis > Podarcis pityusensis. The sequence goes on from NC_138029.1 coordinate 108,132,492, forward strand.
AAGCCCTTTGCAGAGTTGTGAAAGAGCCCAAGCTGCAGATGAACTCCAGAATGCGTCTCTTCAGAACATGGAGGAGATGCCAAGATGGAAACGCAGCTCCCCAGGGGCCTTCAAGGAGGTAGAAACTTGCAGCGGCCCTCAAAGGAACCAACACACAGCTGCTTCCTCCAGTTTGCTCAGAAGTTCCCCAAAGGACTGTGAACCAGGAGAATGGAGCTTCTGCCTGCCATCCCAGACAACGTTCTCCTTAAAAGCCGAACCAGAGACTATCAGAAGTGCCACACTAGAGATGTTGACCACTGCTCCATCCAAGAAGGGGCCAAAAAAAGTGCTGGATAGGGAATGCAAAGGCAACTCGGAAACTGGGAGTTGCACGTCAGGAGAATATGATGTTGTTGTCATCGGTGAGCAAGAAGAGCTGCAGGAGTTGTCACCCTTGCCTGAAAGAAGCCCTGTGCAGAGTTGTGAAAGAGCCCAAGCTGCAGATGAACTCCAGAATGCATCTCTTCAGAACATGGAGATGTGGCCAAGATGGAACCCCAGCTCCCCAGAGGCCTGCAAGGAGGTAGAAACTTGCAGCGGCCCTCAAAGGAACCAACACACAGCTGCTTCCCCCAAATGCAACTCAGACTCTGGGAGTAGCACGGCAGGAAACTGCGATGCCCTTGATATTGTTGGGCAAGAAGACCTGCCGGAGTTGTCACCCTTGCCTGAAAGACGCCCTTTGCAGAGCTGCGAAAGAGCCCAAGCTGCAAATGAACTCCAGAATGCCCATCAGCAGCCCAAAGTGCAGCTGACACTGTCGGGAGAAGCAGGTAACACATCTCTGCAGATCTGCAAGAAGGAGAGAGGCAGTGATGAACCACAGACTCCGATGGCAGCAGAACCCCAAAGCCCAGCTTCTCGGGACGAGGGTGTTCCCAGGGAGTGGAAATCAGAGGAAACAGAGCCGAGGTATGAGTGCAGCTACTGCCACCTGTTGTTCGAGAACCAAGACCAGCTTGTGAGACACGAGAACGCACACAAGAGGAGGCCCTTTCTGTGCACTCACTGCGGGAAAGGCTTCCCTTCTGAACATGCCCGGACCGTCCACACGCGAATCCACACGGGGGAGAAGCCGTTCAAATGCCCCGACTGCGACTTTCGCTGCAGCGCGAGCTCCAACCTCAACAGGCACAGGAGAACCCACAGCCAGGAGAGTCCCCACCTTTGCGGGCTGTGCGGGCAGAGCTTCTGGTTCAGCCGCAGTCTCGCCGTGCACTGGCAGATGCACAGCGGGAAGGAGACGTACACCTGCGCCGACTGTGGGCAGATGTTCCTGCGCAAGAACTTGCTCATTCTGCACAGGAAGTACAAGCACCAGTCGGGAGCTGTGTAATTGGGCTGTTTGGTTGAGGGGCAGCCTCTCCCTTCTCCTGGAGAGGTCAGCTCCGAGGGCACCTGCTTGGCGCAACAGACCAACCTAAGCTGAGACTGCTATCGGCACACTTGCGTGCTGTAACTTTGGCTGCTGTTTTGATCAGGCTCCCAAGCAAACTCTTGCGACAGCCACACCCTGACTCAGAACTATGCTAGCTTGTTCCTTCTTGCATCTCTCCCAGTTGCACCAGGAACCTGGGGCGGGGCGGTTTGAGCCCCACAACCCTCTATATGGTGAAAGGACAGTGGAAGCCGATATGGGCCCGGCCCCTTGGCAAGATGATTAGGAGGGATATTTGCCTTCCTGAGCCTTGGCAGGCAGGCAGGGAGGAAAGAACGACTTTATCTCCAGTGGCTTTCCCATGTGTGCTTTCATCCCTTCCGATGCGTCCAAAATATCAAGCTTGCTTTGGCAGGTCTGCTGGGAAGGGGTATACAGATCCCTGCTCTGCCACTGATGGGCTTTTTTGGCCTGACCTTGTCTCTCACGTCATGCAGCCGTTGAGAAGGGATTCTGGGCTGAGAAATGCCACCCGCACTCCCATCTGCACTGTGACCACTATTCTGATCTGAAAGACATTTTTTTGCTCCTCCATAAAGTAAGACTGTTTTTTAAATCCAGCCTACGTCCTCCTTTGTCTGTATGTGACACAACTTGCCTGACCCGACTGTTGTCTGGTTGTTAGTTCTTGAAAATCTCTTGGTCCAAATTTTTAAATGTCGTTTTCCTGATAAGAACCCCCGCCGCTTCTGCACCAGCCACCCCTATCCATGGCACAAATAACCTCCGAAGTGGGAAGAGGGTATCTGAAAAAAATGACCGCCTCGCCCCGCCTCCAAGTTGGGGATTTATTCTGTGCGCTTTTGTTCTCCTACTTCATACATCCTGTGTTAAGAGCAAGGATAGAGGGGGGCTTTGGTCCTCCAGATGTTTGGTGGACTACAACTTCCATCACCCCTGACCATTGGCCATGCTGGCTGGGGCTGATGGGGAGTTGTAGTCCATTATCTGCCACAGAGCAAAGCTTGGTGAGACCGTACACCTTCTGCCCTTCCGACAAGAAATTCAGCCCTGATGGGCTCTCCCTTAATGGCCTTTTAACCCATGTGGATGTAGGAAAACACAGTTTCCGCCTGAATAAAAACCTGTTCCATACAGATCAGTGTCTTTGCCTCTGTCACACAAAAATACATCACAGGTTTATACTGTTGGTCCAGGGAAACTTAGGGAGCTACTTTGTGCTAAGTCAGACCATTAACCTGTCTGGCTTAGTATAGACTTTTGGGCAGGAATTTTTCCTGGATTGAACCAGACACCTGCCCTTTCTTTGTTGACATTCTGTCTTGAGAGCAAGCAGCTCAGCCACCTCAGCAAGTTCATATTCTGGCCATTATCAAGAGTCATATCTCATCTGTCCTTGGTAGTAAGAGGTATACAGTGCCTCAGATTCCAAGGCTGAATGCAGCCCTCTGCGTCCCCCTATCTGGCCCTCAGAATTCTCCCCAGGCCATACCCCTCACAGGTCTGTTTTTACTTATTTATTTCCTACATTTTTTTTACCACTCAACCAGTGAGGTTTTCTAGCTGACTGTACAATGTTATAACCGTGACATGGAAAATATACAGTTGTACCTTGGTTGACAAACGCTTTAGCAGTCAAATGTTTTTGCTCCTGAATGCCGCAAACCCGGAAGTGAGTGTTCCGGTTTGCGAATGTTCTTTGGAAGCTGAACATCCAGTGGGGCTTCCGCGGCTTCCAATTGGCTGCAGGAAGCTCCTGCGGCCAATTGGAAGCCACGCCTTGGAAGTCAAACATTTTGGAAGTTGAATGGACTTCCAGAACAGATTCCGTTCAACGTCCGAGGTACGACTGTAATACCTAAAGCAGAATAAAAAACTGTGGATAGCAGTGACGTAAAAGATCGAAGACATCCTAAAATGTTTATTTAGAAGCCTGGGAGCATAAAGCAAGTATTTTTACCTGTTTGCTGAAAAGGCCACATGTCATGGAGCCATCAGTGAAAAGGAGGCTGAGTGGAACATGGTCCAACCTTCATAATAATAATAATAATAATAAAATAATTTATTATTTATACCCCGTCCATCTGGCTGGGCTTCCCCAGCCACTCAAGAGACAGAGCAGTAGTATAAACTCAGTCATGCCTGTGTAGCCACTGCCACACACAAGCTTCTTTTAAGGTTAGATTTTTTAAAAATTAAAATTTTACAAAGCAGTCAAAAATTTTTAATGCTAATCCTTTTAAGTGTCAAAAACTGCTTTTTTAATGTAAAAAAAATTATTGATATAAACACATACAAAACACTGTAAAAGTGATGAACTGCACATAAGCTTTATGCTAGGTTAGATGGTTTGTCCATTTAGCCCAGTATTATGAACGCAAGAGATGAGGAACTCGCGGCCTTCCAAATGTTTTATTCACTGTGGTGTAGTGGTTAAGCGCGGTAGTCTCGTAATCTGGGGAACTGGGTTCGCTCCCCTGCTCCTCTACCTGCAGCTGCTGGGTGACCTTGGGCTAGTCACACTTCTTTGAAGTCTCTCAGCCCCACTCACCTCACAGAGTGTTTGTTGTGGGGGAGGAAGGGAAAGGAGAATGTTAGCCGCTTTGAGATTCCTTAGGGTAGTGATAAAGCGGGATATCAAATCCAAACTCTTCTTCTTCTTCTTCTTCTTCTTCTTCTTCTTCTTCTTCTTCTTCTTCTTCTTCAACTGAGCTTTCAGAATGAGAGAGAGGAATGTCAAAGGAGATAATAAGAAAAAATAGAGTGAAATAACAAGCCCCACTCCACCCTCTGCTGTGGGTCTAGAGCAGGCATACCCAACCTGCGGCCCTCCAGATGTTTTGGCCTACAACTCCCATGATCCTTAGCTAACAGGACCAGTGGTCAGGGATGATGGGAATTGTCGTCCAAAACATCTGGAGGGCTGAAGGTTGGGGATGCCTGGTCTAGAGCAGCATTCTCAGAGAAATGCATTACACCACGGTTGCTCATGAGAATGTGGCAGATGTCACATTCTGGTGGCCCTCCAGATGCTGATCGCCTCCAACGCTCATTAGCTGAGGTCAACTGTCAGGGATTATTGGCAGCTGTAGTCCAGCAACACCTGGAGTTCCACACAGGTTCCCCCATCCCTGGGTCAGATCTCCAGAGTCTCACCCTGAGGCCTCTCTTATTGCTTGCTACCTGATCCTTTTCCCTGGAGAGACCTAGGATCAAATTTGGGACCTTCTGTCTGCAGAGGATGTGCTAGTGTTGCAATATTTCGAAAAATGAAAAATCCGGACACAAATGTTGAGCTTTTCCAGGCAAAGTTTTGTTGACCAAAGTGATTCCCAATGGCCAAATCCCAACTATACGGCAACCCTAGCAATATACTCTGCCACTAAGGGCCCATCTGCACTCTACATTTAGAGCAGTACAATGTCACTTTAAAGAGTCATAACTTTCCCCAGGGAACTGTAGCGTGTGAAGGGTGCTGAGAGTCGTTAGGAGCCCTTCGCAGACCTACAATTCCCAGAGCGGATTAACAATCAGTCCCTCTTCCCAGGGAACTCTGGTTGGCAGGGGCTTCCCTGAATCCTGTAGCTGTCAGAGGAGGGAACAGAATAGTGGACTAGATGATATTAGATGTTTTTCTACTTTCCTGAGGGAGGGGGTGGAAAACCTCTAGCAACTCACCTGAAGATACTGGTATATATATTTTTTAACATCCCCAGAATGCATGATGGAGGCAAAACAAAGGTGCTTATTTACTACCACGAATAGGACCTAAAGCCAACAGGATAAAGAAAGCTTGGGCAAATCAGGAGAACTGGAGCCTAAAGTTTTTACACTTTCTCCCTGGCCCCTGATACTTAAAGACAGTATCAAAATTAATCCAGAGCCTCAGGTTACAAAAGGGAAGTTTTAAAAACTCGCTAATGGCTGATTCTTGAGGTTACCCTGAATTATTTTATGAAGAGCACAGAACAATAAGGAGGAAGACACCAGCCTTTCCTGCTTAGTTTGTCTTGCCTTTCAGCAGTTCTCTTTTGTTATTTAAGTAATCTCTACAGCCAGAAGATCTGGGGTCTTCAGACAGGCCAATGCATAGCCATTATGAGAAAGAGTACTTAACCCAGGAATGAGGCAGGTTTATCTCCAGCAGGGCAGTTAATGGAGGAATAATAGAACCACCACCACCAACAACAACAACAACTTGGCAACAACAACAACAACTTGGCCCTCAGGAGCTGAACTCCTGCAAAGAGTGAAAAACCTCCCTATCCAAACATTTCCAGCAAATTAGTTCTCTCCACATGTGGCTTGTCAGTGGAAGTGAATCAGGCTCCCAAATCTCTTTCTCCCTTACTCTATATTTTGTAGTCACCCACGATTATGAGATGAATCTGTAAATTGCCTTGAGTCCCGTCAGGGGCAAATATATAAAAATATTTGTTGTTGTTGTTACAATAGCTCCAGTGTGAAACTGCTGGGTTACAATTACGGTAATCAGGAAATTCTACTCTATTCCATCTGATAAAATGGACTCTGGGACCTGGGTTCAAATCCCTGCTCAGCCATGACCTTGGGCCAGCCAATCTCTCAGTCTCTAACCCTACCCCACCGGGTTGTTGTGAAGATAAAATGGAAAGGTGAGAACCATGTGCACTGCCTTGATCTCCTTGCAGGAGGGATATAAACATAGTAAATAAATAAATAGCCAATGGAAGTTTAAACTTGGTTCATCTTTAAAGCACCGCAAGATTCTTTGTCGGTTTTGCTCCAATTTTATTGTAATTGCAAATAAGTACCTTTGCCAATAGATGGCAGTATACATTTTTTCTTGGCACTTTGGTTGTCCAGTTCACAGGAATTGTCTGATAGTGCCTTCAAATTAAGGACCAATCAGTTTTTATTCTATAAATGGCCCGGGGAAGCAGCAGCCCTCTCTCCCATTGCTGCTTCTCTCACAACCCTTATTCAGAGGTTGCGTGTTTGCCACTTGTTTTGTTAAGCATTGTTAAAGGTAAAGGGACCTCTGACCGTTAGGTCTAGTCGCGGATGATTCTAGGGTTGTGCGCTCATCTCACTCTATAGTCCAAGGGAGCTGGCGTACAGCTTCCGGGTCATGTGGCCAGCATGACTAAGCCGCTTTTGGCAAACCAGAGCAGCGCACGGAAACGCCGTTTACCTTCCCGCCGGAGAACCTATTTATCTACTTGCACTTTGACATGCTTTTGAACTGCTAGGTTGGCAGGAGCTGGGACCGAGCAATGGGAGCTCATCCCATCGCGGGGATTTGAACTGCCAACCTTCTGATTGGCAAGCCCAAGAGGCTCAGTGGTTTAGACCAATAGAGTATTGTTATGATCTGCGAAAGCATCCCTTTCCCTCTCAAACTGTGGAACTCGCGTGCCCAGGAAGCAGCAACGGCCCCCCAACTTGGAAGGCTTTAAAAGGGGATTCATGGAGCGAAAGGCATCCATGGCTACTAGCCATGAAGGCTACGCTCTGCCTCTGGCATTGAGAGGCAGTAATGCTTCTATATTCCAGTTGCAGGAAAACACAGGAGGGGAGGGTGGTTTCCCACTGGTCGGCCACTGCAAGATCAGGATGCTGGCCAGGGCCAGATTTAGATTTCATGAGGCCCTAAGCTACTGAAGGTAATGGGGCCCTTTAAATGTCCAGCTGTCCTTTGTCAACAACAAATTGTCAAAAACAAATTGCCACTGTTTTTTTGTGTTGAATATATGCTATAGGGTAATTGATGGACCTAATAGGTATCTAAAGCCATTTGCACATAAGAAAATATGTATTTTATCAAAGTAATTGTTGAACTGCAATACAATTAAGAAGTATATTAATAGTACGTTTCCCAGTACGTTTCCGAGCACAATTCAAAGTGTTGGTGCTGACCTTTAAAGCCCTAAACGGCCTCGGTCCAGTATACCTGAAGGAGCGTCTCCACCTCCATCGTTCTACCCGGACACTGAGGTCCAGCACCGAGGGCCTTCTGGCGGTTCCCTCACTACGAGAAGCCAAGTTACAGGGAACCAGGCAGAGGGCCTTCTCGGTAGTGGCGCCCTCCCTGTGGAACGCCCTCCCACCAGATGTCAAAGAGAACAACAACTACCAGACTTTTAGAAGACATCTGAAGGCAGCCCTGTTTAGGGAAGCTTTTAATGTTTGATGTATCACTGTATTTTAATATTCTTTTGGAAGCCGCCCAGAGTGGCTGGGGAAACCCAGCCAGATGGGCGGGGTATAAATAATAAATTATTATTATTATTATTATTATTATTATTATTATTATTATAGTGAAATAATGATTAAGCTCTAACTTAAAATTATTCTTTATTCATAACAAACCTTAATAATGCAAACACATTGGCATTTGGCAAGAACAAAAGTTCCTTGAGAAACACAGTTTACAAAGACTGGTCTCTAGAAACTTGCTATAACATGAAATAATAGAGGTAAATATAGGATGCAAACTACTAATAATTATAAATAGCTTTATTAATATGAACTCAAGTGTTTTAACCTGTACAATGCAATTGTGGGATTTTCTTTTTGTTTTGTTATCTTATATTTTGTACATCCAGGTTTTTTTCCCTTTAAATTTTTTGGGGGGCCCCGACCTAAGCTATAGCTTGTTTAGCTTATACGTAAATCCGGCACTGACTGGCCTTGGCTGGGCCATTGGCCTGATCCAGCCGCATGCTTCCCAAATTCCAAAGCGCACTAAGCGATCGCAAAGCTCGGACGTGGGGGAAAACTCAGCGGCGGCGGTGCCTGCCACGCCCCCTTAAGCACCTCCACCCGAAAGGGCGGGGCTAACAGGAGGCCCCGCCCACCTCCCCAAATCCCACCCTGTTTCCCAGGGATCCTTTTGTGCTTTCCAAACTGCGGCCATGTCCGATCTGGGAGGCCTTCGGGGCGCGCTCTCTTGCCCCGTGTGCCTGGACCTTTTCCGGGACCCGGTGATGGTGTCCGGCTGCGGCCACAACCTGTGCCGGGCCTGCGTGAGCCGCTGCTGGGGGCAGCTGGAGAGGAGCCTGCGCTGCCCGCTCTGCCGGCAGCTGCTCCCGCTGCATCGCCTGCTGCAGCCCTGCCCGCTTTTGGGCAGCCTGGCGGAGCGCCTCCGGAGCCCCCGCCGCGGCCCCCCTCTGCCGCCTCTGGAGGGAGAGAGACCCCCCGCTTGCGTGGACGGAGGATCGTCGTCCAGCATTGCGCCTGGTTCGGCCTCGATCGTGGGAACGGCGGCGGGGGTGTTTGGGGGAATGTCTGTGAGCAGGAAAGATACTCCGGGATGGGGTGGGTGGAAGCTGCGTGGCGGGGTTTAAGAAACCTCGGTGGTCCTGCGGGGCGGGGGGGGGGGCGGTTGTGGGGGTTGAGGTCTGCCTCTTGCTTCCAGCCTTTGGACCCTAGCTGTCAACTTTTCCCTTTTCTTGCGAGGAATCCTATTCGGAATAAGGAAATTCCCCTTTAAAAAAGGGGAAAGTTGACAGCTGTGCTTTGGACGTGTCTGTGTTGAAGCTGGGAAGCGGCTGCAGTCGCCAGGATCTCAAAAGCTTCCAGCTGTCGTTGAAAAGAAACAGAAAAAGCACGCGTCTAGATGTCTATAATGGTATTTGTTTCTTTGGGGGGGGGGTATCCGGGTCACTTGGCAATGAAGTGTCCTGAGCCATAAAACAAAAGAACAATGGCTTTGCTCTGTCTCCCGCTGTCAGAGGCAGTATACTGGGAATTGCAAGCGGGAAGAACGGCTGCTGTTCTCCCCAGGTCTGTTTGCTGGCTTCCAAGAGGCTTGGCCCCTGTGAGGGCAGACTCCTGGACCAGATAAGCCAGGCATAGGCAAACGCGGCCCTCCAGATGTTTTGGGACTACAACTCCCATCATCCCTAGCTAACAGTGGTCAGGGATGATGGGAATTGTAGTCCCAAAACATCTGGTGGGCCGAGTTTGCCTATGCCTGAGATAAGCTCTTGGCCTCAACCTGCCAGGGTTTTCAAAATTCTGTTTTGGCTCTGATTTTTGCTGAAAAACTGGGCAGCATTTTAAGCCAGCAGCAATATTGTCATTATGTGTTGTTTTTTAAAAAATAAAATGCAAAGACATTATTGGGTTAAGGGAACAAATAACCTTGCCTTGCTGGTATCCATCACTGTGATCAGAGTCTATACATAAGCAAATGTCTGGAGGAGCTTTGGGTGATTGATGCTTTTACCTGCCATGGGGAACTCCTTCTTCACAACATCCTGGGCTTCCCCTACCTATTGCTTATTAAGATGCCTCTGAGCTGTAAGCTGCAGCCTGATCCACACAAGCCTTGGCTAATGCTAACCTTACATGTCTGGTCAGATGTAAATTGTTTTGCTTTCAATAGGGATTCCTTTCAGATAAGTGTGCCTAGCAAGGGAGCTGAACTGTGGCTCTCCAGGTGTTATTGGACTCCAACTTCCATCATCGCCGACCCTTGGCTATGCTAGCTGGGGCTGATGGGAGTTGAAGTCCGACAATGTCTGGAGGACTACTGGTTCTTCATCTCTGGTTTATAGTGTTGCAGCCAGAATGGTGGTCCCCTGAGCAGTGGCAAACAGGTCCAAGGATCACCACAAACTGCTGGAATTTATTTAAAAATCATGCCCTGCTTTTCATGTGCCTGTCAAAGCAGCTTACAAATAATTAAATAAGCAAAACATGCAATGTGCAAAATTTAAAGCATCAGAGAATTAGAATAGAATTCATGGTCTTGGCCTGTAAAGCGAGATGAGCGTCGCAACCCCAGAGTCGTTCGCGACTGGACTTAACAGTCAGGGATCCCTTTACCTTGACATTGAAGGAACAATTTCTCATTGACATGGGAACCACTCATCAGGCTCCCGCAGATGATCTATGAAACGTCTTATAGCCAGGGTTGCTACGTGACCAGAGAAATAAAACCGCCTAGCCTGCTCCTCCGCTGATAACAGCACCCTGAACATTCGAAATCAGCAGAGATTTGCTGAAGACGTGAGAGCACGGCGTGGTGTTGAGAGTTGGCAGCGCGTTGTGCAGCTGTTCACAAAAATAACCACATCTGTCTTTCAGGGTAAGCTGGTGGTGGACCAGTCTGGTCTGAAACTGGAGAGGGAAGGCAGCACCATTGAAGAGAAGCAGAGAGAGGAGCTGCTGGTAGGTATTTCAAATGAGATTTGCAAGTAGGATAGCCAGAGGCAAAAACGTCACTTGCACGACAAATTTCCTCTTCTGTACAGCAATTAACGGTGCGGAAGGCACAACCGCTTTTGCATTTGGCCACCCTTGGTGAATTCTATACAGTCACACCTCGGGTTACAGATGCTTCAGGTTGTGTTTTTTTGGGTTACGGTCCGCCAAAACCCGGAAGAACCGGAACAGGGTTTCGGCGGTCGCACATGTGCAGAAGCGCTAAATTGCACTTTGCGCATGCACAGAAGCATAGACTCATAGAATCATAGAGTTGGAAGAGACCACAAGGGCCATCGAGTCCAACCCCCTGCCAAGCAGGAAACACCATCAGAGCACTCCTGACATATGGTTGAAGCACCGAATTGCAACCGGCGCATGCGCAGACGCGCTGCTGCAAGTTGCGAACGCTGCTGGTTGCAAACATGCACAGATCACGTTCGCAACCCGAGTGTTCACTGTATACACACACACACACACACACACACACACACACACACCAGTGTTCTTTCAAGGAACTCAGGGAAGTGTGCAATTCCCCTCCATCTCTTGCCCACCTCACAACAACCCTGTGAGGTAGGTTAGGCTGAGAGATGGAGACTGGCTCAAGGTCTCCCAATGAACTCCGTGGCTCTGAGAGGGCGTTTGGACCTGTCTTTGTCCTGATGCTCTAACTCAGAGACAGGGAGCCTGGGGCTCTGGGTGTTCATCGTTAGGAGCTGGAGCCGGGAGTGGGTCAGCAATAAATGAACAGTAGTGAGGACACGGGTGGCGCTGTGGGTTAAACCACAGAGCCTAGGACGTGCCGATCAGAAGGTCGGCAGTTCGAATCCCCGTGAAGGGGTGAGCTCCGGTTGCTCGGTCCCTGCTCCTGCCAACCTAGCAGTTCGAAAGCACATCAAAGTGCAAGTAGATAAATAGGTACCGCTCCAGCGGGAAGGTAAATGGCATTTCCATGCGCTGCTCTGGTTCGCCAGAAGCAGCTTGGTCATGCTGGCCACATGACCCGGAAGCTGTACGCCGGCTCACTCGGCCAATGAAGCAAGATGAGCGCCGCAACCCCAGAGTCGGCCACGACTGGACCTAATGGTCAGGGGTCCCTTTACCTTTACCTTTAGTGTCAGTGGAGTCAACCCTTTATTCAAAGAAACCAAAACAGCACAGGCCTAGCAGCAACTCTTCCCAGTAGACCTTTCCTGAATGAGTTGCGAGGTTCTGATTCTGAACTGCTGTCTGCCACAGCCTCTTCTTGCTCACTGAATCCTGTTGCCCCTTCAGCTTCTGACACCACCATCTCCCGGTTTGCTCCCTCTTCGCCCCCATTGTCACCACTCCCCTGGCTCTTAGTCTTCTTCCCCTGGGGGTTCCCCGGCAGGTGCCTCTCACCACTCTTCTGTATCCAGCCAGTCCATCACAGCTCCCCACACCATCTCTGACCATTGGCCATGCTGGCTGCATCCAGTAGATCTTTCCTGTTCCACCTGAACAGCTCCCGGTTCCCCATCTCTGCTGGCTGTTGCATGTTGCAGGTAGAAATTTAGCCTGGGGAGTTTCCCCGCAGTTTAACTGTGGGTTAGGAGGAGCCTTGCCTACTGAATTCTTGCTTGCCAGGCAGCTGTTGAAAGGCCTGAGAGCTGCGCCGGGGAATGCTGCCTTGGCGATTCTTCCAGGAACTCTCCTTTGCCACACGCTCGATTTGTTTTGCTTGATCCTGTCTCTGCAGAAGCAGGCGGAAGTGGAAGGACAGCAGCTTACCCAGCAATGGAAGGAGCTGCGTGGCTTTTTGGAGGAGCAGGAGAGGCATTTGCGGAACCATTGGGAAGAACTCAAGAGAGACATCGCCCAGGGAACCCCCAAAACGCTCAGTGAGGATCCTCTGCAGCAGGAACCATACAGGGAGCGCGGCCAAGTGTCGCCTGTAAGTTCTGCAACAGGGCTGGGGAACCCGGGGCTAAAGCGCCAACCAGGTGCTTTTTCCTGGTTGAAACATGCTGGTGATTTAAATAATAATACTATAATTGTGTTTGTGTTTTATAACGTCTGAATGTAGCATGGGTGCCTCATTCAATTCGGAAGCTGGTTCCTACTTTTAGTAGAGCTGTTGTACTTTTAACAGTGGCCCAGTGATTGCCATTTTTGGTAACGGTCCATATTTGTGGCTTTGCAGTAATAATAATCATAGTAGTAGTAGTAGTAGTAATAATAAATTTTTATATCCCAGACACTCTGGGCAGCTCCCAACAGATGATGATGATGATTAATAAAGCCATCAAACATTAAAAACTTCCCTAAACAGGGCTACCTTCAGATGTTTTCTAAAAGTCAGATAGTTGTTTGTTTCCTTGACATCTAATGGGAGGGTGTTCCACAGGGTGGGTGCCACTACCAAGAAGGCCCTCTGCCTGGTTCCCTGTAACTGTGCTTCTCATAGTGAGGGAACTGCCAGAAGGCCCTCAGAGCTGGACCTCAGTGTCCGGGCTGAACGATGGAGGTGTAGACGCTCCTTCAGGTATACTGAACCGAGGCCGTTTAGGGGTTTAGTTCAGTTCCAGCTGAAAAAAGCCCTGTCAGCAGCACCAACACTTTGAATTGTGCTCGGAAACGTACTGGGAGCCAATGTAGTTCTTTCAGGACTGGTCTTATATGGCCTCGGCAGCCACTCCCAGTCACCAGTCTAGCTGCCGCATTCTGGTAGGTATGCTTCCCTGACTCACGTGCGCATAAACCTCTTTTTATCTTTCCTTTTAGGGTGTTGGAAGAACAAGGAGCAGGTAAATATTGGCCCCTTCCCTCTGCATCTCTGCTGGGTTTGTAACAAGCAGAGAAATGGAAGTTGGGTTTTGGGATCATCTCTCATCTTCCTCACCTTTCAGCATGGAAGATGGCATGTTGAAGACAGACCTCACTGTAGCAGGGCTAAAGCAGAGACTCAGCAACTTCTCCAGGAAACGGGCCATCCTGCAGGAGGCGCTGCTGCGATTCAAAGGTAAACAGGAGTCTTGCTACAGCACTGCCTCATGGGACTTGTGTTATTTGCAAGATACCAGTAGCCGTGTGGGTGGGGTTGATTTTTGTGGCTTTTTGAGTCTGCCAGCATGGTGCTCTTTAGATGTTGTTGGGCTACAACTCTCCTCATCTCTAATATTCCAAATGTTAAAAAAACACACGAAAAACCTAGTTTGCTGGGCAGCTTGAGGGTTATTTTCTGAAAAGCTCTGCTGGGAGCGTTGCGTTATGAGCTGATATGGTTTGCCCACCATGCTAAGCCACAGATCACTTGTTTCTCCAAAGTTAGGTTTGTCTCCAGCTGCTTTCGCCTCGTTTCTTTGTGGTTTGGTGAGCGCCAGCAGCTGGTGTGGTGAATCAAACCATGGTTAAGGGACTGTGCTGGGTTTATACATAACACCAAGCTTTACAAACTTACAAACTTGGCTTTGTCTTTACTAACAGCAAACCTTTGTTTCAGACTGGTTTGTTGACAGTAAACAAACCATAGCTAGGGCTGGGTTCATACATATCGCTAAGCCATGGTTCATGTAACCATGGTTTAATAAAATATGGTTTAGTATTGTGTGTGAACCAGGCAGACCGACTTCTGAACAAACACATGAGATTGTGCTGCTGAATTCACATCCCAGCCCTTGGTTCCATTCTTGACTCCTCTTACAGAAAGATCCAATCTCAGTTGCCTAGATCAGCAGACCACAAGGATTGTTTTGTCTCGTAAATTATAGCAATCATTTACCACCCCATCTATTGTGAGAGTTTAATTCTCCTCCCTCCTTGACTATGCATCTCTCTCCCCCCCCCCGAAGTAAGTCCTTACTGAGCTCAATGGGGCTTTCTCTCAAGGAAGCGAGTTTCGATTACAACCTTATTTTTTTCTTCCTCCAGAGAATCTCTGCGTGGAAGTAGATGGAGACATAGGTATGTGACAATGGCTGTCTCTGGGGCATTAGATGACATGAAAGAACACTGCTGAATGAAGAGGTTGATCTTGCTGTACAGTGGTACCTCGGGTTACATACGCTTCAGGTTACATATGCTTCAGGTTACAGACTCCACTAACCCAGAAATATTACCTCGGGTTAAGAACTTTGCTTCAGGATGAGAACAGAAATCATGCTCCGGTGGCGCAGCGGCAGCAGGAGGCCCCATTAGCTAAAGTGGTGCTTCAGGTTAAGAACAGTTTCAGGTTAAGAACAGACTTCCAGAACGAATTAAATACTTAACCCGAGGTACCACTGTACATAATATATTTTCCAATTTGATCTGTGTTGCTCCTTTACGCCTTTGAAATGGCAACTGCTGAATCCCTGACTTTTGCTTGTCTTAAATTCTGCATGCTCTGAAGGGACAAAATACAGTGGTACCTCGGGTTACATACGCTTCAGGTTACAGACTCTGCTAACCCAGAAAAAGTGCTTCAGGTTAAGAACTTTGCTTCAGGATGAGAACAGAAATTGTGCTCCGGTGGCAGGGCGGCAGCAGGAGGCCCCATTAGCTAAAGTGGTGCTCCAGGTTAAGAACAGTTTCAGGTTAAGTTCGGACCTCCGGAACGAATTAAATACTTAACCTAAGGTACCACTGTAATGGAAATGCAGGGGAGATAGGTGTATGTACAGTGGTACCTCTGGTTGCGAACGGGATCCGTTCCAGAGCCTCGTTCGCAACATGAGCAGAACGCAACCCGCATCTGCGTGGGTCACGATTCGCCACTTCTGTGCATGCGCGTGACGTCAATTTGAGCGTCTGCGCATGCACGAGCAGCGAAACCCGGAAGTAACCCTTTTCGGTACTTCCGGGTCGCCGCGGGACGCAACCTGAAAAGACGTAACCTGAACTGAACGTAACAAGAGGTATGACTATACTAGAGGCGCAAAAGGATATGTGCTTTTAAAATAGTGATATTCTGAGTGCGCACGCCAACCTCTTTTTCTGTCTTCAAGGGGGATATATATAGGTTAGATCTTTCTCTCCCCACTGTAGTATAGAAGGGTGGGTGGTCCACATCTTCGTTTTGGATGCTTACCCCTATTCCTGTTCCGCTGTTGTGTGTATGTTTATATAATTTGTGGAAGGCGTTTTGCACTGTACAGTGGTACCTCAGGTTACATACGCTTCAGGTTACAGACTCCGCTAACCCAGAAATATTACCTCAGGTTAAGAACTTTGCTTCAGGATAAGAACAGAAATCGGGCTCTGGCGGTGCGGCAGCAGGAGGAGGCCCCGTTAGCTAAAGTGCTGCTTCAGGTTAAGAACAGTTTCAGGTTAAGAACGGACCTCTGGAACAAATTAAGTACTTAACCTGAGGCACCACTGTATTCTGCTTTCTCTCCTCTTTTCCCCACCCCCACTATGAAAGCAGGCGGGGGAGGGGCAGGAAGGTTGAGCTGGCATTTGAACTTGAAATGTAAAAAATGGTGTCCCAGATATGTGTCCCAAATTTCATTCCCACCCATTGATGTTCAGGGGAGCTGAGGAATTGCAAGCAAACAGAATTCCCAGTGGAATATTCCAAGCAAAGGCTTGTCTTCACTTGGCTAGCCATGTTGCTTCCTCTTCCTAGGCCTCTGGGCTGAATAAAATGCCTGCCCCATGTCTATAGAGTTAGAGCCCAAGAATGATTACGATTTATTTCTTCTCCTATGGACCAGATTCTCACACTTTACGCTTCTTGCTCAAGCAGGCTACAGAACAACACCCTCACTTCAGTCCGTGCCGATCCACCCACCCCAGGAAAACAGAAGCAAAAAATCTGCAGCGGACATGATCCAGGTATCTGGTTTTTGGAGAGCAGCAAGCATTAGGAACCTGGGAAGTCGGATCCCTTGGTCCATCTAGATTAGTCTTGTCAACACTGGCTGGCAGCAACTCCCCAGCCCCGCATGAAGATGAACCTAGGATTGAACCTAGGACCTTGACCATACAAACCAGATCCTCTACCACTGAGCTAAGACCCTTCCTTATTAAATGTTGCTTAACCTTTCTCTCTGTTTCCAAAGTTCAGAGGTGAGTGTGGATCCTTATACAGTGGTACCTTGGTTCTCAAACGCCTTGGTACTCAAGAAACTTGGAACCCAAACACTGCAAACCCGGAAGTAGGTGTTCCAGTTTGCGAACCTTTTTCGGAAGCCGAACGTGCTCCGTTTTGAGTGTTACGCTTCCGATTTGAGTGCCACACTTCCATTTTGAGAGTTACACTGAGGTCTGTCTGTTTTTGCTATTTATTTTGCATTTTTGTTCTTGTGGCTCTTATTTTTTTGTGATTGTGTGGAACCCAGTTCAGCTACTGATTGATTGATTGTGTGACTGCAGTACATTGTTTATTGCTTTCATTTTATGGATCAGTGGCCTTGTTAGATAGTAAGATTCATGGTTAAATTGCTGTTTTTAAAAGTCTGGAATGGATTAATCCATTTTGCATTACTTTCTATGGGAAAGCACGCCTTGGTTTTGGAACGCTTTGGTTTTGGAATGGACCTCCGGAATTGATTAAGTTTGAGAACCAAGGTACCACTGTATAGGAAAAAAAACAGCATCATCCACACAAGTAGGGATGTATCTGCAGGTTAAGGAGAACCCCAAGGTTGGCAGAAGTACAACAAAAGATCTGTAAAAGGAGAGAGCTTCACAAAACCATTGAGAAGGAAGTGTTCTCAGTGAACACAGAATGCATCATCAACATTATTATTATTATTATTATTATGATTATGATTATTATTATTATTCCACCCATCTGGCTGTTTTGCCCCAGCCATTCCAGGCAGCTCCCAACAAATTAATACACAGTAAAACATCAAACATTTAAAAAATCCCTATACAGTACAGGGCTGCCTTCAGATGTCTTCTAAAAGTCGGATAGTTGTTTTTTTCCTTGACATCAGATCGGAGGGTGTTCCACAGGGCGGGCGCCACTACCGAGAAGGCCCTGACTTCTGATGGGGAAACTGAAAACCACGGGGAATGGAATGGAGTATCGCTAGAACTTGTGGACATCCAATGATTGTTGGAGGAGTCAGGATAAATTAAAGAAAGTACTTCTTCATGCATCGCATACTGAAACTGTGGAACTCAATGCTCCAGGAGGCAGTGATGGCCCCCACTTGGATGGCTTTGAAAGAGGATTGGAGAAAATCATGGAGGAGAGTGCTCTCGATGGCTTCTAACCCTGATGGCTATGCTCTGCCTCTTTGGTCAGAGGCATCAATGCTTCTGAATTGCTGGAAACCACAGGAAGGAAGAGGGCTCTTGTGTTCAAATCCTGATTTTTTTTTTAAAACATAATTTTTATTGAATTTTTTCATGTTTCATTTAGTTCAATACACATATTCACAACTTATATTATTTGCTCAAAATGAGAGACTTCCTTCTATCTCTCTTTCTGACATCCCTATAATCTATAGCATATTTTTCACATTCCCGTAATCATTTCTTTATCCTATAATCACCTTGAAATATCACATTCTTGTTTACAAATCAACATCTTAATTTCACATTACAAAACATTTCAAGTTAGTGCGACAAACGTTTTTAAATGAGTACAATTTTCTTTCAGGGAATTAATAAATTTGCTCCAGTCCTTTTGATATCTTTCTTCGGGCCGATTCCTAATTCTCTCCGTCAGCTTCGCCAACTCCACAAATTTTACCATTTTTATTCTCCAGTCTTCCAATGTAGGGAGTTCTTGCTGCTTCCACCTTTGAGCCAGGAGGATTCTCGCTGCCGTTGTGGCGTACATAAATAAATTTACATCTTTTTTATAAATTTCTTCATCAATTAGCCCTAATAGGAATGCCTCTGGTTTTTTACAGAAGTTATATTTTAGTATCTTTTTTAATTCATTGTAGATAATATCCCAAAAAGCCTTAACCTTAGCACAGGACCACCACATATGTAGGAAGTTCCCTTCCTTCACCTTACATTTCCAACATAATTTGTCCTGGCACCTATACATTTTGGGCAGCTTAGGGTGATGTACCAACGGTAGTGTTCGAATCCTGCTTGCTGGTTTGCCACAGGCATGTGGGCAGCCGCTGTAGGAATAGGATTCTGGACTAAATAATAATACCTTTATTGTCATTGTACAACCTGTGTACAATGAAATTAAACGAGCCCCCTGCCCACTCAATCTCTTATCAAACAACACACCACCTCGCAAGTCAGTTTCACTACGTTTTTCATTCAACAGCCTAACAGCCCACGGATAGAAGCCATTTTTTAGCCTGTTGGTACGGCTGGTTATACTTCTATATCTCCTGCCCGAGGGTAGAAGATTAAAGAGGTGATGGCCAGGGTGTGAGTCATCCCTAAGAATTTTTCTCGCTCTCCTAAGGCAACAATCCTTTCGATGTCATCTAGCGGACTCAAGGGACAGCCCATGATATCATGTGCTGTATTCACCACCCTCTGTAGAGACTTTCTGTCCGTGGCTCTCAGGCCAGCATACCACACTGTGATACAATATGAAAGGACACTTTTCTATTGTGGACCAGTAGAAGGAGCTCATCAGTTGTTGTATCTACGGGACCGCCTCTCCTGGTATGCCCCGCCGAGGACCATAAGGTCTGTGAATAACCATAGTTTAGAGGTCCCGGGCCCTAAGGAAGTCAGACTATCCTCCACCAGGGCCAGGGCCTTTCAGTAATGGCTCCGACCTGGTGGAATGCTCTGTCCCATGAGACTAGGGCCCTGCGGGATTTAACCCCCTTCCGTCAGGCCTGTAAGACAGAGCTATTCCGCCTGGCCTTTAATTTGAATTCAGCCTGATCTTTTATTTCCCTTCTCTTCCTTCCCCCTCCCCTTTTATGAAGATCACCCACTCTGAGACCCCACAGCTAATTCTCCCCTGGTCTCCTTGCTGGCCCAAGTAGGACCAATTCAGCCAGCTAGCCATGGGGATTATCTAATTGATTTTTGATTTTTATTGTTATTCATGTTTTTATACTGTATTTTATGCTGCTTTTATAATTAAGTGTTTTAAATTTGTTGTTAGCCGCCCTGAGCCTGGTTTTTGAACCGGGAAGGGCGGGTTATAAATAAAAATTTATTATTATTATTGTTTAACATTCCTTCTCAAGACCCTGAGGAAATGGAGTCTCCTTTGGGCCTTTCTGACCACCTGAGTTACGTTGATTTTCCAAGTGGGGTCCTCACTGAGGTAAACTCCCAGGAATTTAAAGGAGCTATGAGACTGATTCCGCAGAGTTCTTATGTTCTTAAAGCAGGGTCAGTGGGGGACAGCGTCAAGGGCCAAATAAAGAGATTTGGGGGCCACGGTTGCGCCCCCCCAGGCCAGTCTGAAATTTCCCATCCCTGTTCTTGGTGTTTCAGGAGTTGACAGCCTGCAAGAGAACTGCAGTACATTCAGAGGAGTTGCCGGTGGACTCGCCCCTCACAACTGCTGCCATCGCCAGGACCATCAAGGAAGAGGAAGAGGAAGCTGGCATCCCTTCAGGTAGGAGCCCCAGACCCCACTTGTTTCACTGAGGTGGGGTTTGGGTACTCCAACTCCCATCAGCATCAGGGCCAGTGACCCGGGATGATGGGAGTTTGAGTCCAGCAACAATTAGGGAACACATTGTTTGGTACAATTTGATGGTTATCCAAGTTCATTTTTCTCCTTGTTCATCCCCTGGCTTCCTTGTGCACTTTTCATTCCAGCAGGCGTTATGCTGTTGGGCGGAATCAAGGAAGAGAACCCGCAGCAGAACGGCCACGAGCCGGCGGAACTCCCCGCCACAAGACCGCTGCGCTCAGAATGCAGCGCTCCCCAGAGTCGTGAGTGGGTGGGTACAGGCCAAGCCGCCTTTGCGACAGGAAGGCGGCAAGGAACTAATCCGGCGACGGGCGCGGGCCAGCCTGCGTGGCCCAAGGGAGGCCGCGCGAAGGCAGCCGCCCAGAAGAGGAAAGAGAAGTGCTTCCCGTGCCCCGAATGCGGAAAGACCTTCCGGCAGTTTGGGGTCCTGATCACCCACCACCGGCTGCACACGGGCGAGAAGCCCTACAGCTGCACGTACTGCGCCAAGCGCTTCAGCGATTACTCCAACCTGATCGCGCACCAGAGGACCCACACCGGGGAGAAGCCCTACCGGTGCGCCGACTGCGGGAAAAGCTTCACCCGCAGCACCACCCTCACCATTCACCAGAGGGGCCACACGCGGGAGAAGCCCTATCCCTGCCCCCAGTGCGGAAAGCGCTTCAGCCGGTCCTCGAACCTCACCATCCACCAGAGGACTCATGCAGGGGCGATGGGGAAGAAGCCACGGACTTGAGATAAGGGGCGGGGCGGGGCGAATGCTGACCGTTGCCTCGATCCAGTAGAGCTCGGGGGATTTTGAAAAAATCAATAAAATGGGTCAAATGTTGAAAACAGCGCTGGTCTTCTGTGCCAGGAGATATCAGGCACTCATTCATGATCCATTGCTTGTCCTTATTAAATACCGTATTTTTTGCTCTATAAGACTCACTTTTTCCCTCCCAAAAAGTAAGGGGAAATGTGTGTGCGTCTTATGGAGCAAATGCAGGCTGCGCAGCTATCACAGAAGCCAGAACAGCAAGAGGGGGTTGCTGCTTTCACTGCGCAGCAATCCCTCTTGCTGTTCTGGCTTCTGAGATTCAGAATATTTTTTTTCTTGTTTTCCTCCTCCAAAAACTAGGTGCGTCTTGTGGTCTGTTGCGTCTTATAGAGCGCAAAATACGGTAAGTTGGAATGAAGATGCAGGAGGCTTTTAATCTCAGGGCTGTGGGTTCAAGCCCCACGTTGGGCAAAAGATTCCTGCATCGCAGGGGGTTGAGCTAGATGACCCTTGTGGTCCCTTCCAGCACTAAAAAATTATGATTTTATAAAGCAACTTTACCAAGAAGATTCATGATAAGGGTTTAATTTTAATTTAATCATTTTTTCAATACAAACAACAACCACAAAAGACACATACAACAAAAACCATAATAACACAATTTGACAATTCAGATTTAAACACTGATATACCTAGGACTACACCTTTTTAACAAAATTTCCCCACCTCTCCTCCCCCTACTTCCCAGCACTGTCTGCCTTATCGCTTAAATATTCCTTCCAGATTTCTTCATATTTATCCATTGATGATAAGGGTTTTATTATTATACAGAGAATAAGGTAGAATCAAGTCTTTATTATTATTATTATTATGAAATAAATGTATATACTGCCCTATGCCTGCAGGTGATCATCACCATCATTTTATTTGTATGCCACCTTTCCATAGTTAAAACAATGCTCAAGGTGGCTTAAAACATTTCAAGATTTACATAATTACCAACATAACAAAAAAAGTCATAAGCAGTAACTAAAACACATCAAAAAGTACACAACCAAATGGAAAACAATTTCCACATGAATCATAAAATCTAAAACTAAGAATACAGCATTAATATCAATCACAATTTGAAATGACATACATAAAAAATAAAAGCAATTTGAAAAAACAGAAACTCGGCCCTCTCTGCCCAGCAGCAGCAGCCCCAAGCCAGGTGGAGAGAAGCAGGGCAGGGCCCTTCAGGTCTACAGTGGTACCTCGGGTTAAGAACTTAATTTGTTCCGGAGGTCCGTTCTTAACCTGAAACTGTTCTTAACCTGAAGCACCACTTTAGCCAATGGGGCCTCCTGTTGCCGCAGCGCCGCCATTGTGCAATTTCTGCTCTCATCCTAAAGCAAAGTTCTTAACCCAAGGTACTATTTCTGGGTGAGCGGAGTCTGTAACCTGAGGTACCACTGTATAGGGAAGCTGTTCATTCTCACCACACTGAAAACTCAAAGTGGGGGATGATTATATTTAGAAGTAGTTGGATCTTCATAAATGGATTTTCAAGACAAATTTGCTACGGATTTTTCTCCTAAGCGTGCAAGTTGTCTGGAGGGGAGAGGGGACAAAAAAGCTTATCTTAAATCTTGCCACTAGAAAGGAAAGCGGAAATGGATGGGGGCTGTTTCGGCTTTCAAAACACGGCCCCTGAGTTCGGAGTCTAGAGGGACCGTTTCTCCTGTCAAAAGTGAGGGACAATAATTAGGGGGGCTGCAACAGTGGGGCAGCCTACCTGTCAATCAGGACAGAGGTGAAGACAGGAGGGGATGTCTAGGGCAGCTGGCAAGCTGGCAATGGCTGCCTCTAACTGAATCAACATGAATGACATGGGTCTAGTTTAGTGCAGAGGTTTTTTGCTCTTTCTTGCTTTTGGGCCTGGGCAGATAAGCAAGGGGTGGGCCCCCTTTGCCCCTTTCCGTTGGCGGCTGGGGCTAAAGAAGGGCCGGAGGGGGCCACAGAAGGTCCCGATGTACGTGTAGATGTGGGTTCTCTCGGTCACATTGTAAAAGGAAACTTCCCCTTCGGAATAGTCCAGGAAAACTCCCACCCGCTTTGGCCTTGTGTTCACGGGAAGCAGCGTAGGGCAGGAAATCAAGGCCTTGTACTGGTCTCCCTTCCGAAGCCACAGCCTCCAGTACCCACTTAGCGGGGAGAAAATGATTCGCTGCCCCTTCCTGCTCACCGATTCCCTACAAACCCCCAGGTCCCATTCTGGGCTGTCTCCCACTTCCACCTCCCAGTAGTGTCTCCCGGAGGTGAACACCTCGGAGCCCAGAACGAGGACATAGGTGTCAAATCTCTCTGTGTTGTTGTCATCCTGAGGCTGCAGCTGCCAGGATCCTCTGTATTCCACGCTTTTCCTGTCTGTGGAGAGCAGAAGACTTGGGTGCGCTGTGGTTGGATCCAGAGACACGTCCACTAGAGGGTGGAGAGAGAGAGAGATAGGAAAAGGGGACAGGGGACAGGCACAAAACCCGTAACAAGAACTGCTGGATACGATCCTAAGGGGTCTTCTACTCCAGCCCCAAACCCTAAACCTGGTGCCCTCCATCTGCTGTTTAGGCTTCCTCTATTTATTTATTTTGGGACGCGGGTGGCGCTGTGGTCTAAACCGCTGAGCCTCTTAGGCTTGCCGATCAGAAGGTCGGTTGCTCGGTCCCTGCTCCTGCCAACCTAGCAGTTCGAAAGCACGTCAAAGTGCAAGTAGATAAATAGGTACCGCTCCGGCGGGAAGGTAAATGGTGTTTCCGTGCGCTGCTCTGGTTCGTCAGAAGCAGCTTAGTCATTCTGGCCACATGACCTGGAAAAACTGTCTGCGGACAAATGTTGGCTCCCTCAGCCAGTAAAGCGAGATGAGCGCCGCAACCCCAGAGTCGTTTGCGACTGGACATAACTGTCAAGGGGTCCTTTACCTTTTATATATTTATTTATTTTATCATTACACACACACACAAACAGACACACACACACACACACACACACACATTTATTTTATCATTACACACACACACACACACATATATATATACACACACACACACACACAGTGGTACCTTAGGATGCAACGGGATCTGTTCCGGAGCCCTGTTCGCATCCTGAATGGAACGTAAGATGCGACGGCGCGTCTGCGCGTTGCATTTTGCCGCTTCCGCACATGCGCGTGATACCATTTTGAGCGTCTGCACATGCGCAAGCGACAAAACCCGGAAGTAACGCACTCTGTTACTTCCGGGTTGCCGCGGAGCACAACCCGAAAGCGCTCAACCTGAAGCACATTCAACCCAAGGTATGGCTATATCTCAACATATTCTCCAAGGAACTCAAGGTTGTGTATGTGGTTCTCCTTGCCCTCGCCATTTTATCCTCGCAGCAACCCTGTGCGTAGGTTTTAGGCGGCGAGCTGGTGACTGGGCCAAGGCCACCCATTGAGCTTCAGGGCCAAGCAAGGATTGGAACCCCTGGTCTCCCAGGACCTACGGTAGTCTGACACTCTGGACACTACACTGGCTAATGTACTGCTCCATACCATTTATCCCTGGTCATTGGTTTTGCTGGGTATGGCTGATGGGAGTTGTAGTTCAAAGCATCTGGATGGCACCAGGTTTTTTTTTGGGGGGGGGAATCTGATTTAGCCCATCTAGTTCAGTTTTGTCTACACAACGGCTGGGGAACCTGTGCCCCCCCCGCCCCCAATGCCATTGGGTCCAAATGGCTCCAGCCAACAAGGCCAATGAGCAGGGATGTTGGAAGCTGTAGCCCATCTAGAGGCCCACCAACTCCCCCATCCTTTCACTAAAGCAAATGGGAATGTATCTTGAGTGAAAATCCAAGCACTGGTGTGCGCGTACCTTTGAATTTTGTTAAGATCTGAATAATGTCAAGGCAAGGAATGTTGTAAACGTTCTTCAGTTCAGTAGGAACGACTTGCGGTTCGAACAGGGTCACGTTTTCCGCCCTACACAAAAGGATAATCATTTCATTTATCTATGCATTTCCCGTCTATGAGGCTAATGGGGAGGTGGTGCAGAGAGTGTTCTAAAGTAATTAGGAGGAACTCGTGGGCAGCGGTGGACTTTGGGCTTTCCCATTTCAGTGGCGCCCTGCGTGACACTAAACATCGCCCCTCCCCTTCACTATCAACACCATTGTTGCGACAACCACACCCAGTCTGGCTATACTGGCTGTGCTACCCTAAAACCGCCTCTGCTGTGGGCGCCAGGCGTCGTTGGACTACGACTCCCATAACTCCTGGTGGTTGGCCATGATGGCTGGGACTGATGGGAGCTGGAGTCCAGCAATACCTGGAGGGTGACAGGTTCACCATCCCTGGTCTAAAGTAAATTCAAAACACATTTCCCATTTCCTCTCTCCTTTTCCTTTCTTACTGCGTCTTTCTCTCTCCCCCCCCCCCCCGTTCCCCCGCCTTTTCATAGCTGTTTTCGTTTCTCGTTTTTTAATTTACATTAGTTTCCTATATCTTAACCGTATTGCGAGAAACTTCAATAAAAACCAAAGTAAATTCAAAATGCCATATTGTTGTATTGCAGGAATTTATGTATAGGTTGGGGGGTGGTGGTTGCCCCTCCAGCAGATATCATGCACAAGCAGCCCACTACCAAAATCAGCACAATCACTTTTGTGACTTTTGTGATTTATCCCCACAAAACACTTCGTAACAGTTTCTTCCTATCTATTCAAAGGGCCTTTGCTGCATGATACCAAATGTAACAATTCACTGATAAATGTATCTATGTACTGACTCACAGGGAAAACTTCAGAAATTCATATAGACATGTGAGCTCAGCTACTCAGCAGCCCCTCTGCCTGAGTGATAATTCCTGGCATCCTGATACCTGAGTGCTAGACAGGTAGCCATTCCAGAAATAACAAACCCAGATGAAGACAAAAGGGTGTGATTAACTTGGCTGGGAAACAGGGAAATGTAAATATCTCTTTTGTTACACTTGATGGGTGTTTGGTGGAGGGCAAGGAGAACCATGGGGCAGGGTCCAGGATGCTCAGATTACTGCCACCAGACCTCCCCTTTCATGATGTAACCGTGATGTAACCGTGATGTAGTTTGGGGTGTGCATAACATGGGGATTAGCAACTAATAAAAGTTTGGGGGCTCTTTTGTTCAGGGCTTCCATCTTGTTCCACCTTGTGCAGGTGGGAGTCCTGTCGCGACAGTCTTCAATAAAGACCAAACCTACTGGCTGCTGTTTTGCTCTGGTATTCCCGGCTGGTGTCCTTGTTTTTTGTCCAAGGGAGCCCTCAGATTTCTCCCCTAACAGTTGTTAACTGCGAAATGCAGAGAGGGGAAACCGTTCTTTTTGTGCAATCAGTGCACAATGGTCTGCCCCGTGAATCGCGTTCCTTCTGAAGAATACCAAGGGGGGAAAGAGGGATTGTATGATGATAGCGGGAGAAGAAATATTGCAGGTCTGAGGAACCTGGGACCCTCCGGATCTTGCTGAACTGCAGTTCCCATCACCCCTGATCATTGAGCATGATGGCTGCGACCGACAGGAGTCATCTGAAGGGTCACAGGTTCTCTACACCTGGTATATTTGAAGAAGAGAAGAAGAGTTTGAATTTGATATCCCGCTTTATCTCTACCCTAAGGAGTCTCAAAGCGGCTAACATTCTCCTTTCCCTTCCTCCCCTACAACAAACACTCTGTGAGGTGAGTGGGGCTGAGAGACTTCAGAGAAGTGTGACTGGCCCAAGGTCACCCAGCAGCTGCATGTGGAGGAGCGGAGACGCGAACCCGGTTCCCCAGATTACGAGACCACCACTCTTAACCACTACACCACACTGGGGCCCTTGGTGACCAAGCTGAGAAACTCATGGGAGTGGGGGAAGAGAGAGGGCAAGGAGCTGACAGGGTGACCCTAATCCCTGCAAAGGTCCCTACCGATTTCTGCATCCGGTTGCGCAATGTCAGCCCTGCCCCAAACAATTACTGGGGAGCGGGGTGGGAGCTGAGAATTAGGAAGCCATCAGACTGCAAAGCAGAGGGAGACAACAGAAGCATTGCCTCTGCTCAAGGACCAGCTTGCCTTTGGCTCCCTCAAATGTCGCCTTGTAGGCTGTGATGCCATCAAGCTGCCGGAACTGTTTCCTATCCCTGCTGCTTATGGTAAGAAATGAAACTTTAAGCCCCCTCTTCCCTCCCCATCCCTTTTTCCTTGTGTGTCGTGTCTTTTAAATTGTAAGCTTGAGGGCAGAGGCTGTCCGAATGCGGATGATTGTAAGCCACTCTAGAAGCCTTTTCGGCTAAAGAGTGGAGTAAAAATAAATGCTTTAAATAAATCAGTTAGAGGAAAGGGCTCGGATTCTACACCTAGAAGCCAGACTTTGTGGCTTGATTACTGTGTTACATTTCTGCCGGATATTTCAAACCTTTTAATTGGAAAGCAAACTGACATGCTTACCTTGCTAACACATTCTCCACATCCTGGGCAACCGGAAAATGAAGAGAGAAATAAGTGGCTATTATTTTCTTTTTGTAAAAAAAAAAAAAAAAAAAAAAAAAAAAGGTTGAATACTTTTAAAAGTATACCTCATCTATTTTCTGAAATCAGCCTGGCTAGTTTTGAAATAGCCTATGCACTTTATTTTCATGGTCACCTCCCTGGGCCTGGCTAAAGATGAATTCAACAAGCCCAACGGAACCAGTTTGTTATTTGTCCAATGCCATCAATGTCATCTGTTTACTTGCACGCCACTTTCCCACAAAATTGTGGTATTCAACTTTGCGTAAACCAATACAAACAAGCCAATCTAATTTAACAGCTTAAAACTAAGCAAGAGAAATGATCATGCCTAACACGGAAACAAATATGTACTATACAAAACATCTCCACTCTCCAGATGATGCATTTTTTATCTCCAATAGTTTGAACTGAGAACTCGGGGTTCGTTCACACTTTGGTTTGTCCCAGGATCTGAGTGGTTTTGTGCTTATCCCACTCTTCCTAGGCACGGATCCAAGCGGTTTAGCAGTTGCCCTGCCGCTTTAATCAGAAGGGGTTCTTTCTATTTAGCTCTTTAGTGCTAAATAGGAACAAAGGGCAATCTGTTGAAAACCTGATTGTTGTTTGTTCCGATTCAGCGCTAAAGATCAGATTTCCCAGGAGAAAGCAGCGCTGCAAAGGGAAGTGTGGGTAACCCCCAGGTCTTCAAACATCCACTACTGCAAAATTTTCAGTTCTTGGTGTTTAGTTGTGTTTTTATATTCTGCTGGAAGCTGCCCAAAGTGGCTTGGATGGGTGGGTTATACATATATTACTATTACTATTACTACTACTACTATGCAAATGCTCTACCACTGAGTTTTGTGGTCCTTCCCCATAAGAGGCAGCAATTAAATTTAAAATAACCTTTGTAAAAATAAAAACCAGCAGCTTTTCTTTTAGGAATTATAGGGACAGAACTACCTAAAATGTATCGAAACTTATTCATGTATGCTACTACAGTGGCAAGAATGTTACTTGCCCCAAAATGGAAAGAAGCAGAAGTCCCAGTAAAGGAAGAATGAATACAAAAGCTTATGGAATACAGTGGACACTCGGGTTGCAAACGTGATCCATGCGGGATGCACGCTTGCAACCCGCAGCGGCGTGTCTGTGCACGCGCGGGTTGCAATTTGGCGCTTCTGCACATGCACAAAGCGCGATTTAGCACTTCTGCGCATGCGCGACCACTGAAACCCAGAAGTAACCCATTCCAGTACTTCCGGGTTTCAGTGCGTCTGTAACCCAAAAAAACGCAACCTGAAGCATCTGTAACCTGAGGTATGACTGTATACAGAAATGGAGAAACTTATCGGATAATAAGAAATCAAGATAACATTTTTTTTAAAAAATTAAAAATGGAAATGGTTTGTTGAATATTTACAGATAAATTATAAAAAGATAAAAATATTGGAAGGATTATTGTAGCAACCAGCAGTTTTAGAAGAGTATATATTTTTTAAAGAAGATGAATAAATGAGCAAATTAAGTTAACTTGGATATGCAGAAAATATTAAAAACAAATTTAAGGAATTGCAGAATGAGGGGGAAGGAAGTCAACTTTTGAAATGTCAAAATGAGTGCAAAATTAGTGAAATGTATAAACTTGAAAAGTTGTGTGTGTGTGTGTGTGTGACATACATTTCAAACTGAAAAAAAGAGGTAACAATTAAAGGTTTGTTGAACTCACACAAGCAGGAAACCCAACATTTACTCACAAACCCTTTTGGTTTCAGTGGGGCTGCCTCCCAGATACCCTGCATAGCTCAATTGGTAGATCATGAGACTCTCAATCTCAAGGTCGTGGGTTGGGCAAAACATTCCTGCAATACAGGGGGTTGGGCTAGATGACCCTCGCGGTCCCTGCCACGTCTACAAATCTGATTCTATGCCTCGTCTCACCTTCAAAAGTTCAGCAGGCGCCTTCTGGCTCTTCGACTTGATCTCCTTAACCAGCTTAATCAGTGAGGAGTTTTGCTTTGAGAGTTGGGTTAAATTCCTATCCAGCCTCTTCAGGGTCTGCCTCTCCTCTGCCTTCAGCCTCTGCAAGAGTTCCTCCTCTTCTTCAACCAGGAAGTTGTACAGCTTTGCAAACTCGCTCTCCACCCGCTCCTTCTGACTGTGCACCTTGTCCTTCATCAGCAAGGAAAGATGAAGAGAGAGAGATTCAGCAGCACTTCCAGCTATTGGCTCCGGGGTTAAGAATGTCAGAAGAGTTAAGAAGAAGAAGAAGTCCCAGCAAAAGAAGAATGGATACAAAAACTTACGGAATATGCAGAAATGGCGAAACTTACCGGGAAAATGAAAAAAAGCAAGGATCCCCATACCTACGGGACCGCCTCTCCCGGTATGCCCCACGGAGGATCTTAAGGTCCATAAATAGCAACACCCTAGTGGTCCCGGGCCCTAAGGAAGTCAGATTAGCCTCAGCCAGAGCCAGGGCCTTTTCCACACTGGCTCCGGCCTGGTGGAACGCTCTGTCTCATGAGACCAGGGCCCTGCAGGATCTGATTTCTTTCCGCAGGGCCTGTAAGACAGAGTTGCTCCGCCTGGCCTTTGGCTTGGAGTCAATTTGATTCCCTCCCCCCCTTTCTTTTTTCCTTTCTCCTCCTGTGATGAACTCCCGCTTGGGGACTTCCCTGGCTTTTTTCTGGCCCATGTAGGACCAGCCTTGGTGAAGACTTGACGTTTTCATCCCCCAAAAAGTTTTTGAGTTTCTGCTGAAATTCAGCTGCATTTTAACATTGTTTTAATGTTGTATTTTAATCTTGTTTTTTCAGTTGTATTTCAATCAATTGCTTTATACCTGGTGTTAGCCGCCCTGAGACTGGTCTTGGCTGGGGAGGGCAGGGTATAAATAAAATTTATTATTATTTATTATTATTATAACAAAATTTTTATAAAAGAATGGAAATAGTTTCTGGAATATTTACAAACAAACTATAAACAGATAAGAACATTGGCAGGATCATTGTAATAACCTGCAGTTTTATAAGAGTATATAAAGTAGGTGAATAAAGTAGGTGGATATGCAGAAAATATTAAAAACAAATTTGTTGAAAATCAGTGAAATGTATAAACTTGATTGATTGTAAAATTGTATGATTGTAATGATTGTAAGATTATTGAATGATTGTAAAATTATTGAAATGTGCAAAACTGAAAATCATAAATATTATATACATAAGAAGAGACTGCTGGATCAGGCTAACAGCCCACCTAGGCCAGGATCCTGCTCTCATAGTGGGGAACCAGATGCCTGAGGGAAACTTGTATACAGGACCTGAGTACAAGAGCCTCCTAAGCTTTCCAGCAACTGGTATCCTGGAAGTAGAGCATAGCCATTGTGGCTAATAGCTCCTGATAGGATTGTGATGGCCAGTTGCAAAGGAGAACTGCCTGGGCTGTGTGGGTTCTTCTGCATCCACTAATCAGCCCTATCAGCCTCTCAATGGACAGGGATGCAAGTGGCGCTGTAGTCTAAACCACTGAGCCTCTTGGGCTTGCCGACTGGAAGGTCGGCGGTTCGAATCCCCGCGACGGGGTGAGCTTCCGTTGCTCTGCCCCAGTTCCTGCCAACCTAGCAGTTTGAAAGCACACCAGTGCAACTAGATACAGTAAATAGGTACCACTGTGGCAGGAGGGTAGACAGCGTTTCCATGTGCTGCTCTGGTTTCTGTCACTGTGTCCTGTTGTGCCAGAAGCGGTTTAGTCCTGCTGGCCACATGACCCAGAAAGCTGTCTGTGGACAAACGTCAGCTCCCTCGGCCTGAAAAGCGAGATGAGCACCCAACCCCATAGTCGCCTTTGACTGGACTTAACCGTCCAGGGGGACCTTTACCTTTTTTCAGCTATGGACAGGGCTGCCAACACTGCTTTCCCTGAAGCAATTGTCTCATTCTCTCTAATGCAGTGCCAAATTAAACCCGGTGGAGGCCCCTAGGCAGTCGAAATCTCGGGGGGGCCCGTCGCAAATTATCTGCTAACTTTTTAATTTTATTTTACCCATTATATTACGCAATATTATTTTGATCCACTGTTGTGGGGCCCCTAGGCCGGTGTCTGCTTTGTCTATTTGGTAATCTGGCATTGCTCTAACAGCAGGGCCATCCCTACCTGCTGTCTCCAAAGGGGCTGTTTTCAGAAAAGCCCTCGGGGAACCGGTGTGTGCCTGTACCCCGTGGTGGCTGATGCTCATTGAGGCTGGCAGGGAGCCCAAAAGTCTGTCCCACCAGAACCAAGGACAGAGCCAACTCATTTTTGTGTTGTTCCCACCCTCCTCTTCCTGCTCCCCATGAAGTTCTGCAAAGATAAATACGGAGACTAAGGAGGAGGAGGGTTTCAGACAGCGCCACCTGTGCCCTACGGCAGGAGGAAATCTTTGGAGGCTTGTAAACTTGTAAACTTAAAAAGCAGAGACATCACCTTGCCAACAAAGGTCCGTATAGTTAAAGCTATGGTTTTCCCAGTAGTGATGTATGGAAGTGAGAGCTGGACCATAAAGAAGGCTGATCGCCGAAGAAGTGATGCTTTTGAATTATGGTGCTGGAGGAGACTCTTGAGAGTCCCATGGACTGCAAGAAGATCAAACCTCTCCGTTCTGAAGGAAATCAGCCCTGAGTGCTCACTGGAAGGACAGATAGTGAAGCTGAGGCTCCAATACTTTGGCCACCTCACGAGAAGAGAAGACTCCCTGGAAAAGACCCTGATGCTGGGAAAGATGGAGGGCACAAGGAGAAGGGGATGACAGAGGACAAGATGGTTGGACAGTGTTCTCGAAACTACCAGCATGAGTTTGACCAAACTGCGGGAGGCAATGGAAGACAGGAGTGCCTGGCGTGCTCTGGTCCATGGGGTCACAAAGAGTCGGACACGACTAAATGACTAAACAACAACACAAACTTGGCACCTGCCTTCCACGCAGCTGTTTTCTTCCCTTCCTTGTATTTCTGCTCCAAAGACTCTTCCAGTTGTCGAGTGAGCAAAGATACGGCGTGCTGCAGCTTCCCCTGGCAGGAAAATGGGAAGAGAATTACAAGCAAATCAGGTTTGTTTATTCCGCCTTGGTTTTCCCCAAGCCAATTCTATTCAGTCTTTTCAGCCCAGTTCCCCACTTCCAGAGAACCCTGGCAGCTTAATTCGTAGCTCAGCAAAGGCTGTGTACGCACCATACATTTAAAGCACACACACCCCTACACAAAAACCATGGGAACTGTATTTTGCCCCACAGAGCTACAGTTCCCAGCACCCTGAACACACCAGGGTTCTTTGGGGGAACCCATGCGCCTTAAATGTTTGGTGTACGCAGCCTCAGTTGGTACCAACTACTCAGCCCATTGGTATGGCATTGGCAAAGTGACTTGCAGATTTCCACCCATCAAGCTGAGCAACTGAACTGCTCCAGAGCTACTTTGTGTGACCTAGGCGACAAACTCAAATGAGAATCAGTCCCATTGAACTCAATGGGGCTGGCTTTTTGTGTGTGTGTGTGTGTGTGTGTGTGTGTGTGTGTATACACAGTGGTATCTCAGGTTAAGTACTTAATTTGTTCCGGAGGTCCGTTCTTAACCTGAAACTGTTCTTAACCTGAAGCACCACTTTAGCTAATGGGGCCTCCCGCTGCTACCGCGCCGCCGGAGCACGATTTCTGGTCTCATCTTGAAGCAAAGTTCTTAACCTGAGGTAATATTTCTGGGTTAGCAGAGTCTGTAACCTGAAGCGTATGTAACCTGAAGCGTATGTAACCTGAGGTACCACTGTGTGTGTGTGTGTGTGTGTATTTTTATATATGATAACACTGTTATTTTTAACACCACAACATACCACGCTTTCCCCCCAAATGCACCTTATAACACGGACAAATACATTAAGGGTGGCCTGAGCTACTGGCATTCTCCAGAACTGAATTTAATAACCTCACTCACTATTCAGTGAGTCAAACCATTGGTCAGCACTGCCTACACCAACTAGCAGTAGCTCTCCAGGCTTGCAGACAGGGCTATCTGCCAGCCCTACCTGGAGACGCCCTGTATTAAACCTGGAACAAAGCAGATTCTCTGCCACGGAGCTACACCCCTTTCCCCTCAAGGTCTGTTTCAGAGGCTTTTTCCCCAGCTGCCAGCGGACGAGGCGCCATTAGGCAGGTGTTCAACTAGAGACGGGGCCTTTCCTGTGGTGGCACCCTGCTCTCGGAACACTGTCTCCGGCACAGCCGAAAGGAAAACGCAGCCTTATTCCCTAACTTCTATGAATGTCTGAGGGATTTTCTCATTTTAGTTGGATGTTCCATTCGGTTTTGATGCTGCGTTTGCTGCCTCAGATATTTACAACTACAGAAGGGCAGGCTGGGAAGGGAAGGGACGCAATGGGACTGTAGGAAGGAAGGGGAAAAACCCCACCTGGTATTCCTGGCCAGCATCTTCAACAGGCACCACAGAGAGACATGAACCTCAGAGGCCTTGCAGCTCTTGCATAGGAGAGCCTTGTCCTTCGTGCAGAACCATGTCAGGTCTTCTTGGTGCTCCTCACATAGACTCTGACATTCCTCCTCTTCCACGGTTCGTCTCTCCTGCTCTCCTTTCTCCTCCCCGTCTCCTCCTTTCTCTTCCCCATCCTTCGGGGAAGGCCCGCTGGCTGCAGCCTCCCTCTTCATGCGAGAAAAACAGAAGCGGCATAATTTCTGCCCTGCGACGACCACGGCAGTTTTGTAGGGCCCCTGGCATAGGGCACAGACAGGCCTCTGGGGTTTGGGCTTGAAGGCCGGTTTCGAAGCAGGAGCGTCAGCCATCTCTCCCTTCTAAGAAGCGCAGGTTGCTTAGGTTTCGTTTCCCTTGCTCGAAGAATCCCTTCAGAACTGAAAGCGCAGCTGCTGGATCTTCTCGCAGCTGGGCTCTGTGCCAGGGCAAGATAGTGCCATGTGGCAGAAAGGCACTGCTAGGGAAGCGTGCCAAGAGTGGACCCAAGTCCACTGTGCAAAGTTCAGCACAGAGGCTTTTGCTCAGAGTGGCATTTGACGCATTTACAGGCACACAGTGACAAGCTGCTGGGAGCAAGAATCCAGAATATAACAGATCTACCACAAGGCAGGGTTATTATCAGGGCTTTTTCTTAGCCGGAACTTGTTGGAGCCAGAGGTGTAGGAAGGTGGGTGCTGGGGGGGTGGGGGGGTTCGGTCCGTCCCGGATGTCATCCCTGAGGGGGTGACAAAATGGCGCACCATGGGGGCGGGACCTGGCCTGCAGCGCGCCCGAGTCACACGTCTCTCCTGGGAGTGACGCAGTGGCTTGGGGTCCTGCACTGCCCAAAATGTCAGCGTGGGGCTTGCGTCCACCAGGTGGACTCCATGGGCAGCTTGTAGCGATGCCCCTGTGCGTGGATCTCTGCCACTCCAGGTGCCAGAGCAGCTAGCTATGCCCCTGGCTGGAGCTCAGCTCTGGCACCTCTCAGGTAGGCACTGTTGCCATTCTAGAAAAACAGCAGTGGTTATTACCACTACTTATAAAATTTGTATACTACCTTCCATCAACAGATCATCTTCTGAGGCCCTCCTTCGTGTGCCTCCTCCTTGAAAGGAGAGCTTACGTATGGTCTTTGTTAAGCATCTATTGAGCAATACCTCAAGCACCGCCTCTTTCCATATGAATCTACCCGGATCCTGAGGTCATCTTCTGAGGCCCTCCTTTGTGTGCCTCTTCCTTGAGAGGTCCCGAGCGTGGCAAGACGAGAACAGGGCCTTCTCTGCAGTGGCTCCCCGCCTGTGAAATGCTCTCCCCAGGGAAGTTCGCCTGGTGCCTTCACTACACACCTTTAGGCGCCAGGCAAACACGTTCCTTTTTAACC
The DNA here is from genome assembly GCF_964106645.2 of Podarcis pityusensis. Lineage (NCBI taxonomy): Eukaryota > Metazoa > Chordata > Lepidosauria > Squamata > Lacertidae > Podarcis > Podarcis pityusensis. Next base: position 108,167,825 of record NC_138029.1, read on the forward strand.
AGGCCTTTGGTTGATCTGTCTGACATCCAATACCCTTTTAAAATGTGGCTCTTTTCTGGGGGGATGTTATTGGGTTGACCATTAGGTCCAGTCGCAGACGACTCTGGGGTTGTGGCGCTCATCTCGCTTTACTGGCCAAGGGAGCCGGCGTACAGCTTCCAGGTCATGTGGCCAGCATGACTAAGCCACTTCTGGCGAACCAGAGCAGCGCACGGAAACACTTTTTACCTTCCCACTGGAGCGGTACCTATTTATCTACTTGCACAGAATCCTTTCACAGAGTCTAAGACAACGATTTCAACCACTACTATGCTATAAGATCCACTATCCTGTAATATTACATATGAGCCTGTTCTACTGATGAAGCCTAGGATGGCGAAACAAGGCTAATATTCCAGAAATCCTTGTCTTAGACTCCGTGAAAGGATTCTGTGGAACCGTAACAACCCTTCATGTGGATTATTGGACTCTATGAACAAACAGGTGGAATAGACACTTATACATGTATGGACCTTGTGCATGAACTGACTATAGAATGAGCTGATCTCCTGGGTCTTCTGCTTTTTTCGCTGAACTTTATGAAACTTCTGTTGAAATCTACAATTTGATACAATGAATAGTACAGTGGTACACACGCTTCAGGTTACAGACTGCTAACCCAGAAATAGTACCTCGGGTTAAGAACTTTGCTTCAGGATGAGAACAGAAAGCGTGCTCCGGCGGCGCGGCAGCAGTAGGAGGCCCCATTAGATAAAGTGGTGCTTCAGGTTAAGAACAGTTTCAGGTTAAGAACGGACCTCCGGAACGAATTAAGTTCTTAACCTGAGGTACCACTGTAAACCTTCTTTATTCAAAAGTACAGCCGGTTACGTCTTGTGTGTTTATTGAGTAAGTTTCACGTAACCATACTTTTGTTGTTCTCCTAGAATAAATATGCAGAGGAACTTAACAGATAAAGAATGGATAAGGTGAACACGAAGGCACCTCCATGGTCAGAGGAGGTAGAGCTTCTGAATATTAACTTCTGGAAACCACAGGAGGGGAGAGGGGTCTTGGGCTCAGGTCTTGCCTGGCGGTTTCCCAAAGGCATCTGGGAGGCAACAGTGAGAACAGGATGCTGGCCTAGATGGGCCATTGGCCTGATCCAGTCTGCTCTTCTTGTGTTCTTAGAATACTGAAACATTACTGTGTACATTCATGAACACAACTAAGAACGTTTTGCTTAGTCCCAAGGAATTCCAGGTACGCGGCTGCTGGTGTAATAATATATTGTGTTGTCATGTCGAAATCTCAGCTTCCATCTCAGAGATGGAAAGGAGATAAAGTCTCTACCAGATCAAGTTGATGGATTATGCCAAAATGGCCAAAATGACCGGAAGAATCAGAGATCAGGAAGACCAAAATTTTAATAAGGAACGGGGGAAATTCATAACTTATCTTAAAAACGTTAAAATCGTTCATAGGATTGGAATATCACTTGTAGTTTAATGGTGAATTTTGGACACAATGGAGAGGTAAAAGATTTTGAATTATCATAAGAGGTGCAGGAGGAAATGATTAACAATAGGATCCACAAAGGAGAGGTGGGAAGTCTAAGAAATTCCTTGGAATCAAGTTTTTGTGTGGCAAGTTGGGCATGTGACTGTAAATCTGTAATTTGAAAAACCAAATATATATATATATATAAAAAGAAGTCTCAGTTTATCTGCCTGCGTGCTTCATCCGCAAATGTTGCATTTGTACAGATCAAATCCTTCCTCAAGCGTTCAGCGGTAGAAGCGACCTAAGTCGATGACCGCGTGCTGCGTATTCCACATTCTGCGATGGCAACATCCGCTCACAGCCATCTCTTGGAAGCTGAGATAGCTGAGTTGTTAAGAGCATGAGACTCTTAATCACAGGGTCGCGGGTTCGAGTCCTGCATTGGGCAAAAAAAAAATCCTGCACTGCAGGAAGTTGGACTAGATAACCAGGGGGTGGTCCCTTCCCATTCTGTAATTCTAGGATTCCAGGATATGATCAGTTCTCATTTTCTGCTTCGCTGAGAAATCGCCCTAAGGCTACGCCATTCTCCCATGGGAAAGTGCTAGTTCAGTGACCTAACCTCTGCTTTACACAGCAAGGAAAATGGCACTCACAGACTCTCAGCCATCGCGACTGATGGAAGCTGGGAGCACAACATCTGCAAGGCCACACCTTCTCTGCACTCGGCTGCAGACCAGGTGTGGGGAGCTACTGGCCTTCCCAGTTGTGGCTGAACCACAGCTCCCATCATCCCTGGCCATTGGCCGTGCTTGCTGAGGCTGATGGGAGTTGTAGTTCGACAATATCCGGAGGGCCCACCGTCCTCCATAACGTGATAGATGCACCAACGATCTCAACATACAGGAGGAACAAGAGCAACAACACCTCACAGGCAGGGGGTACCGTGCAATGTCTTGTGCAATTTGCGCACATGTGCCAGGCTTTCCCCCTGCCTGTGCCAATTCTGATGGGAAAAAGAAACCCGGAGGTTTTTCCTTCAAGTTTGTATCCAAAGCTAGCAGGTACAGTGGTACCTCGGTTTTCGAGTGTCTCGGAAGCCAAACGTTTCAGTTTTCAAAACACCGAAAACCCGAAAGTCCCGTATTTTTCGCTCTATAAGACGCACCAGACCACAAGACGCACCTAGTTTTTGGAGGAGGAAACCAAGAAAAAAAATATTCTGAATCTCAGAAGCCAGAACAGCAAGAGGGATCGCTGCACAGTGAAAGCAGCAATCCCTCTTGCTGTTCTAGCTTCTGGGATAGCTGCGCAGCCTGCATTCGCTCCATAAGACGCACATACATTTCCCCTTACTTTTTAGGAGGGAAAAAGTGAGTCTTATAGAGCAAAAAATATGGTAAGTGCTTCCGTTTTCAAACGCACCTTGGAAGTTGAACGGCTTCCGCTGTGTGCATGTTATTTTTTTCAGTTTTCTGCAGACCGCCCTTTGTGCCTTGGTTTTCAAACGTTTTGGAAGTCAAACGGTCTTCCGGAATGGATTACGTTTGAGAACTGAGGTACCACTGTATTTTTTTGTCTGTCGGTGAAAAGCCACGTGTGAGTTTCCTCCTAGCAGTAAGACTCAAAGGTTAAGTGCCCTTGGCAATACGGTCTGAAGGCACAAGACACAGGTGAGAACTCTGTTAAAACCGATCAGGTTAGGGGTCTGAGCAGCCCTGGCATAGAAACCTTCCACACATCACCATGAGGTTTACCACGGAAGGAATCGGGTCATAAATTAAATCTACTATGTATTTTGGAAAGCTGCTAATTTGTTAAGCATTTGGACGCCTGTGAAGATACTGTAACAAAACGTTGATTTCTGTGAAGGAGCAAGTTTTTGCCTCTGTTGGGATACAATCGGATGCCATTTTGAATCAAGACAGCCGACTGAACCTTCCAGAAGTGCCCTGATTTTAGCCACATTTTGCAGGATCGTTCCTGAAATCAAGGAGCAGATTTTTGTCCACGTTAAGATACAACTGAGCGCAATTTTGAATCAAGGTGGCAGGTGGAACCTTTCAAACCTGCTCTGATTTTTACCACCGATTTGAATCTTGTACTGATTTTTTTCTGTTTCCCAGAATGCCCCAAAACACCATGTGTGAGTCTGCTGGTGTGATATAGATTTAACCACGCTAATGATTTTGCTAGGACTTTTGCACCTGCACCTCCCCACAATATTGATAGAATTCAGCCACCAATTTTGGCTTTGGTACTGTGCAGAAAAAAAGGAAACGTTCTAGATTTAAAAACAGAAAATATTACTCTTCCTTTCCTACACCTTATTTAATTGATGATGACCCCACTCTCTCTCTCTTTCTCCCAGTCTGCATCCTCAAAAACGGTACCCACCTTTTGAAATGTCAACACGGGCATTAAGGGTCTGATCCTGTGATCCCTAGGAGTCTTCCACTCTGCCTATGGAGGAGGCAAATCTCAAGGCAAGAGTGTGCTAAAGGACTGGGCGCAATTTTGAATCAAAGTGGCAGGTGGAAGTCCTAAAAATCTGCTACAGCTGTGCAGGGGGAGGGGTGGAAAAGAAAGGGAGCACATTTGAGGATAAATTGAGGGAAGCCTTGGTTCTGCAGTATCCGAAACCTCCAGCATCGCTGCCCCCTCGCAAAAAAAAATGACAAGGAAACCACTGCCACATGAAATTTGGCTCTGGGGTTTGTTTTTTGTTCTCTCCATTTCCATATTTTACTAATTTATTCAAGCGTTCTCACTAGAAACTTAAGGAGATAAAACAAGGCATAGTTTTCTTTTCAGGAAAAATAATAACCCCCCCTACTACAAATGAAAAACAAACTCAGGCGAACTCCCAAGTTGCTGCCCACCTCCCCTAACACTAGACATTTTGCTACAGGGCAGGCTGCTCCCCCTTTCCCCCTCCAACGTGGGGGCCGTTTTTGCTTCCGATCCGTTAAGCAGCGCAATAAGCGGTCCGTGTGAACCCAGTCTGTCCATCGCCCGCTGCAGTGATGGGGTCCAGCTGCCGCAACAGGCAGGAGAACTTTTGATGCCGGCGCCAACGGCGGGGACACCGTGGGTCGGAGCATAGGCTCCATAGGCACCACACTGGCATCTGGACTCCAAGTCAAAAAAGCAGCAAGGCGAGAAAGAAATCTTGGCACCGAGTCCGTAACAAAACCCTGCGCTGGGAATCAACTCTGGGGGGCTGAATCCTCAAGCTCTTCAGATCCAAAGGATCCCCAGGAAAAAGACCGAGCACCCCCAAAAAAAGACCGGCATGTCAAAGTGCTTCTCTCCCGGGTGGCAGATGGAAGATGCACCCGTAGCTTCAGGCGCGGCTTAGCTCTCAGGAGTCTGCCCCCGAGTAGATCAGCTGAGTCGGGAAAGGCTCGGCCGGACCGTCCGTTTCCTCATCGCCCCAGAAATAGGTGACGAGGTTGTCAGAATCCAAGATGGTGGCGGGCATACTGTTCGCTTTGACAGGGTTGAAGGGCACCCCGGGGTGCGCCTTGTGGTGGTGCCTGGCCAGGTGGCTCCGCTGGACGTAGCCCTTGTCGCAGTGGGGGCACATGTAGGGCCTCTCGGCCTGGTGAAGCATCTGGTGCCGGGTCAGCGTGGACTTGACGGCGAAGCTCTTCCCGCAGATCTCGCAGTGGTAGGGCTTCTCCACCATGTGGATCCTCTCGTGGCGGCAGAGCTTCGACATGGAGCAGAAGCCTTCGCCGCACATGACGCACCGGTACGGCCGCTCGCCCCGGTGCATGCGCAGGTGGCGGTTGAGGCTGCCGCTGTGCGCGAAGGCCTCGCCACAGTCGGGGCACAGGTAGGGCCGCTCCTCCACCATGGGGGGCATCGGGTAGGGGAACGGGCCCGGGAACATGCAGGGGAAAGCTTCGTCCCACAGGTCGCCCTTGTAGGGGCCGTCCTCCTCCCGGTGGCTCCGCTGGTGGCGGGTGACGCTGGTGCTGCGAGTGAAGCTCTGCCCGCAGTCAGGGCACTTGTAGGGCTTCTCTCCCGTGTGGGTCATCTGGTGGGTGAGGAGGTTGAGGTTGAGGCTGAAGCTGCGCCCGCAGTCGAGGCACGAGTAGGGCTTCTCCCCCGTGTGGGTCCGCCAGTGGCGCGTCAGCGTCGACTTCCTGTTGAACACCCGCCCGCACTCGGTGCACGGGTACGCCCGCCCGCCGGGGTAGAACTGCTGCTGGAAGGACGCCTCAAAGGCGTCCCCCAGGCTGTCGATGGACATATCCCAGTCCTCCTTGGGGTAGTTCCCCGGGTACATGGCCGGCTTGAACGGGCTCTCCCACATCGGGTAATCCTCAGGGCCCTGGGAGAGGCTGGCTTCCTCGGCGTCGTCGAAGATGCTGAAGTGCAGCTCCACCTGCTGGTCGGAGGCCTCCTGCGCGGGGGCCTCGCCTTTGGTTTCTCCTTCCGGACGGCCTTCAGCCGGGAGGAACGAAGGCTTCGCCGCCTCCGACGGCGGGCCGAGCTTCCTGCTCCAGGGAACGGGCCTGTCCCACGGGCGCTCGGGGTAGCCGGCCTGCAGGGGCTCGTCTGGCCTGACCTCGCTCGCACAGAGCTTCCCCTCAGAGATGCCCCCTTCCGACTCCTCCAGGATGGTGAAATGAAGCTCCACCTGCTGTTCGGGACCTTGTGGAGGATAAACATCCGTCCGCCTCTCTCTGGCTCCCCGGTCAGGGTGGGGGAGGACCTCCTGGAGTTCCGGAGATGGGGAGCGCGACTGGTCAGAGTAAACAGAGTCATCGTCCAGCTCTGGCTGGCAGGAGTCGGCAGGCTGTAGCTCAGCATCAATCTCGCAGTGCCAGAGCTTCCCCTGAGAAATGCCGCCTTCGGATTCTTCCAAGATGGTGAAGTGCAGTTCGACTTGGGGCCCAAAGTCCTCCTCCTCTTCCTCCTCCTCCTCTTCTTTCTCCTCCTGAAGAGTCTTTCCTTTTGGGTCCTTCATTGTTCCATCACCTGCTGGGATAAACAAGGAGAGTCCAGAAGTCACCTCATATTCACAACTATACTTGTGAACTATACTTGTGAACTTGTGACTATACTTCCTGAAATCAGTGCTTCCCAAACTTGGGTCTCCAGCTGTTTTTGGACTACAACTCCCATCGCCCCTGGCTAGCAAGACCAGTGGTCAGGGATGATGGAAATAGTAGTTTGGGGGGAAAGCCGGAGACCCAAGTTTGGGAAACACTGTTTTAGATGCTCAAGATAATCGGTGCTGTTTTGCTGAAAGGCAACCCATTGCTGCGTGGCAGATGAACCTCCAGATGTGGTCCTGTAGCTTCCAGATGTTACTAGACTGCATCTCCTGGCATCCCCAATCATTGGCCGTGCTGGCTAGGGGCTGATGGGAGTTGCGGAGGCCAACATCTGGGCTGCCACACACTCACCATTCCTGGCTCATGGTGATGGATGTTCATGGCTCAAACACTTTAACCAACGTGCCATCGTAGAGATCAGGGACCAGACATGGTTCACTCTAGATGTTAAGACTTTCAACCCCAGCTAGAATAGCCAATGGTCAAAAAGATTTTTTTATGTATGGAAGAACAGCCGCCCGGATGTTACTAGCCCAGAGATGGAAGGAAGACAAGGTCCCGACCAGAGAGGAATGGCAAACTAAGCTGATGGACTAAGCCGAAATGGCCAAACTGACTGGAAAACTCAGAAACCAAGAGGACAATTTTTTTCTAAAAGAATGGGGGGAAATTATAAGTTATTTAGGAAACCACTGTAAGCAGATGGAAACATACCTGAAGGAGCATCTCCACCCCCATCGTTCTGCCCGGACACTGAGGTCCAGTGCCGAGGGACTTCTGGTGATTCCCTCACTGCGAGAAGTGAAGTTACAGGGAACCAGGCAGAGGGCCTTCTCGGTGGTGGCGCCCGCCCTGTGGAACGTCCTCCCATCAGATGTCAATGGAAAAAACAACTACCAGACTTTTAGAAGACATCTGAAGGCAGCCCTGTTTAGGGAAGCTTTTAATATCTGAAGGACTATTTTAATATTTTGTTGGAAGCCACCCAGAGTGGCTGGGGAAACCCAGCCAGATGGGCGGGATATATATAATAAATTATTATTATTGGCAGGATTTTGATTTCACTTGTAGTCTAACAAATAGCATGGACAATACGGATTGATATAAAAGCTAGTGCATGGAAGAATATGCAGTTGTAAATGTTCAAAATGGGACCCCATGGAGGGGGCGGGGGGAAGTCGTGAGATTTGGAGGAATCTCTGTATATGGATTTATATTTGGATTTTTAGAACCTTGTATTTGTAAAATCAAATAAAAATGATTTCCAAAAAGGAGAGGAACTGCCAATGGTCAGGGTTGATGGGAGAAACATCTGGGGGAAACCATATCAGCCACCCCTGCAATAGATGTTGCCAGACTACAACTCCCATCATTCCCAACCGTTGGCCATGCCAACTGGGGATGATGGGATTTGGAGTCCAACACCTGTCATCATGTGGCATCTGATTATGGAGGGCACATGCATGTTGAGAGGCCAGCAAGATGAGCGATAAAGTCTCAAAATCGATGATCTCCCCCAATGTCTGGCCCATGAGAACATCAATAATAATAATAATAATAATAATAATAATAATTTATTATTTATACCCCGCCCATCTGGCTGGCTTTCCCCAGCCACTCTAGGTGGCTTCCAACAGAATATTAAAATACAATAGTCTATTAAACATTATAAACTTCCCTGAACAGGGCTGCCTTCAGATGTCTTCTAAAATCTGGTAGTTATTTTTCTCTTTGACATCTGGTGGGAGGGTGTTCCACAGGGCGGGCGCCACTACCGAGAAGGCCCTCTGCCGAGTTCCCTGTAACTTGGCTTCTCACAGTGAGGGAATCTAGGTATTTAGAAGACTTTGAGCCTCTAACTTTTCGCTGTCAGGGCTTAATTTGCCTGATGAAGAGGGCAGGTGGCTGGGGTGTCTTTGGAATGGAACTCTGCAGTGTACAGAGCCCACTGTAAGCAAAGACGGAACATAGGAAGCTGGCCTATACTGAGTCAGCCCATTGCTCCATCTAGCTAGCGCTGCCTACACTGGCTGGCAGCAGCTGCCCAAGGACTCAGGCCAGGGAGACTCCCAAACCTACCTAGATTGAACCTGGGACTTTTTGCATGCGAGGCTAGAGCCACAAGATCACGCCCGGTTTGTGTAGATGCAGATTTGGTCATGCAACAGACATAGCGTGAGTTCAAAAAGTTCCAGGAAAGGAAACCCTGATATTGTGGGGAGCAGCGCAATGGAGATATCAACTAGCATGCATCAGCAGCATGAAAAGAAAGGAAAGCCTTAAGAGGCGGCTGCAAATGAAGCTGGCAGCGTCAAATTGCGGGGAAATGTTTGAAACGGTACGCTGGGCGAAACGAACCCCCGGTCCGATCCTGCAGGGCTCTCTTGTTGGCAGTCAACCTGCATTATGGAGAATAGGATGAAAAACAGGATACCTCTTTTGGAGTTTGCTGCTGATGGCGTTGTGGTCTATACCACAGAGCCTAGGACTTGCTGATCAGAAGGTTGGCGGTTCGAATCCCTGCGACGGGGTGAGCTCCCGTTGCTCGGTCCCTGCTCCTGCCAACCTAGCAGTTCGAAAGCACGTCAAAGTGCAAGTAGATAAACAGGTACCGCTCCGGCGGGAAGGTAAATGGCATTTCCGTGCACTGCTCTGGTTCGCCAGAAGCGGCTTACTCATGCTGGCCACATGACCCGGAAGCCGTACGCCAGCTCCCTCGGCCAGTAAAGCGAGATGAGCGCTGCAACCCCAGAGTCAGGGAGTCCCTTTACCTTTACCTTACTCTTGCTGTACCAAGAAACCTCTGTCTCAAATCCTGGAGAGCTACTGCGAGTCAGTGTAGGTGATATTATTGATTGATTGATTTTGATTGAATTTATATACTACCCTATACCTGGAGGTCTCGGGTCAGTTTGCAAAAAAGATCACAATATATAAAATAAAAATAAAAACAGTAATGCAATAATACCCTCAACCCCAATGGTCTGACTCGCTGTAAGGCGAGCTCCTGTATTACTGCAGCACAATTCTTGGACCGTGTGGGTCATTGCAAACGTATTTTCTCCCGCAGATGCATCTCAGTCTCACAACTGGGAAGGGGTTTTACTTTTGGACACCACAGGCAAAAGGTAAGTCATGGGACGGACACACCCACAAAGCAAAATCCACATTGCGGATCTTATTCTTTTTGCAAACCGCTTTGTGAGGCTTCATTACGATCAATCGGTCTATCGATTTTGTGAAATAACAACTGAAAAGAAAGCCACACCTTTACCGAGCTATTGCACTCCCAGGTGACCAGGCGGGGCAGGCTGTTTAAGCAAGCAATGCTTTCTCACGGTACCGTACCCAGAATAAATGGAAATACAGAAGGCAAAAGCAGAACTCACAAGCTTGTGATCCTAACCTACCAACACAATTGCGCAAGTAAAAAGGAAAGCAACAGGAAAAACATGCACACAAACCGTCAATTGTATCCCCTTTTTTTGTGGGGGGGGGGGAGCAAAGTTCCTGGTCTTGCAAGTGCTCTGCATCTCACGCCAACCCCAATTCACACCAAAGCACAAATACCCAATTCTGCATTGAAAATTAACCTTTGATTAAGCAGGTGTTGATCAGGGAGCCTGTTTCAGCCTGCTAATTAACTTTTCTGACGTAATTAGCTTGGCTTTATGCAACTGCGAGGGCTTCCAAGGGGGGAATCATCTAGCCTGGAGGGACTGCTCAAGTTACCCCACCCAAGCCAACACCCACCCCATTAATACTCTCCTGTGTCCCACCCCCTGAATGCAGGTAGGACTTTGCTCTGCTAAGGTTCTTTGTGCAAACAACAAACAGAACCAAGAGTTGCATTTCTTAGAACAGCCTACCCTGGATTTTAAGCCATCTCTAGGCCTCATGATTATTGCACACATTTGACAATGTGCACGGCCTGTTGCTTCGCCTCCTTCGGGCCCCTAAGCCTCCCCACAGAAACCCGAAAGCCAAGGCAAATATTTTAAAAATGAAGACTGTGCAACACACCTCCTTGCTTGCCTGAATTAACGCTCAGGCCACCTGCCTTCAAGAGTGAGGATGCTGACACACCCAACTATTTAAACTAACTCCAGGAAAGAAGCCTAGGAACTGTAGTTTTGCAAGGGGTGAACTGCAGTTCTCGGGATTCTTGGGGGAGGAAATGCGCTTTCAATGTACGCATGCCTTAGGCCAGGCTTCCTCAAACTCCTGATGTTTTGAGACTACAATTCCCATCATCCCTGGCCACCGGGCCTGCTAGCTAGGGATCATGGGAGTTGTAGTCCCAAAACATCTGGAGGGCCGAGTATGAGAAAGCCTGCCTTAGACCCACTTGAGGACTCGGTCTGCCACCCCTTTTGGGGTGTCACCTCACCCTACTCTGTGCATTCCACCCAGGAAAAACTTGCATCCTGCCTCTGATGGCGGAGGTGGAAAAAGCAATGTTTAATTTTAAGAACAGGCACCTGTCGGGAGTTTGCATCTTTCCTCTTCCCTCCAGGTCCCCTTTTCCTTTTGTGCCCTGACTTTTCAACTGCAAGACTGCAGGAAGGGGCTTTGCCTTGAGGATTGCACACAAGCTACTGGGGGAGCCTTTTTGGCTGAGGAGCAGGGATCCAAACGCCCTAAATAAATTAACAATGCAGATCATACGCAACCTTCGCGCCCCAAAGCATATGAAATCCCACCCTAGAGGAAAAAATGCTTTGCAAGGGGAGGGGGAAAGGGAGACTCCCCAGAGGGGCATGTCTCCTAAACACTCCCTTTTCACAGAAGTGATGGGGAACCTCTGGCCCTCCAGATGTTGCGGAATGCCAGCCCCCCCACTGTTAGCCCTAATCGCCAGGGAGATCGGAAGCTGCAGTAGCCTAACACGAGGGTCCTTATCCTTGTTCCATCCAGTATATTATCCTTCGGATAAGAGACCCAGCCCCTTTTCTCAAGCCAGAAACAGCCTCCCAGGCAGACTGTGAAAACAGCACGATTAAGGAAGCCAGAGAAGCGGAGGGAGGGGAATTTTTTCCTCCAAAAACGAGGCTCCTCTCTTGGGATCCTGGACGACGTGGCTCCTTCCCCGCTTCTCTAGTGAATTGCACCTCCCTTGGGAACCGCACCCCACACCCACCGCCCTATTCCTTTCCCCCACTCTGGGGGTGTCGGACAAATGGCCATCATCCTCGTGGGGGGGGGGCTTTCTCCATCCCTCCTCCCGGGGCGCAGGAGGGTGGGGGGCGGATGGGGCGTTTGGGGCTGAATGGCTGCAGAAGAGAGCCTGGGCGGAGCCCTCTGGAGCCGCGCTTTGGCCGGAGGGAGTTCCCACCTCGGTCCGGCGAAGGGGGTTGGGGGGAAAAAAATAAGGGAAGGGATCGGGCGTCGCTTCGTCCGAGCAACTGCGGCAGCGGCGGCGGCTGATCCAGTTCCCGGTGCGAGGCTCGCTCCCGCTGATCCGGATGCAGCGAGCGCCTGATACAGGAAACTCATCCCGAGAAAGGCTGCGCGTAGAAGCGAAAAAAAGACACACAAAGAGAAGAGGGAGAGAGAGAGAGCAGGCTCCCGAGCCTTTTAAATTGGCCAGAGCCCTCTGGTGGCAGAGGAGCAAGAGCTCTGGGGGGAAGGAAAGAAGGAAGGAATAAAATCACTCTTCCCGGCAAACACACACACACACACACACACAACCTCACAGCCTTCGTGTTTTGACTGGGAAGGATTCTTGGAGAAAATATATGCAGCTTAGGGATGGGTCATGAGAGACAGTGTGGTGCAGTGGTTAGAGCAGAGGCTCTCAAAAGGGCTTGGCAGGAGAGGATAGAGAGCGCGGCGGGAATATTCAAAGGCAAGAAAAGAAACATGTAAACATTGCAGTGCAGTGTATAGTACAGTATAGTATATCTAGGCTTGCCTGTTTAGGGAAGCTTTTAATGTTTAACAGACCATTGTACGTATTTTAATATTTGTTGGAAGCCGCCCAGAGTGGCTGGGGAAACCCAGCCAGATGGGCAGGGTATAAATAATATATTATTATTATTATAAGTCAGGAAAATTCCTGGTATGTCCTGGTTTCCGGGTGTAAAAACCACGTCAGAGGGTATTTTTGCCACCTCGGATGTATGGCAACGCAATGGGAAAATAATTGGAAACGGCTGCTAAAGCTTAAAATCATTGCTTTTGGCAGGTTGACTCCAAAAAGCGCCACAATTTGGGTTTAGAAAGCTCAACAATTTTGCGGGTGTCAGGAGTTTTGCTTTTTGAAATATGGCAACTCTAGTACGGTATATCAAAAGAATTTGTTGGATACACAACCATAAAGAGGACCCACACCTCTCTTCAAGAGTGTTAGCTATTTTTCTACAGTTCTCCATGACATATTGTTGTGAACGGGGATTTTCCACTCTTACAAATATGAAAACTCGGGGGGGGGGAAAGGTTTCTTCATGTTGATGAGAATTACGACCCAATATAAATGAGGTTACCTGGCAAAAGCAAGCTCACATCTCCCACTGAGTTTGTATACATACTTACGGTACATATGTATGAGGCTAGTTTATAATTATATTTTGGGAATGACTTGTGAACTTAGGTAGCTGCGTTGTTTTATACGTTCTGAATGCCCCGTGATTATATTGTGAAGTACAGTAGTTGTGTTCTGTGTTATAAATCAAGCACTGCTAGGAATTGTTTCTTTTTGGTTTTCCAATATATTTCTTACAATAGAATTGTAGAGTTGGAAGGTACCAAGGGGGGGTAGGGGAGGGGTGTCAGACAAATTTAGTGTGGTGTGAGCAAATGTTTATTCTGAAAGTGTGGTCCCTGAGGGAAAACTCTGAGAACCACTGGGTTAGTGTTGACTAGGACCTGGGAGACCCGGGTTCAAATTCCCCACTCACTGGGTGACATCTGGGTCAGTAGCTTCCTATCAGACTAACCTACCTCACAGGGTGGTTGTGAAGATAAAACCGGGTACACCGCCTTGGAGGAAAGGTGGGCTATAAATGAGGTAAATAAATAAAATGTTAACCATGGTGGCTGTCGTAATGTTATAAGAATTTTAAGGTCTTAGATATATAATAAATGTACCAAGCAAACACATACATAAATATATAAACCACATGTCTGAAGCAGCACAGGAAGACAGTCCTAAAATCATTTTGACTCCCAAGCTGACCAAATGTTTCTCTGCAAGGAGGGAAGAGGTGGAAAAAAAACCCTTCCTTGTTACAGGAATTTAGTAATACCATTTCAAAGGAATGGCCAGACTACCAGGAAATGCAATCAGATAAGGCATTATCAGATAACCTGGCAGACAGGAAAAACAACAACATTCAAATTTCTGTTGTAGACCACCTTTTCTGTGATGTTTGTGTGGGGTGGTCTTGGGTTACGCCCCTTCTGTGATGTATGTATGATGTATGGAGGGGTGGTCTTGAGCTCCAGGGCAGGGAATTTAAAATGTCTGTATAAGGGCAGGCACAACTTTGTTTGGGGTCCTCCTCCATCCTCCTGCGTGTGAGGGGAGCACCCTGTTGCAAGAGATCAATAAAGCCTTATCAAGCTTACTAGCTGCTTTGCTTCTCAATATTCTCTGGTTGGCCTCTGTTATTTTCTCCTACCAATAGGGAACCCACGTAAGGACTCTATACGGGCTCTTGGATACCCCATAAGGGAAAAAGGGCAGATTTTGTTTGCACCAGTAACCAGAGGCTCTGTGCCTCTGAATACCAGTTGCAGTGATTCTTGCTAGCGGGCAGTGGCCGCTGCACTGGGGTCCTGCTGGTTGAGGGGCTCCAGGCAGAGGCAGATTTAGGGAAGTAATGACCGGTTTGGCCACACTGGGCGTGGAGCCTGGCTCTTATAGTAATAGGTTCATTGCTCACACAGCCCTTAACCTTTAAGGCAGCCTTTGCCAACATGGAGCCCTCCTGGAGTTTTTGACTACAACTCCTATCTGCCCCAGCCACCACTGGCAAAGGGTTTTTTTGTGGTTCTAACATCCACAGACTTTAGCAGGTCACCAGAAAACAGCTTGAATTTTGACCGGCAGCGTACCATTTTTCCTTTCCTTTTCTTTAAATACCTGAAGGAGCGTCTCCATCTCCATCATTCTGCCCGGACGCTGAGGTCCAGTGCCGAGGGCCTTCTGGCAGTTCCCTCGCTGTGAGAAGCAAAGCTACAGGGAACCAGGCAGAGGGCCTTCTAGGTTGTGGCGCCCACCCTGTGGAACGCCCTCCCACCAGATGTCAAAGAGAACAACTACTATCAGACTTTTATAAGACATCTGAAGGCAGCCCTGTTTAGGGAAGCTGTTAATGTCTAATAGACTATTGTATTTTAATATTCTGTTGGAAGCTGCCCAGAGTGGCTGGGGAGACCCAGCCAGATGGGTGGGGTATAAATAATAAATTATTATAATATTATTATTATAAATATAAGTTACGCTCATTACAGCCAAAGCAGTAGTTGACTGAGGCTTGAGTTTGCACTTAAGCATCTGTGCCAGGCTTGTGTGTTCAAAATATTTATTTGTTTACAGTGTTTTAACTACCCTTCATCAAAAAAAGAAAGAACCCAGGGGATTTTATGCATCCCTCCAGTTAAAATGCACGATAAAACAGTAAAATGCAAACTAAGAAGTCCTGGTATTAAAGAATACAAACCATTTAAAAAAATGCAGCAGAAATCCTAATAAAAAAACAAACAGCACCCGTCTGGCTTAAAGAGGGGTGCTTTCAGGCCATGCCTGAAACTCAGTAAGGAAGGAGCCGACTGTGAGTGACAGCTCCACGGAAGGGCTAAGGTCCTCCCTGTATTACCATCCCTTGAGCTATGTTCATCCGTGGGCTTGGGTGATGGGTCTCCTCTGCAGATCTGAAAGCACAATTATTGTAATTATGTGGCACTTGCTAGAGTGCTTCTCTGACCCTTTGGGACCAAAGCACAACAGCTGGCGTTGTTATTTGTTGCGACGGGAATGAGAGTGTGAGCACTGCGTGCTCTTCAGGGGTCTTTGCATGTGAGAGAAGGAAGTTTCATTGTTCGTGGCTGATAACAAGCCCCAGTTTCCTGCTTCTTCTGAATATCAGAAGCCTCCTGCCTCGGAGAGGAAAATAATCCCAAAGTCTAGAGGGTCCAGATCAGCCTCGAAGTGAACAGGTGCTGTTTCCGGCAGGTTGATGGGCAGATTCCTTGACTTCTCCCCACCCCCACCCCCCCACACAAAAAGACAGAAATTTAAGTGGAGATTGAAGGATGCTAGCAATGATCAGAGGCAGGCACCTCTGGCCCTCTGGACATTTGCTGGACTGCAGCTCCCACCATCCCCGAATGCTGGCCATGCTGGCTGAGGCTGATGGGAGTTGAAGTCCAGGAACCTCCAGGAAGGCCCCCTTCCCCTATCTCAGGAAGGACGGGCTCAGGCTGGAGGACTCTGATGAAAGTATTCATGCTCTCCACTCTGGTAGTGGAGAAAAGAGAGAGAGCTGTGTTCCCTGGGCTGTTAGAATTCCTGCTCCACGACTGCAGTCATGGGATTGTTGTCTATCACATGACGGTATATGTTTCGACTCCACAAAGTGGGAAGCCACAGAGACAGGCATGTGACACACAACAGTCATGCCTGTTCCTTTTAAGGTGGAACGAAACTATAGCCTAACACGGACAATTCTCATGAGCTCCACAACGAAAGGACACGGGGCCAGAGCTGTCCTCCGATATCAAGCAACCGCCGCGTGCTTCATCTGTTGGTGCCTCTTCAAATGGTACCTCTGGGTGTAGCTTTTGTCGCAGCAGGGACACTTGAAGGGCTTCTCGCTTTGGTGCAGCGCCTGGTGCCTGATCATCGAAAACTTCTCGGTGAACGTGTTGCCGCAGTCGGGGCAGCGGAAGGGTTTCTCGCCAGCTGCCCGGTTCTTCTGAACCCCCGGAGCTGGGAAGGAGAGTTGCTTGCAAGCGCTGCACTGCTTTCTTTCGATCAAGCCCATCCCACTGCCAGGGCCACGAAGGGGCTTCTCCCCGCAGGGACTCTTCTGATGGGGCAGGGAGCCCAAGCAACGCAGATTCTGGTGTCTGGGAATGCTTGATCGGTGCAAGAAGCCCTTCCCGCAGTCAGGACACTTGAACGGTTTTTCTACCATGTCTCCTGCCGGGCTGGGAAGGCCCTGGAGGCCAAGTGGGCTGAAGAGTTTCTGCCGCTCACCTGCGAAGGTTTTCTGGTGTGCGGAAAGGCTGGCTGCGCAAAAACTAACAGGGGGTCTGCCATCAAGGCCTTTGTGGGTCTGCTCAGGGGGGACCAGCCGGGGGGCAGTGGGGTTTAGCTTCAGAGCGGGTTTGCCTCCCTCTCTGGGACCCAAGAGAGATCCCTCTCTGGTACAAGCTCCCTCACGAATCTGGAAAGACAGAGGCGCATTGCTGCAGAGGTGAGAAGTCCCTTTCCTCTGATGGATGCTGGGTTCTTCAGCAGTGCCGCTGCAGCGATGCCCTCCCTTTCTCAGAAGCAGGTTCGGCCCAGCAACGTCTCGGCCATCGCTCCGTTCAGATCCCTGCGAAACGGTCGCTGCGGCAAAGCACATTGCAGTTGGCTGCCGGGAGCCTTCCTGCTGTAAACGTCCCACCAGTCCTTCCCCATCAGAATGATCTTTTGGCGCCTCTGGAGGCTTGCCAGGGTTTTTTCCAGAGGAAACGGGCTCCTCGCTCCTCGCCTGAAGGCCAGTCCCCTGCTGGATCTCTGAAACGGTCCTGCCGGCCGAAGGTTTCCCCTGGAGGACGCCTCCTTCCAATTTGGGCACAAAATTATACTGCAGTCGTACCAGCGGCACGGCAGCACTCTCCTGCTGCGGGGATTCGGGCTCCGAGGTCTGCAGTGTCCTGTTGTCTGCTTGGAGAACAAGGAAATACAGGAATGAGTCAGTGTGACCCAGTTCTGAAAACAGAGCAAGAATCCAGCCTTGGGCATAAAGCATGCCGGAGGCAGATCTGCCTATTAAAACACAAAATGTATAACAGTGGGGGAGCTGGATGAGGGATGGGAAAGCTGTGGTCCTCCAGAGGAGGTCAGACCGCAGCTCCCATGAGTCTCAGCCAACCTGGTCAATGACCTGGGATGATGGGAGTTGTAGTTCAGCAGCATTTGTAGGGTCCTCCAGCCCTAATGTAGTCCAGCCCTCTGCCCAGCACAGGAATCTGAAACTATGGCATCCCTGTGACAGTCTCTGCTTAAATACCACCAGTGATGAAGGATCCATTATCACCTCCCATGGCAGCCTCTCTTCCGCGGATGAAAAGCTCTTCCCATTTTCGAGTCAAAATTTGCTTGCTTTCCATTTCCACCTATTAGTTCTAGACCCACCCTTTGGAGCCACTGAAAACAATTCTTTAGATCAGGGGTCAGCAAACCTTTAAAGCCCTAAACGGCCTCGGTCCTGTATACCTGAAGGAGCGTCTCCACCCGCATCGTTCAGCCCAGACACTGAGATCCAGCTTTGAGGGCCTTCTGGTGGTTCCCTCATTGGGAGAAGTGAGGTTACAGGGAACCAGGCAGAGGGTCTTCTCGGTAGTGGCACCTGTCCTGTGGAACGCCCTCCCTTCAGATATAAAGGAAATAAGCAGCTATCCTATCTTTAAAAGACATCTGAAGGCAGCCCTGTTTAGGGACGTTTTTAATATTTAATGCTGTATTGTTTCGATTGGGAGCCGCCCAGAGTGGCTGGGGAAACTCAGCCAGATGGGCGGGGTATAAATAATAAATTATTATTATTATTATTATTATTATTATTATTATTATTAATTATTATTATTATTATTATATTTTTCAGCAGGGGGCCAGTCCACTGTCCCTCAGACCTTGTGGGGTGGCAGACTATTTTTGGAAAAAAATATATGAATGAATTCCTATGCCCCACAAATAACCCAGAGGTGCATTTTAAATAAAAGGACACATTCTACTCATGTAAAAACACCAGGCAGGCCCCACAAACAACCCAGAGATGCATTTTAAATAAAAGGACACATTCTACTCATGTGAAAATACGCTGATTCCCGGGCTGTCTGCGGGCCAAATTTAGAAGGCGATTGGGCTGAATCCGGCCCCCGAACCTTAGTTTGCCTACCCCGCATTAGATACTTGAAGACCGCTGCCATGTCTCTCCTTAAATCAGGTCTGGGGTCAGTCCTCTAGATCAGCGTTTCTCAAACTTGGGTCACCAGCTGTTTTTGGACTACAATTCCCATCATCCCTGACCACTGGTCCTGTTAGCTAGGGATGATGGGAGTTGTAGTCCAAAACAGCTGGAGACCCAAGTCTGGGAAACGCTGCTCTTAGATGTTGCTGGACCACGACTCCCATCATCCCTTGCCACGCTTGCTAGGTCTGATGGGAGTTCAGCAACATCTGGAGGGTCAAAGGTTTCCCACCACACCTGCCTTAAATCTTTGGCTAAACATACCCAGCTCTTTCAACTGCTCTCCTTTCCACCCAGAAGGCAATAATAGCTCAAGGATTCCTAATAGTCCCACTCAGCATAGACCTATTGAAATTAATGAGGGTGTCTACACAGTAGTCTTGTTTAGACTTTTTTTGTTTTAAATAGAATTGCAGAATTCTAAAAGGTGCAAAGAATCCTAAGGGCTACTTTGCACCCACTTGCACAAGCACACGCAAATGGAAATGGGCTTTGGCCTTGCCTTCACCCTGACCAGCTATATTTCTGTGTGCGGGGCGTTCTTGTTATAAAGGTGAATGTTCAAATACGCAATCCTCGCACCAACCTGTTTGTTTCGCTACTTTGCCCTTGGTTGTTTGTGATTTTATTTTAGGATTTAAACTGTAGCTGTTTTAATTGTAACGTGTTTGCGACACACCCTGGTACCACTCGTTATCATTACAAATTACAAGCAAACCTCTCGCAGTAGTACATTAAGAACTTAATTCGTTCTGGAGGTCCGTTCTTAACCTGAAACTGTTCTTAACCTGAGGTAACACTTTAGCTAATGGGGCCTTCCGCTACCGCCGCACCGCCACTGTGCAATTTCTGTTCTCATGCTGACGCAAAGTTCTTAAACCGGGGTACTATTTCTGGGTTAGCGGAGTCTGTAACCCGAAGCGTCTGTAACCTGAAGCGTTTGTAACCTGAGGTACCACTGTACAGCTCTGGGAGGACCGGACTATACCAAATATTCTCTGTCCATTTGAATCGATTCTCAGTGTGGAACAATTAAGCATCTCTGCATTTCTACCTCACTCTCCTCATCTGTAATGTGGGTGACCTGCTCGGCCGCTTTGTTCAGGGACGAACACGCCATTCCTCACCTTGGGATAAGCACGGCAAAACCTCAAACTCCTCGACAATATGGGCCAGCGAGAGGGGCAACATGAGGCCTTGTTCCATCTCGAAGTAAATTTCAGGCTTGGGATTCTTCAGTTCTGTTCAGCCAGAGAACAAAAGAGAGAGAACAAAAATCTTAGGAGAGGTTCAGCTCACTCTCTGCTACAGCAGACATAGCTTAGCGGCAGACCACATGCTTTTCACTGAAAATGTCAAAAGTTCAGTTCCTATCATCTTCAGCTAAGGGGTCTAGGAGTAGCAGGTGATGAGAAATATCTGAGCCTGAAACCATGGAGAACGGCTGCTGGTTAGCACCCCTCAATCTGGTGCCCTCAAAGATGTTGTCGACTATAACTCCCACCTGCCCCCAAACTCAGAAATGACCTAGTTTCAAAATATAATACTGCAGGATTACATTTTAAAAAAACCTAACATCCGTGAATATTTGGCAAGAAGTGACCAACTAATCTCAAAGAGGGCTTACTTCTGAGTCAACATGCTCAGGGGGAATTTGCACCACTTATTCTTGTGGTTTCCTTTTTTATATACAGTGGTACCTCAGGTTAAGTACTTAATTCGTTCCGGAGGTCCGTACTTAACCTGAAACTGTTCTTAACCTGAAGCACCACTTTAGCTAATGGGGCCTCCTGCTGCCATCACGCCACCAGAGCACGATTTCTGTTCTCATCCTGAAGCAAAGTTCTTAACCTGAAGCACTATTTCTGGGTTAGCGGAGTCTGTAACCTGAAGTGTATGTAACCTGAAGCTTATGTAACCTGAGGTACCACTGTACATAATTTTTTTTATTAAATTCTGTTTTATAATTTAAAGTACTTATTTTTACATCCTTAAGATATCAGTGACTTCCCTCGTTCTCTTTCCATGGTTCATTTTACATATCATAAATCCCTGCATATTTTACAGAAACAATACCATTCAGTATTCCATTATTACATCCATCGTAACTTATTTACACTGTTGAATTTATCTGAATGCTGCCAGGGCTTTCAGCTGCACACAGTTATTTCCCATATATTCAATAAACGTCTTCCAATCTTCTCTAAACATATGTTCTTCTTGTTCTCTTATTCTATATGTTAAGGCTGCAAGCTGAGCATATTCTGTCAACTTAAATTGTCACTCTTCTTTAGTTGGGACCTCGTCCCTTTTCCATTTTGGGGCTAACAAAACATGGGCCACAGTAATTGCATACATAAATAACCTTTTTTGACACCTGGAAATTTCAGTCTGAATTATCCTCAATAGAAAAGGACTCTGGGTTTTTCGTGTGTGGGGGGGAGAAGTACTTTTAAACATTTTTTTCCAATTCATTATACATCATTGTGGTTTCCTTTTCTTGATTTGTCATGGGGAGGAAGAACATTATCCCTTTCTCGATATCCACACATATTCCTGCAGCTGTTCTGCATCTCCAGTAGTACAGTACTGGGTGGGAACTGCAGGCAAGAGGAGGGTGGAATTTTGCAATGCCTTTTGACATAAGCTTAAATTGGGGAGACAGTAGTGAAAGTGAGAGTGACGCCACTGCTTATGAAAAGACATGCTTTTATATTTGGTGGGTGGGGTTGCTTGTCTTTGCTGCATTTATGTTGACAACTGTTAATGGAGAAATCTGAGGGCTCCCTTGGACAAAAAACAAGGACACCAGCCAGGAATACCGGAGCAAAACAGCAACCAGTGGGCTTGGTCTTTATTGAGACTGTCACGACAGGACTCCAACTCACTGCAAGACGAAGAAAGATGGAAACCTCGAACAAAAGAGCCCCCAAACTTTTATTAGCTGCTAATCCCCATGTTACACCCCCCCCAACTACATCACTAATACATCATGGTTACATCATGAAAGGGGAGGTCTGGTGGCAGTAATCTGAGCATCCTGGACCCTGCCCCATGGTTCTCCTTGCCCTCCACCAAACACCCATCAAGTGTAACAAAAGAGATATTTACATTTCCCTGTTTCCCAGCCAAGTTAATCACACCCTTTTGTCTTCATCTGGGTTTGTTATTTCTGGAATGGCTACCTGTCTGGCATTCAGGTATCAGGATGCCAGGAATTATCACTCAGGCAGAGGGGCTGCTGAGTAGCTGAGCTCACATGTCTATATGAATTTCTGCAGTATTCCCAGTGAGCCAATAAAGGTAAAGGGACCCCTGACCCTTACTGAAATCCTGGACAGCCACTGCCAGTCTAGGTAGATGAGAGTTATGTACCCCTGACCATTAGGTCCAGTCGCAGACGACTCTGGGGTTGTGGTGCTCATCGCACTCTTTAGACCGAGGGAGCCGGCGTACAGCTTCCAGGTCATGTGGCTAGCATGACTAAGCCGCTTCTGGCAAACCAGAGCAGTGCACGGAAACGCGCTGTGGATTTACATATAAGCTAAACAAGCTACAGCTTAGGGCCCCACTCTCTTGGGGGCCCCCCCAAAAATATGGGGGGGACTGGATGTACATTTCCAAAATATAACATAAAAAACAAATAAAATAAAACCTACATACAGCAACAGTGTTTTGTGTTGGTAGGCTCCTATGATTGTTGTAAGTAATGGGCCCCGCCTGCTAGCCTGCTCCCTAAAATATCACTGGTTTGCTCATTTCTAGATATAGGGTGCCTACATTATGCATGGACTGGTTCCATGGCAACATGTGCAAATGGCTTTAGATACCTATTAGGTCCATAAATTACCAGATAGCATATATTCAACACCAAAAAACAGCAACAATTTGTTGTTGACAAAGGACAGCTGGACATATAAAGGGCCCCATTACCTTCAGTAGCTTAGGGCCTCATGAAAACTAAATTCGGCTCTGGGGAAAACCACGATCGCTCCAATTAACCTACCTCACAGGATTGTTGTGAAACCAAACTGCACGGCTGGAGAGCAGGAGGGAGAAATGCTTCATAAATTGTAATTGTTTAGGGAAGCTTTTAATGTTTGATGCATTACTGTATTTTAATATTTTGCTGGAAGCCGCCCAGAGTGGCTGGGGAAGCCCAGCCAGGTGGGTGGGGTATAAATAAATTGTTGTTGTTGTTGTTGGAATATGCAAGACTTACCCAGCCAGGACAGCATGGTGCAATACTGCTGGATGTTATTCCCACTGAGGGCAAGCAGGTGGGGGTCCAAGGTGAACTCCTTTTCTTCCATGAGAACCACAGATACCTCTTCAAAGATTGTAGGCCCCTAAAGCAGAGGAAAAAGAGCCCAAAAGTCAGCACTGTGTTTTTAGACTCAAAAGGGCAGGTGGTGGGAGAGGAAGAATGCCTGCAGTCCAGTCCCTCCCACATCCAGGTGGGCTTAGTTCAGGTGTACAGTTCAGAGGTGCAGGCTGGACGGTTAAGTCCAGTCAAAGGCGACTATGGGGTTGCAGCACTCATCTCGCTTTCAGGCCGAGGGAGCCAGTGTTTGTCCACAGACAACTTTCCGGGTCATGTGGCCAGCAGGACTAAAACGCTTCTGGCGCAACGGGACACCGTGACGGAAACCAGAGCGCACGGAAACACCATTTACCTTCCTGCCACAGCGGTATCTATTTATCTACTTGCACTGGCGTGCTTTCAAAGTGCTAGGTTGGCAGGAGCTGGGACAGAGCAACGGGAGCTCACTCTGTTGCAGGGATTCGAACTGCCAACCTTCCAATCTGGGTAGGACTTGCTTTGCTAATAAACCTACCTAAGGAGTCACATCAGCTGAAGCCCTGAGCAGGGATTTCTGCTTGCACAATGGGGTTTCATCCTCCCCAGTTGGTGCCCCCAAAATTGGTTCTCTCTCAGTGTGTGTTAAGAGAGAGGCCAGAACAGGGCACAAAGAGGAATGCTTGCACTGATGGAATGATCAGAAAAGCATGTTGTTGACTTCCTACCAATGTTGACTTGCTCTCAACCTAATGTCCTCCAGAATTTCTTGGATCCCAACTGCCATCGCCCCAGCGGAAGAATAAAAAATCAAGATAACAAATCTTTTACAAAAGAATGGAAATGGTTTCTTGAATATTGATAAAAACATTGGCAGGATCATTGTAACAACCTGCAGTTTTATAAGAGTATATATTTAAATAAGATGAATAACTGAGTGAATTAAGTTAATCTGGATATGCAGAAGATATTAAAATTAAATTTAAGGAACCGCAGAAAAGAGGTCCAGTCGTGGACAACTCTGGGGTTGCACGCTCATCTCACTCTATAGGCCGAAGGAGCCAGCGTTTGTGCACAGACAGCTTCTGGGTCACGTGGCCAGCATGACTAAGTTGCTTCTGGCGAACCAGAGCAGCACACGGAAATGCCGTTTACCTTCCCGCCGGAGCGATACCTATTTATCTACTTGCACTTTGACGTGCTTTCGAACTGCTAGGTTGGCAGGAGCAGGGACCGAGCAACGGGAGCTCACCCCGTCACGGGGATTCGAACCGCCGACCTTCTGTTCGGCAAGCCCTAGGCTCTGTGGTTTAGACCACAGCGCCACCATAGATGATAGTTATCTGGACCAATAGTCTGACTTGTTCATTGCAGTGATTGCCCAGCCCTAAGGGCTCCTCCATGTTGTCCTTTAATGTGGCCAGTAAGTTTCTTGCACACCCATCAATTTCCTGCCGTCCGCATGATGTTCTCTTCCAAATCCCTGCCTTCCCATATTCCCCCCTCCCCTTCAATCCGGATTTTCTCATGCCAAGGATATGCCAAAAAGGTTAGGAGATGAGAGAATCTGGAGAGAGGAAAGCATGGGAAGACAGGGATTTAGAGGACCACCATATGGACAAGAGATAATGGAGGTACAGAAAGCTTACTGTTTGCATGGAATCACAGCATAGATGAGCCCCGATCCTATCAGTGCACAAAAACCTTGACCCTGCACACCCTTCCTCTCCTGTCTTACCTCAGGGTGCTGCTCAGCAGCTGTGTCCATTTTTCTTCTGCCGCTTGGGGGCTGAGATTCATTGAAGTTGGTCTGCAGAAAGAGAACGATATTCTGCACTCTCAAATTGGGATATATATAATCTTGGATATTCCAGATTCCCGCCGCTTCCTCTCTTTTCGCCACCACCCGGCCCAATATTTTGTGGAGCGATTAGTTTGGAATGTGTATAAAACATTGAAAAACTTTAACAGCAGCTCAGTTAACAAATAGGGAGATTTAAGATTTCTTTTTTAAAAAGCCAGAGGCTGTTAGGCCTAATATCCAATGACATTCCCAAAGATAAGAAAAGTGTATTCCTTTACGCAACAGCAGCTGCCAGAATACTGATTGCAAAAAACTGGAAGGGGGAGAAAATCCCATCACTATTAGAATGGCAAAACAAACTCTGTGAGTTGGTAGAAATGGCAAAATTGGCGGCAATTATTAGAGGCCACTCAAATCAGAGAATAATTAGAGAGTGGGATGGAGTGAAGGAATACATGAAAAAATACAGTCCCGGAATTGAAATATTAATAGAGAATGTGTAAAACGTGCAGGGTTAAGTAAGAAAATAATAATAGAATCAATTGAATAATTATTAAATTATAACAACACAACAAGCTGGAAGAAGTAAAATATTGAGATCACACATGGGTGAAGGGGAGTGGGGGGTA
Organism: Podarcis pityusensis; assembly: GCF_964106645.2. NCBI lineage: Eukaryota > Metazoa > Chordata > Lepidosauria > Squamata > Lacertidae > Podarcis > Podarcis pityusensis. The sequence continues at coordinate 108,193,297 of NC_138029.1, forward strand.
TATGGGAACCTATAATATCATTTATAATATAATTTGTTAATTGCGTTGTATTTACATATAGCAAAGGGAAGCCTAGAGCAATTAGATATATTTTAATTTAGGTAATCTATGTAATAGGCTTATGTCAGAAAATGAAAATGGATTTTGAATTTGATGTTTGTAAAAAAAAAAATTGTTTTGAAATGAAAAAATAAAATAAAATAGGAAAGGCCTCAGCTGAGCAGTAGGGCAAGTGCTTGGCAGGTAGAAAGTCTCAGGCTCAAATGCCCGGTATTTCCAGTCAGGGCTGAGAGAGACTCCCTGTCTGAAGAGCTGCTTCCTGTAAGTGTAGGCAATCCTGCGCTAGACGACCAATGGTCTGATTCAGTTTAAAGGCAGCTTCCTGTGTACTTCATTTAAGAGGCATTGCAGAGGGTTGGACTAGATGACCCTTGGCACCCCTTCCAACTCTACAATTCTGTGATTCCTCATTTTCGGATTTCTGAAGATATCATTCACGGCTGGGCACCCCAACTACACTAATATTAGCAATAAAGATGTTGATGATAATATTCACCATGAAATGTGCCCTAAGGAAGCCAGACTATCCTCCACCAGGGCCAGGGCCTTTTCAGTGACTGCTCCGACCTGGTGGAATGCTTTGTCCCATGAGACCAGGGCCCTCCAGGACTTGATCTCCTTCCGCAGGGCCTGTAAGCCAGAGCTATTCCGCCTGGCCTTCAATTTGAATTAGCCCGATCCTCTATTCCCTTTTCCCTTTCCTCTTCTATGAAGAAACCCTTTCTGGGACCCCCCATTTAAATTCTTCCCTGGTCTCCTTGAAGGTCCTAGTAGGACCAACTTGGCCAGTTAGCCCTGGTGATCATTTGATGTCTACTGACTAGGGTTCCCCCCCCAAAAAAAAATGACCCCTGAATTTTTGAATTTTATTGACACTGAGGCTGCATTTATGTTGTATTTTATGTTGTTTTTATGCTGTTTTTAAATCACATTTTAATCAATGTTTTATATTTGCTGTTAGCCGCCCTGAGCCTGGTTTTTAAACTGGGAACGGCGGGGTAGAAATAATAATTTATTATTATTATTTATTATTATATAAGTATTTGGCATTTTGCAGACTAATCATGGCTGCTGTGAACTGCCCTAAAATCCATGGATGAAGGGAGGTATACAAATTTAATATAAACAAACAAACAAATAAACGTGGGTTCCTTCGGTGAGGAAGTTAATCTAAATTTCAACTGTAAGGAAGGGAGAGACAAAATGACTAGGCGGCCAATAATAATAAGCCAACTAGGTAAAATACATGCAATTACACACCTCTTTTCCAGATCTATTATTCCACAATAGGTGCCACAGCTAGGATGCGGGCATTTAAGCATTTAAGCTTCGTGGCTCCACTTCTACATGCAATTGGCAAGAAAAAGATCTACCTTTAGAATATCACACACAAGCTTATGTGGTAGTAAATCAGCTGGTCTTTTAAAGCTGCCACAAAACTCTCTGGAGACAAGAAAAAAGGGGAAATTTCAGGGGTGGCAGATTTGTGCTTGAAATCTTGAATCCATCTGACCCAATCCCACAGACTTTTCAACTCACTGAGTGAAATTGTGTGGATGCTGCTTAGAGGACAGGAATTTGGCTTCCCAAGCTGTTTTATATACCGAGTTAGACCATTGGTCCTTGTAACTGTCTACACTGGCTGGCAGTTCTGGGTCTCCTGGATTTCAGAAGTAGAATCTAACCCTGCCTGGAAATGAGACCTACTGAATGCAGAACAGATGTTCTGTCGCTGGGTTAAGAGTGTCTCATTTTCTGCCCATTTCAACCTCCTGAAGGCCACACAGGCCAAAGAGAGAGCTTAAGGCTTGCCCACGTCCCCCAACACTGCTGTACCTCAAGATCTTTCCGCTCAGGACCTCCTGCAGCCTTTGCAAAATTTCCACTTTGGACTTTGGACGTCGCCACTCGCGCCGTCTCTGCGCTCCAGCATTTCTGCAACAGGCGATCGGTAAAGCGGACTGGCTCCTTGGGTTGACCAACTACCCCCGTTCCCAGCGCCAGCCCCAAACAAAACCCTACAAGTGGGGGGAGGGAAGGAAGGAAGGGGAGCTCGGCAGCATCAACGCCTCCAAAGACTTAAGGGGGAGCGATGCGTGGAAGGAACCAAAGGATGCTGAACTTGCGCGCTGCTAGCCCTCATGAAGGCGGAAGAAAAACGGGGGCAAATTGCCTTCGCGTCCCGAGAGAAGAGTGGGCGTGAAGCTACAGGTGGAAGAAACCATTTCAACGACGGGGGAATGGGGAACTTGGTAAGCCCCCCCCCCAAAAAAACCCTATTGAGTAGAAGAAGCCTACCAGTAAAAATACTTCCATGAAAAGTCCCCACTCCCCACACCAGGTATATCCTGCTAGTGGAACGACCTCTCCTAGAATCCATGTATTTGACTAATGTTCTTTCCCCCTGACACTCCCACCAGCGCCAACTCTTTGTTATTCAAAAAGAAAGAAAGAAAGAAAGAAAGAAAGAAAGAAAGAAGAGCACCAGAGTTGGGTCTGATCCTGGTCCAAGATGATCTCAAGTGTCTCTCTGAAGAAGTGTGTATGCACACGAAAGTTTATTACCAGAACAAACTTGGTTGGAGGTGCTACTGGACATTTATTATTATTATTATTTAATTTCAAGTGTCTCTCTGAGCATCTTCAGGTTGTGTCGCCTTGGATCTGATTAACCACATATTTCGGAGCAATGGTGACGTGGCTTTAAGCATATTTGACCCTGGCATAGAATCATAGAATCATAGAGTTGGAAGAGACCACAAGGGCCATCGAGTCCAACCCCCTGCCAAGCAGGAAACACCATCAGAGCACTCCTGACATATGGTTGTCAAGCCTCTGCTTAAAGACCTCCAAAGAAGGAGACTCCACCACACTCCTTGGCAGCAAATTCCACTGTCAAACAGCTCTTACTGTCAGGAAGTTCTTCCTAATGTTTAGGTGGAATCTTCTTTCTTGTAGTTTGAATCCATTGCTCCGTGTCCGCTTCTCTGGAGCAGCAGAAAACAACCTTTCTCCCTCCTCTATGTGACATCCTTTTATATATTTGAACGTGGCTATCATATCACCCCTTAACCTCCTCTTCTCCAGGCTAAACATGCCCAGCTCCCTTAGCCGTTCCTCATAAGGCATCGTTTCCAGGCCTTTGACCATTTTGGTTGCCCTCCTCTGGACACGTTCCAGTTTGTCAGTGTCCTTCTTGAACTGTGGTGCCCAGAACTGGACACAGTACTCCAGGTGAGGTCTGACCAGAGCAGAATACAGTGGCACTATTACTTCCCTTGATCTAGATGCTATACTCCTATTGATGCAGCCCAGAATTGCATTGGCTTTTTTAGCTGCCGCGTCACACTGTTGGCTCATGTCAAGTTTGTGGTCAACCAAGACTCCTAGATCCTTTTCACATGTACTGCTCTCAAGCCAGGTGTCCCCCATCTTGTATTTGTACCTCTCATTTTTTTTGCCCAAGTGCAATACTTTACATTTCTCCCTGTTAAAATTCATCTTGTTTGTTTTTGCCCAGTTCTCTAATCTGTCAAGGTCGTTTTGAAGTGTGATCCTGTCCTCTGGGGTGTTAGCCACCCCTCCCAGTTTGGTGTCATCTGCAAATTTGATCAGGATGCCCTTGAGTCCATCATCCAAGTCGTTGATAAAGATGTTGAATAAGACCGGGCCCAAGACAGAACCCTGTGGCACCCCACTAGTCACTCTTCTCCAGGATGAAGAGGAACCATTGATGAGCACCCTTTGGGTTCGGTCAGTCAGCCATAAAAAGCCGTTTTTAAAAATTCTGAAGTAGCTTCCTTAGGGAGAGGGTCAGAGGAGGTTTCTTAAGAGACGCTCTTTTAGCCTGAGCCCCTCTTGGCTGAGGGAAGGGAAGAGATCAGCACCAAAAATGTTCATTGTGAACCCTGAGGGAGGAACCAGTATACTGGGATTTGTTCGTTGAAGTGCTGGTACCTGACCATCACGTCTCAAAGCAAGTACCCCAAAACAGAGTTTAAAAAGGGTGGGGGGCAAAAACTAGACAAGTGTCTGTCTGGAGTATGAAATGCCAGAAAACAAGTATTTCTTCTCTTCTAACTGGAGAGCAAATGTGATACAGTACTTCTTACTGCAACTGGCAAAAGCGCAAGCTGGGTGGACTGGCTGGTTGTATGATGAGGCACAACAGAAAGAAATGTTGATGGGTGGGAGAAAGATGAGGTTACGGTTTAATCTGTCAATGCATAAAGTGCTCATTACAAAACAGCCAGCAGAAATCCAGCAACTGAAGCTTTTTTCTTTCTTTCCCCAGCCACTGCATGCTAGGACAAGCTCCACTTGCTGAATATCTACTAGCTGTGCAGGTGATAAAAGCATTGAAGCTGCTGGGTTAGAAAAGTTGACAGTCCTACTTAAGAACGATAGATAAGGTAAATACAGTATATAATAACATTAGTAATTCTTCATAACTGTCAGCAGGGGGAGCCATTACTTCTGATGGAAGAGCTTTGGTAAAAGGAATGGCCTCTGATTCCTTAGCAAACTCTTGAAATATTGAAAAATATGCAAGCTGGGTTTCACCCTGACAGGGAAAGAAGTGGGCATCAGAGATGATATTCATGAATGGGGTTGTGCTACTAGAGCAGTACAGAACAGGCAGCTTTAATCCATCCATTAGTTAATTGGATTTGCTCGGCTGGCCAACCAAGGTTCATTGCAATAGGCACAACTTCATCCAAATGCTGAAAAAGATGGAGGCGTTTTAATTCCTGCCTATCTGGGAGTTAAAAGAGATGTGGGTGGTGCTGTGGGTTAAACCAAAGAGCCTAGGACTTGCCGATCAGAAGGCCGGCGGTTCGAATCCCCGCGACGGGATGAGCTCCCGTTACTCGGTCCCTGCTCCTGCCAACCTAGCAGTTTGAAAGCACGTCAAAGTGCAAGTAGAAGTACCTTCTGGCAGGAAGGTAAATGGTGTCTCCGTGCACTGCTCTGGTTCGCCTGAAGCGGCTTAGTCATGCTGGCCACATGACTCGGAAGCTGTACGCCGGCTCCCTCGGCCAGTAAAACAAGATGAGCGCCACAATCCCAGAGTCATCTGCAACTGGACCTAATGGTCAGGCGTCCCTTTACCTTTACTTAAAAAAAGGTAAAGGACCCCTGGATGGTCCAGTCAAAGGCAACTATGGCGCTGCGGTGCTCATCTTGCTTTCAGGCTGAGGGAGCTAGTGTTTGTCCACAGACAGCTTTCCGGGTCATGTGGCCAGCAGGGCTAAACTGCTTCTCACGCAATGGTACGCTGTGACAGAAGCCAGAGCGCACGGAAATGCTGTTTACCTTCCCATTGCAGTGGTACCTATTTATCTACTCGCACTGGTGTGCTTTCGAACTGCTAGGTTGGCAGGAGCTGGGACAGAGCAACAGGAGCTCACCCCGTTGCGGGGATTCGAACTGCCGACCTTCCGATTGGCAAACCCAAGAGGCTCAGTGGTTTAGACCACAGTGCCACCCGCGTCCCTATTTTCAGAAAAGAGTCACTCCCAGTCCTACCTGTACATGCCAGCGGTTGAACTTGAATTTGGGACTTTCTGCATGCACTTGCAGATGCTCTGCTGAAGAGCTGCAGCGCATCATAAGATCATTTAGTACAACCCGCTACCACTGCAGGAAATGCGCCGCTGCAGCACCTTCTGTTTAAAAACCTCTAGCAAAGATTAGTCCACCTCTGACTAAACACCAGGAAAAATTGGCCTCCACAGTCACTTACGGACACACTGTTAAGACTGTGTTCATGGAAGACGATCTTGCTCAGCTATGAGTAATCGCCAAAGAAGGACAGAATATATATTTTTTATGTAGGCTAAAATGACAAGTCCATGTGACAGCTCTTCAAATATTTGAAGACAGCTCTCATATCGCCACTTAATCATCTCTTCTCCCGTGCTAAACATACCTAGCTCCTTCAACTTGTTAAAAAATAAGCTTTTGGTCTCCAGGGCTTCTGCCATCCTCCTCTGGGCATGGAATGCACATTGTTTCCATCAGAAGTGTAGTTGGCAACTCTAAACCTGTCCTAGCATCAGGGTAGATGGTAGTACCTGCCTCTCCACCAGTCAATTAAAAAAAAGAAAAGATGTTTAAAAGGAATCAGATGGAATGTAAATTTAAAGCATTCCACCAAGGAGATGGCAAACCACAAACCCCTTGGTATCTGAGGAAGTGTGCATGCTCACGAAAGCTCATACCAAGAACAAACGTAGCTGGTCTCTAAGGTGCTACTGGAAGGAATTTTTTTCTTTTGTTTGGACTACGGCAGACCAAAATGGCCACCTATCTATGAGAGTCCCATGGACTGCAAGAAGATCAAACCTATCCATTCTGAAGGAAATCAGCCCTGAGTGCTCACTGGAAGGACAGATCGTGAAGCTGAGGCTCCAATACTTTGGCCACCTCATGAGAAGAGAAGACTCCCTGGAAAAGACCCTGATGTTGGGAAAGATGGAGGGCACAAGGAGAAGGGGACGACAGAGGACGAGATGGTTGGACAGTGTTTTCGAGGTTACCAGCATGAGTCTGACCAAACTGTGGGAGGCAGTGGAAGACAGGAGTGTCTGGTGTGCTCTGGTCCATGGGGTCACAAAGAGTCGGACATGACTAAACGACTAAACAACAACAATCTGTAACACAGACCTCAGTTCCTGCCCCCTGAGACTCAGTCAACCAAATTAGGGGGCTGCCAACTGACCTGCTCCAAGCTATTTAAAGAGAGATTTGTTATGCAGAAACCAGGACTGGAAGCTTTTCAGGTCATGGAGCAAAACATTATCACCTGCTAATTGCTGGGAGTTCAAATTGCCATTAAGAGGAACACTGGTTTCCTTAATTGTGCCAATGCAATTTAAACCTTGGGGAGAAAGGCTACAATACTTCCTTTTGAAAAATGCTTAGGGTGAATTTACATATGTATTTTTTAAAAATTAAAGAGGGGGAGAAGCAAGAGTGCCAGCCGTACCAAATCATTTGGAGCTATATAGACATGTTGGATTGCATACATCTATGCAAAATCGAAAAGCAAATGTATACTTATTATGCAATTAAGTTGTTAATATGCTGTATAATTAGCATGTCTATTATATGATCCTTGCTTCTGTTAGACTGTGAGCTCCTTTCTATCCAAAATGTTTGACTAAAATAAGCATATTCTCTTTGTGCTTTGTCTCTTTGAATGAGATGAGCAAACCTCACACTTTCTTTCCTGTGTGCTGTAGCTACTTACTTTGTCACTCATAGACAGAAGGGAGATTGCTTTCCCCCCATTAGCCAGCTATTAATGTAAGAGCGGTAATTAACATCTTTTTAATAAACTCATAATGCTTTCTACTCACAACCTCCTCTGTGTAAGTGAACCAAACTCTGATTAAAAGGGGAATGTTGTGCCTTGTTATCTTTGGATGGTAGCAAGCAGGCTCATCACGTAAAAGCTGAAATGGACTTTACCACTAAATGCAGAAGACCTTGGTCTTCCCTAACACAGTGACATCCTGCGAAAAGAAGGTGGGATACATGGTTTTCTGCATCCTCACAATAACCCTGTGATGTCGGCTGGGCTGAGAGAAAATGGCTGGCTCAAGGAGGACGGAGTAGGGATTCGAATCTGGATCTCATCAATCCTAGTCTGACATTGCTGGTCCAGTCAGAAACTGGAAATTTGGCTTCCTCTAATTATATACCGAATTTAAAAAATCGGTCCATTTTAGATCAACAAATATTTGCTATCAGTGTAGCCTTTTATAATGATTAACCTGGTTTGAGGCCCTATCTCCTGCTGTGGGCCCAATGTGTGATGGTCATGTGGACAGCAAAACTACGAATCCAGAATTTTGGGATCCTCTCCAAAACTGTGCTGAAGTTTTGCAGGTTTTTTTGGCAGCATTTTGCAGTGAAAACCCAGTGTTTTGCAGTGCCCCACAAACTGAGCAATTGCTACATCAAACATGGGTTTTGTACCCCTGTCCATTAGGTCCAGTCGCGGACGACTCTGGGGTTGAGGCACTCATCTCGCTTTATTGGCCGAGGGAGCCGGCGTACAGCTTCCGGGTCATGTGGCCAGCATGACTAAGCCGCTTCTGACGAACCAGAGCAGCACACGGAAACGCCGTTTACCTTCCCGCCGGAGCGGTACCTATTTATCTACTTGTACTTTGATGTGCTTTCGAATTGCTAGGTGGGCAGGAGCAGGGTTTTCACTGCAAAATGCTTACCTTTAAGTGGACAGAGGAGATAAGCCCACCAACTACCTTTGCTTGTGCTGAGAGTCATAAGCAAAACACTGATGTACCATGGTTTGTTTGTTTTGTGTGTGTGGGGGGGGGTTTCCCATAAAACAACCTCCCCACCTTATTTTGATGGACAAAATTAATTGCAAGAATACAGCATTATAAATGCCCTAGGATGATGCACTTGTAGGTCTTAGCAACTGATGATTTGAAAAAGGATCTTTTGATGGGCTGAAAGATGGGCTATAAATGTAAGGAAGGGAGAAAGGCATTTTGGCTAGAAAGAACCCTTTTTTGATGCTGCTGTACCTAGAGCTAAATTGCTTAAGGGTGAAAACAGCGAAGACGTCACTTGCTTGTTCCTTGCTTGGCCTAGATAGTCAGCGAAGTGGATGACTTTCTTCCGAGCTGTGATATTCAAAGGAAGATTCAGACAGGCTGCAGTCCATCCTATTGTCCCAGATTCCTGGTAGTGCTGTTTTCTTTCTCTCAATCACACCCAACCTGCATTATTTTGCAATTATACGGCGCTTTTGAGGGTGAGCGGAGGGTCATACAAAAACTTGTTCTCGGCTTCCCCAGAGGGTAGGAATACATCTAAGGCACTTAAAAATGGTAGGAGAGTAGATTTTAGTTGAACATTGGGAGAAGCTTCTGGAAGCTTCTTGATAACGTCTCCCTCCACCACTGGAGGACTCTGAATATCAAGTTGCTGAGGATCACAAGTGGCTGTTGCTTCTTGTGGTTTTTCTTGTGGGCTTTTCACCTGGTTAGTCACTGTGAGAACAGGATGGTGGACCAAGCAGACCAGGGGTCAGCAACCTTTTCCCGCTGTGGGCCGGTCCACTGTCCCTCAGACCATGTGGTGGGCCGGACTATATTTTGAAAAAGAAAATGAACAAATTCCAGTGCCCCACAAATAACCCAGAGATGCATTTTAAATAAAAGCACACATTCTACTCATGTAAAAACACCGCCCCACAAATAACCCAGATATGCATTCTAAATAAAAGGACACATTCTACAGTGGTACCTCAGGTTACATATGCTTCAGGTTACAGTACATACGCTTCAGGTTACAGACTCCACTAACCCAGAAATAGTACCTCGGGTTAAGAACTTTGCTTCAGGATGAGAACAGAAATCGTGCGGCAGCGGCATGACAGCAGCAACAGGAGGCCCCATTAACTAAAGTGGTGCTTCAGGTTAAGAACAGTTTCAGGTTAAGAACGGACCTCCAGAACGAATTAAGTACATAACCAGAGGTACCACTGTACTCATGTAAAAACACACTGATTCCTGGACCGTCTGCGGGCCGGATTGAGAAGGCGATTGGGCCGCATCGGGCCCCTGGGCCTTAGGTTGCCTACCCCTGAAGTAGACCATTGGCTTGACCCACCAGGGCTCTTCTCATGTTCTTATAGTACGAACAGTTCAAACAATGAACCAACAATGGACCAACTAGCAGGGTGGAGGGTTTACCCTCACTAAGGGTCTTGTTGAACAACTATCTGTTGCGGCTGCATCAAGCAAGAAATGGGACAAAAGTGGCCTTCAAACTCTGTGGTTTTATGTCTGGCTTGGCCTACGCATGCAACAGAATGAGGTGAGGGAAGCAAGATATAGAATGAACGGCATCACTTCTGGTGGTCCAGGGTGTGCGCATGCCAATATAAGACATGTCCCCATGTTAGGATGTGGGTGGCGCTGTGGTCTAAACCACTCTTGGACTTGCTGATCAGATGGACCCAGCAGGGCTCATCTTATGTTCTGGTGACTGGCAGGACAGAACCAGGGAGCCCAAACCGTAGGTGGAGTCAGAGGCAAGGACAGGTGGAGGCAACCCAGACCAGTTTTGTTTCAAGCCTCTCCTCAGGCAACACTGAGACCAAGGAGGAGGAGGCTGACAGCCAGGACCACCCCCGGGTCTGTCTGTAAGTAAGAAGGCAGGCAGCTAGACAGATAGTGGCAGAGATCCGGCTGAGGTTGGTTGGGCAGTGCCTCCTGTTAAGTTGTGGGTGAACATATCAGATAACACAGCGATTCTTCAAACAGCTCTTGTTTATTCACAGGCCAGAACAGAACTGAACTGAAGGGCTCAGTCAGCCTGCTTATATAGAGCTCCAGTACAACGTAACTGTAACAATTTTCTAAAACTATCCAATCACTGAACGTCACTTTCGATCCCTTATTTGCATAACTATCTACAGTATCCCCCTGCTAGCCCAGGGTGAGAACTTCAGTACATAACACCTCTTTTCCCCTGATGGATCAGATCAGCTTCCTCTGGGACAGAGTAGGCCTGAGTTCAAATTCTCGCTCAGCCAGAAAGCTCACTTGGTGCCTTGGGGTCTGTCTGTCTGTCTGTGTCTCTCTGTCTATTTCTCACCTCACAGGGTTGTTGTGAGGATGTTGTTGTTTAGTCGTTTAGTCGTGTCCGACTCTTCGTGACCCCATAGACCTGAGCACGCCAGGCACTCCTGTCTTCCACTGCCTCCCACAGTTTGGTCAAACTCATGCTGGTAGCTTCGAGAACACTGTCCAACCATCTCATCCTCTGTCGTCCCCTTCTCCTTGTGCCCTCCATCTTTCCCAGCATCAGGGTCTTTTCCAGGGAGTCTTCTCTTCTCATGAGGAGGCCAAAATATTGGAGTCTCAGCTTCACGATCTGTCCTTCCAGTGAGCACTCAGGGCTGATTTCCTCAAGAATGGATCGGTTTGATCTTCTTGCAGTCCATGGGACTCTCAAGAGTCTCCTCCAGCACCATAATTCAAAAGCATCAATTCTTCGGCGATCAGCCTTCTTTATGTTCCAGCTCTCACTTCCATACATCACTACAGGGAAAACCATAGCTTTAACTGTGAGGATAATATGGTTCATATATGCTGCCCTGAACATCTTGGAGGAATGGTGAGAATAAAGTTATCACAACAACAACAACAACAACAACAACAACAACAACAACAACAACAGCAACTAATATGCAAGAGGGGTGCACTTGGTCTTTCAAAATGTCTCCACCCTAATTGTGGTTAGAGAAACTGAGTGGACCATTTCACTGATTTTTCTCCAGTTGGTGTGGAAAATTATCCGACAGTTTCTCAAGGTCTAGGAGTCACAATTGGCAGCAGAAAGAGCACATCTCTCCTTCCTTCCTTCCTTCCTTCCTTTCCTCCACCTTTTTTTTTTTTTTTTTTGGATGCTGCTGCTACAAGAGGCAACAGCTGCAACTGTGCTGGCAGCTTGGCAACCCTTTTGCATCCTCCACAATGCCCAGGACCGAATGCCATTCCACGGCCATGTGTTGGCGGTGGAGAAGAGCATCTGCCTCAAAAAGAGGGGGAGAGGGAGAGAGAGAGAGGGAGAGAGAGAATGAATGGTGGAGAAGACTCATAGAAAATGATGGAAAGCAGCCTTCTTTTTCCAGAGTGGTTGAGTTAAAACCAAACCACCACCACCCATCTCAGGAATTCTTCTGGGACAGAGGATGCCTTCTGAGAAATTTCAGCTTGGCTGTAAATAATAATAATAATAATAATAATAATAATAATAATAATAATGTTATACAGAAGCCATATACCGTAACAGCAGCTCCTTCCAGCCACCCAAGGCAGAGCTTGCCATGTATTTAATGGCCAAGTTAATCACTGTTGATAGAAAGTGTTTCTTGCTTTCTAGCTGCTGTTTATATAATGCCTCTGGCCTCTGGCTGCGTCTGTTCCTTTGGGGCCGCCTGGCTTGCCTCTTCTCTTCTATTTGGCAAGAAGCTAACGAAAGGCATTAGCTCCTGTCTTTTAAAAGCAGAGTCAGGATGTTGTGATCCCAGGAGAGTGCTGATTTGGTTACCGCTGCCGGTCATTTGCGAGAGGATGACCATACCTAGATAAACATACCCAACTCCCTCAACTGTTCCTCTCAAGGCTTGGTTTCCAGACCTTGATCGTCTTGGTCACCCTCCTCTGCTCACATTCCAGCTTTTCAACATCCTTCTTAAATGGTGGTGCCCAGAACTGGACACAGCATTCCAAGTGTGGTCTGACCAAGGCAGAATAGAGCAGTACCATTACTTTCCCTGATCTGGACACTATACCGTCATACCTTGGGATAAATACGCTTCAGGTTGAGCGCGTTCGGGTTGCGCTCCGCAGTGACCCAGAAGTAACGGAGCACGTTACTTCCGGGTTTTGCCGCTCGCGCATGCGCAGACGGTCAAAATGACGCAACGCGCATGCGCTGTTGCGTCTTACGTTATGTTCAGGATGCGAACGGGGCTCTGGAACGGATCCCGTTCGCATCCCGAGGTACCACTGTACTTCTGTTGATATAGCCTAGAATAGCATTAGCTCTTTTTGCTGCTGCATCACACTGTTGACTCATGTTAAGCTCGTGGTCCATCAAGACCCCTAGTTTCTTTTCATATCAGTGGCAGATCTTGGAGTCTCAAACTTCAGCAGCAACCTGTCTTATGCCAAAAAATTTTTTGGGGGGCTCTCTCCTTCCATTCTGCATCATAGTTGTGGCACCCCAACCAGGCACACTCCCTTCTTCTTCTTCTTCTTCTTCTTCTTCTTCTTCTTCTTCTTCTTCCCTAAATCCACCTCAGTTCACCTGTACCACTGCCAAGCCAGGCATCCCCCATCTTACCTTTGCACAGCTGGTTATTCCTGTCTAAGTGTAGAACCTTACCTATGTCCCTACTAAAATTCATTTTGTAAGTTTGGGCCCAGTTCTGCAATCTATTAAGGTCATTTTGAATTCTGATTCTGTCTTCTGCGGCATTAGCTACCCACTCCCAGTTTGGTGTCATTTGCAAATTTGATGGGCATCCCCTCAGTTACTTCATCCAAATCAAGGTGTTGAACAACAACGGGCCCAGGACTGAACCCTGCAACACCCCACTTTAATGAGCACACTTTGGGTTCTGTCAGTCAACCAGCTATCTACAAATCCACCTAACAGTTACCTCATCCAGCCCACATTTCCCCAGCTTCCCCATCCTCCACAAATCAGTTCCAGGGTTGATGGAACAAAGGAGTAACACTAATGACTAAGGGGGCAGTTTATAATCACTCTCTTACTTGGAGGAAAAACAACAACAATGTGAAACGTGTCGAATGGTCCACCTGTTATATTCCTTGTGTATTTTTAGAGCACTCGAAAACCATCTTTATGCACGCAGTTTGCAACGGCTAATGCCGCCTCAGTGATGCATACTGAAATGGTACCTCGGACAGGTTCTTCTCTCTCCCTGATATCCTGTAATTTAGTTTTTCAATGGACAGAATGGTTCCTGCGTTTATTTTTAGCCCTACTTTCCTCCAAAGGGTGGTGTTTACCATCCTGCACTTTTAACATTGCAACAACCCTATGAATCAGGTCAGGCTGAGAAATGGCAGCTCGCTCAGCAAGCACAGTGGACCCACAGTGCCTGCCCCACTGATCCTTATCCAACTCTGACAGGTCTGCCTGTCCGTCACCTGAACTGACAGGTGGGTTGTCCCACCTTCTCATCCAAGTCCCTTGCACAGCTTTACCCAACTGCATGGCAGCCAGCTGGTTTTCAGACGCTTGGGAACCGTAGCGCAGGGGGCTTTGCCAGCCCTATGCTCTGCGAAGCACCAAGGTGGCAAAGCAGCTTTCTGCAGGGACTGGATGCACAGCTGAGTTTCCCCGTGGAACTTCGTCATGCAGCCGATCCATCAGGATTCGAACTCACTCCCATTGTTGAAAAAGAGTCGCGAATGACTCTGGGGTTGCGGCGCTCCTCTCGCTTTACAGGCCGAGGGAGCCGGCGTTTGTCCGCTTCTGCAGACAGTTTTTCCAGGTCATGTGGTCAGCATGACTAAGCCGCTTCTGGCAAACCAGAGCAGCCCACGGAAACACCGTTCACCTTCCCGCCAGAGCAGTACCTATTTATCTACTTGCACTTTGACGTGCTTTCAAACTGCTAGGTGGGCAGGAGCTGGGAACTGAGCAACGGGAGCTCACCCCATCGCGGGGGTTCGAACCACCAACCTTCTGATCGGCAAGTCCTAGGCTCTGTGGTTTAACCCACAGCGCCACACGTGTCCCTCGGAAGCTGTCTTATATTGAGCCAAATCACTGGTCTCGCTCAGTACTGTTGACCCTGACTGGCACTGGCTCTCCAGAATTGCAGGCAGGGATCTCTCCCAGCCGTACTCAGAGCTGGCAGGGATTGATCCTGGCATCTTCTGCCTGCAACGCCCCTTGGCTATGGCCCTCCTGCTACTCGGCAAGTAATTGACAAGAGTGTCTCTTGTGCCAAGCCAAGGGGGCAAGCCGCCTTCTTAACAAATGAGTGCCGCCCAGGACGAGAAGTTGGTTGCGCGATCCGATGGGAAGGGCAGGTTTCCAGTTAAGGAGCAAGTGGAGCATAGAAGGAGAATGCTAATCGCCTAATTAATAATTGAGCCAGAGCATTTAGCTGGGTCTTCTGCTCCGGAGGCTTCCGTGCGCTGCTTTCGGAAGCGGAGCGGTGACACCGGGACATGTCCGCCCGGATTCCAGGAGAACCAACCAAGGCGCCCCAGAGGGCTGCCACAGCAATAAAATAAATGAGAAGAGAAATGCCTGCTTCTGAGTCTCTCCATGGAGGACTGAACCGTTTTCCTTTGCTGCCTCGTTTCTTCGCTTTCATTTCAGGGCAAGTTTGTTCTTGTCGACACCTGCGTCTGTTAAGGTTGCTTCAGCCTTCTCCCACACTGCCCTCTGGGTGTTCGGGATGGTGAATCTCATAGAATCATTGAGTTGGGAGGGACCACAAGGGCCATCTAGTCCAACCCCCTGCAATGCATTCTCATTGAAAAGTCATCGGAGGCAGTGTGGTGCAGTGGTTAGAGTGTTGGACTAGGACCTGGGAGACTAGGGTTCAAATCCCCACCTAGCCATGATGTTCACCGGGTGAACTTGGGACAGTGACTGCCCCTCAGATAATTCTCCCTCACAGGGTTGCTGTGGGGATTCATTGAGGAGTGGGAGAACCAGTGGTTCCCCCCCCCCCCAGGTGGTACTTGACAGCAAGCAGTACCGGCACCTCTTTTCATTGTTATTAAAAAGTGTGACATTTATCACAACGACACCTATTTTTCTTGGGGGGAAAGCACTGGGGAGAACCATGTGCGCTCCTTGGAGGAAAAGGAGTGCTATAAATGCAATGCATAAAACTAATAAGGAATAGATCCGCACAGCTGCCTGGGGTTGATGGGAGTTGTAGTCCAAAAACATCTGGAGGTTGTTGCAAACTGGCTTATAGGGAGCGAGGCCAGGGCAAAGGAGGTGGGTAGGCTGCTTAGAGTGAATGAGGTTTTCCTACAAGGCGGTGTTAAAAGGGACCCCTGACCATTAGGTCCAGTCGCGGACGACTCTGGGGTTGCGGCGCTCATCTCGCTTTACTGGCCGACGGAGCCGGCGTACAGCTTCCGGGTCATGTGGCCAGCATGACTAAGCCGCTTCTGGCGCACCAGAGCAGCGCACAGAAATGCCGTTTACCTTCCCGCCAAAGTGGTACCTATTCATCTACTTGCACTTTGACGTGCTTTCGAACTGCTAGGTGGGCAGGAGCAGGGACCGAGCAACGGGAGCTCACTCCGTCGCGGGGATTTGAACCTCTGACCTTCTGATCGGCAAGCCCTAGGCTCTGTGGTTTAACCCACAGCGCCACCCACGTCTTGTAACCCGTGGTGTTACAAAACGGGGTTGTGAATACAGGAACTCAAGCATCCCAGGATCCTCAGCTTCCTCTTTTGAAGAAGGGCAAGTTCCTAGCACTCATTTCCTATCCGATGATGGGAAGTTGGAAACGTAACAATGTATTGCAGGGGGTTGGACTAGATGATCCTTGGGCCCCTTCCAACCATACAATTCTATGAAAGGTGCACATCTCATATCTATAACATCAAAACTGCCATGTTTGTGTGTGTGTCTGTTCCTGCGCACACCCGTGTGTGTGTGTGTGTGTACCCACTTCCCGAATTCCAGAGGACCAGGTAATTCATCATTAATCTGGTTCTGTTTCTCTGCACAGAGAAAAAGCCCAGAATGACAAAGAACCAGAAAGACAAATTCAACCGGTGAATAAGGTACTTAGGCTTTAACGACTCCTGCCATTAGCTCAAGATGCTGGAGCAGGAAGCTCTGGATGGGCTGAGATGAAAAGGAGAGGCTCATTAATTTTAATGTGGGGAGTCTTCAGCCCCAGGAGGGGTGGAAATTGCCCATCTCCCAAAGACAGCCTTTGAAATGCATGGAGCAGGTTAAGTGCCACATCATCCGCAGGAGCCAAGCAAGGGAGAAAGTGTCTGGTGTGCAGCTGCTCAACATTTGGGATAGGATTGCCTTCCCTCCACAGAGGCGCATTGTAATATCGCAGTGGGGTCAGTTCTTCTGACGCATATGTGATCATCACAATGGGTGTGAAGTGGGATGAGGCCATCACACCTCCCTTTCTGGTTTATTCAATGGGGCGTTTGTGGTCACCAAGGGTGTGGAGCAGACGCACACACACCGCTCCTCACATTAGGACAAAAATAACGCGGCAGTTTCCAGAGCAACCATTAATCTTGGTGGAGGCTTCTCTGCGGTTAGACCTGGAGGAGCAGAGTCCAGGTGGAGCGAAAGCTGTAGGAGTCAGGAGCAGATGGTGCGCAGGACTAGCAGGAAACCAAAGGAGACAGAAATGTCCTCGCGAGGAATGGATGTGCCTGTGGAGGAAGAAGAGATGCACGCAGAGAATGAGAGAGAGAGAGAGAGAGAGCTTTGAAGACACAGAACTACTTAGGAACAGCACTTCAGGGACCCTGGAGTAAAGCAAGCTGGCTGGCTGGTGTTTCACTTTCCCCTGGGAAAGTTACAAAGGGCAGGACCTCGTCCTTGAATTTCTCTTGAGGGAGGCTTCACCTGGGCAAATGGCTCGCTCAGGCCTAAGGGGAAGGCAGCGTGGCAAGTTGAGGCCTCCCCATAATGGCAGAACTGAACCTGGTTGATAAGAAGAGTCAAGGAGAGTTGGGTTTTAAAGGACCGATGAATTAACTGAAAGCATACCTAAACTGCTTCGTGTTGAAAGACCTCTAAGCACTACACAAAAATACAGCATAAACACAATAAAACGAACCATGAAAAATGGAGATACGGAACAAAACAAGCAATGGAACTGTGTTATGAAAGCAGAACACAGGGCCTACTCTGGTGGGTCAAGGAAAGCCTGGAGACACACACAAAAAGACATCTCTTCACAAGGCCTCTCAGGCAACCGATGGACAATGTTTCACGTATTATGGCAGAGGGAAGGGCAGCTCTGTGGTGCTGCCAACTCTGGGAATCAAACGGCCCATCATAAAGCCAGAGAAATGACAGGCTCCATTTCTTCTCAATATATAGAGATACTTTCCCTTCAGCTATCAATGCGCTGAAAAGGCTGGTGGCAAAGAGTCAAGTCATACGTGCCGAAATTGAGCCCCTGGACACCACGGGCCAGCCAGCTGTGGCCGAAGTGGTCTTTCCTGGAGGGGGTCACGCCAGCCTTCTCCTGAATGGACTTTTCCCTGGAAGTCCTGCCTGGTGGGCTCACCCACATGATGGCAACATAGCTGATTTCCCACAGGAAGTTGTAGGGGTTCCACCAAATCCTATGTCATATCTCAGCTGGCAGGTCTTTAGTGGGGGTTTGCTCCCTAAGAGATCAGCGCTGGGTGAAACGGGGGTGGAATTACTGGAGACGTGTATGGATGTTTAAACCAACCAATATTGGTCTTATTTTCCACAGGATGGATTTGTGATTATTCATTTCTCTTTCATCCAATATTTCCAAAATGCAGAAGCGTGAACTATCCGCTCATCTAAGAAAAAACCAGACTGAGAATGTCAGGGGAGGAAAACTCTGGAATGATTTCCTTTATTTTGGGTGTGTGTGTTTGTAGGAATCAAATGTACAGGGATCAGTGTTTGCCCTGGTATAGAGGAAAGCTTGCAAGTGTCCCCACCACATCTTTATCAATAATTTCCATCAGCAATTTAAATGTGCAGCCCCTGGATATTTTCCTGTCATATATATTCCCAACTACCTCAGTCGTTTCACAAGTCATCTGTTTGCCATAAGGCAACCTGCTTTGCCAACCTGCTCCTCTCTAGATATTTTGGACTACAATTCCAATCAGCCCTAGCCAGGACTCTTCTGGAAAGCACTATAGATTTAAAGCAGTAGCATATCACTTTAAACAATAATGGCTTCCCCTAAATGGGAAATGTAATTTCTTAAGGGTGCTGAGAGTTGTCAGGAGATTCTTCTTCCCCTCACTGAGCTACAATTCCTAGATATCCCTAGGAAGAGGAATTTTGACTGTTAACCCTCTCTAGGAATTCAGAAGGGAATAGGGGCACCCTTAACAAACCACTGTTCCCAATATTGTTTGAGGGGAAGCCATTACTGTTTAAAGCATGAAAACTCTGATCCTAAACCGGAGTCGGCAAAGTTTACCTCGCCTGGGCCGGCTCACTCCAGCAGAGAGCACTCTGTGGGCCGGATTGCGCGTGCACACCCGCGATTTCTGGCATCTGCACAGATGTGATTTTCGGTGCCACGGAAGCGAGTCCCTGCGCCGCACTATGCCGGTTTAGTGCAGTGCGCGGGGATTCGCTGAGCAGGCGGCTGGGTTCGGGGCCGGCTTGTGGGCCAGCTAAACGACCCCCGTGGGGCACTTGTGGCCCATGGGCCTTAGGTTGCCTACTCCGTTAAACCCTTGCAGCCTTCCTGGATATCTTTGGGAGAAGAAATGGCTAAGGAGTCAACCCTACAGAAATCTGGAGTCGAGTCCTTAAGATACTTGGATGGTGCTTTGTTCGTCTCCTTCCAGCAACTCCTGCAGCCAAGCAGGTGCCAGTGTGGTGTAGTGGTTAAGAGCGGTAGACTCATAATCTGGTGAACCGGGTTCGCGTCTCCGCTCCTCCACATGCAGCTGCTGGGTGACCTTGGGCCAGTCACACTTCTCTGAAGTCTCTCAGCCCCACTCACCTCACAGAGTGTTTGTTGTGGGGGAGGAAGGGAAAGGAGAACATTAGCCACTTTGAGACTCCTTCGGGTAGTGATAAAGAAGCGGGGTATCAAATCCAAACTCCTCCTCCTCCTCCTCCTCCTCCTCTTCTTCTTCTTCTTCTTCTTCTTCTTCTTCTTCTTCTTCTTCTTCTTCTTCTTCTTCTTCCTCTGCTTTCCTTTGTACCACAGGCGGAGGGGTTTGTCATCTGGGCAGCCCAGGACCTCCATACACACTTTTCAGGCTGGTCACTTCAGTGCTGCTAACACAGCAATTTGACCTCACCCTTCGAGGCACACTCCATTGCCTCTCCAGCGCCAACAACGCATCCCTACAGATCTCTCTCCCTCTCTTTGTGTGCATGTCTCGCCTGTCTGCTTCCGTTTCACTGAGCCCATCTCCCTGCCCCCTGTAGCATTGTATCCCATCATCTCAACCCAAACAGCCCGACTTGACAGGCCGGAGCCTTTCTCTGCAGAGCGCCCCGGGCCTGCCTCGCATGCGTGCCCATGTGTGTGTTTGCTGGTGGGAAAGATGTGTCCCAGCAGATCCACGTGCCTAAGCATCATGCCTCTGTTCCTTTAAGGAAGCCCTGGGGGAGCATCTTCCTCAGTGCCCTTGTGACTGGGAGACAGGAGCAGGGACGCCACTCGCAGAGTTTCACATCGGATGGGATTTCTTGCTGCTGCAGACTAATGTGCTGAGCCTGGCAGAAACAGTCACATTCTCCAGGCTTGGACGATTCGCGAGCAGCAACACAAAGGTGTTGAAGCCTGATTTCCCACCACCACCACCAGCTATGAATTGGGGCGCTTCACCCCCAAGCCTGGTGGCACCTCCACATGGAGTGGGAATAGTGCCAGAATTATTATTTTTTGCTATATAAGGATCTGCACCCAGAGAACAAAGGTCTGTACACACGGCGTGATAATGTGCATTTGGTGCTGCGTGTACAGTCATACCTCGGGTTACAGACGCTTCACGTTGCACGTTTTCAGGTTGCAGATGCGCTGTAACCTGGAAGTACCAGAACGGGTTACTTCCAGGTTTTAGTGCTCATTCAAGCGCAGAAGCGCTAAATCGCACTTTGCACATGCGCAGAAGTGCCAATTTGCATCCCGTGCATGCGCAGGCGTGGTGCTGCGGGTTGCGGACACTGCGGGTTGTGAACGTGCCTCCCGCACGGATCATGTTCGCAACCCGAGTGTTCACTGTGGTGGCCTTTTTGGTGTCCTGCGCATGTGAAGCCATCCCCATGTTGTCATTGTCCCACACCTCTTTTGCTCTGAAGTGCATGCTGCTGGAACTTGCAGTTCGTTGTGCACCGAGCATGCCTTTCTCAAGCACTTGCTACCTATGTGCGTATCCCTGAGAGTGTTTTCTCAGGCCAACTCCCCTTGGGGCAGCCCCATGGATGTTGTAGGGCTGTGCCACTCCCCCTTGCCAGGTTTCATTTGCCTGTGAATGAAATAGGCAAAATAGGAAGTAGTACAGTGACTTAGCCACCTTTGTATACCAATATATATTCTCTGCATATCAGTATATCAACACACACAAAGTTTGCATCACATCTCTTTCAAAAGATTGTAAAAATGTTTTGGGGGGAGGGGGAGAGAAAACATGAACTGAGGGGTGTTCTGAACCGCAGGCCCAAAAAAGGGCTTGGTGCAGGGATATTGAAGAAAGACTGACACAGTGTGGTCCAAGCTCACCCTGGAATCAGCTGCATTAGAAAAAATTAAACATTATAAATGTGTTATAACACTGTGTAACACCAGATGGCGCTGTAGAGCTGAAATCAGAACTTACGAAATTTTCTATTGTGAGCTTTACCTTTTCCCCCAGAGCCTTTTCAGAGCCTTTTTTAATAGCTGAATAGATGCAGCCTCAGTGGGCTTCATGGCTGAGTGGGGGTTTGAACCCTGGGTCTCCTGGGTCCTTGTCCAACACTCTAACCTTGTCCCTGCGCTGCACCACACGTAAAACCTCAAGAAGGCCCTCTTCCACTTTGTTATCACGCGACAAATCGCTCATCCTGGAAAGACTAGCAGGAGCTGCTTGCAAGATTTTCCTGAGTGGGTTGGTCTGGTCTGGGGAAGGGAGTCTGCAAGGTATTCTGGTCTCTGTACTGCTGGGCTTCTGGCACTATTGTAGAAATTCACATGTATTCCAGTAACATTTTTGCACTGTTTAAAATGCAATGTCCTTGTACTTTGATAATGCCTCACTTGCTTGCTGGGATGGAGGATAGAGCGTGCGTATAATTCCTAGAGTGGTTTCACAGTCCATCTCTCCTCCCAGGGAACTGTGGGAATTCTAGCTCTGTGAGGGGAATAGGGTACCCCTAACCACTCTCAGTGCCCATAAAGGTAAAGGTAAAGGTACCCCTGCCCGTACGGGCCAGTCGTGTCCAACTCTAGGGTTGTGCGCCCATCTCACTTAAGAGGCCGGGGGCCAGCGCTGTCCGGAGACACTTCTGGGTCACATGGCCAGCGTGACAAAGCTGCTCTGGTGAGCCGGCACCAGCACAGCACACGGAAACGCTGTTTACCTTCCCGCTATAAAGCGGTACCTATTTATCTACTTGCACTTAGGAGTGCTTTCGAACTGTTGGTGGGCAGGAGCTGGGACCGAACGATGGGAGCTCACCCCGCCGCAGGGATTCGAACCGCCGACCATGCGATCGGCAAGCCCTAGGCACTGAGGTTTTACCCACAGCGCCACCCGCGTCCCTCTCAGTGCCCATAACAAACCACAATTCCCAGGATTCTTTGGTGGGAAGGGAGCTATGTAGGGCCGGATTTAGTTTTCATGAGGCCCTAAGCTACTGAAGGTAATGGGGCCCTTTATATGTCCAGCTGTCCTTTGTCAACAACAAATTGTCGCTGTTTTTTTGTGTTGAATATATGCCATAGGGTAATTTATGGACTTAATAGGTATCTAAAGCCATTTGCACATAACAAATAGGAGCCTTCACAACACAAAACACTGTTGCTGTATGTAGGTTTTATTTTATTTGTTTTTTATCTTATATTTTGGAAATGTACATCCAGGTGTTTTTTCCCCCCTTAATTTTTTTGGGGGGGCCCCAGCTTATACGTAAATCTGGCACTGGAGCCATGATTGTTTAAAGTGGCATGATAATGCTTTAAATGCATAATGCAGATGGGGCCTTCAATTGCCCAACCTGAATTTGCTAATATGTGATCAAACCCCACCCGAAAACAGTGACAGACTGTAAGTTCACCCCCTGCCCCCCTGGGAATGGTTTGCGTGCAAAGCCTGCTGAACTACAATTCCATCCTAACACGCAGCTCCTCTTTAGGGAAATTTGACTTTTCATACATTAGTCCTCAGAAAGCCTCTGTGTGTTAGTTCCCAAACGATTACCCTCAAACAGATGGAGGGCTAAGGCTGAGAGACCGCGAACTGGGAAGGGTGTCTGCACCTCGTGTGGGACGGTGTCAGATCTGCTTCTTACTCCGGCGACATTCCTTCGAACTTCCTTTGCGATAGATCTGCCTCCTCCGGGTGGTTATTTGATTTATTCCTCCTGTGGCGAAACAGAGATTGGATTTGCAGAACACTCTTTAGCATCGATAACCATTTTGATTACCTTGTTCTGAATTTAATTTGCACCAGGTTTTGCTGGTGTGCTTTACCGTCTCATCATGCAGGTCTGAACGTTGTCGAGCTTATTGTTTTCTTATTTCAGATCTGAGGTGACCTAGTGGAACAAACAAATGAAACAAACCAGAGAAAAGAGCTGACATGACTTTTTTCCCCCTCCCCCGCTCCTCCCCAGGAAATAAAAATATTTTACAGTACCTGGAAATTATTTTGTTTGCATTGGAAATCTGTTTAAATTGAGATACACACACACACACACACACACACACACACACACACACAGTGGTACCTTGGGTTACATATGCTTCAGGTTACATACGCTTCAGGTTACAGACTCCGCTAACCCAGAAATATTACCTGGGGTTCAGAACTTTGCTTCAGGATGAGAACAGAAATCGTGCGCCGGGGGCAGCGGGAGGCCCCATTAGCTAAAGTGGTACCTCAGGTTAAGAACAGTTTCAGGTTAAGAACGGATCTCCAGAACGAATTATGTTCTTAACCCGAGGTACCACTGTGTGTATATATCTATGTATATATATATATATATATGCATGCACACCTACAATGGAATGTCACCAAACATTTCAGCTGGAAGAAAATAATGAGTTCTTCAGTGCACCGGGCAAAAAACCTGCTCTCCTCTGCAGGAAAATAGATTATATTCTTATGTAGAAATAGCAGAATGCAGAGAATCTGCCAACAAGGTGAGACTGGGAAAAGGCCCTTTCTTCATAATTTTACATCTCATTTTTCAACATGCAACCTGTGTTATAATGTTGTTCCTATCACAGCCCTGCGTGGAAGGTTATTGCTGACAGAACTGAGACTCTGTCAGCATATAGCACCTGCGCTCAGAGATCTACATTGGTTGCTGATTTGCTATGGAGCCAAGCACAAGGTGTTACTATCAGTTTAAAACCCTTAACAACTTGGGAGTAGTTTAGCTGTGAGGTCGCCCTACCTGCTTCAATCTGCAGCACTGGCACTGCAGCACTGCTCTGCGCTTGCAAGAAGTCAATCTGTCAGTGTGGCTGAACCTACACTTTGGAACTCCCTGCCTGTTGATTTCACTGTACAGTGGTACCTTGGTTCTCAAACACCTTGGTTCTCAAATGCTTTGGTTCTCAAACTCCGAAAACCCGGAAGAAAGTAAGTGGAAGCCGAACGTCTGATGTCGCTCTCAGCTATTGTTTCCGGGCTGCCTGCACCAATCAGAAGCTGTGCCTTGGTTTTCGAACATTTTGGAAGTCAAATGGACTTCTGGAACAGATTAAGTCTGGCACTTTTGTTTTTGCTATTTTTTTTGCCTTGCCGATCAGAAGGTCGGCTGTTCGAATCCCCGAGACGGGGTGAGCTCCCGTTGCTCGGTCCCTGCTCCTGCCAACCTAGCAGTTCGAAAGCACGTCAAAGTGCAAGTAGATAAATAGATACCACTCCGGCGGGAAGGTAAACGGTGTTTCCGTGCGCTGCTCTGGTTTGCCAGAAGCGGCTTAGACATGCTGGCCACATGACCCGGGAGCTGTACGTCGGCTCCCTTGGCCAGTAAAGCGAGATGAGCGCCACAACCCCAGAGTCGGCCATGACAGGACCTAAAGGTCAGGAGTCCCTTTACCTTTTACTCAGGATTAAAGTCTTACTCTTTGCAATGGGGCGGACTCTGAGCTGCCACGGAATGCTGCCTGGAATTAAACCCCCTTGACCGCAAGGGAAATTGCTTCAGAGGAAACCTGCAGAGAATCAGGAGGCTTCTACAAAGAAGAAAAACCCATTCGTGTAAATTAGTGGCATTTACACCCGACTATATGTACCAGGTTATCAGGCTGCGAAGCTGAGAAATTTTGTTTGTTTCTAAAATTTATGAAGGCATTTATATGCTACTTCTTTTCAGCCCTGAAAACCCCAAAGCAGCTCTGCAGTAAAACAATTAAAGTCCAATAAAACAACTGCAAATACAATAAAACCAGGAGCGAGATAAAATCATCATTAAAGGATTAGCAACAGGGGAATCGGCAAGCGCCTGTTACATAGGAATGCTGGAGGCAGCCTGAGACTGAGGCCCTTGGTCCATCTAGATCAGTATTGTCTACACTGACGGTAAGCAGCGCTCCGGGGTTTCAGGTAGTGGTCTCTCCCAGTGCTTCCCCCCCTTTTTTTTGGAAAAGTTTTTATTGTTAAAATAATTCAGCATTAATACACACATATTGTGAATATACAAACATACATTTCATACAATCCTTTAAAATGTTCAAACATACCTACACTCAATCCCACAGATAATTCCTTTTCCCATCCACCACCCCTCACCCCAGTCTGATCTTAGAGTGGGAAACAAAGGATGAATTGGTTAAAGCATCCATGATTAAATGGGAGCAAGATATTGGGGAAAATGTTATGTTTGAACAATGGGGGAAATTGTGGAAAGAAGATATGAAATTCACTATGTGTTATATATTGAAAGAAAATTACCTCAAAATACAACATAGATGGTATTTAACACCTGAAAGAATAGCAAAAATAAATAAAGATTGTAGTGATGTCTGCTGGCGATGCAACACTGGAAAAGGTACTATGATACATATATGGTGGAATTGTTTAAACATTCAAACAATTTTGGGAAACAATATATAACGAAATGAAAAAAATGTTCAGATATTCATTTAGGAAAACACCAGAAGGTTTTCTATTGGGAATAGTACCAGGAAGTCTAAAGGAAGAAGACAAGATATTATATTTATATGCAGCAGTAGCCGCAAGGCTATTGATTGCGAAAAATTGGAAAAGTGGTATTATACCGACAAAAATAGAGTGGCTTGCCAAATTATTGGAGTACTACAATATATCCAAAACAATGGGAGAAATTGGAAAGATCTCAAAAGAGAAGATAGACAGGGACTGGAAGGTGTTTAAAGGATACTTGCAAAACCATATTGAAAAATCAGAACTCCTATTAGAATAAACAAGTTCCGTTTTAAATACTGGAATACTAAATAAGATGGATAATAATGTGTAATAGAAAAAGAAGCATGAAATTAGGTTAAAGGTGGTGCCCCGCAAGACGAATGCCTCGCAAGACGGAAAACCCGCTAGACGAAAGGGTTTTCCGTTTTGGAGGTGCTTCGCAAAATGAATTTCCTATGTGCTTGCTTCGCAAGACGAAAATGTCTTGCGAGTTCCTGCGGGTTTTTTTCCCTCCCCCCCCCTTTCCCCCAAGCCGCTAAACCGCTTATCAGCTGATCGGCTAAGCCGCTTAACAGCTGATCGCTAAGCCGCTTATCAGCTGATCGTTAAGCTGCTTAACAGCTGATCGCTAAGCCGCTTATCAGCTGATCCGCTAAGCCCGCTAAGCCGCTAATACTGTAGCGCTAATCCGCTAAACCGCTAATGGGCTTGCTTCGCAAGACGAAAAAACCCGCAAGACGAAGAGACTCGCGGAACGGATTCTTTTCGTCTTGCGAGGCACCACTGTAATAGAAGTGGAAAGAAATTGCAATTGAGTAGATTGGAAGTCTGACACAAAGGTGGTCTCTCCCAGTGCTAACTGGAGAAGCCACAGGGGTTTGAACCAAGACCATCTGCAGCCGCGCTAGCACTGTGCTATGGCCCTGTTGTACTCAGGTTCAGCTTGTGAGCATCCGCTCAGCCACCTGTGTGGTGTCATAACAAGGACAGAAAAAGAGCGGTGCTGGATCAGGCCAGAGGCCTGTTTTCTCCAGCATCCTGTTTCTCATAGGGCCTTTTTATGAAGATTACCCGCTCTGGGATCCCACAGCTAATTCTCCCCTGGTCTCCTCGCTGGCCCAAATAGGACTAATTTAGCCAGCTAGCCCTGGTGATCATCTAATGTTTATTGGATGGATTTCCCCCCTAAATTGATTGTTGAATTCTGAAGTTATTGTTATTCACGTTTTATACTGTTTTTTGCTGTTTTTTGTTGCATCAATTAAGTGTTTGAAATTTGTTGTTAGCCGCCCTGAGCCCGGTTTTCTGAACCGGGAAGGGCGGGGTAGAAATAAAATATTATTATTATTATTGAGGGTGGGTGTGGCTAGCCAGGTTTTTTTGCCCTGGGTGAAGCCTCCAGAGGGGTGCCATTGAGAGTCCCAGTCTGTGTGTGGGTGTAGTGTTTTCTTTCAAGGGTAGGTAAAGGACCCCTGGACAGTTAATCCCAGTCAGACTTGACTATAGGGTGCGGCGCTCGTCTCACTTTAGGCCAAGGGAGCCGGCGTTTGTCCACAGACAGCTTTCCAGGTCATGTGGCCTGCATGACTAAACCGCTTCTGGCACAACGGGACACAGTGACGGAAACCAGAGCTCATAGAAATGCCGTTTACCTTCCCGCCGAACCTATTTATCTACTTGCACTGGCATGCTTTTGAACTGCTAGGTTTGCAGGAGCTAGGACAGAGCAACGGGAGCTCACCCCGTCGCGGGGATTTGAACCGCCGACCCTCTGAACAGCAAGCCCAAGAGGCTCAGTGGTTTAGACCACAGTGCCACCGACATCCCACCCACTCAAGGGCACGCAGTATTGGCACCTCTTTTTCACTGTTGTTAAAAAGTGTGGCACTTACTGAACCAGGGTGAGTCCCAGCCTCCCACTTTTGCCCACCCCTGGCATGTGGCCCTCGGAAGGTTGTCAAGAAAGGAAAATGGCCCTCGAGTAAAAAAAAGTCCCTCACCCTTGGATGAGATGCTGTTTCCTAGCCAGCATGGCTTTTTTACATTTCAGGTTTCGTGAGGTTTCTGGCTGTTGGGCTGGAACTTTCAGAGTGTGCCGTGTTCGGGGCAGAACGCAGGCTTGGACGCAGGCTTGGACGAAGCCCCTTAGCTCTCGTAGGGCAAGGGCCAGGATGCCAGGGGGAGGTTCTGCAGTAGCGGATGCCAGCAGGGCCTGTGCCTCAGCCGGTTCCAAGGGCTGCGCATCTGCGTCCCTCCATCTGCTTCCTTGTCCCTGCCTGCTGTGTGGGATCAGAAGCACTGGCTGTTTGTTGATCAAAGCACTCCAGGAGCTCTAGATGCTGAATCAGGGCTCAGCGGGGGGAGCGGGAGGCTGGCGCCTTAACCCTGCCTTGCCCAAAGCCTCCTGCAACCTCCGGGGCAGCTCTGGAGATGAACGAACGGGCGTTGCTCTTTTGACCTTTCTCGCTGGAGATGGGGGACCTAGAAGGGAGTGGCTGCAACAGCAAACCTTTGCTCCCCTCAAAGTCCCTAGATCCAAGAGGCGACAGATCTTGGCCACTCTCGTGAATTTCTGCCACTGCACTGAAATCGGAGACCCGCTTGCAGCGACAGCAAAATCTGCTTCCTGCTGCAGACACAGGGGTCGCCTGGGGTAGAGGGCAGACCCTGCAACCACTCCAAATGGTGCTCCCCCCCATGCCTCGGGGGCTGCTGTTACTCTTGCACAAAGCCAGTGGGGTGTAGTGGTTAGAGCTCCTGGCTGTGACAGGGGAAGGCTGGGTTTGAATTCCCACTCAACCATGAAGCTGGGTGAAATATACTCGGAGTCGAGAGTCGATTTCATGCTCTTTATTCAGCTCATAGTGGTGAGGAGGAATAGAGGTTCCCCCAGAATGTCTGCCTTATGTACATTATTTACACAATGGGCCCCACGTGATTGGCTAATTCCGGGATTCTCCTGCAGGCCAATCAGGTTGCGGATACACTTCCACCTGGAGCTGGATTGGGTGGCTCCTGTGGACCAATCAGACTGCTGCATTCTGGATCCTATTGTTCTAGGACCAATCAGACTGCTGCATTTTGGATCCTATTCAACTCAGTACTTTGGGTGACTTTGGGCCAGTCATTGTCTCTCAGCCTAACCTACCTCACAGGGTTGTTGTCAGGCTGAAACAGGGGGCGGGGGAGAATCATGTTCACCACCTGGAGCTCCATAGAGGAAAAGGGGGGGGCAAATCCATGCACTAAATAAATATATAATATAGTGTTATCAAAGTGTTCAAAGCACTTCACACCCATTATCTTGCTTTAACCCTTTCATCCTTCAAAAGAAGGTCAGCACCCCTCCCTCCAAGCTGCAGATCAGGAGCTGAGGTTGAGGGAATGTGTACTGGCTCCTGCCTGGTGGAACGCTCTGCCTCATGAGACCAGGGCCCTGCAGGATCTGATTTCTTTCCGCAGGGCCTGTAAGACAGAGTTGTTCCGCCTGGCCTTTGGCTTGGAATCAACTTGATTCCCTCCCCTTCTTTCTTTTTTTCCTTTCTCCTTCTGTGATGGAACTCCTATTTGGGGACTTCCCTGGCTTTTTTCTGGCCCACGTAGGACCAGTCTGGATAGTTAGCCTTGGTGAAGACTTGACGTTTTCATCCCCCCAAAAGTTTTTTATTTGAGTTTCCACTGAAATGAGGCTGCATTTTAATGTTTTAATGTTGTATTTTAATCTTGTTTTTTAAGTTGCATTTCAATCAATTGTTTTTATATCTGGTGTTAGCCGCCCTGAGCCCGGTCTTGGCTGGGCAGGGCGGGGTATAAATAAAATTTATTATTATTATCCTCATGGCACTACAGTATAAGGCATATGTTTACTCAGAAAAAGCCCGTCCCACTATGTTCAACGGCACTTGCTCCCCAATAAGCAGGCTCAGTTTATACAGTAAAGATGCAATTTGAGCTTCCTGGTTCATGGGTCAGTCGCCTGCATCCACAATCCTATGAATGCTTACTTTTTTATATATATAAAGGAAGTCCAACGGCGCATACAGTGCTCTTGAACCTTGGTTCCCCGGACACTGTTAGACTCTGGCTCCCATCATTCCCACCCATCTTAACCCATGCTTAGGAATGATGGGAGTTGTAGTCCAGTACAGCACCTGAGGCCTCAAGAACAGTGCTCTTGTAATATTTAGGATTGCAACCTTTAGGCTGAGAATTGGTGACTGGCCCCAGGTCACCTGGTGATTTTAAAACTGAAGTGCAAACTAACAGCAGCCACTCAGTGGGGAACCTTTATTCAGCCCAAGGGCAACATTCGCTTCTAGAATTTAAGCAACCTTCTGAGGGTCACATGACAGGTGTGGGCGGGGTCAGAGGCAAAAGTAGGCTGAGCAATAAACTTTGCCTTTATAAGGCTGGCTAATTTTGACACTCTTCCCTCTTCTAGATAAGGCAAGAGGCACTAGCAGGTTTCAAGGACACATTCCAACCAGGGAAAGTCCTCCTTGTGTGAAGCAGAGCCAGCGAGGGGTGTGGCCCTGGGGAGGCTTCCGAGGGCCAGGCAAAGGCCTGAGGGCCACATTCGGCCTGAGGTTCCCAAGGCCTTCTTTTGAGATGTGGCGTCATCCTTCCGGGCCTCTTGCAAATTGGGGCAGAGGGGTGGCTAATGAGTCCTATTGGGTCTCTGTTCTGCAGTGCCCAGGGCTGCCAAGAGCAGATAATCCCATAATCTGCCTAATCCTTTGAGGGTGGAGGGAGGGGAATCCCAGAGGAAGGACAGGCAGATGGGAAAGATGAATGGGGTTGTGGCACTCTTTGCGCTGTTGTGGGAAGTAGGGAAGGAGAGCATACTAGCAGCCCCCAAAGCTTATAGGCTGCGTCATGGAGGTTCTGCCAGGGCATCCTTGGGAAAGGCAAAGTGGGAGAAGGAAGGGATGTGGGGGCGGGGATTATTATTTACCGTATTTTTCGCTCCATAACACGCACCCGACCATAACACACACGTAGTTTTTAGAGGAGGAAAATCCGTAGGCATGCCACCCGTAGGCATTCCCTCCATAACACACACAGACATTTCCCCTTACTTTCTAGGAGGAAAAAAGTGAGTGTTATGGTGCAAAAAATACGGTATATCTACGTGTGTGTTTGTTGCATACAGTTTCCCAGCACTCCGATTTTTGTCAATCTGCCTGCACTCGAAATACCTCCTGGCAAACAGAAGGAGAAGAAATGGAGGCAGGGAGAGATTTGACTGTCTTGGGCTCCATGATCACTGCGGATGGTGACAGCAGCCACGAAATTAAAAGACGCCTGCTCCTTGGGAGAAAGGCGATGGCAAACCTAGACAGCATCTTAAAAAGCAGAGACATCACCTTGCCAACAAAGGTCTGTATAGTTCAAGCTATGGTTTTCCAAGTAGTGATGTATGGAAGTGAAAGCTGGACCATAAAGAAGGCTGATCGCCGAAGAATTGATGCTTTTGAATTCTGGTGCTGGAGGAGACTCTGGAGAGTCCCATGGACTGCAAGAAGATCAAACCTATCCATTCTGAAAGAAATCAGCCCTGAGTGCTCACTGGAAGGACAGATCGTGAAGCTGAGGCTCCAGTACTTTGGCCACCTCATGAGAAGAGAAGACTCCCTGGAAAAGACCCTGATGTTGGGAAAGATGGAGGGCACAAAGAGAAGGGGACGACAGAGGACGAGATGGTTGGACTGTGTTCTCGAAGCTACCAGCATGAGTTTGACCAAGCTGCGGGAGGCCTTTGAAGACAGGAGTGCCTGGCGTGCTCTGGTCCATGGGGCCACGAAGAGTCGGACACGACTAAATGACTAAACAACAACAAATGGCACACAGAGAAGAAGTTGCCAGCGAGTTGCGCAGAGGCTAAGGGAACCTCACACAAATAGCAGGTAGCTTTACTCGCACGTCACAAACGCGTGCAGAACTGGAGCTCACAACTCGGCAAAAAACAACACCAGCAGCTTGCACAACAGGCAGGTGTGGAGTCGCACTGTCGCACAGCCTTGAGACACCAACACCCCAGACCTATGTTGACAGAATAAGGCGATGCTGCGCATTCTCTGAGACATCCCTCCAAGGCACGAGCATGGAAGGGCATGCACAGCCGCGAATAACTGGCGCACACACTTCCACAGGCAGATACATCACCGTTAGATTCAGGTAGATGGTGGCTGTTGCTCTTTGGCTGTGAAAATCTGCATCTATTCAATTTTCTTTGTGGACCTGCACTTTTAATTCCGTAAGCACACACTGTTCTGAAGGGTGGTAACTCTGTGTGTGTGTGTGTGTGTGTGTGTGTGAGAGAGAGAGAGAGAGAGAGAGAGAGAGAGAGAGAGAGAAATAGATAAAATGAAATTGGTGCTGGCACACATCCAGTAGAGAGCCAGTGTGGTGTAGTGGTTAAGAGCGGTAGTCTCGTAGTCTGGTGAACCGGGTTCGCTTCCCCGCTCCTCCACATGCAGCTGCTGGGTGACCTTGGGCCAGTCACACTTCTTTGAAGTCTCTCAGCCCCACTCACCTCACAGAGTGTTTGTTGTGGGGGAGGAAGGGAAAGGAGAATGTTAGCCGCTTTGAGACTCCTTAAAGGGAGTGAAAGGCGGGATATCAAATCCAAACTCTTCTTCTTCTTCTTCTTCAGTCACACACATGGAGGTGTTCGCATCGCAACACCTCCACATACCATCACACAAAGTCTGCCTGAACACACACACACACACACACACACACACACACCTTGGCCCAGGCATCCATTTACACCCACAATTTTGAGCAGAGGTACATCAGTAGTGGTGCATTTTTAAAAATTCATTGCATAGCACCTCTTTTAGTCATACCGTGGTACCTCGGGTTACAGACGCTTCAGGTTATAGACCCCGCTAACTCTGAAATAGTACCTCGGGTTAAGAACTTTGCTTCAGGATGAGAACAGAAATCGCACAGCGGTGGTGTGGCAGCAGCGGGAGGCCCTATTAGCTAAAGTGGTACCTCAGGTTAAGAACAGTTTCAGGTTAAGAACGGACCTTCAGAACGAATTAAGCTCTTAACCTGAGGTACCACTGTACTAGGACATGAGGACAAAATAACACTAGACTCCATTGAATGTGGCAATCCAAAACAGCGTAAAATCATCAGAGTTTGAATATGTATCTTTGTCTTTTACAAGCTATGGCTTGGTATGCTAGCTGTGGCTGTTCTTGGACAGGGATAAACTGGATGCACAGGTAACCTCAGTTCCCCTTGTCCCTGGTGCAGAAGCTCCAACTGGTGCAATATTCTGTGGCTCGACTGTTGATGGGGACAGACTACTGCTTTCTCATAACTTCAGTGCTCAAAAGCTTGCACTGACTGCTCATATGCTACCGCGCCAGGTTCAAGTTTCTAACTTCAAAGGTTAGAGTACCGCAACATGTTATGAAGACGGTTTGGAAACTTCAGCTGGTGCAGAATTCGTCAGCCAGGTTGCTCACTGGGGCAAGATGGTTTGGGAAGATTGCACTGATCCTGGCTCGACTGCGCTGGCTGCCAGTTAGTTTCCAGGCCCAATTCAAAGTGCTGGTTTGGACCTATAAAGCTTTAAACAGCTCAGGACTGCAATACCTCAAGGACCGCCTTTCCCCATATGAACCAACCTGGACCCTGCAAGCATCATCTGAGGACCTCCTCCATGAGTGGTCCAGGTGGTGGCAATACAAGAACAAGCCTTTTCTGTGGTGGCTCCCTGTTTGTGGAATGCTCTCCCCAGGGTGGTTCGCCTGGTACCTTCATTCCATATCTTGAGATGTGAGGGAAAAACATTTCTCTTTAACCAGGCCTTTGGCTAATTAAACATTCTATAGCCTTTTAAATGTGTTTATGGGAGGGGAGCTATTGGTATGATGATGATGATGATGATGATGATGATGATGATGATGTACTCTGTTTTGTATTTTTATGTTGTGATATTAGAACAAAAGGTGATATAAAAATTTAATAAATAATAATAATAATAATGTCCAGAATACCCCAGGGACCGCCTGATCCCTTCTATCCATGCTCAATCACTTTGGGGGAGTCAGTGTTAGTGGCCCCCCACAGCTCAGATGCATGGCTCATATCCAATTTTATTCGCTCCAGCTGATGTCAGAAATATCTTCTCCCGATTGAACTTTTGGCACTTGCCAAAGACTTTGTTTTTAAAATTCCGGCAGGCTTTTTAATTGAATTCTGATTTTATAATTTTATAATTTAATTTAATTTTTAGTTGATTTTTTTTAACACATTCTCCTGTGCTCTGCTGAGAGGCGGCTGTGATTAAGCAGTATACAGAGTTTGCTGGAATAAAGAAAAAGCCATCATCCCCAGAGATTTAAAACACACATACCACACCAACCATCTGGAAGCAGCACAGCCCCATTCAAAATAAAAATAAAAATTATTAACCCGAGAGAAAGAAAGGTTGGAGGAAGTGACTGGATGGTCTTTCCTAGTGCAGGAACCCCCCCAAAGTGGGCACCGTTTCAGAAAAACCGCAAATAACTTCTGCAGAAGCGGTGCTGAAAGAAGAGCTCTCGCAAACTCTCCGCTGTTCTGTCATTTGGCAGTAAAGCCTACACTAAATAGAACGAGCGCTCCATTTTAAAGCAGGAACTCTCTTAGACTTACTGGTGTCCCCCTTAATCCGCATTCAGACTCGAGTTCCAGTTTCCAAGGTGTTCTCAGCGTCACATTGTGTGTGTGTGTGAACGTACCACCCTTCCCACAAAGACTCCTTTCTGTTTACATTTGCCTTCCTGCGCGCAGTCTCACAACATGGGAAACGTGTCTTCCTTGAAATCGCCCCTGGGAGATAACTCGAGTCTCCACGCCAGATCCACGCTTTGTCTCCCGCGTGAAAGCGCTCACACGACCCCTGGTATCGCGGGGAGGCGCTTCTTCGGTCGCCTTTCACGCCACCACAACTCTTCGCGCTTCCCACCTCTCCCTCCCTTCGGCAGTTCAGAACCCTGGACAGCTCCCGCCTCCTGCAGGCTGCGCGCTTTGCTGCTGCTGCCGCCGCCGCCGCCGCTTTGACACTTCCCTGGCCACCCGTGGGCCGTGTCCACGGGTGCAATTCGAGGCTGTGGAATTAAGGGGTGTCGCGCGTGTGAGAGAGATGTTGACTCCGCACTTGATCGGGACCACCCCCTCTGTAGCCGTGCGCTACTTCGCTTTCCCCCAAATGTGGGTAAGGCAGTCCCACGCGTGCATTTTTGGGGTGCGTGGGGCAGCCACCTCCTGATCATTCCTCTGCGCGGGGTCCTGGGCATCTGCCCCAAAGTCCTGCCCGGACAGACCTCCCCCGCCCCCTCCACTTCACCCCCGAGAAAGAAAGACCCTCCTTCCTTTGCCCATTGATTTAGGGATACAGGCGGGCGCGCAAACACACACACACATTTTCTCATTCTCTCTCCCTCTCTCACAGGCCCCTCCCCGCCTCCATCATCATCATCCTTTTATCCATCCTCCTCCGGAGAAAGCAGCGAGAGCCGCCCAAGCGGGCGGGGGAGGCGGGCTGAGACGGACAGAGCGGCCCCTCCCCTCCCCTCCCATTCCTTTCCTTTCCCGGCACCGGGCACCCTCCCCCTCCCGCTCTCGGCTTTGCGCGGTCGCTGCTCCGGGTCCCCAGCTGCTGCTCGGGGAGATCCCAGCCACTACCGCCACTACTACCACCACCACCACCTCTCGCAGCCTTTCCTCCTCATGTCTTGGATCTGTTAGGATCCAGCGCTGGGATCTACCAAGACCGCCGTCCTGCCTACTCACCCCCCCCCCACCAGATCACCAACACGCCCGCGCTGCCAGACGAGATTGCTTCCTCTCCCAGCTGGGATCTCTCCATCACCAAGAGGGCTGTCCCTCTCTCTCTCCACAACCTCCCGCATCCGCCCGCCCGTGCGTCGGTCTCTCCGCCGCCGTTGCCGCCGGCTCTCTCAGCCTCTGGGATGGCTCAGCCGCCGCTGGGAACCCCTCGCTGACTGGGATCTGGCTTCTCCTCGGATCGCTCGCTCTCCATCACCAAGGGGACTCTGCCCACCTCTCTACCAGAGAGCCGCCTCTTCGGGCGCCTCCTTCGCCCTCGCCTGGAAAATCGGCTACCGCGGACAGCGCCCCAGGTAAGGATTCAGTTGCTTTTTGGCCTACCGTGGGGGGGGGGGGAGAGCCGGGGGTGGCGGCAGTAGTACTGGTGGTGGTGGTGGTTATGGAGGCAAAAGCTCTTCCCCGATTCTTGCCTATTGTCCCCCCCTCAAACACCTTCCTCTACTGGCACTCAGCGCTGTGGCAATCGGGAACAGGTTGTCCTGGGGTAATTGATGGAGAAGGCTGGGCAATGGACTCTAGGCAGAGGGCAGAGGGAGAGAGCAGGAGGGGAGGGCAAGTCTGTTTATGTGTGTGTGTGTTTCTTGATGGGGGGGGGATTTCTGGTCTTCTGGGAAGCTCAGGACACCAGGCGGCGTTGCTGCCCAGGTGGCCAAGCGCCAGGGCCATCCCCTGTGGGCAGGGCAGCGATTTACAGAGCGGGTGCTTTGTAGCAAGGCTTGGATTTATGCCTGGTGCCAGCCTGCTTGATTTACGCCTGTCCCCAGAGCTAGGCCAGGGAGACAGCTTAATCAGGGGCTCTCACCAGTCCTGTTTCACTTGGCATTTGCAGAACAGAGGGGGAGGGGGAGTGCAGAGGGGTAAGGAGGAGGCCTGCATCTCTAGGGAGGGCAGCAATGGGGTGACATTAAGGCCTAGTTGGTTCTGATGCGCTCCTCTGCTCCCTCCATCACTTACAACCCTGCTCTACCCTACATTCCTGTCTGGACATGCCTCACCTTCTCCCTCCCTTCCTACTTGGAGGGTGCTGCCACCCACACGGTGTGTTGGCCAAATGAGTTATTACTCCCTATGAACCCAGAGAAATCTTTTCTTCTTCTTTTTTCAAAAACGCCCTTGGCTTGAGCAATTTGTTGTAGCGGTATTTTACTATCAGTTCTTTATTTATTGCATCCATATCCCGCCATTCTTCCAAGGAGCTCAAGGTTGGCGTATGTGGTGGTTTGCCCCCTCCCCCATTTCCCCCCTCACAACAACCCTGTGAGGTAGGTTGGGTGGAGGACTGTGACTGGCCCAAGGTCACTCAGGGAGTTCTGTGCATGGCTGAGTGGGGATTTGACGCTCTAACCATTACACCGCACTGGCTCTCTCTGTTGCTGCCATTATTCATCGCATCATTGCAGGGGGTTGGACTAGATGACCCTTGGGGTCCCTTCTAACTTTACAGTTCTATGATTCCCTGAGGGTAGAGTAGACAAATCTGCCACTAGGGCCCTTTGCCTTGCAGCACAGCCATCAAATCTGGAAAAAGAGGGAGTTTATGTCTGCAAGGGGGTCAGCAGAGGTTGCTAACCTGTGGCCGTCCTGATGTTATTTGGATTCCCATCATCCCTGACCATTGGCCATGTTGACTGGGGCTGTAGGGAGTTGGAGTCCTACGGCATCTTGAAGGCCACCTCTGATATCTTAGGGCAGGAGTTGGACCAGATGGTCTTCATCTCACCCTTGACTCCTGTGCTTCTTCTTCCCACAACCACGTTCTTCCTTGTGCTAAGAGCTTCCCCACGCACCCCTTCAAAACTGCACGTCCGCATTCGCACGCACACACTCCTCCCTTGAGTCACTGTGGCCAAGAGTTCCCCCTTGATCCTGCCTGTGTTTAGGAAACCGTGGCTATCATACATCTTAGCCCTCCAGGCAGCTGCAAGCATGCTTCTGGGTACTGACTAGAGGCTGCTCAGCAGAGCTGAGCAAGCATTCACTCAGGGGTGGCTGCATCCCACATCAAAGTGTCACATGAAGACAAATGGCCCGCACTTCAGGGCAGGTTGCAAGCACAATGGAGACTGTGGATGGGGAACGAGGGGTCAATGCCAACCTGGGATAGGTGGGTACCGACCGATAGCCTCAGACCAGGTACACTGAACGGAGATTAAATTCAATGGAGTTTTGTTGCGCAGATTTTGGATGGCATAAACTTTCATGGACTAGAATCCACTTTGCTAGGTACACGAAGCGTATTATCAGTGTGGAATGTATCTGTGGATTTATTTGTGTGCGTCTATCGTTTGAGGATAGCACTCCAGGCATTCGAAGAGGTGAACTCTCACGCACGAACGTGCGTGCCGCAACAACTAGGTTTTTTTTTAAGGTGCCAAAAAACCCTTCCTTGCCTTTGCTTGTAACCAGACTAGCATGGTTGCCTTCAAAATGCATATTTCCTTTGGGATGTTTGGCTATGCAGGTATGACTCACTAGTTTCCCCACTGGGTTGAGGTTTAATCTGAAAAGTGGTAAAGCGTATGAGACTTGAGCCAGGAAACCCCTCGCTCAAAGGTCACCTCAGCCGTGAGCTCGCTAAACTGGTCTTTCAGTCTTAAATCCCTGAGTCTGTAATATGGGGATAATACTAATCACGTTTGCCCACCATGTCTAGTTCTTGGAAAGCTAGCCAAGACAACATCATTGCTGCTATTTTTATTAGTAAGCAACCTCAAAAAAAGCATTTGATGAGGTGGATCTCTCCCCCTGTCCCATATTAGTTAGTAATTTAAGTTAGTAAGGTAAAAAAAGGGAAAAAAGCTTCGCAATGTAAAACGCAATTAATCATAAGCATAGCATGCAGGCCAGGTGTTACCTAGTAACTTATTACTGTTAGCTTTGTGTGTATAAGTAGGGACAATATCTTGATTCTAAGTCTATGTTGTGGTGGCATGGACTATTTTGGGTTAGAACGCATGCAAAATACATGAATAAAATTTATTTTAAAAAAACCATCCAGATTTGAAGTGCTAGGTTAAATGCAAAACGTTGCCATCCCTGCCTGCCTCCCAGGACGGCTCTTACGAGGATAAATGCGCCGAGGACTGTAAAGCACTTTGCACGCAGAAAAGTGGGACAGCAGCCTGATTAATATTAATGGCTGAACGAACCAAGGTGGCAGAAGTAACGGAGAAGCTCTTTGATTGCCTTTATTTGTTTCCTGGCAAAGTGCTGATTCCTCCGGTCTCTAAATAGATTCCGGGAGCGGATGTTTCCCAGGGCTCAGCCCTGATCACTTCTGTCTCTTGGGGCTTCAAGGGTAAGGAACTGTCAGTGGCCAGGTTGGCACTGTGGAGAAGAGGGAAGAGGAGGAGGCGGGCCAGGGCACCGCTCTGAGCTTCCTTCCAGCAGTGCCTAAACTGGGCAGCTGGAGATTTGCTGAGAGAGCTTCCCTCCAGCAGCGTCTGGCTGAAACCTTTGGTGGCGTTTCGCGCCCTGGCTTCAGGAGCCGCGGTGCCTTCGCCAGGCGTTTCCCACGGAGCGTTGCCCTGCGCATGGAGTGCTGCGGGACCCAAGAAGGTGCCGGAAGGGAAGCAGCAGAGGTGCAGCTGGGAGGAGCCTGTTGTGAGGCCTGTCTGTGTGCCCAGGCCCTGTGGCAGAGTGCGTAGCTAGGCAACCGGCTTAGCAGTTGTTGTCAGCTTTTATTAATGCCTGGGTTAATTACCCCGCTGGGGTCAGGAGACAGAGCACCTGTGGGGGAGAAGGCCCCTCTGACAGCTTTGTGCATCCTGCGTGCGTGCGTGCAAACGCGCACAAACACACATACATAGCAGTTCCCCGCACCTCTGACAATTCCAACATGTAAACCACTCTCTAATCTCAGTCAGGCCTACCTCAGGCCCAACAATGGAAGAAGATCCCACCCACTCAGTGACTTGCTGCCAGGCAAATGTTCCCATTAGTTTACTCCGCAAGGTCAGCAAACTTTTTCAGCTGGGGGCCGGTACACTGTCCCTCAGATCTTATGGGGGGCCGGACTATATTTTGAAAAAAGAATGAATTCCTATGGCCCACAAATAACCCAGAGATGCATTTTAAATAAAAGGACACATTCTACTCATGTAAAAACACGCTGATTCCCGGACCTTCCGTGGGCCGGATTGAGAAGGTGATTGGGCTGGATCTGGCCCCCGGGCCTTAGTTTGCCTACCCATGGTTTACAGTGTGAGCCACAGTCCTCCCCTGAGGTTGCTCCGGCTATCTGGAATCCAGAGACATACTGCCCAGTTCTCCCTTTCAGAGGAATTTGAGCCCAGACGCCATAGTCACATCTTGTGGCAGTGAGTTCCATCAGTTCATTTTGTGTTGTATGGATAAATGTTGGTTTGTTTGTTTTTTTGGTCTGTCCTGAATTGACTGCCAGTTCTAACGACAAGAAGGCGGAAGAAAAAAGGTTCTCTTTCTGCCCGCTTTCTCCTCACAGGGCAGAATTTTATAACCCCATTATTATATCCCACATGCCACACACAGACACGTGACAAGATTTTTTTTGGGAGGATGGGTCCTCCTCTTCCTCAGCTTCTGTGGTTTCTCCCTATGTTCCACAGCTTTCCTCTCCTCTCCTCTTGTTCTGTACTATTCCAGTTCCAGCCCATAAAAGATATATGAATTTAGGCACCTCCATGTCTAGAACTCACACTGGTAGTCATGGACAATATCATAGTTTGATCCCAATATAATGTACTCTTTTGAACGCTGCTCTGTAATTGAAATGTGTGGCACAAAGTTGCTTTTCTTCTTCTTGTTGTTGTTAGACAATTATGATATTATATAATACCGTTGTTGTTGTTATTGCCTTATAGCATTTTTGAGTTTTAAAACTGGCCCTACCTTACAGGTTTGTTGTAATGAATAGCAAAATAATGTAAGTGAAACGTATGCTGCATAGACACCATACATCTGAAGCACATTCTTCCCCTCCCAAGAATTCTGAGAACTTTAGCTTACCCCTTACGGAGCTATAATTCCCAGCACCCTTAATAAGCTACAGTTCCTAGAAGTCTTTGGAGGAAGCCATGTGCTTCAAATGTGCTACAAATGTATGGTGTATGCAGATATGCTTCACTTACATTATTTCATTATTTGTTACAACAAACTTGTAAGGTAGGCCAGTACTATCACTGAACTGTATTTGGTGGTGTTTGGGCAGAAGCTGAGGGATGCTGGTTGTCATAAGATAATACAGTGAATTCATGGCAGAGGTGAAGTTTGAGTAAATCACACTGGAGAAGTATTGGCCTTGCACTGAAAAATATGAAGAATGGAAATGTGCTTTACTGGATTTAAAAGCTACAGCTAGACTGTCAAAACATATTTAGTTTTCCCTCTCTTTATATCATTTGACTTTTTATTGATTCCATTTAGGCACAATGAGTGAATATTGTTACCTCGCAATAATAGCAATGCTTAAATTTGTGCAAATAAGTCATGACAACATTTCGATTCTAAAGTTTTATGTTGCTGCACAGACTGCTTTGGGCTGGAGCCATGTTCCAGCCTGGAATTCCTGCTTCTGAAGGGAAAGTCTCCCTTATGTATCTTTTTTCCCAACTCCAAAAATCTGTTTCACAAGTCAACATGTGGAGATTCTCAGGCAGTTGTGTGAAAGCTCTTGCTGTGTGTGAGAATTTGTGCGTATCTCACAAAACACCAGCATTAAGAAAAGGATTGACCAGGACATTTTCCACTGCATCCTAAAAGCAGACACAGGGAACCATGGTTAGAAGAAAGCCAACAGCTGTGTGTAGGGACATGGGAGATTGCTTTATAAAAGCAGGCACAGGGAACCATGGTTAGAAGAAAATCAACAGCTGTGTGTAGGGACATGGGAGATTGCTTTATAAAAGCAGGCACAGGGAACCATGGTTAGAAGAAAATCATCAGCTGTGTGTAGGGACATGGGAGATTGCTTTATAAAAGCAGGCACAGGGAACCATGGTTAGAAGAAAATCAACAGCTGTGTGTAGGGACATGGGAGATTGCGTTATAAAAGCAGGCACAGGGAACCATGGTTAGAAGAAAATCAACAGCTGTGTGTAGGGACATGGGAGATTGCTTTATAAAAGCAGGCACAGGGAACCATGGTTAGAAGAAACCAACAACCGTGTGTAGGCTTTACAACAGTTTCAGACTATTGGTCCATCTAACTACTGTTGACACCGATTGGCAGTGGCTTTCAAGGGTTTCTGACAAGATAAGTTTCCCCAGCCTTACCTAGAACTGCTAGGGGTTGAACCCGGGATCAAAGCATTTGCTCAACCACTGAGCTACAGCCCACCATCGCCTCACATTCCCATCTTCCTAAAACAGGTTGAAATGACAAAAGGTGACTGGGATATGGTCACCCTGACAATGTGAACTAATGATCATCAGTTCGGGCATATTCAACACACTTAGGCCTTAGGTAGGGGTGACCCAGGTAGATCTCTCAAGAGCTGACTTCCTGCGTGAATCTACCTGAATATTAAGTCCTTGGAGGCCATTCTCTGATTTCCCCACCTGGTGGAGACTGGGAATAGGGTTGCCTCTGCTGTGCTGCCTCTTCTCTGGCTGCTCTCAGTACCCCCACACCACACATTTGTGGGCACATTTCCTTTTACCAGTTGCATAAGCCAGGTATAGGAACCTTTCTCAGCCCAGGGGCCACATTCCCTCCCACACAGGCTTCCCAGGGGCCATATGCCAGTGGTGGGCGGGGCCAAAGTGGGCGGAGCAATGGCTGCACATTTGACCTTTGTGCACCGGACAAGTTTCTACCATCCCTTTCTGTCCTTCCGACAAGCAAGAGGCACTACCAGACTTCGAGTCCCAGCCAGGCAAAAATGCTCAAGGTGCCAGGCAAGGCTAGTGTGCGGTGTGGCCGAGGGAGAGGGGGATGGCCTG
The DNA here is from genome assembly GCF_964106645.2 of Podarcis pityusensis. Taxonomy (NCBI): domain Eukaryota; kingdom Metazoa; phylum Chordata; class Lepidosauria; order Squamata; family Lacertidae; genus Podarcis; species Podarcis pityusensis. The sequence goes on from NC_138029.1 coordinate 108,235,743, forward strand.
TGAAGATGTCAAGGGCCAGAAAGAGAGGTCTGGAGGGCCACAGAGGCGGTTTTAAGGTAGTGACCAGTGTGGTTGCGCCAGGCACCGTGCTGTGGAAAGGAGCTCCAAATTTCAGCGTTGCAAAGGGCACTGCTGAAATTTGAGAACCTAAGAAGAAGAAGAGGAGTTTGGATTTGATATCCCGCTTTATCACCACCCAAAGGAGTCTCAAAGCGGCTAACATTCTCCTTTCCCTTCCTCCCCCACAACAAACACTCTGTGAGGTGAGTGGGGCTGAGAGACTTCAGAGAAGTGTGACTGGCCCAAGGTCACCCAGCAGCTGCATGTGGAGGAGCGGGGAAGCGAACCCAGTTCCCCAGATTACGACTCTACCGCTCTTAACCACTACACCACACTGGCTCTCCTAAGGTCTACCACTGAAGGCTGCATGTGGCCCCGGGCCCTGAGCTCCTCCACCACAAAATTAGGAGGACAGTGGGACAGGTAGTAACACCAGCAAGGAGGAACAGCCAGGTCAGGCGCTTTCTGGGGTGTTGGCCGGGGTAGGTGCCCACCAGCAGTGACCCCTGGCTCTTGCCTGGCACTCTTCCTTGGCAGTGAGTCAGATACCTTTTCTGTTCCTGATGAAGACATTTCCAGCCTAAACCTTTCTGACCCTTTGTATTTTGTTCTGTGTCGTTTTCCTTTTGTTCTGCTGATCTTTGTCGCCACACCGCAGCCCTTGCTGTAATAATAACCGCAGCAGGAGTTTGCCGGATGTTAAAGAGCAGTTGGCCACCCTGCCCCTTGCTGGGGCTTATTTCATGTGTGTGGCAGGTCGTACCATAGAAGTTGCTTCCTTGCCGCAAAGAAAGGGAAACAAGCGGCTACATTTCAGGTTGCAGGAAAGTTCTGAATATCGTTTTGAACAGTCGTCCGGTTGGTGTTGCAGAAGATTTCAGACATAAAGGAAGACAGGAGAGAAGGAAAATGGAGCAAGGCTGCATACGTGATGAATTGTTTATCTGTCAGAGTCATAGAGGGCCTTGGAATAGGGTTCAGCACGAAGTCCACCCTGACAATTTTTAATATAGCCTTGATTATATAGTTGTAGGTGTGTGTGTGTGTGTGTGTGTGTGCAGTGAAGAGCACTCCGGAGTTCTGTAGGAGCTAAAACGTGAAATTATTGATCTACCAATAACAGCCTGCAACTTGCCGCTGTAATCAGCCTCCTTAACAGACAATTGGAAGGTAGCCTACATAACATCAATTTTTAACAGCATAGCAAGGGCAAAGCTAGAAAATTACAAGCCTGTCAACTTAATGCCTTTCCCTGGGTAAGCTAGAATTATAGATAAACAAGCCTTGCTGATGAAGGATCAGCATGGCTTTTGGAAAAGGAAGGCCAGCCTCACCAGCCTTTTAGCATTTGCTGCAAATGTCAGTATGGATGTAGGCAGCAGTGATCAAGGAGACAAGAGATACCTTGGTTTCCCTCACAGTTGTTTGTGTTGAGGTCCCTCCCCCATATGCTCATGAGTGAACTCAATGGTCATAGGACAAGAGCCAGACCCTCCATTTGTGTATGCTTGTTATTTGTTATCCTGTTGTTGTTTTTCATTCGGAAGCCAAAAGTGACTTGGAAAGTAATTTAGAACAAGCATCCGCCAACGAACCATAATAAAACAAGGCAAAAAAATTGACAGCGGCAGTAAAATGAATACAATCACAGCAGCAGGAAGGTTCTAGAGGCAACAAAATGTTGAGGAAAAATCAGTGCAAGTAAGTGTAAAGCTAGTCATATTGAGGCAAATCTGTGTGCGTGAGAGAGAGAGAGAGAGAGAGAGAGAGAGAGAGAGAGAGAGACTTGGCAGTGACTGACCATGACCCTCAGTAAACATGAACAAGGCAAATTCCATGCTTAGGAAAGAACCTGGGATAGCTCAGTTGAGACTCTTAATCTCAGTGTTGTAAATTCAAGCCCCATGTTGGGCAAAATATTCCTGGACTAGTTGACCCATTTGGATCCTTCCAACTCTACAATTCTACGATAACTGTGAAGGTAAGGGACGCGGGTGGCGCTGTGGGTTAAACCACAGAGCCTAGGACTTGCTGATCAGAAGGTCTGCAGTTCGAATCCCCGCAACGGGGTGAGCTCCCATTGTTTGGTCCCAGCTCCTGCCAACCTAGCAGTTCGAAAGCACGTCAAAGTGCAAGTAGATAAATAGGTACCGCTCCGGCGGGAAAGTAAACGGCGTTTCCGTGCACTGCTCTGGTTCGCCAGTCACACTGGCCACATGACCCGGAAGCTGTACGCTGGCTCCCTCGGCCAATAAAGCGAGATGAGCACCGCAACCCCAGAGTCAGCCACGACTGGACCTAATGGTCAGGGGTCCCTTTACCTTTACCTATAATTGTGAAGGCAGCTACCCATACTGTGGCGCGTTTTACATAAATCCATTATGGGTTTGCATTTGGAAAGATCTGTACCATTCTGGTCACCCCTATCTCAATAAAATAAAATAAAATAAAATGATTTGTTGTTGTTGTTGTTTACCTGCCCTTCAGGCTAAGATCCCAGGACAGATTACAATGTTAACATATACAGAGCTGGAAAAGATGCAGAATAACATGATCAAAATGACCAAGGGGCTACAGACTCTTCCCTGCAAATGTCTGGAGCTTTTTGGTTTAGACAATAAAATATGGCTGGGGGTGGAGGAGGGCGTGATACGATGGAAAACGATAAAATAGTGGGGAAGGTGGATGGTCGGATTTTCCTCTCCCTCTTTCGTAACTGCCTGAGACCTTGGGGAACCGTTGCTGCAGCTCAGAGGAGACACACTCAGCTCCATGAATCAGTGGCCTGACTCACTCGAAGGCAGCTTCACAGGGGTCAGATCATTCGGTTACCTTTTTAAACTTGCTCCAGTAACGCTTTCGCACATCCAACGAAGCTGTGAGGAGAATAATAAGAGGATGAACGCCGCTTTGCTCCTTCAGTAAAAAGAAAAGAAAAAAGAACCCAAAAAACGTGTAGCGTGTTTCCTAGCATGGGAAACAGGGTTTCTTTTAAGGCAGGTGAGTCCTTCAAAGGCCCTTGGCCAACCAGCATAGTCAATAGCCGAGGAGGAGGATGGGAACTGTGGCCCACCAACATTGAGAGCAGCGGTTCTCTACCTGTGGGTCCCCAGATGTTGCTGGACTACAACTCCCATCATCCCTGAGCTCTGGCCTTGCTAGCTAGGGGTGATGGGAGTTGTAGTCCAACAACATCTGGGGAACCACAGGCTGAGAAAGGCTGGTCTAGAGGGTCCCACTGGTTTCTGCATCTTGGCTTTAAAGCCATTCTGTGCTCCCGTTGAGCGTCAAAATCAGGCGATGGCGCCAGACCTGGATGAGGTATCCCAGAATGCAATGGTGTGGTTTTCTGCCAGTGCTGTTGTGGAACCCCAGAACTGCTTTTCACAGCAGGAGCAAAGGGCATCGCCCACCTGCCAGAGTGGTATTTGACAGGGCAGTGAGCTTGGGGTGAGTTGAAGGACAGCTCCGGCGTGGGGCACCATCCTTTGTTGAGCAGGCTAGGCTCTTTTTTATAGTAATTTTTATTGATTTTAACATATAAATTATAAAATGTACCACAAAACTTATCACTTATACAATCTTTTTAGACTTCCATTAGCACCTCTGGTAATCCACCGTTTTGTCCACTTCTTATACATTTCTTAACTTTATATTGCCTTTAAATCTCTTAACAAATTATCCTTCCCCTTATCTATTTTTGCAATACTTCCAATAATACTCCTCACAGAACATCTTGCAAACCTACAAACCTCATCTGATCTTCACAAATACTTTTCAAATAATCCGCAAATTTACTCCAGTCTTCCGTGAATTTCTGGTCCCGCTTGTTTCGAATTCTTCCTGTTAGTTTATCTAATTCTGCATAGTCCATTAACTTCATCCTCCATTCTTCAATCGTCGGTAATTCTTCTTGCTTCCATTTTTGGGCCAATAATGTTCTTGCTGCTGTTATTGCATATAAAAAGAGCTTACATTCTTTTCTATTTATATCACTCCCAACCATACCCAGTAAAAATGCTTCTGGTTTCTTTATAAATGTATATTTCAACATTTTTTTCAACTCATTATATATCATCTCCCAGAAGCATTTCACCTTTTTACATTCCCACCACATGTGATAAAATGTTCCCTCTTTTTCTGAGCAGGCTAGGCTCAGAGGGTGAAGAGCTCAAAGTCATCTGTTGAACTTCAGGGCTGATCAGGGAAGCCAGGTCTCCCCGGCCCAGAAGCAGCTTGCGAAGTGGGGCAGTGGCACTATTCCTGGCAGGTTGGTGGCTGTCACTTGCAAGGGAGGGAGGCTGGCACGGTGCAAATGCCCCAACAGCCTCAACCGGTGTGTTTGCACCAGGCTGCCTCACTCCTCCCCTCTCCCTCCTGGGAGGCAGCAGTGACCTTTGCCAATTCACAATTCCATGACTGTCAGCTGACCCAAATAGTTCTTTGCAGGGCATTTTGCTGTGTCCTGCTGCTTTTTGTGTGCCTGTGTACGTATTTATACAGTGGTGCCCCGCAAGACGAATGCCTCTCAAGACGAAAAACTCGCTAGACGAAAGGGTTTTTCGTTTTTTGAGCTGCTTCACAAGACGATTTTCTCTATGGGCTTGCTTCGCAAGACGGAAACGTCTTGCAAGTTTGTTTCCTTTTTCTGAACACCGTTAATACAGTTGCGACTTGACTTCAAGGAGCAACTCATAGAACGCGGTGTGGTAGCCTTTTTTGAGGTTTTTAAAGACTTTGGTGATTTTTGAAGCTTTTCCAAAACTTTCCCGACACCGTGCTTCGCAAGACGAAAAAAATCGCAAGACGACAAAACTCACGGAACGAATTAATTTCGTCTTGCAAGGCACCACTGTATATATCGCCACATCTATCTTTCTGCGTACATATCTATATCATCTATAACCTTCACTGTACTCGTTTCGGTGCCCGCTAAAAATTTTTTCTTCAGGCAAGCTTACCCAGACAGGCAGAAATTGGCATGAAATTAGATATATTAAGAATAAGTTTAATTATGATAAAAGTGTGTATTGGCAATAAGTAATATGAAATCGAAATATGGAATAGACGGGAGGTTGGGTCTTTAGTGTTAAGACCAATATATGTTTTATTGTTTGCTAAGAAAAAGAAGAAGAAAAAAGAAATTGGCATGCATTTTAATCTGTTTCCAGCTTAATTGGTTAAATTTAATTATTTTTTGAATTTTTTTAAATACCTGTTTTTAATGTCCTTTTTGCCGATTTAATAATGTTGTTGTTGTTGTTGTTTATAAACCGCTTAGGAGTTCGCTTACAATCAACAAGCAGATAAGAAATATTCAGTGGAAGTCTGCTAAATACAACCAATCAAAACAATGTAAAATAACAAAAGCACAAAATGCCCATCAATTACATTGGGTGCATGTTTGATATGCCGGCTAGTCTTGTGGCACAGAAACAGAAAAATCAAGCCACCCTTGTCTCTCACCTAGGGTGCGCACACACCCCTTCTGTGACTGGGCAGCGTTGGCTTCATGCGCACCATACATTTAAAGCACATCGCTTCCCCTCAAGGAATCATGGGAATTGTAGTTTATCCCTTCCAGAGCTATGATTCCCAGCAAACTACAGTTCCCAGGATTCTTTTGAGGAAGTCCCGTGCTTTACATGTATGTGGTGTCCGCCACCTAAGAAATAAAGTAAATATAATACGGAAATAAATCATATTTAACATTTTTGCACCTTTACAGTAACAGACTTTTCTGGGTGGGAGGTGTTTCTGAGCCTCATATTTTGAAGTTCCCTTTTATATATATATATATATATATATATATATATATATATAATAAATTTTATTAGTATTTTCCACACAACAACAACAACACGAAATATATCAAAAAAATAACAATACACAACACACAAAAATCAACATTAGAAAACTAAAAAAGCAACAACAAAAAAACAAAACAAAAATCCGTATCTTACAAGTTAATATTATAAATACTAAAAAGAAAAACAAACATTGACTTCCACCAATCCCACAACACCTCCTTTATCTCTCATTGTGTCTTCCTGTTTTCTTTATCATCTCTATCCTAACATCTAGATATAAATCCTTCTTTCATATCCTTTCACTTCACAAGGCTATTCCAGACTCAGCCAGATTTCTGCCCTCGAAACTTGACTTTTGAGGTATTCATTTAGGCACTCCCATTCTTTTTTTACTTCACTTTTTGGTTTTCCCCAGGACCAATCCTTGGAATATCCAGCTTCATAAACACACACACATATCCACATTCTCAGGCAGCACGGCTTTAAAAGACCACCCTCTGCCCTACAAGTCTGTCACAGCAAAGACAGGACTGGACTAGGTAGATCAATGGTGACAATCCATACTGAGCAGCTTTGTGTGTGTACATGTGTTTTGTGTTCAGAAAGGAATCCCTGTTAGCTTCAGTGAAAAGGAGCGCCTGCCTCTCGTTATTCATTTCCTGAACCGAGGATTTATATCCCTCCTCCCTTTCGCTGTAGAAACTGTGCTCAGGGCGGCTTGCAACACTTTATGAGTTCCAACAGGAATTAGAAAATTAGCGACACAGTGCAACGAACAAAAATAAGCTCGCAGAGGTTAAATCTCTCCAGAATCACAAGGAGACAAAGCAATATCATCTGCTCTGTCTCGGTAATTGTCAGGTAAGAATGTCGTAAGCAGAGGTGTCATTTATTTTTGATACGCGAGAACACACCACTGGTCATCTCGCTTACCAGTAGCAAGGGAAACAGAATGAGTCTTGTATGAGTGCCAAGAGATTTCCTCCAAGCTGGAGGAAATCTTACTGGGGTGGCACTTTCAGATGAACTTCAATGGAGAGCACTAATGTGGTGCAGTGCACAGGTCTCCAACTGCTGGATTGGGACCCAGGAGTGGGTCATGACCTGATCCAAGGTGGGTTGTTGCACCGGAGCACTTCCACCATGTAGATAAACAGTAAAAGATTGAGACATGGGTCCCCAAATGCATGCTTGGGTTGAAAGTGGATCCTCAGCCTGAAAAGGCTGAAGATACCTGAGGTAGTGGATATAGGAGAACCGTATTCAGATTCCCATTTGGCCTCAAAGACAAATAGTTGACTTTGGACCAATTGCAAGCTCTTAGCACAACCTACTTCACAGGGTTGTGAGAGTAAAGTACCCACCCAGGTACACTGTCTTGAGCTACTTTCAAGAAGGACACTATATACATTAATCAAGAAAAGAAATTAAATATTGGAAGCAATGGCGTGTCGTCAGTGGACATGGGGGACCAGGCTAGTCCCCTAAATCTTTTTTTTTTTATATTATATTTTTACTAGTTTTCAAATACAAAAACAAATTTATACATTCCATACATCTTAATTACATCTTACTTCTCTTTTTTGACTTCCCTCAATTTGTCTGCCATTCCTTCCTATTGTTACATTTTACACATTTCTACCCTTTTAACCCTTTCCCCTCACAGAGCTTCCTTAAAGCTTACAAACGTAATTTTATTATCACTCAGTTTTTGCATATATTGGATAAACTTTTCCCAATCTTCTGTAAATCTTTGATCTCATCGATTCCGGATCCTTCCTGTCATTCTGTCCAGTTCTGCATAATCCATCATTTTAATTCTCCATTCTTCTATCGTAGGTAATTCCTCCTGTTTCCATTTCTGGGCCATCAATATTCTTGCTGCTGTCACTGCATATAAAAATAACTTCTTTTCTTTCTTATTTATCTCATGACCTGTAATGCCTATTAAAAATGCTTCTGGTTTCTTAACAAATGTATATTTCAACATTTTCTTCAATTCATTATAAATCATTTCCCGAAAGCATTTTACCTTCTTACATTCCCATCACATATGAAAAAAGGTACCTTCTTTTTCTTTACATTTCCAACATTTGTTACTTATCTTATACATTTTTGCTAACTTCACAGGTGTTACATACCATCGGTACATCATTTTCATAACATTTTCTTTTATAACTGTGCATGCAGTGAATCTTAAACCATCTTTCCAAAGTCTTTCCCAATCCTCCATTTGAATATTATGCCCTATATCTTTGGCCCAGTCGATCATAACTGATTTTACCTCCTCATCCTTCGTACACCATTCCAGTAATATCTTATACATTTTTGCTAAATTCTTATAATCATTATTCAATATTTCTGTCTGAAATTTTGATTCTTTGTCAGCAAAACCCCTCTGATTTAAATCTTTTCTAAACATCTCATTAATTTGAAAATAATGGCTCAGTTTGGGGGTAGTTCATGGGCCGACCCCTGCCCTAACTGTTCCCCTACGAAAAATTTCACCACAGGTGTTAGGAGTAATGTACTGATGGATTTTCATGAGGATCAAAAAGTGAACAAATCGCAAAATGCTGCAGAAATGTAGAGGGCAGAGTTTAAGACTGGAAGAACGAGAAGAGGAGAGACAGCGAAATCGGTAGATCCATCCATCCCTAATTACCACTGAGCCACACAGCTCATGCTCAAAGACATCACCTGCAGCAAGTTTGCTAGAATATTGCAGCAGGCAGCTGCAGGGGGGTGTCGGGCCAGAATTCCTCCCCCTCGCCTAGCCCTAATGACCGGCAGGCAGGGATGGCATTGGGTATCCCAACACCATATACTGAGAACAAATTGTTTGTGGAGAAAGAGCGCAAGGCATTACATTATCTGAAGGAGGTCTTGAATGAGGAAGATCTTCCCGCGCTCTATTCACAATTGGCTCGGACTCATCCGCCTGAGTCAAGCCATCAATGGCTGCACATGTAATTGCAGAATGCACTGACTAATGTTTGCAGACAGTGCCTTGTGCAATCTGAAATGCCTTTGGGCGCCGGGGATGTCACAGAAAGCCTGCAATAATATAGAATAACATGCAAAGTGCGGGTACATTCCTTAGAACTGTGTCCAGGTGTGTTGAAAGGGACCTGGGAAAGAGATACAACACAGATGAATCCGGGGTGCAGGGAAGCTTTGGAGATCTGTTAGATCTACAGCACAGTACGGCACTCCTCAACCGGTTGCCCTCCAGACGTCTCAGACTATTTTCCCCATCAGTCCCACAGCCGGCTTGGTTGGTGGGAAGGCTGGCAAGTTCCTACGCAGGTGGTGGTTGTTTTCCTCAGAAATAAGTCCCATTCTTTTCAAGAGGCTTTCTGCGAAGTAATTCTGCACAGGATTGCAAAGCTGAGCACAACCGTTGTTTTGGAATAAGTCCCACTGGAGTCTAAACTCCAGCGGGTGCAGAATGCTGCAGCAAGGCTCCTCATGGGGTCCCTGCCATGGGAGCATATTCACCCAGTGCTTTACCAGTTGCACTGGCTCCCAGTGGAGTACAGGGTCAGGTTCAAGGTGCTGGTCTTGACCTTTAAAGCCCTTTGTGGCTTAGGGCCCTCGTATCTACGGGACCGCCTCTCCTGGTATGCCCCGCAGAGGACCTTAAGGTCCATGAATAATCATAGTTTAGAGGTCCCGGGCCCTAAGGAAGTCAGATTATCCTCCACCAGGGCCAGGGCCTTTTCAGTGATGGCTCCGACCTGGTGGAATGCTCTGTTCCATGAGACTAGGGCCCTTCAGGATTTAACCTCCTTCCGTCGGGCCTGTAAGACAGAGCTATTCCGCCTGGCCTTTAATGCGAATTCAGCCTGATCTTTTATTTCCTTTCTCTTCCCTTCCCCTCCCCTTTTATGAAGATCACCCGCTCTGAGACCCCACAGCAAATTCTCCCCTGACCTCCTCGCTGGCCCAAGTAGGACCAATTCAGCCAGCTAGCCCTGGGGATTATCTAATTGATTTTTGAATTTTATTGTTATTCGTGTTTTTATACCTATTTTATTCTGCTTTTATAATTAAGTGTTCTAAAGTGTTCTAAATTTGTTGTTAGCCGCCCTGAGCCCGGTTTTTGAACCGGGAAGGGCGGGGTATAAATAAAAGTATTATTATTATTATTATTATTATTATTAAACAGAAAGACATAAGAAGAGCACTGCTGGATTAGGCCAATGGCATCCTGTTCTCACAGTGGCCGCCCAGATGCCTGTGGGAAACCTGCAAGCAGGAGCTGAGCACAGCAGCACTCTGCGCACCTGTGATTCTCAGAAGAACAGAGCTATTCTGGCCAGCAGCCATTGATGCTCATAGGATCAGGCTGCACAACTGATTTTGTTGAGTGAGTGTTGCATCCCTTTCAGACAATGACACTCAAAATGAGTGGAGGCTAGTTGGTGGTTGCATTGTGTGGCTCTCAAATGAATACCTCTTTAAATCATATGGTATGGGAATGTTGTAAAATTGTAGTCTCTCTCTCCCCCCCCCCCAATTCCTCCCCCCTCTCAAATGGCCACATGGTGTTCAAGCAGATCTGTGTTTTTTCGGTTGTTGCTATAAATACAAATTGTTTTTAATGAATTCCCCTTCAGTCAGTGCCACACAGCAAGAGACAAGTACTACTAGACCTAGTTCTCCTTGAAACAGAGCGAGAAATGGTCCTCTTTATGTATAATTAGCAGCTTCAAAGAATGCAGATTTTATGAAGTGAGACAAAAAAACAAAAAAAGTATTTCCTAGATTGCGTGTGTGTGTGCCTAGACTGAGAGAGATATTCTACCTCCATTGTATGAGCATTCAGAATCCGGTTCATTCTTTGGTTCATAATCTGCATATTCATTACAATGGTTGCATGCTATTTTCTCTGAAAGCCGAATATTTGTTTGTTATTGTAACATATACGAACTTCCTTTTATGAGGTGGAATTTGCAGCGCAGTCCTATGCCCGTCTGCCCAGAAGTTACTATTTCCAGATGTGTAGCTGTGTAAGACTTTTGCAGGAAAAAAAAACAATGGAGAGTTCTGTAGCACCTTAGTAGCACCACACAAGTTTGTGCTATGATAAATACATTTGTTGGTCCTCAACATGCCACAGGGCTCTTGTTTTAACTCAGAAGTAAGTGCCTCTGAGCTCAACAGGACTTGCTCTCAGCAGTCATGAGATTAAAAGACGCCTGCTTCTTGGGAGAAAAGCAATGACAAACCTAGACAGCATCTTAAAAAGCAGAGTCATCACCTTGCCAACAAAGGTCCGTATAGTTAAAGCTATGGTTTTCCCAGTAGTGATGTATGGAAGTGAGAGCTGGACCATCAAGAGGGCTGATCGCCGAAGAATTGATGCTTTTGAATTATGGTGCTGGAGGAGACTCTTGAGAGTCCCATGGACTGCAAGAAGATCAAACCTATCCATTCTGAAAGAAATCAGCCCTGAGTGCTCACTGGAAGGACAGATCCTGAAGCTGAGGCTCCAATACTTTGGCCACCTCATGAGAAGACGAGATGGTTGGACAGTGTTCTCGAAGCTACCAGCATGAGTTTGACCAAACTGCGGGAGGCAGTGGAAGACAGGAGTGCCTGGCGTGCTCTGGTCCATGGGGTCACGAAGAGTCGGACACGACTAAATGACTAAACAACAACAACAACAAATGTGTCTTTGTGTCTTAGCATACTCCTATGCGGGTGGCGGGTCCTCGACTCACAAGTGGTTGCTCTTCTGCCTTCGCCTCGTGTGTGAATGTGTGCTTATTTCTCTGACACTGTGTATGTTTCTCCGGCTCCAGATTAGCCTTTCAGGAACCCGCGATTAGGAGGCTGCAACTTGGGGATTATTTTGTCTGCCTGCTGGTCGCCCACCCCTCTGCCTCTCTCCTGCCTGTCCCTGCTATTGTATGAATAATGAATAGGGGATGTCTGGCTGCCGGGAAGCCTCCGTGGGGGGACACCGCTCCTGCGGCAATGAACACGGTTTCCCACTTAGTGCTCTCCCGCTTCGCGCCATGCAGCGGGTTGTGGTTAGACTTCCTGGACCTGCTTCCTCCCTGAGCTGCCATTCAGCGCATAGCAGTTCCTCGCCGGCCTCCTCACTCCTCCACCGCCTCCACCTGCCTGGCCCGGCTTCGCAAAGGCTTCCTATTCTCAGAGGAAGCTTTAAAAGACTTATGTTCAGGGAAGCGGCCGGCCAGGGCCCCAGAGGGGTGCTTGCCTCTGCTTGGGCAGCCAAGTGTGCCGTGTTTGGCCAGTATTCTCCATGCTGGCGTAAGCTGCATAGTTATGAGTCGCTGCGCAGGCTTTGTGGCATGAAGATGAAGATGTGCTGAGGGCAGCACAGGTGCAAAGAGCTGCCAGGGGGGTTGCGAGGCATCAAGACACCCCTGCAGCAATGGCACGAATCACTAGGGCCTTAACAAAAAAATTAAAAGGGTACCACTGGTGTTGTTTATTGCATTTGCATCCTGTTTTTTCTTCTCCAAGTAGCTCAAGATGGCGTGAATTGTTCTCCCTGCCCCTCCTCATTTAATGCTCACAGCAACCCTGTGATGTGGGTTAGGCTGAGGGGCAGTCACTGTGCCCAAGGGCACCCAGAAAGCCACAGGACAGAGCAAAGGATTTGAACCCTGGTCTGCCAGCTCAGTGAAGGAACGCGGGTGGCGCTGTGGGTTAAACCACAGAGCCTAGGACTTGCCGATCAGAAGGTCGGCGGTTTGAATCTCCGCGACGGGGTGAGCTCCCGTTGTTCGGTTCCCTGCTCCTGCCAACCTAGCAGTTCGAAAGCACATCAAAGTGCAAGTAGATAAATAGGTACCGCTCCAGCGGGAAGGTAAACGGCATTTCCATGTGCTGCTCTGGTTCGCCAGAAGCGGCTTAGTCATGCTGGCCACATGACCCGGAAGCTGTACGCCGGCTCCCTCCACCAATAAAGCGAGATGAGCGCGCAACCCCAGAGTTGGTCATGACTGGACCTAATGGTTACCTTTACCTTACTGCCAGCTCAGAGCCCAACACTCTAATAACTGCACAATACTGGCTTTCTGTCAAATATTTTTCAATTCTTCTTCTTCTTCTTCTTCTTCTTCTTCTTCTTCTTCTTCTTCTTCCTTTTTAAAATAGATTTTTAAAGAATTTCTTTTATTCCAGGATATTATAAAATGGTACTTTGTATTAGGTATCAACTTTTGTATATCTTTTGGTAAGTATCAACAAAAACATATCCTTTTTTATTTTTTGTAAATTCATCACAAATTCTTTAGCATCCTATTTCCAGTAATCTGAGTAACATTGTTTAAGCTACTGACCAATCAGTCCTTTGTACAACAGATAAGTCCAGGATAGCTGGACTGATGCTTCATCAATAGGAGATAATGGTTAGGAAATCATCTTTTGTTTGCTGAAAATCTCTCTGTGTTTTTGCACTAGCTTTCTCCAGACCACCTACTATTAACTGAGCTTGTTTTGGATGTTTGTATGTGATGCCAATAAAAGGTTTGATGATGATGATTAACTGAGCATTCAATTCTGATTCCTAAAGTTCATGTGGAGGTCAAATTATACCAAGTCTTTCTTGAGCACGTCTTCTTCTTCTTCTTCTTCTTCTTCTTCTTCTTCTTCTTCTTCTTCTTCTTCTTCTTCCAGCATTCCTTCTGATTTGTTTGTGTGGTGGCAGAACCCTTTAATCCACTTTAATCCAAATGTGCAAACCTAAAGTATGCAGTGAAAAGTCACCCTGCAAAATACTGACAATCTGGAGGCACTCTGAAATATTCAGGAGAGCTGAAAGGAAAGTGACTCTCCTCCAGCTGAGGAGATTGGGCAGGTGGGGGGCGGGGACAGGGATGCTGCAAAATGCTGCAAAACTGTTGCCACACATCAGCACTGTTTTGGAGTGAATAGGACAATGTTGGGTTTTGGAGTGAAGTCAAGTGATTTTTATGTGTGTTGGATGTGTTTTAAGTGTGTGGTGTGACTCTGACCAGAGACAGGGGGAGAGAGTGGAGGCTTCTTGTCTTGGAGTTAGCTGAATCGGGGCGTGTTTGCCCAAATCCAATCTCTGGGAGATCTTTGGCATTGTTGGAGTGGCTTGTTTGCCTCTGCCCACGGCTCTGCTTGTGTCTTTGTAAATAAAGCAAGCGCTATTGCAATAAGTTCCTGCTGCTCCAGTGCTCCCCGCCTGTGAAGACAACTAACCTAGGTGGAGCTGTGTCCCTGGAAAATCCCCGCCAACTGAGAAACTGGCCAGGATGCAGCAATATAATAGCAGGCTCCTTCTTGAACCTGTAGCCTGTAATTATTACCTCCAGGGCCATATTCCAGTAGTTCTGAATCTCAGACAATGAGCATCCAAAAGGACACAGACAACATGCATTTAACAAACTGCGTTTCCAGCACCTGTAAATGTTCTGCAGATGCCCAGTTTTGGATTTCACAAAAAGGTAAATAAACGCCAGCTCTGTGGATGGGGCCAATGGGCATGGCCTAGAGCAGGGGTCAGCAAACTTTTTCAGCAGGGGGCCGGTCCACTGTCCCTCAGACCTTGTCGGAGGCCAGACTATTTTTGGGGGGGAAGGAATGAATGAATTCCTATGCCCCACAAATAACCCAGAGATGCATTTTAAATAAAAGGGCACATTCTACTCATGTAAAAACACACTGATTCCTGGACTGTCCACAGGCCAGATTGAGAAGGCAATTGGGCTGGATCTGGCCCCTGGGCCTTAGTTTGCCTACCCATGGCCTAGAGTCAATGAGAAGCTCACAGCTTGCAGGCACCGGAACAAAGGCAGAGACAATCCCTTCCAATCCAACCCTTCAGCTCGATGATCAGGGCTGCCCCCCCATGAGAACCCCAACCACCTTGCAACCTCCATCCCTGGTGAAGAAGCAACATCGTCTCTCCCCAGAAATTGGCACCAATGCTGGCAGCAGAGGTGGTGGTGCAGGTGGCATGGGAGTGGTGCCAGTGGAGGTGGGCAGTACAGCGGAGGTGAGACGTGTGGCGGCAGAGGTGGCATGGCAGAGCGGCAAAGCCGTGTGGCACTTCCCTTTTCGCCTCAAGTGGAGAAAGGATGCGCTGCCTTCTCTATGATTCTAAGCAAGAGTTCCTGAACTGGTGTGCTGCAGTGGTTAGAGCAGGGGTAGGCAACGTAAGGCCCGGGGCCGGATGCGGCCCTATCGCCTTCTCAATCCGGCCCGCGGATGGTCCGGGAATCAGCGTGTTTTTACATGAGTAGAATGTGTCCTTTTATTTAAAATGCATCTTTGGGTTATTAGTGGGGCATAGGAATTCCTTCTTTTTTTTCTTCAAAATATAGTTGCTGACCCCTGGGTTAGAGTGTTAGACCAGGACTTGGAAGTCTTTGTTACACACACCCACACACCATGGAGACCAGGGATAGGGAAATACACTCCATAGTGGTCTTACAATATGGGATGTGCTCCATGTTATGGAAGAAGAGGAAGTGAAGATGTGTATATGGTGCTACTCTGAGCCTATTGTAGCATGTTCTGTTGCCCTGTGCCTTCTGCTGTGGACCATTCTTTGGTTAGGCATCTTTGTGGTTACTGTATTGGCCCAAATATAAGCAGCACCTTTAAAATTGAGGGGGGGGGGAACCCTGAATATAAGCCGCTCCATTCCTCGCTGCTCCTGGCTGAATATTGGGGACGGGGGGAGCCATGGTGGATTGCTGGCAGACTTTCCCCTTCCTTGCTCTCTCCCTTCCTGGCCTTAGGAGAGAGGACGGACTACACACAGGGTGCGCACCGCTTTGCCGCACTCCTGGCGCTGTTTGCCCCACACTCCTGGCTGCAAGGTCGCAAATCTAAGCCACACTTTTCATGGTTGGAATTGGGAGAGGGGAAAGTGAGGCTTATATTCAGGCCAATACGGTAATCATCCAGGATGATTGGCTAATATTTCATCCACAGGAGCTGGGGTGGTGTGTCCTGTTTTGCTGACTGAGCCAAAACGGGAAAGTGCCACTCTGGCGCCCCCAGGAGTCTCAAAGAGAGGCAGAGATGGATGGATGGACAGAGAGACAAATAGATGGTAGGTAGGTAGGTAGGTAGGTAGGTAGGTAGGTAAAGAGTGTTTCTAGATCACTGCAGATGGTGACAGCAGTCAGGAAATTAAAAGACGCCTGCTTCTTGGGAGAAAAGCAATGACAAACCTAGAAAGCATCTTAAAAAGCAGAGACATCACCTTGCCAACAAAGGTCCGTATAGTTAAAGCTATGGTTTTCCCAGTAGTGATGTATGGAAGTGAGAGCTGGACCATCAAGAAGGCTGATGGCCGAAGAATTGATGCTTTTGAATTATGGTGCTGGAGGAGACTCTTGAGAGTCCCATGGACTGCAAGAAGATCAATCCTCTCCATTCTTAAGGAAATCAGCTCTGAGCGCTCACTGGAAGGACAGATCGTGAAGCTGAGACTCCAATACTTTGGCCACCTCATGAGAAGAGAAGACTCCCTGGAAAAGACCCTGATGCTGGGAAAGATGGAGGGCACAATGAGAAGGGGGCGACAGAGGACGAGATGGTTGGACAGTGTTCTCGAAGCTACCAGCATGAGTTTGACCAAACTGCGGGAGGCAGTGGAAGACAGGAGTGCCTGGCGTGCTCTGGTCACGAAGAATCGGACACAACTAAATGACTAAACAACAACAAAAGTTGATTCACTGAAATTTGGGGTGTGTCTGGGATAGACTACCCAAATTGTTCTCTGGAGCATGTTCTGTCTCTTTGTTTCACCTTATACTCTGCTTATATACATGCATAAACAAAGCTGTTAAAAGCCGTAGCACTCTTTCTCACCTGTAAGAAACTTACAGCACAATCATTTACATGTCTGCTTCAGCACTGCAAGCCTTCAACAGGTCCCTGATGGCCTATTTGTTCCAAAAAAGGCCCTTCTTTGATAAGCATTTTCTGCCGCTGTTAATCGATCTGCCGCTGAATTATTTTATACGTTTTAATGATACTGCATGGAATGGGATGTTGTTAGTTATGGGTGTTGCTGCCTTGCTGGTGTTTTACTGTTTGTGATTCTAAAATCCATGAATGCAGGGGAAATTCAGCTACGGTCTGCAGCCGTGTATAGACTCCTCCAGACACAGCTCAGCAGTTTGTGACAACAGGGCCTTTGTCTCCATTGCTTGACACGGGATTATTTCCTTACATAATTAATTAACTTAAAGCGTTTATAAAGTGCTTAATATTTTGAAAGCCTCTCAGTGGGTACAATTTTTTTTTTACATATTTTTAAAAAGTCATTTTAAAAACACAGCCTAAAACCAATAAAACAGCAGTATGAAAGCATACAAAACAGGCATTAGGGTTTTCAGACACATACAGCAGGGTCTGATCTTACGGGTCAAAGGAAGCCTGAGCAAAACATCTTTGTAGGACACCTGAAGCCACTAACAGTTGCCGCTTCATGTATGGCAGGGCAGTTGGAGAAAATGTCTCTTTCCACATCACTGGCTTTTGATATTCTGCAGCGTACGATCTCCCCATTCTTCTTCCACCAGGTCAACAGATCTATTGCTCTGGCCAGCCAGAAACCTGCTTGTACATTTCCATCCACATCTCTAAAGGACATGGGCAAAATGCCACTGTCCGGCCTTGAGAGCCAGTGTGGCGTAGTGGTTAAGAGCGGTAGTCTTGTAATCTGGTGAACCAGGTTCGATTCCCCGCTCCTCCACATGCAGCTGCTGGGTGACCTTGGGCCAGTCACACTTCTCTGAAGTCTCTCAGCCCCACTCACCTCACAGAGTGTTTGTTGTGGGGGAGGAAGGGAAAGGAGAATGTTAGCCGCTTGGAGACTCCTTCGGGTAGTGATAAAGCGGGATATCAAATCCAAACTCTTCTTCTTCTCTTCTTCCACATCCTCTCCATCTGGGGTCTGCTGCATTTTAACTCCTCCCATGTTAAAGAGTGACAAAAGGGTGGGTTTTGCTTTTCTTCCAAAGAGCATCTAAAGGGCAGAGGGATCGTTCTAATCCACCATAATGATTATGAAAGTGCCCAAGGTTAATTAATTTCAGATAAAACATTAAAGAGAGGATTATAATAGAATTTTTAAAAACCCAACGCCATCCCATAAATGTGCATTGGAAGCATGCGAGGGTAATCCAGCCTTTAACCCTCATTAACCCAGTTTAGCTAAAAGATGGCACGTGCATATTATGGGAGAATTCATGATCTTGAGAATATGTCTGCTGGCTCGGCTGGTTTTCAGCTGGCGGGTCAGGATCCACTACTAGGTTGTGGCCTGATGTAAGCTGGGTCACGCGGTGGCAGCATTTATAACATATGGTATAACGGAATTAAAAATAGGTTCCTAAATGCATGTTTAGTAGCTCCTGGATACGAAAACACCGAATGCTATACAGTGGTACCTCGGGTTAAGAACTTAATTCATTCTGGAGATCCATTCTTAACCTGAAACTGTTCTTAACCTGAGGTACAACTTTAGCTAATGGGGCCTCCCGCTGCTGCCGTGCCACTGCCGTGCTATTTCTGTTCTCATCCTGAAGCAAAGTTCTTAACCCGAGGTAATATTTCTGGGTTAGCGGAGTCTGTAACCTGAAGCGTCTGTAACCCGAGGTACCACTGTACTGCTGAAGTCAGCACGTTTCATTCAGTGTGCCAGTGTGGTGTAGTGGTTAAGAGCGGTAGACTTGTAATCTGGTGAATCGGGTTCATGTCTCCACTCCTCTACATGCCCCTGCTGGGTGACCTTGGGCCAGTCACACTTCTCTGAAGTCTCTCAGCCCCACTCACCTCACAGAGTGTTTCTTGTGGGGGAGAAAGGGAAAGGGGATTGTGAGCCGCTTTGAGACTCCTTAGGGTAGTGATAAAGCAGGATATCAAATTGAAACTCTTCTTCTTCTTCTTCTTCTTCTTCTTCTTCTTCTTCTTCTTCTTCTTCTTAGCATGGGTAGGCAAACTAAGGCCCGGGGGCTGGATCCAGCCCAATCACCTTCTCAATCCAGCCCGCAGATGGTCTGGGAATCAGCGTGTTTTTACATGAGTAGAATGTGTCCTTTTATTGAAAACGCATCTCTGGGTTATTTGGAGAGCATAGGAATTTGTTCATCCCCCCCCCCCCAAATATAGTCCGGCCCCCCACAAGGTCTGAGGGACAGTGGACCAGTCCCCTGCTGAAAAAGTTTGCTGACCCTTGGTTTAAAGAGTGCAAGAACATAAAAAGAGCCTTCCGGATCAGGCCAATGACGCAGCTTGTGCAGCATCCTGTTCCCTAGATGCCTGTGGAAAACCAGCGAGGACGACGGAGTTCAAGAGCTTCTCCCCTCCTGCGGTTCCAGCAAGTGGCATTCAGAAGCATTGCTTCCTCTGCTTGTGGAGTTTGAGCACAGCTGTCATGGCTAGTAGCTGCTGATAGCCTTTACCACCAGGAATTTCTCCAGTTCTCTTTTAAAGCTGCCTTTTAAATTTGGTGGCCGACCTTGACAGATTAGAGAACTGGGCAAAAACAACAACAACAAACAAGATGAATTTTAACAGGGAGAAATGTAAAGTATTGCACTTGGGCAAAAAAAATGAGAGGCACAAATACAAGATGGGGGACACCTGGCTTGAGAGCAGTACATGTGAAAAGGATCTAGGAGTCTTGGTTGACCACAAACTTGACATGAGCCAACAGTGTGACGCGGCAGCTAAAAAAGCCAATGCAATTCTGGGCTGCATCAATAGGAGTATAGCATCTAGATCAAGGGAAGTAATAGTGCCACTGTATTCTGCTCTGGTCAGACCTCACCTGGAGTACTGTGTCCAGTTCTGGGCACCACAGTTCAAGAAGGACACTGACAAACTGGAACATGTCCAGAGGAGGGCAACCAAAATGGTCAAAGGCCTGGAAACGATGCCTTATGAGGAACGGCTAAGGGAGCTGGGCATGTTTAGCCTGGAGAAGAGGAGGTTAAGGGGTGATATGATAGCCATGTTCAAATATATAAAAGGATGTCACCTAGAGGAGGGAGAAAGGTTGTTTTCTGCTGCTCCAGAGAAGCGGACACGGAGCAATGGATCCAAACTACAAGAAAGAAGATTCCACCTAAACATTAGGAAGAACTTCCTGACAGTAAGAGCTGTTTGACAGTGGAATTTGCTGCCAAGGAGTGTGGTGGAGTCTCCTTCTTTGGAGGTCTTTAAGCAGAGGCTTGACAACCATATGTCAGGAGTGCTCTGATGGTGTTTCCTGCTTGGCAGGGGGTTGGACTCGATGGCCCTTGTGGTCTCTTCCAACTCTATGATTCTATGATTCTATGATTGCCTCCTGCTGAAGTGAGTTCCATAGTTTAACTATTCAATGCTTTCTTTTATCTATCCTGGGTCCTCAAACATTGGATGTCCACAAGTTCTAGTGGTTCTCCGTTCCGTTCCTCCTAGTTTTCTCGGTATATCATTTTTATTAAGTTTTCTGTCTTACCATTTAAAATACTCATTTCTCATTTTAAAGAGATCAGTGACTTCCCTCCTTCTCTTTCCATGGTTCACTTTACATATCATAAATCCCTGCATATTTTACAAAAACGATCCCATTCAGTATTCCATTATTGCATCCATCAAAACTTGTTTACACAGTTGAATTTATCTTAATGCTGCCAGCGTTTTCAGCTGCACACAATTATTTCCCATATGTTCAATAAATGTTTTCCAATCTTCTCTAAATGTATGTTCTTCTTGCTCTCTTATTCTATGTGTTAAGTCTGCAAAGCTGCACATATTCTGTCAACTTAAGTTGCCATTCTTCTCTGGTTGGGACCTCACTCGTTTTCCACTTTTGGGCTAATGAAACATGGGCTGCAGTTGTTGCATACATAAATAACCTTTTTTGACACCTGGGAATTTCAGTCTGAATTATCCCCAACAGAAAGGACTCTGGGTTTTTTGGGAAATGACTTTTAAACATTTTTTTTCAATTCATTGTGAATCATTTCCCAATACTCTTTTACCCTTTTAAAAGTCCATCATTCCTCCTGGTTTTCTGTTCCCCCACCAACCGTCAGCCACCAAGCTCCTGGAGCTCCTCACAATGGAAGGAGGTAGAGGCATCCCTAATCCATAGCTGTCAACTGTCCCTTATTTGGCGGGAAACTCCCTTATCCCAGTGCCGTGTCCTGCTGCTGTCCCTTACTGACGATGTCCCTTAAACTTCCCAGGTTTCAAAGGAAGCAGCTCCTCTCCCTCCCTCCCTCCCTGCCGGCCAGGGAGGAGGGAGGCTCCAATTGTGTTGCTTGGCTGCGTTGCTCACCCAATAAGGAGTCTAAGATTGACTGAGGGGTGGAGCTTGCATGCCTGGTGCTGATCAAGTTGGCTGTGTTGCCTGGGGACTCGCCTTTGCTCAGCGCTTCCCAGCGGAGAGGTGACAGTGGTTTTCCTTGCTGCATCCCCTTTGCCGGGTTGCTGCACTGTGGGAACCACCGCTTGAGGCTTCGCTTGGCTGCTGGCTGGGCTTTCTGCCTTTGGCTCGGAGGGGCTCAAAAGTTGAACATACCTGTGCCTGGAAAATCCCTTATTTTGGCTGATGATCCCTTATTTTCGAGGCTGCTGCTCCCTTATTTTCAAATCTGTAAGTTGACAGCTATGCCCTAACCTGGAGTTATATTTCATTGCTAACCAAGTAAGACATGCCACCCCTTTTATTTTAAATGGCTTCCAGTGGGTCCAAATGGAAATAGAACTAATCAAGGGAATACCAACCTCAGCATACTAAATTAGAAATTTAGAACCGGCCTAAAAGTTCAAAACAGATTCACGCAAACCATGCTTAATGCCTAGAAAGAGAAGGCAGGAATCCTAACTCCAGTGTTGTCCCCACTGGCGCCTTCCACTCACTATGTCAGGCTTCGGGGGCTCGGTTTCTTCCCCCCGTCCCCTTTGGCCATAGATAAGCAGGACAAAGCAAAAAGAGTCGCTTACCATTTAAAGAGTCTGTAATGATCACAGCAAAAGAACAAAGCATCCATTCTAGGAACGACGGTGGTCCCAATTAAGGTTTCCACCCACTTCCCCTCTAGTTGCTTCCGCATTTTGCAACCTGATCTTGCAACCACTGTGCCTTTTGTGTAGCCACCTTATCTGCTATATGTGACCTTGGACTGATAGGCTTTCCAGTGAGAGAGAGTCTGTTAGGTCTCTGTCTCCCAGTTCTTCTTCACTTTGTTGTTCACCCCCCAGTTCGTCCCAACTTTTGTCTTCACAACTATGCACTGTTCCAAATCTATACTGCTCCGCTGCTCCTGGGAAAATTCAGGAGAAAGAGAAGAAGAAGAAGAGTTTGGATTTGATATCCCACTTTATCCCTACCCTAAGGAGTCTCAAAGCGGCTAACAATCTCCTTTCCCTTCCTCCCCCACAACATACACTCTGTGAGGTGAGTGGGGCTGAGAGACTTCAGAGAAGTGTGACTAGCCCAAGGTCACCCAGCAGCTGCATGTGGAGGAGCGGGGAGGCGAACCCGGTTCACCAGATTACGAGTCCACCGCTCTGAACCACTACAACACACTGGCTGGCAGGCTCCCACCATTCCTCATCAGAACAGTACTCCTCAGCCTGGTCTCTGACACGCTATTTCACAACAGTTCATGACAATCTGATGTGGCCAGATGGAAGGCAAAAGGTTTATACTGGTTTCGTGACTTTTATAACAGAAACACACCATTATCAAGGCCAAGAAATATGGGCTAAACTAGGAAACTTACAACCCCCTTGGCTGCTGCTCCACTAAATCCGCACTATTTTGGCTAACCCAGTTTGAAAGAACTTGTAGTATCCACAGAAGGACAAGACACAGGTATAACATCCACAATCTGTAAAATTCTATCTGGGGCATTGGTTGGTTCACCTGACTATGAACTTGAACCAGGACAATGGAATAGCTTTTGGACAAAAGCCCCATTAAAGTCTAGTTCAGTGAGCAAGAGAGAATTAAACTCCAAAACTCAGATACAGGTGGTACCTACCCTCTAAGAAGCTGGCAGTGATTCATCCTGGCACCTCACCATGTTGTTGGAGGGGCTGCCTTGCCCCCACCAGGTATGTATCTCCATATGTGGTGGGAATGTACAGTAATCCAGCCTTTCTGGAATTTGATATTCCAAGAAACTAGCAAAAAAACCCCACAACAACAACAATTAGAAGTCGAACCAAAATTAGCTTTATTCCAAAACAACAATCTGGATACAGTCATTCCTCATGTTACGTTTGCTTCATGTTACGTTCTTTCAGGTTACGTCCCACAGTGACCCGGAAGTACTGGAAAGGGTTACTTCCGGGTTTCGCCGCTCACACATGTGCAGAAGCACGAAACAACGTCATGTGCATGTGCAGAAGCGGTGAATTGCAACCCGCGCGTGCGCTGCCGCGCCACTGCGGGTTGTGCTCTTTTCATGTTGCGAATGGAACGGATCCCGTTCGCAACCAGAGGTACCACTGTATATATAATGAAGAATTAAGAAGCCATTTATTACAAGTGATGAGATGCAAGACACTGTACAGACCGGTTTGGGAAACAGCCCAGATTAACAAATAAACTACAGTTGACATGTGGACAGATTAAGAAAGATGGCTTTAGCCCGGTGTGGTTTAATTTCATAACATATGCCAGTATTCCAGAAAATAAACAATCTCACCCATCAGCACTTGGCTCAATCTGGTTGATCTAAATTTAAATTTAAACATGTAATTTTATTATCTTCACTTTGAACTCCCCTCCCACGTCCATCAATATACCAATACTTTATATTGTTCCAATGGTAACATAAGAGGAAAAATGGCTATTAGTCATGCTTCACCTAAGCACAACCACAAGGACTCTCAATTAGGAGTTTGGCTCTGCAATATCGAATGGGATCTGTTCACTCTGCTCTATTCCATTTCCCCATTGTTTCTGTTTTTATTTAAACCAATTCACAAGCCAAGAAGTTACACATTGACCAATAATAACGAACTATATGCCGCATATACTACTGCAAAATTTTAATGATATTTTAGTGTTATGCAAATTACATGAGAAAACCTGGTCTATGTATTTGTGTTATTTATTGTTCTTAGGATCCTTGACCCAATAAAAAGTTATTTAAAAAGGGGGGGAAAGCCATCCAAGTTGGTAGCCGTCACTGGGAGCCAGTGTGGTGTAGTGGTTAAGAGCGGTAGACTCGTAATCTGGTGAACCGGGTTCGCTTCCCCGCTCCTCCACATGCAGCTGCTGGGTGACCTTGGGCCAGTCACACTTCTCTGAAGTCTCTCAACCCCACTCACCTCACAGAGTGTTTGTTGTGGGGGAGGAAGGGAAAGGAGATTGTTAGCCGCTTTGAGACTCCTTAGGGTAGGGATAAAGCGGGATATCAAATCCAAATCCAAATCCAAACTGCTTTCTGTCAGAGTGAGTCCCATAGTTTAGCCATATGCTTTGTGAAGAAGTGCTTTCTTATAACTATCCTGAATGCTCATATTTCTATTAATACTTTATTTTATGGTTACCAGATTTTTTTCAATGAATCCAGGGACACTTTTTTTTTTTTTAAGCTGAGTAGCAACAGGGAGTCAGTAGTGGGGATGGTGAAGCAAAAGACCCTGGGCCCAAGCACACATGCATATTGTATAAAGGTGCAAAACCCTTCTTTCACACCCTGTGAAACATAAATGTGAAGAGTTTTTTAAAAACTAGGCAATGGCCACCCGCCCGCAACTCCCGAGCCTCCCCCAATCAGTCAAAACAAAGGGGGCAGGAGATCTGTACCGCCGGACATTCCCCTTCAGCAGTGGCAGCAGCAGCCCGGAGCCAGCTGGCTTCAGGAGCGGTTTGCTGCTCACTGTCGTGGCGCCCACCAGTTTGCCTCCCAGAAGTCCCCATATGATGTGTCTTGTGCGCAACACATCATATGGGGACTTCCGGCGAGGAAAAATGGCGGGCGCCATGGCAGCAAACAGCTCCTGAACCGTGTTACCAGGCTGGCTCCGGGCTGCTGAGGCTGCTACTGCCACGTTTCCCGGGGACATATTTGCAAATCTGGGGACATTCTGGGGACGGAATTTGTCCAGGGACAGATCTGCAAATCTGGGGACTGTCCCCGGGAACCGGGGACGTCTGGGAACCCTATTTTATTTTATTGTTCCGTGCTCTGGGTTTGAATATATTCAATGGAGCAGGTTACAAATACATTGGTACGGGGGAGAGAAAACCAAGCTATATCCATTACAAAGAAAGAAAGAAAGAAAGAAAGAAAGAAAGAAAGAAAGAAAGAAAGAAAGATCCATTTCTATTTTGGGCAAAGCAGATTGCTGACCTGGGCCCCCCGATTTGACACAAAGGGGACACGGGTGGCGCTGTGGGTTAAACCACAGAGCCTAGGACTTGCCAATCGAAGTGCAAGTAGATAAATAGGTACTGCTCCGGAGGGAAGGTAAACATTGTTTCCGTGCACTGCTCTGGTTCGCCAGAAGCAGCTCAGTCATGCTGGCCACATGACCCGGAAGCTGTACGCCGGCTCCCTCGGCCAATAAAGTGAGATGAGCGCCGCAACCCGAGTTGGTCACGAAAGGACCTAATGGACAGGGGTCCCTTTACTTTATCCAATCTCCTCTACCACCCACGCCAGTGTCCCAATCTGGATAGGACACCAGCTTCTGCAATGTGCTGCTTCCACTCCTCTCTCCACAGATAACATAGAAGCCAAGCAGCAGTAGCAGGAGGGACCAGGGATGGGAGGCACCGAGGGCCAGATGGGGAGTCTTCAAGGGCCACACCTAGCCCAGACACTGTAGGTTCCTGAATCATGCTGTAGTGCTTCTTAGTCCTTTTTTGCTAGGTTTTAAATGCTCTTTTAGAATTATTATTATTTTCTTGCTGATTGCATTGGATTTTGGGTTTTTTTTTTAAAGGATACTTGTGTTGGCCTTATTGTTCTAACTTTTTTTAATCGTTGCGTATTTCACTGGTTCTTTTTGTTTTGTTTTATTGAACGGCCTTATTGAACGCAGTTAATGGGTGGTCAATAAATGTCGAAATAAAATAAAATATTCTCATAGCCAGCTCTCTCTTCAGAGTTCTTGGGGCAATTTATAGACGGCTCCTTCTGGTCTTCAATCAGGTACAGATCTGGTACTCCACTTGTGCTTGGCTCCAACGTTATGGCCACATTCGCACCATACAGCTATAGATAGATAGATAGATAGATAGATAGATAGATAAATGTTTTTATTAAAGGATTTTCTGTTTAAATTCATAGTCCTTTCTACACATAACACCGGTCCTGAGAGATCTGCATTGGCTCCCAGTACATTTCCGAGCACAATTCAAAGTGTTGGTGCCAACCTTTAAAGCCCTAAACGGCCTCGGCCCAGTATACCTGAAGGAGCGTCTCCACCCCCATCGTTCAGCCCAGACACTGAGGTCCAGCCCTGAGGGCCTTCTGGCAGTTGCGAGAAGCAAGGTTACAGGGAACCAGGCAGAGGGCCTTCTTGGTAGTGGCGCTTGCCCTGTGGAACGCCCTCCCACCAGATGTCAAGGAAATAAGCAGCTATCTTATTTTTAAAGACATCTGAAGACAGCCCTGTTTAGGGAAGTTTTTAATATTTAATGCTGTATTGTTTTTAACACTTGATTGGGAGCTGCCCAGAGCAGCTAGGGAAACGCAGCCAGATGGGTGGTGTATAAATATTAAATTATTATTACAGGTCAGTTAAATTTGGCGTGAGACACCGAAGAAGGAGGGTAGTGATTTTTCATTCTTTTGCTTAGTGTATGTGCATAGTTTTTGTTTTCAGCGTTGCGAGGACAGGTTCTTTATTTATCTGTTTGTTTCTTTTTGTTGGCGGTGCGAGAGGTTGGAGAGCCCAGAGCGTGGTTCGTTGCATTCAATTAAATGCAGGGCGTTTTGTTGGTGTGAGAGAGGGAGTGGGGTTCACACCGTACGGTTAATACAGACGTACCTTGGAATTCGAACAGCTTAGTGCCCGAACATTTTGGCTCCCGAACATCACAGACCCGGAAGTGACTGAATCATAGAATCATAGAGTTGGAAGAGACCACAAGGGCCATCGAGTCCAACCCCCTGCCAAGCAGGAAACACCATCAGAGCACTCCTGACATATGGTTGTCAAGCCTCTGCTTAAAGACCTCCAAAGAAGGAGACTCCACCACACTCCTTGGCAGCAAATTCCACTGTCGAACAGCTCTTACTGTCAGGAAGTTCTTCCTAATGTTTAGGTGGAATCTTCTTTCTTGTAGTTTGGATCCATTGCTCTCTGTCCGCTTCTCTGGAGCAGCAGAAAACAACCTTTCTCCCTCCTCTATGTGACATCCTTTTATATATTTGAACATGGCTATCATATCACCCCTTAACCTCCTCTTCTCCAGGCTAAACATGCCCAGCTCTCTTAGCCGTTCCTCATAAGGCATCGTTTCCAGGCCTTTGACCATTTTGGTTGCCCTCCTCTGGACACGTTCCAGTTTGTCAATGTCCTTCTTGAACTGGACAGTGTTAGGTGGTGGGTTGACATAGCAGCCGGCACAGCGATTTCTTCAAGTAGCTCTTTATTATGGTAAGCTGGAATAGAACTAACTGCGAACAGCTCAGCCGGCCTGTATTTATAGGCAGCCGGCTGTCAACATTGTAACCACAACAGCCCAGAGTTCCCGCCTAAAATAACTGCCGCGGACCTGAGTGAAAACTATCTACAGACCTGAGTGAAAACTATATACAGTATCCCCCTGTTGGCCCAGGGTGAAACTACACTACATAACACCCCTCCCCACCGAGATAAGGCGTTAGTTACAATCGTAATGGTTTCCTTATATACAGCACTACGCGTAATGGTTCAATTAAGCACAAAAGCATATCGGTTACATTTCCCATACTTAGACCAACAGTGATACCTGTCCAACAACATAGTCCTTTAAATAAGTTGGGCGCTTGGAAACTCTGCCAGACCGCCGGGGACTGGTAGCCAAGTCCGGAGGGCCACACAGTTCTCGCTGAGGCTGTGGTGCGACCCTAGGTGGCGTTGGAACCAACTCCCCTGGATCCGCTGCTGTGGGTGGAGCCTCCGCAAGTGGAGTGGTCTGAGTCTGTTCTGAAACGGCTTGGTTCGGCTCCACGCTGGCAGTTTGTGAGGGAGGTGTAGGTGGGGCCTCGCCATCTGTACGTGTCTCTTCTGGAGCCGCAAGCGCAGTTGGGGGCACCTCGGTAGTGTCCAAGTCCCCAACCCTGCGCCTAAGCTGGTCTATGTGCCGTCGCCACAAGCGTCCGTCTTCGAGTGCCACCTGGTACGAGCGAGGTCCAGTGACTCCCACTACTGTGGCTGGCACCCAAGGGATGTCCCCCACATAGTTCCGGGCAAAGACCTGGTTTCCTGGGACAAATGACCGTGGTGCGTTGGCACAGCCTGGGGGTTCAGCCACGGCAAAGTCTGGGTGTAGCCGGTCGAGCGGTGACCTGAGGCGGCGGCCCATAAGCAGTTCAGCAGGACTCCTCCCTGTGGCCGCATGAGGGGTGATGTGTTGCACGAACAAGTATTCGGCGACCCGCTCATGCCAGTCTCCCCGGTCCAGGCGCGCCAGTGCCTCTTTTGTCGAGCGCACCATTCTTTCCGCTTGCCCGTTGCTGGATGGATGAAAAGGTGCCGTTAGGGCATGGCGGATGCCCAGTCCCAAAAGATACCGCTCAAACGTGCCTGACGTGAACTGCGGTCCGTTGTCAGAGACAAGGACATCAGGACACCCATGCGTTGCAAACAGGCCTCGCAGCACCCGGATGACAGCTTCGGTAGTGGTGGAGGGCATCAGGGCGACCTCCAGCCATTTGGAATAGGCGTCCACCACTACCATAAAGGTCCGGCCGTGAAAGGGGCCAGCCAGATCGATGTGCACCCTCGACCAGGGTGTCTTTGGCGTCTCCCAGGTGTGTCCCTTAGCTGCCGGTGGTGCAGGCCTCGACTCCTGGCACGCTTGACAGGCGGACACCCAGGCAGTGATGGCATCGTCCATATTAGGCCACCAGACGTAACACCGAGCCAACGCCTTCATTTTGACAATTCCCGGGTGGCCAACGTGCAGAGCCTCCAGGACGCGCTGACGGAGTCCCTGGGGAATCACGACGCGGTCTCCCCACAGCAGGCAGCCACGATGAGCTGAGAGTTCATGTTGTCTGGTTGCGAAGGGCTGGAACTCCGATGCAAAAGGCCCTTGTGGCCACCCCCTCCACACCCAGTTGAGCACCCGGCTGATGGTGCGATCCTGGGCAGATGCGGAGGCCACAGTGGCAGCCGATACAGGCGCTGCCGGAAGATCCTCAATCAGAAGGAGCGATGAAGCTGGAGCCGGGTCTTCCACAAATGCTGGAAGAGGGCAACGGCTGAGGGCGTCGGCATGGCCCATCGATTTCCCCGGGCGATGGATGAGCCGGTAGTGGTAGGCAGCCAGGAAAACAGTCCATCGCAGCATGCGTGGTGAGAGGACCGGTGGAGTTGGACGATCACCGGCGAGGAGGCCCAGGAGTGGCTTGTGGTCAGTGATGAGGTCAAAAGTCCTGCCATAGAGGTATTCATGGAACCTCTTCACTCCAGCCACAAGTGCCAATGCCTCCTTGTCGAGCTGGCTGTAATTCCATTCCGTCGGAGATAGTGTCCTGGAAAAGTAGGCGAGCGGTGCTTCTCTTCCATCTGGAAAACGGTGACTAAGGACAGCACCGATGCCAAAAGGTGAGGCGTCGCAGGCAAGGACCAGCGGCCTGGATTCACTGTACTGTACCAGCACACTGTCTGAAGAAAGGAGAGCCTTGACCGCGTTGAAGGCCGCCGTCTCCCGATGACCCCAGGCCCAAGGCGTCTTAGTGCTAAGGAGTCGGTGAAGAGGCTCAGCCACTGTGGCTTTGTGGGGCAGGAACATGTTATAAAAGTTCAGCAGCCCCAGGAATGCCTGCAACTCCGTTTTGTTCTTTGGGGTGGGGGCCTGCTGGATAGCGCGGATCTTGGATGTGGTTGGATGAAGACCGGAGGCATCGATAAGATAGCCCAGGAACTCTACCTGTGGAACGGCGATCTGGCACTTCTCCCTCTTTACCTTGAGCCCGGCCTCCTGGAACCTGGTCAGCACGGCACGGAGGCGCTCGAACAGCTGCTGGTGTGAGTCTGCAGACACCAAGACGTCATCAAAATATGGTACCACGCCCGGAAGCCCTTGCAGGAGACGCTCCATAAGGCTTTGGAAGATGCCAGGAGCCACACTCACCCCGAACTGCAACCGGCGGCAACGGAAAGCCCCCCGGTGGGTGACGATCGTCTGGGCTTCAGCAGTGGCATCATCGACTGGCAGTTGTTGATAGGCTTGGGCAAGGTCCAGCTTAGCGAAGACCTTACCCTCACCCAGGGAATGCAGCAGGTGTTGGACAACAGGAACCGGATAAGCGTGCTGCTGAAGTGCCTTGTTGATCGTGCACTTGTAGTCAGCGCAGATTCTCACCGACCCATCTGGCTTGACAGGCGTGACGATGGGGGTTTCCCACTTTGCGTGGTCAACCGGCTCCAAAACTCCTTGGGCGATCAGTTTGTCCAGTTGTTCATCCACCTTAGCCTTGAGAGCAAAGGGAACCCGGCGTGGCTTTAGCTTGATGGGGGCGACTTGTGGATCAAGGCTAAAGGAGATGGGCGTACCTGTATATTGGCCCAAGGTGCCGTCAAAAACCTCGGCAAAGTCTTTGACCAGACCCTCAGTCTCTGCGTTAGAGATGCAGTTGATGCCGGTGACTTCCAGGCCGAGGGCATCAAACCAGTCTAGCCCTAGGAGGCTTGGCCGCTGACCTTCGACCACCACCAACCGGAGCAGGCCCGAAAAATCCTTGAAGGCGATCCGGAACCGGCCAACGCCTACCACGGGAATGTCGTTTCCCTGGTAGTCTCTCAGGTGTACGCGGTGAGAGTCGAGTTGCCTTTTGGACACTCTGGGTACCAGTCTTTTGATGGTGCTCCATGACACGATGGACAGGGCAGACCCGGTGTCGATCTCCATGTCACATGGAGCTCCTTCAATGAGCACCGTGACGTTCAGCTTGCGTCGCGTAGGCGAGTCGGTTTGGCCAATCGTGGTTCCAGACGGGCAGCGGCAGTTGGTGAGAGCGAAACAACTTTCCTTGGCAGACTGGAGTGAAGACTTGGACTTGCGAATCGATGAAGGGGGGGTGTCAGACGGAGCCGATCGGCAGACCTTAGCGATGTGGCCCCTTCTGGAACACTTCCTACAGATGGCGTCTCTGAATCGACACTTGGCACGGGAATGGTTGCCTCCGCAGCCAGCACATTCCGGTTGGCCCTTGGACTTCTGTTGGAACTTCCTGCGCCCCCGCTTTGTCTGGTGCACGTCATCGTCTTCACTGGAGGATGCCTCCTCACTGCTGGCCTTTTCATGATGCACCGGAACTGGCTCCCTAGCAAGACGCGGGCTGCTGGACTTGCGGATCTCCTGGGCGGAGCGTTCAGCAGCTTCTGAGGCCACAGCCTCCTCAATGGCTTTCTGTAGCGTGAGGTCTGGCTTGGCTAGGAGGCGCCGTTGCAGATGGATGTCCCGGACCCCGCAGACGATTCGATCCATCAGGGCATCGTCTAAGTCTCGGAACTCACAGTGCATTGCAGCCTGTCGCAGGGCGGTGGTGTAGTTGTTGATTGACTCCCCCTCTGCCTGGTTCCGGTGGTAGAACGCATGGCGGGCAGCAATCTTGGACGGCTTTGGTGCGTAGTGGTTGCGGAGCTTCTCTTGGATCGTGTCCCATGGTGTTGCCTGGACTGCTTCAGGCGCAACCAACGCTCGGGCCGTCTCAAACACCTCAGGCCCACAGAGGCTGAGGAATAGGCCCCGCTTCCGCTCCTGTGATACTTCTGTCAGCTCGTTGGCTTGGAGGTAGCAGTCGAACCGAGCGAGGTAGGAGTCCCATGATTCAGAGGCTGGCGCAAACGGCGGTAGAGGCACAAGTGAAGCCATGATTCCGATGCCGGCGTGAAGGGCGATGGATGGAACACAGTGCTCTAGCCAGAACAGTCAGCTCTGAATTGGTTCTGCCCAGTGATTTCGCTCAGTGATTTCGCTCTGTGATTCAGCTCAGTGATTCAGCTCAGTTCAGAGGCTGGCCGCATCTGGCTGTGCTCTGATGTCCATTATCCCATCCTCGTCGCCAGTGTTAGGTGGTGGGTTGACATAGCAGCCGGCACAGCGATTTCTTCAAGTAGCTCTTTATTATGGTAAGCTGGAATAGAACTAACTGCGAACAGCTCAGCCGGCCTGTATTTATAGGCAGCCGGCTGTCAACATTGTAACCACAACAGCCCAGAGTTCCCGCCTAAAATAACTGCCGCGGACCTGAGTGAAAACTATCTACAGACCTGAGTGAAAACTATATACAGTATCCCCCTGTTGGCCCAGGGTGAAACTACACTACATAACAGACACAGTACTCCAGGTGAGGTCTGACCAGAGCAGAATACAGTGGCACTATTACTTCCCTTGATCTAGATGCTATACTCCTATTGATGCAGCCCAGAATTGCATTGGCTTTTTTAGCTGCCGCGTCACACTGTTGGCTCATGTCAAGTTTGTGGTCAACCAAGACTCCTAGATCCTTTTCACATGTACTGCTCTCAAGCCAGGTGTCCCCCATCTTGTATTTGTGCCTCTCATTTTTTTTGCCCAAGTGCAATACTTTACATTTCTCCCTGTTAAAATTCATCTTGTTTGTTTTGGCCCAGTTCTCTAATCTGTCAAGGTCGTTTTGAAGTGTGATCCTGTCCTCTGGGGTGTTAGCCACCCCTCCCAATTTGGTGTCATCTGCAAATTTGATCAGGATGCCCTTGAGTCCATCATCCAAGTCGTTGATAAAGATGTTGAATAAGACCGGGCCCAAGACAGAACCCTGTGGCACCCCACTAGTCACTCTTCTGGTTTGCGAACTATTTTTGGAAGCCGAATGTCCAACAGGGATTCTACAGCTTCCGATTGGCTGCAGGAGCTTCCTGCAGCCAATCAGAAGCCGCGCTTTGGTTTTCGAAAGTTTCGGAAGTCAAACGGACTTCCGGAACGGATTCCATTTGACTTCCAAGGTACGATTGTACAGTGGTACCTCAGGCTAAATACTTAATTCGTTCCGGAGGTCCATACTTAACCTGAAACTGTTCTTAACCTGAAGCACCACTTTAGCTAATGGGGCCTCCTGCTGCCGCCGCACTGCTGGAGCACAATTTCTGTTCTCATCCTGAAGCAAATTTCTTAACCCGAGGTACTATTTCTGGGTTAGGGGAATCTGTAACCTGAAGCGTATGTAACCTGAAGCGTATGTAACCCGAGGTACCACTGTACACTGTTGTGCCACTTTAAAATGGCCGCAGCTTCCCTTTAAAGAATCCTGAGAACTTTAGTTTGCTATGGGTGCCAAGAGCTGTGAGGAGAGAAATATATTCCCTTCACAGAGATTCAATTCCCAGAGTTCTCTATGAAGAAGAGCAGCTCTGAAATGGGGGCCCTGTGTTTATGAGGGGAAATAGGGGCCTCCTCTGAACCCTCAGCACTCTCAAGAAACTGCAGCTCCCATCATAGCAGCCAACTCCTGTGGGCAGAGGTCCCTTTGTGCCTCCCCTATAAAATTATTCAAGTTGGCACCCCTGGCTCCCATAATTCTTTTGGGGAGGCTATGACTGTTCCAAGTGGGATCCAGACCACTTACCAGGCCCCCTTTAGCATGGGGATGTCTAGACTCCTTTAGTCCTATGATCCCATTATTATGGTGTTATGTACTGAGTTGAATAGGATCCAAACTGTAGCAGTCTGATTGGTCCTAGAACAATAGGATCCAAAAGGCAGCAGTCTGATTGGTCCTAGAACAATAGGATTCAGAATGCAGCAGTCTGATTGGTCCTAGAACAATGCAGCAGTATGATTGGTTGGCAGGAACCACCCAATCCTGCTCCAGATAGAAGTGAATCCACAACCTGATTGGCTTACAGTAGAATTCCAGAATTAGCCAATCATGTGCAGCCCATTGTGTAAATAATGTATATAAAGCAGATACTGTGAGGGGACATTCATTCATTCCTCCTCACCACTATGAGCTGAATAAAGAGCATGAAATCACTTTGCGACTCTGAGTATATTTCACTGGCGACGAGGATGGGATCCCGCTGAGCTGACTGCCACACACAGCACCGCAGCACCGCCAACTGCCGCACCGCTGCCTCGCACCGTGTATCCAGGCTTCAGCTCCGGGGCACAAGGAACTCAGAATGGCAGCCAACAGCAGCTTCTCGCCATTCAACCCAGCATCTGGAGACTGGGAAGCGTACGCCTCCCGTTTCACCTTCCTCCTAGAAGCCAAAGGGGTCACCGACGAAGAAGACGCCAAGAAGAGGGCGATATTCTTCAGCGTCTGCGGAGAGGAGACGTTTGAAATCGCCCGGGCTCTCCTTGCGCCTGAAGACGTCGCTACTGTTCCATACAAAACAATAATGGAACAGCTGAAGGGGCACTTTTCGCCGCAGCCCTCAGTGGTGGCTCGTCGAAATGCCTTCTACGCAAAGCGGCAAGCCCCTGGGGAAACCATAACTGGGTTTGTGACCTCTCTCCGCCAAGCCGCCCGGTTCTGCAACTTCTCAGAGCTGGAGAACATGCTTCGTGACCGCCTCGTCGGTGGCCTGAAGGATGAGAAGCTGCAACGGCGCCTCTACGCTAAGAAGGACCTAACGTTCCAGGTCGCTCTGGAGGAGGCCCTGGCAACAGAAGCTGCCGAGAGGTCGACCCAAGAGGCACGGCCGAGCCTGCCATCCCAACCGAGGGTCCACCATGAAGACCTCACCGACGACTCAGGATCCGACAGGGAGGAGGTGCACCGAGTACAGCAGCGCACTCAAGCAGCGCACAGACCACAGCTGCCTCGACGAGAAGGAGGGAACTGCGCAAGCTGCGGGGAGAGTCACGAGAGGAGGACCTGCCGTTTCCGCAACGCAGAGTGCAGGCAGTGCAGAAAATCGGGACACATCGCCCGGGTGTGTCGGGCTCGGCCCACCCGACACCAGGCATCAGATGACCAATCCAAGAGCCCCAGGTCCCGGGGCCCAACGCACCAAGGCAACTCGACGGAGCTCACGGACTTCCAGGTATACCAGTTGCCCCACCCCAACGTAGAGAAAATTTATGTAGAGGTACAGATAGAGGGGGCCCCATGCCGCATGGAGCTTGACACGGGTTCAACTCTATCCATAATCTCGGCAAGGACCTTAAGGAAACTGTGTCCCACTGGGGGTCCCAAACTCAGGCCGGCCCCATTCACCCTCCGGGACTTCCAGAAACGTAAGGTCCCCACAATGGGGGTGGGGACCTTCAGGGTGCAATACCGAGGGCGGACGCGGCAACTGGACTTGCTTGTGGTCAAGGGCCCCTACATTAGCTTACTGGGATTGGCATGGTTTGGACCACTGGGGCTAGCTGTCACCGGGGTGAACCACACTAGCTTACAAGTGGACGTGGACGCCATATGCAAGGAATTTCCAGGGGTTTTCGATGGGAAATTGGGACAGTATACGGGCCCCCCCATTGCGCTACAGCTTGACCCCGCAGTACGACCGGTCAGGCTCAAGGCCCGCCGGGTCCCGTTCGCCTTGAAACCCCGTATAGACGAGGAATTGGACCGACTCGTAGAGCAAGGAGTGCTGGAGCCGGTGCCTAATGCTCCCTGGGAAACCCCAATCGTCACACCCGTCAAGCCTAATGGTTCGGTCCGCATCTGCGCAGACTACAAATGTACCATAAACAAGGCCCTCACGGCCCACGCATACCCAGTGCCAGTGGTCAGCCATGTCCTTGCCACCCTGGCTGGGTCGAAAATTTTTGGCAAGCTGGACTTGGCCCAAGCATATCAACAGCTGCCAGTAGATGAGGCCACAGCAGAGGCACAGACGATTGTGACGCACAGAGGAGCGTTCAGGGTAAAGCGGCTGCAATTCGGTGTCAGCGTGGCACCAGGCATATTCCAGAATATAATGGACTCTCTCCTTAAAGGGATTCCTGGCGTCACCCCCTTCTTCGATGATGTGTTGATTGCCGGCCCCACACCAGAGGAGTTTGAGGACCGCCTCCGCACCGTTCTGCACCGTTTCCAGACGGCGGGTCTCAAGGTGAAGCGGGAAAAATGTCTACTAGGAGTGCCTCAGGTGGACTTTCTGGGATTTATGGTGGACGCAGAAGGGGTCCACCCGACTGGGGGCAAGGTACGGGCCATTTGTGATGCCCCAGCGCCCAAGAGCAAGACTGAACTTCAGGCCTTCTTGGGACTATTGAACTTTTACCATTCCTTCCTTCCCCACAAGGCGGCGGTAGCGGAGCCCCTACACAGACTCCTGGACAAGCGGGCCCCTTGGGTGTGGGGCCAGCGCCAGGAGGCCGCATTCCAGGCAGTCAAGGACTTGCTTGTCTCAAACTCGGTCTTGGCACACTTCGACGAGAGGCTGCCGGTGGTGCTAGCATGCGACGCCTCACCCTATGGCATTGGAGCTGTCCTGGGGCACCAACTCCCGGATGGAAGAGAGGTACCGGTGGCGTACTTTTCCCAGACACTCAACACAACCGAGCGGAACTACTCGCAAATCGACAAGGAGGGTCTGGCAATCGTAAAGGGAGTAAAAAAATTCCATGATTTCTTGTACGGGCGGCCCTTCACCGTGGTGACTGACCACAAGCCGTTGCTTGGCTTGTTTGCCCCCGAAAAGCAGACCCCCCAAGTGCTGTCTCCTCGCGTCCTCAGGTGGTCAATTTTCCTTGCCAGCTACCAGTATGCACTGATTCACCGACCTGGGAAGGCGATGGGCCATGCGGACGCCCTCAGCAGGCTACCACTACCGGAAACAGGCCCTGACCCAGCACCTGCACAAGAGGTTATGAGCCTGGAGCTGCTTCCCGACCGCCCCATTCAGGCACAAGAAGTTGCACACCATTCCAAGAAAGATAGGGTCATCTCCCGGGTCCTGGACTGGGTGTGGAGGGGATGGCCCAGCAGCAGCCCCGGGCCAGAATTCGCCGGCTACACAACCCGCAAACATGAACTGTCGGCCCACAAGGGGTGCCTGTTATGGGGAAGCAGAGTCGTTGTTCCCCAGCCCCTCTGCAAAAGGGTCCTCACAGCCCTACACGAGACACATCCAGGGGTAGTAAGAATGAAGGCCCTTGCCAGGAGTTATGTGTGGTGGCCGGGGATCGATGGAGAGATAGAGGCCTGGGTCAAACACTGCCAGGCCTGCCAAGAATCCCGCCCAGATCCCCCAAGGGCCCCAGTCCAGTCCTGGGAGTCCGCCCGAGCACCATGGTCACGCCTGCATGTGGATTTCGCTGGCCCCTTTCAGGGGAAAACATTCTTCATAGTGGTGGACTCCTACACCAAATGGCTGGAAGTCGCACTGGTACCGTCCACTTCCACGTCCGCAGCCATCCGGGTACTACGCAGGCTGTTTGCAACCCACGGGCTCCCTGACACTCTCGTCTCAGACAACGGGACTGCATTTACGTCAGGAGAATTCCAAACCTTCACAGCGCAGAACGCCATCCGCCACATCCGTTCGGCGCCGTTCCACCCTGCCACCAATGGCCAAGCAGAACGCATGGTGCGGACCACCAAGGACACCCTTCGCCGCATGACGCAAGGGGACTGGGAGTACCGCCTTGCCACATTCCTTCTAGCACAGCACAGCACCCCCAGCTCAACGACTGGCCGGAGCCCCGCTGAACTACTAATGGGTCGGCGCCTTGCAATCAGATTGGACCGCCTTCACCCCGATAGAGCTCAGGATGAGGTAGTGGTGGGGGAAGGCAGGAACCCCCGGACCTTCGAGGCCCAGGACCCAGTGTACGCAAAGAATTTTGGGGCAGGCCCAGCATGGGTACCCGCCACAATCACCAGGGTCACTGGCCCCGTGTCGTACGAGGTGCTAACGGATGGGGGGCAATGCTGGCGCCGCCACTGCGACCAGATACGGCGACGATTCCCGGGAGAAAACCAGGAGGAGGACAGGTCAGAGGAGTCCCAAGGGAACAGCGGGGCAGTGAGGCCCATAGAGCAGGAGGGGCCAGCAGGAGAGGCAGAATCAGTAAATACAGAGAGGACCCGTGAGGCCGAAAGGACACCGGAACCAGAACCACGACTGAGCGAGCCGGTTGCACCAGACCAAACAGCCGCATCACAGCCAGCATCCTTGGAACACGAGCCAGAACCCGGAGCCCGGACCAGGGAACACCCCAGGCCACAACGCACACGTAGGCCGCCGGCATACCTTGAGGACTATGAATGCGACCTCCCGGGCAGGACTGGAACTTAGAGGGGAGGGGTGTTATGTACTGAGTTGAATAGGATCCAAACTGTAGCAGTCTGATTGGTCCTAGAACAATAGGATCCAAAAGGCAGCAGTCTGATTGGTCCTAGAACAATAGGATTCAGAATGCAGCAGTCTGATTGGTCCTAGAACAATGCAGCAGTATGATTGGTTGGCAGGAACCACCCAATCCTGCTCCAGATAGAAGTGAATCCACAACCTGATTGGCTTACAGTAGAATTCCAGAATTAGCCAATCATGTGCAGCCCATTGTGTAAATAATGTATATAAAGCAGATACTGTGAGGGGACATTCATTCATTCCTCCTCACCACTATGAGCTGAATAAAGAGCATGAAATCACTTTGCGACTCTGAGTATATTTCATATGGCTTATGCCCCCAAGATCCTAGCTTCCAAACATCATAATAGCATTTCGGCGTCCCTGCCTATAGACTCTCTATGCGCTAATTGACTTCTGGATTAGTATTATGGGATTTGCTTAATGCCATAAGTGGTGCACTTTATCAATCAATAAGGCCTCATCAGTCTTATTAGCGTATGATTTTAGTCCACCACCGTCAATAATGCATGCGCAACAAAGTACACAGAACTGTAAAACTAATGTAAGTGCCTAAGCGTCTTAATTCCTCCCCACCCCCCTTCTTCTTCTGGGAACTTTGTGTCTCTTAAACAACAGGAAATCTTAAATCTTTCAAAGAAGGGCTGCTATTAATATGAATCTTTTTTACATTTCCCTTTTGCTGTTCCCTACCCACATCACCAGTTGACTGAAATCATCTCAGGTTTTCCTTTAGTCTGTTCTCTAAAATGTTTACAGTCCTTCCCAATGCGATTTTTCCATAAAAAGAGGCGCTGGAGTCTGGAACTCAACATGAACTCCTCCATTGTTCTCTTAGAATGGCAATGGCACCCACCTGATAGGTTGCCGGATCGGGCCCATCTAGTCCCACATCCTGTTCTCACAGTGGCTAAAGTTGATGGCTATGGGCAACCTGCAAGGAGACTCTCTTCTCCTGCGGCTTTGTCCTCTTTTAAAACCATCTAATTTGGTGGCCATTCCTGTGCCTCCTGTGGGGGTGAGTTCCATAGTTTAACACGCACTGCATGAAGAAGCCCTTTCTCTCTTTTTTTAACCTGTCCCGAATCTTCCAAATTTCAGTTTCATTGGAGTCTGCAGTGCAACTCTGCTCTGCTTAAAGGTTTTGATACGTGCGCTGTGTCAATCAATCAAGTCGTTCCCGGTGATTCTAAGCAGCACTGGGACCAGCCTTTCTCCCTGCAGAACAGCACGCTCATTTAAGTTAAATCGATGGGCTACTTTGAGTGAGCGAGTGAGTGTGCCCGTTTCCCACACAGAGACGGTTTCATAGTCACCACTGCATTGTTGTTGAGTCCACAGGAACCTAGGTAGTTGACTTAAAAAGGTAAAGGTACCCCTGCCCGTACGGGCCAGTCATGTCCGACTCTAGGGTTGTGCACCCATCTCACTTAAGAGGCCGGGGGCCAGCGCTGTCCGGAGACACTTCCGGGTCACGTGGCCAGCGTGACGAAGATGCTCTGGCGAGCCGGCACCAGCGCAGCACACGGAAACACCGTTTACCTTCCCGCTATAAAGCGGTACCTATTTATCTACTTGCACTTAGGGGTGCTTTCGAACTGCTAGGTGGGCAGGAGCTGGGACTGAAAGACGGGAGCTCACCCCGCCGCGGGAATTCGAACCGCCGACCATGCGATTGGCAAGTCCTAGGCACTGAGGTTTTACCCACAGCGCCACCCGCGTCCCCAGGTAGTTGACTTATCCTCTTATAAAAAATCCATCTAGCTCAGTATGTCTTCACTGACGGGCAGCTTCTCTCTGGGGTTTCAGGCAGGATCATACCCTCCAACATTTCTACGATGAAAATAGGGATGTCCTATTCAACAACAACCCACCCATCTGACTGGGTTGCCCTAGTCATTTTGGTGGTTTCCAACACTTATAGGTAAAGGTAAAGGGACCCCTGACCATTAGGTCCAGTCGTGGCCGACTCTGGGGTTGCGGCGCTCATCTCGCTTTACTGGCCGAGGGAGCCAGCATTTGTCCACAGACAGCTTCCGGGTCATGTGGCCAGCATGACTAAGCCGCTTCTGGCGAACCAGAGCAGCGCACGGAAATGCTGTTTACCTTCCCGCCAGAGCGGTACCCATTTATCTACCGGTACTTGCACTTTGACGTGCTTTCGAACTGCTAGGTGGGCAGGAGCTGGGACCGAACAACGGGAGCTCACCCCATTGTGGAGATTCGAACCGCC
Source organism: Podarcis pityusensis (assembly GCF_964106645.2). Classification (NCBI taxonomy): domain Eukaryota; kingdom Metazoa; phylum Chordata; class Lepidosauria; order Squamata; family Lacertidae; genus Podarcis; species Podarcis pityusensis. The sequence continues at coordinate 108,276,309 of NC_138029.1, forward strand.
GACCTTCTGATAAGCAATAATAATAATAATAATTTATTATTTATACCCCGCCCATCTGGCTGGGCCTCCCCTGCCACTCTGGGCGGCTTCCATAGAAACCAAAAATACAGTAAAATATCACACGTTAAAAACTTCCCTGAACAGGGCTGCCTTAAGATGTCTTCTGAATGTCAGGTGGTTGTTTATCGCTTTGACATCTGCTGGAAGGGCATTCCACAGGGAGGGTGCCACTACCGAGAAGGCCCTCTGCCTGGTTCCCTGTAGCTTTGCTTCTCGCAATGAGGGAACCGCCAGAAGGCCCTCGGTGCTGGACCTCAGCGTCCGGGCAGAGCAATGGGGGTGGAGACGCTCCTTCAGGTATACTGGACCGAGGCCATTTAGGGCTTTAAAGGTCAGCACCAACACTTTGAATTGTGCTCGGAAACGTACTGGGAGCCAATGTAGGTCTTTCAAGACCGGTGTTATATGGTCTCGGCGGCCAACCCCCAGTCACCAGTCTAGCTGCTGCATTCTGGATTAGTTGTAGTTTCCGAGTCACCTTCAAAGGTAGCCCCACGTAGAGCGCATTGCAGTAGTCCAAGCGGGAGATAACCAGAGCATGCACCACTCTGGCAAGACAGTCCGCAGGCAGATAGGGTCTCAGCCTACGTACCAGATGGAGCTGGTAAACAGCTGCCCTGGACACAGATTTGACCTGTGCCTCCATGGACAGCTGTGAGTCCAAAATGACTCCCAGGCTGCGCACCTGGTCCTTCAGGGGCACAGTTACCCCATTCAGGACCAGGGAATCCTTCACACCTGCCCGCCTCCTGTCCCCCAAAAGCAGTACTTCTGTCTTGTCAGGATTCAACCTCAATCTGTTAGCCGCCATCCATCCTCCAACCGCCTCCAGACACTCACACTGGACCTTCACCGCCTTCACTGGTTCTGATTTAAAAGAGAGGTAGAGCTGGGTATCATCCGCATACTGATGAACACCCAGCCCAAACCTCCTGATGATCTCTCCCAGCGGCTGCATGTAAATGTTGAAAAGCATGGGGGAGAGGACAGAACCCTGAGGCACCCCACAAGTGAGAGCCCAGGGGTCTGAACACTCATCCCCCACCACCACTTTCTGAACACGGCCCAGGAGGAAGGAGCGGAACCACTGTATGACAGTGCCCCCAGCTCCCAGCCCCTCAAGACGGTCCAGAAGGATGTTATGGTCAATGGTATCAAACGCCGCTGAGAGATCCAGCAGAACTAGGAAACAGCTCTCACCTTTGTCCCTAGCCCGCCGGAGAGCATCAACCAGTGCGACCAAGGCAGTTTCAGTCCCATGATGAGGCCTGAATCCCGACTGGAAGGGATCCAAATGGTCCGCTTCTTCCAGGCGTGCCTGGAGTTGTTCAGCAACCGCTCGCTCAATCACCCAAGAATGGAAGATTTGAGACTGGGCAATAGTTGGCCATCGTGGCCGCATCTAAAGATGGTTTTTTAAGAAGCGGTTTAATAACCGCCTCTTTCAGCGGGTCTGGGAAGGCTCCCTCACAGAGGGAAGCATTCACCACCCCACGAAGCCCATCACCCAGTTCTTCCCGGCTAGCTTTTATAAGCCAGGATGGGCAAGGATCCAGGAGACAGGTGGTTGGTTTCACTCGTCCAAGCAGCCTGTCCACATCCTCGGAGGTAACAGATTGGAATTGATCCCACTCAACTTGACTAGACAAAACTCTAGCACTCTCCCGCCCCGGCCCTGCTCCCACGGTGGAGTCTACTTCTTCCCGAATCTGAGCGATTTTATCTGCAAAAAACTTTGCAAAATCATTGCAGGAGAACATGTGGCCCGTACTGGGCCCCGATGTTGCAGGTGGTTCCGCTAAATTGTGAACCACCTGAAAAAGTCTCCTGCTGCTGTTTTCTGCAGATGCAATAGAGGCGGTGAAGAAATTCTTCTTCTCCGTCGCTATCGCCACTTGGTAGGCTCGACGTTGAGCTCTAACCTGTGTCCGGTCAGATTCGGAATGAGTTATCCGCCACCGGCACTCTAGCCGTCTCAACGATTGTTTCATTGCCCTCAGATCCGTGGAAAACCACGGGGCTGTCCGGGCTCCATGCAATCGGAGAGGGCACTTCGGAGCCAAACAGTCAATAGCCCTGGTTAACTCCACATTCCAGCGGGCCACCAGGGAATCAGGTGAAAGGACATCAACATGGGATAAAGCATCCCCTACCACTCTCTGGAAACCATTTGGATCCATTAAGTGGCGAGGGCGGACCATCCAAATTGGTCCCACCTCCCTGCAGAGGGGATGGGTCGCAGAGAAGTCCAGTTGCACCAGGAAGTGATCTGACCATGGCACTTCTTTCCTTTCGCTTTTACTTAGTGTCAGATCACCAACATCCATAGAGGTAAACACCAGGTCCAAGGCATGTCCGCGGCTATGGGTTGGGCCAGACTTATTCAGGGACAGCCCCATGGAGGCCATGCTTTCCACGAAGTCCCGAGTGGCCCCTTGTAAGGTCGTGTCGGCATGGATGTTAAAATCCCCTAGGACGACCAAGCTAGGTTTCTCCAGGAGAACATCCGCCATGACCTGAAGCAGCTCGGGCAGGGAATTCTTGGTGCAGCGGGGAGGTCGGTACACCAAAAGGAATCCTGTACTGCCCCTATTGCCCAACTTCCAGAACATGCACTCGGAAAACTGGGTCTTCCCAACAGGACGCCTGGTGCAAACTAATGACTTCCTAAAAATCACTGCAACCCCCCCTCCCCGCCCACATGACCTGGGTTGCTGTGCATAAGAGAAACCTGCTGGACAAGCAGCGGCAAGGACAGGCCCATCTGCTTCATCCAACCAAGTCTCTGTTACACATGCCAGGTCAAGTCCTCCATCCATGATCAAGTCACGGATGGCAGTGGTCTTGTGAATAATTGACCTGGCATTGCACAGCAGCACCTTCAGGTCATGTGGGTATCCCTTGCTGATTCTAGTATCCATCCGGTCAGGACCAGACCCGGAGGCAGGAATAGTCCTCAGACAACGACTAAACCTGCCCCCTCTGTAATGACATGGTCTAGTCTTAGCGTAACTCCTCCTCCTACCCGTGATCACTGAGATCGGTTGTCCCAGTACATCCCCCCCTGTGGAACATGCCCCAGCCATTTTGTGGGCTGGGGAGCACTCCCCGGCAGCCCTGAGCCCTCCCCTTAAGAACAAAATAACACCTTAAACAAACAAACAAACAAACAAAACCAATAAAACAATACAAACAAAAAACTGTAAAAATTACAAAAACATCAAAATCAAAAAAATTCCTCAAGCCCAACCAAACATCCATCCCACCCCAACGCCCCACATAGAAAAAACCCAAAAGAAATTTTTAAAAACATTTTAAAAACACTCTGTGCCCCTCCAGCAGTAACAGCAACTGTCCTAGTGAGGCCTGTCAGGCCCCGCCCCAGGCCAGATGGTAAGTGGCAAGAGCAGGGCCCTCAGGCACTCACTCAGGGGAGTCCTCCCGGGCAGCAGGCAGCAAGCAGCAAGCAGTCCTTGTGAGGCTTCAGGCCCCGCCCCAGGCCAGGTGGTAAGTGGCAAGAGCAGGGCCCTCAGGCACTCACTCAGGGGAGTCTTCCAGGGCAAGTCCTAGGCTCTGTGGTTTAACCCACAGCGCCACCCTCCAACACTTATAAAAACATAATAAATCATTTAACATAAAAAAAGTATAGGGCAGCCTTCAGATGTCTTCTAAAGGTTGCATGGTTATTTATCTCCTTAGCTCGGGGGTTGCATACCCCCCAACCTTTCTCCAATGAATATAGGGACGTCCTAAGGAAAAGCGGGAAATATTGCCAGAATATTGAATGCAAAAAACTGGAAGGGGGAGAAAATCCCATCACTATTAGAATGGCAAAACAAACTCTGTGAGTTTGTAGAAATGGCAAAATTGATGGCAATTCTTAGAGGCCTCTCAAATCAGAGAATAATTAGTGAGTGGGATGGAGTGAAGGAATACATGAAAAAATATGGTTACGGAATTGAAATATTACTAGAGAATGTGTAAAACGTACAGGGGTAAGCAATAAAATAACAATAGAATCAATTGAATAATTATTAAATTATAACAACACAACAAGATGGAAGAAGTAAAATATTGAGATCACACATGGGTGAAGGGGAGTGGGGGGTATATGGGAACCTATAATATCATTTGTAATATAATTTGTTAATTGCATTATATTTACATACAGCAAAGGAAAGCCTAGAGCAATTAGATATATTTTAATTTAGGTAATCTATGTAACAGGCTTCCCTTTGAAAGGACGCTGGTGGCGCTGTGGGTTAAACCACAGAGCTTAGAAGTTGCCGATCAGAAGGTCGGCGGTTTGAATCCCCGCGACAGGGTGAGCTCCTGTTGCTCAGTCCCTGTTCCTGCCCACCTAGCAGTTCGAAAGCACGTCAAAGTACAAGTAGATAAATAGGTACCACTCCAGCGGGAAGGTAAACGGTGTTTCCGTGTGCTGCTCTGGTTCGCCAGAAGCGGCTTAGTCATGCTGGCCACTTGACCCAGAAGCTGTACGCCGGCTCCCTCGGCCAATAAAGCGAGATGAGCACCGCAACCCCAGACTCGGTCACGACTGGACCTAATGGTCAGGGGTCCCTTTACATTTACCTATGCAACAGGCTTTTGTTAGAAAATGAATATGGATTTTGAATTTGATGTTTGTAATTTTTTTTGGTTTTGAAATAAATTTTAAAAACCCAGCAAAAAACTTTAAAAGAAAAAGAAAAAGCAGGAATTCCAGGATTGAATCAGAAACTGGTGCGGCTTCTGTAAATCCGGGACTGTCCCTGGAAAATAGGGACCCTTGGAGGGTCTGCAGGATTCTTTCCTGAAGATGCCAAGGATTTGACTTTGGCCCTCCTGCCTGCAAAAGGAGGCTCTCCGCCTCTGAGCCACGGCCCTTTCCCATGTTGCTCCACCTTCCTTTTCAGGGTTCCCTCGTGGGTCGAAGTGAAGAGTCCAGCTGCGTTCCCTTTGTCTTTTGAAACCAGCTTTAAGAAGGAAAGTAGGGTTTCTGGCATGAATGATTTGTGCTTAATAAAGCCATGCTGGCTGGCTTGTAATCTCTCCATTTTCTCTGAGTGCTGATACATTAAGGTTGCAGCCTGGCTCCGTCAAAATCAATGGGGGCTCTGCTATTGACTCCAATTGGATGTGGATTGCCCCTTAATTGTGTTTTCATTTCCGCTAATGTACACCAAGTTGAGCTAAGAGAGCTGTAATTTCCCAGGTTTGCCGCCTTCCTGTGTGACTATATCTGCGTGCAAAGATGCAGGCTCCCTTTTCCAGTCTTCAGGGAGCGTGCCAGTTCCTTCCTCCTGACTGAGCTCTCCAGAAAACAAAACCCTTCCATCCGTCCGCTTCCTACAAGCTTCCCCTTTTGGTGAGGACCTCCACACAGATACAGTTTCCGGTTGGGCTGCTGCTGAGTTTCCCGAAAAGAAATGCAATCCTGTTGGACATTTTCCATATCTGCTATTGGGTCCCCGGAGCACAGATTCACACGAAGTGGCAACCAACCTTGCAGGATTCAACAGGATTTATGCATATGCAGAACAAAGGTACAGAGCGATAAGTTGGCAATCTGCACACCCCAGTCAGGGTGCGCCCACTTTTTATAGACCGTACAAAAAAACAGAGAGTGAGACTTTACATTCTTATCCAATCAGGCTCTAACATTCCATGTTTCTCCCTTTGAAGGTTAACACTTCTTAATTTACTCATTCTTTGTTTGTCTGCCTGCTACGGCCTTCCCTGTCTCATAACAGTTGCTTTGTTTGTCTGCCTGCTTATGGCCTTGCCCGTCTTGTAACAGTGGCTTTGATAACAGCATGCTGGAATTTCTATTTCTGAGGCCCTTCAATCCAATTAAGGGAGACCCTCATTTCAACTCAAAACCAAGAGACCGTGTGAGAATCTGAATAAGCCAGAACAGAAAGACTTTCCTCTTCATTCTTCTTTTGAGCACCATAGCTCAATGGCAGGGCGTATGCTTGCATCCCAAAGGCCTCGCCCCAGCATCTTCAGAAAGGACTGGAAACAACACCTGTCTGAAATGCTAGCAAGTCATATCTGGCTGTGGGGTGTGTGGGGTGTCATGAGAGGGGGAGTACCTCTGATGCGGGGGGCACATCGTGTTCCTTGTGGGGTAGTTTGGTCCCCCACCCTGCACTCAGCTCTCACCTGTGGCTTCTAGAAGCTGTCAGCATGTGACAGTGGCCACACCCTGGGAACAGCTTTGACTGGCCAGCTAAGCCAGGTGAGGGTAGCCATTAGTTCTCAAACCTTCAGTGAGTTAGGGAATTCCCCTGCAGGCAAAAACAGGCTCTGGTGGATTGAGTGGCAAGACCAATAGCGAGTCCAATGTTCAAGAACAGAGAGCTTGCTTTGTGGCTGTGCGGGGATTTGAATAATAATAATATTATAATAATTTATTATTTATACCCTGCCCATCTGGCTGAGTCTCCCCAGCCACTCTGGGCGGCTCCCAATCAAGTGTTAAAAACAATACAGCATTAAATATTAAAAACTTCCCTAAACCGGGCTGCCTTCAGATGTCTTTTAAAGAGAAGATAGCTGCTTATTTCCTTCACTTCTGAAGGGAGGGTGTTCCACAGGGCGGGCGCCACTACCGAGAAGGCCCTCTGTCTGGTTCCCTGTAACCTCACTTCTCGCAATGAGGGAACCGCCAGAAGGCCCTCGGCGCTGGATCTCAGTGTCCGGGCTGAATGATGGGGGTGGAGACGCCCCTTCAGGTATACAGGACCCAGGTCTCCCAGGTCCTAGTTCAACACTCTAACCCATGGGTAGGCAAACTAAGGCTCGGGGGCTGGATCCGGCCCAATCGCCTTCTCAATCCGGCCCATGGATAGTCTGGGAATCAGCGTGTTTTTACACGAGTGGAATGTGTGCTTTTATTTAAAATGAATCTCTGGGTTATTTGTGGGGCAGAGGAATTTTTTCATTACCCCCCCCCCCAAAAAAATATAGTCCAGCCCCTCACAAGGTCTAAGGGACAGTGGACTGGCCCCCTGCTGAAAAATTTGGTGACCCCTGGTCTAACCTCTATTCCATATCAGAGGCATCCATGGGCTGAGATCAGGGTCCTTCTAGGAGCTGCTGCTTTCCCACTGGAAGCCATGTACCCTGTGCCACCATTTCCACAGAAGCAAACAGGGACACTATAACACCTCTCCTCATACCAAGGATCATTACACAAGAGCCAAAATACTGTCTCTGCAATGGGCTCTCCTAGTCTGGCAGCTGAAACTGCGGGAGGGGGTGTTAGGGGGTTGTTATATATGGCCGGTTCCAGAGAATGTTTATTCTCACAATGGATGTTCCGGAGCACTTGTAATTCAGCTTGGCTTGGTTTTATTGTCCTAGCCATTAAGCAGAACAAGCATTTATTACAGGAAAGCCGCAACATCCTGCAACGTTAACCACTCAGAGAAGCGGCTCTGGGGCATGGGCGGAAAAGGATCAAGCGGCACATTTTGTAGCCATGCACGTGCATTTTGACACACATGTGTGCAGGTACCCTCCAACTTCTCCCTGGTAAAGCAGAGGAGACATTGCCTGTGCTTGAGAACCTGCTGAATGGGTGGACTACAGCTCCCATCATCCTTGACTGTTGGCCATACTGGCTCTAGGGCTGATGGGGAGCTGGCATCCAACAAAATTAGGAGAGCCACAGGTCAGTCATACCTGTGGGTACTGAAGTCAGTGAAGCTCTGTGTTTGGAGAGAAGATTCTTAGTCCTGGTTCTCAAACCTGCACGAATATCTACTGAATTCTTTACACTCAATCCCTGCCCACTTTAAAACTGAATGAGTGAACTCTGTCCTCTTGCAAAAATGCGCTGTTCTTATATTTCCCCGACCAGAATTTGTGACCTGGGGAGGAGGTTAACCTTAGAATTAATAGCAAATCTCCCCATCCCTCTTTATCCCATCAAGGCTGGAGAGGAAACACAAGAAGACCTGGGTCTGGAACATCCCACCAGCGTGTCTGGGGAGATATGATCCCAAAGAGAAAGGTAGGCGGAATCTATGGCTAATGTGTCAACATGAGCATGGAAAGGTTATTCTCTGCTTTTTTATTATTTATTAAAGATTTTCTTGATTTACAAAAGTGTTTGCAATGTCTCTCTCTCGTATTCCCCCCCCCCCATGTAACATTTTTACAAATCAGTTTCATGTGTTGACACATTAGGAAGAAAAGGGGGAAAGAGGTGGGTGGGGAAGATGGGTGGGGTGAGATCGGTTGGCGATGTTTCTATTTTACTTACTATATGTAGGGTTTGGTGTCAGCGTTGCTTGTGCAGGTTCTTTGCTGTTCACTTGTGATCCTTTGGTGGTGGGAGAGGTTGGGGTTGACCAAGCGTGTGGGTGTTCATTTGTGGTTGGCTGTGGTGAACTTTGTTTTCAGGTGTGAGTGGGGTGGGTGGATGTTTTTGAATCAGGTTAGCCATATTGATTTGTATGCTGTTGGTGGTAAAGGTAAAGGTAAAGGGACCCCTGACTGTCGTCGCGGATGACTCTGGGGTTGCGGCGCTCATCTCACTTTATTGGCCAAGGGAGCCGGCGTACAGCTTCCGGGTCATGTGGCTAGCATGACTAAGCTGCTTCTGGCGAACCAGAGCAGCGCATGGAAACACCGTTTACCTTCCCACTGGAGTGGTACCTATTTATCTACTTGCACTTTGACGTGCTTTTGAACGGCTAGGTTGGCAGGAGCAGGGACTGAGCAACGGGCGCTCACCCCCTCGCAGGGATTCGAACCACCAACCTTCTGATCGACAAGTCCTAGGCTCTGTGGTTTAACCCACAGCGCCACCCGCGTCCCTTAGCAACACATGCTGTTGGTGGGTTATTCTCTACTTTAAAGCTGTGTGTGGTTAAGGTCCACTCCCAATTACTGATATATTTTAATGTAACACAAGAACAGCCTGTTGGATCAGGCCAATGGTTCATGTAGTCTGGCATCCTGTTCTCAAAGTGGCCAACCTGTGGGAAATAGACAAGCAGGACCAGAGTGCAAGAGCCTTCTCTCATGCTGCGGTTTCCAGCAACTGGTATTCAGAAGCTTTGCTGCCTTTGGCCGACTGTGGAGGCGGAACATAGCCAACCTGGCTAGTAGCCATCAATAGCCCTATCCTCCATTTTCAAACAGATGTTGTAATAAATGGAAATCTGCCCTTATTCCCCTATGGGGTACACAAGAGCCCTTGTAGAGTCCTTTGAAGGTTCTCCATCGATAGGAGAAAATAACAGAGGCCAACCAGAGAATATTGAGAAGCAAAGCAGCTAGTAAGCCTGATCTTTATTGAACTGTTGCAACAGGGTGTCCCCTTCACACGCAGGAGGAGGAGGAGGACCCAGAACCCAGGTGTGTCTGCCCTTATATAGACATTCTAAATTGCCCGCCCTGGAGTTCAAGACCACCACCCAGAAACATCATACGTACATCACAGAAGGGGTGTAGCTCAAGACCACCACCCCAGACAGGTGGTTTATATATTTATGTACGTGTTTGCTTGGTACATTTATGAACATTTATTACATATCTAAGACCTTAAAATTCTTATAACAATGTCAACCACCAATAATGGTTCGAGATCTTAATGAGTGATATCTAAACGCTGCTTCTGAGTTTCCTATCCAGGAGAATGGAAAATTGAGGTCTTGCCCGTCCAAAAAGAAATGAGTTCATGTAGATCAGGGGTGGAGAGCTTTCTTAATTAGACATTTGGCCCCACCAACCCACACTACACCCAATGCCATGTGTGGGGCAAGTGATGGTTGAGCCTGGATGAAGAGAGCTTTGCAGGCACTTCTGAACAGCTGTTGAGAGGGGCCTGCAAAGCCCCTTGCACAGTGACTCCAAAGAAGAAGAAGAGTTTGGATTTGATATCCTGCTTTATCACTACCCGAAGGAGTCTCCAAGCGGCTAACAATCTCCTTTCCCTTCCTCCCCCACAACAAACACTCTGTGAGGTGAGTGGGACTGAGAGACTTCAGAGAAGTGTGACTAGCCCAAGGTCACCCAGCAGCTGCATGTGGAAGAGCAAGGAAGCGAACCCAGTTGACCAGATTACGAGTCTACCGCTCTTAACCACTACACCACACTGGCTCAAAGCGCTGGCTGTCAACTGATTGCTGCCACTGGGGAAGTGTAGCAGACACCTCTTCTGGCCACCCAGTTTGATGGACAAAAGCGGGTCACCTGTCATCACTCTGACATCAGGTGATGCCTCCACCCACCTGCCAGACTTGGTCTGTGGGGTGTGTGGAGATCAGAATCTGGCCTGCCAGGGCCAGATGGCACAGGGGATGCCAGGCCCGTCACTTGATTTCTCATAATGTGCAATGCTGCCCTGCTAAAAATCAAGCCACACGTTGAGTTTAAAGGGGCTTTCCCTCCCCACAAAGTGCTGTTAGGAGCCAAGCAATCATTAATCCTTAGCTCACAGCTGAATGTGTGAATGGGCTTCATTGATGACATTGTGGTTCGAGGTGATAGGAGGTAGTGCCAAAGCTCTGCCTGTGATGGTTCAGTCACACCTGCAAGCCATCAGAAGATGGAGAGGCATGTTGCAAGGTGCCTTTAGACCAGGATCACTCTTGGATGATTCCCCCATGAGATGGCAACATTGATGATCTCCTGCCAGGCATGTCCAAAGTCCGTTTCGGGGGCCTAATCCAGCCCGCTTCTCTGATTAATCCGGCCCTGTGGCAGTTTGTTTCCTGGGGTAAAATCCTAAAAAAAACCTCAACAACTTCAACCCCATAAAAAGCTCAAAAACTTTGGTTGGCCCTTTAGTTGGCCCTCACGGCCCTTCACTTCATCAAAGCTGGCCCTCTTTGAAGAAAGTTTGGACACCACTACCTGATGCTAACATAGGGAGGGGAGCAGGATTTGAAAGGCACTACAGTGGTACCTCGGGTTACAGACGCTTCAGGTTACAGATGCTTCAGGTTACAGACTCCACTAACCCAGAAATAGTGCCTCGGGTTAAGAACTTTGCTTCAGGATAAGAACAGAAATCGCACAGCAGTGGTGTGGCAGCAGCGGGAGGCCCCATTAGCTAAAGTGGTGCTTCAGGTTAAGAACAGTTTCAGGTTAAGAACGGACCTCCAGAACGAATTAAGTTCTTAACCTGAGGTACCACTGTATCAGCAGGAGGGAGTGCTTGGATTCCCCCCCCATTCCCCCCAATTTTCTCAACCACCCCTCCTAGGAATGTCCCCCCCCCCCATTTTGACCCCAGCTGGCTTTAAGTATGGAAATGAGCCCAGGGTTTTTGGGAGGGGGGGGGAGAAGGGGCATGGGGGGTATAGAGGAGAACTCGTAGGTAGAAGGAAGGGTTAATACACAAAGCAAACATTTGTGTGGATTTATTGTATTCTAGATGATACGGAAAAAATCCTAGGGTGCAGGGATTTACTCCCACTGCCCCGCGGGTCTCTCCGGTCAGTCTCCAGCCAAGTTATAGAAGCAAAACAGTGGTCTTTATTTGTTGCAGACACAGAGAGAGTAGGAAAACCCCCGCCCCAGCATGGGGTTGCGTGAACTTTTAAGACCTCTCCCCATTTCCCATACAGTGGACGCTTGGGTTGCGAACGTGATCCAAGCGGGAGGCACTTTCGCAACCCGCAGCACCGCGACTGCACACGTGCTGGTTGTACTTCGGCACTTTGGTGCATGCACAAAGCACGATTTAGTGTTTCTGCGCATGCGCAAGTGCCGAAGCCTGGAAGTAACCCGTTCCAGTACTTCCGGGTTCGGCACGGTGCACAACCCAAAAATGTGCAACCTGAAGCGTCTGTAACCCGAGATATGACTGTACTACATTTTTCAACAGCATCCTCGATACATCACAAATATGTCACAAAGTAGGAACATTTGGCGTAGAACAATAAAAGTATTTACACATCCCCCTAGCTGCAAGCCTTTCCTGCGCTCTTCCTTTGAACATATCGGGATTCAATCCACCATCCCGATGGATTTCTGTCTGGGGCATGTGCTGCCCTTGATTGCCTCTTGCCTCCTGTTGTGAGGCTAAGTTCACGCCTTATTGGAGGGGCAAGGAGTATGTGACCTTATGCTTAAGGGATCATGGAGGCAGAGGGAGCCCTGGACTCCTCTCTTCCAGAGGAGCCATTAGCCCTTGGAGCCAAGGAAATTGGTCAAAACATTGAATTTTGGTGATTATTTGTGAAGCTTCTACAGTTTTCTATACAGTACAGTGGTACCTCGGGTTAAGAACTTAATTCGTTCTGGAGGTCTGTTCTTAACCTGAAACCGTTCTTAACCTGAGGTACCACTTTAGCTAATGGAGCCTCCTGTTGCCGCCACCACGCTATTTCTGTTCTCATCCTGAGGTAAAGTTCTTAACCCGAGGTACTATTTCTGGGTTAGCGGAGTCTGTAACCTGAAGCATCTCTACCTGAAGCGTCTGTAACCCGAGGTACCACTGTATTGGATAGTCAGAGGAAACAGTACGATCCATGGCATCCGCCAACTGCTACACTGCTTTTCTGAGTCTCTTTGCTGTTGTCTATGTATGGTGCTTGTGTAAACGGTCCAGAATTGGCCTCCACAGTCACTTACGGACTCACTGTTAAAACCGTGTTTATGGAAGACAATCTTACTCGGCTACGAGTGATCGCCAAAGAAGATGATTATCCTGGCCTTAGTTTGAGGCTGTGGTGGGGACTTGGGATTTTTGGGGAGTCGTTTAACTGCCCCCCCATTCCTGGTTTTAACACTGTATATTGGAATATTTAATAAACAGTGCTAAAATAAAAAAGAAAGAGTGAAACACCTTCGGACTTTCCCATGCCCCCATATTACTATTAGGCATTCTTAGCAAATACATCTGCCAGAATCACCTGTAGTTCTACTGCAAGTTTTTGGACCTAATCTAACAAGAAAGGGATACTACAAATTCACCATTTTATTTAAAAACTTGATCTTTTTTCTACATAAGAATAGAAAGGAATGGCATTTCTGAGTGACACAAATTGTTCAGGGGGCCTGCTCTGGTATACCAATGAAACTCTTTTAATGACCTTTTCTGTTTCAAAAGGTGTGGGTGTGTGGGTAAAAACAGGAGCACTTCTTCTGTGTGATAGAGGGGAACACGCAAACACCAGAAACTGCCTGATTTTGTGATTTAAAGACTGTCTCTGGAACCCAGATTGCAGAGATATGGCATTTTGCAGACGTTTTCAATCATGTCCGCAACCACAGGGTATAGAAACTTGCTTCTGTGCATCTTAGGTTTCCTGGGAATCTAAATATAATACTTCCTCCCTCCCTTATGTATGCATGTGAGAGTAAGCACACACACAGTAACTATTATTTGCAGAGCAAATAATCTTTAAATTACTTTATTTTATACATTCCACAAAAAACTGTCCATCTCTAACCAAAAAAAATTCCTATACATGCACAAGTACATTACCTCCATCATATTGAGCTAATTCCCACATATTATTATTATTATTATTATCATCATCATCATCATCATCATTATTTCATGAATTGCCTTCTATTTGACACTCAAGGCAATTTACATTATAAACCAAATATATAATTAAAAGCAAAAAAAGCAAAAAAAAGGCAACTCAAGATAGGCTGGAAAACAATACAATGCAGACCGAACACCTGCGGAGGAGACATTTCCTTTTTCAAATTCCCCTTCACTCTTGAAGTCTGGGGAGTCTGAGAGAAGCTTAATTTCGCACCTGCTGCTGGATCACAGGCTGCCACCAATGTATTTTTTTCTCCCACCATTCATATTCCCCTCAAGAAATGCTCCCCTGTGCCAGTAGTTAAGAAGGTCTGATTAGGATCTGAATTCTTCCGGAAGCCAGGCTTCCTTGTTATCTCCCCTCTTTTATTCTCCCCACCTTTTCTTTTTTTGCCAAAGGTCTGGCTCCGAAAGATAAGGAAACACAAGTTCCTGACATTTCACTTTACAAATCGCAGGGAGGCAACGCGCAGCCACAGCAGAGCCCAGAACTCAGGAGCCTCACATCTTTGTGGAAGCAAAGATATAAGAAACCCAGCCGCAGTTTTGCAGCAATTCGAAAGACTTGCTGGACAATCCATTTAGTATCTTCTCTTTTGCTCACTCCCCCTTCGCTTCCTCACACATCCCACACACATTCACACAAGTCACATTCAGTTCCTTCTTATAAATATATAGGCATTGCTCTCATATGGCAGCCACAGTTCACTCTCATACATATACAACATTCGCGCACAGCCCAGTCGGACGATAATTCACTTGTGTCGCAGATGCTGCTCTGCACTAAATCTTTTCTCACTGGCAGCAAACAGCCTCGTTTGGTCCCTGCTGTAGGCCTTATGGGACAGCCGGTTGTTGTTTTCATTGGACAGCAGTTCCTGAACATTCCATTATGTCACAGCAGCGGAACCAATGACTAGGGAGGGCTCATTTCAGATAACGGAAGCCAAGGCTCTTACAACCAACACTTGAGGTTTCAAAGGCAGCAATCTGCATTACATCAGTGCACTCCTCCCATCAATTTTACCCGATTTGGGGGTTAACTGGACAAAAAACCCACATTTTTCTCTGAAAATCTCAGACTAGGGTTGAAAGGAAATGGGAGTCCAACAAATCTGGATGTTAACGGAGAAATCTGAGGGCTCCCTTGGACAAAAAGCAAGGACACCAACCAGGAAAATTGGAGCAAACCAGTAGCCAGTAGGCTTGATCTTTATTGAGACTGTCGCGACAGGACTCCAACTCACTGCAAGACGAAGCAAGATGGAAGCCCCGAACAAAAGAGCCCCCAAACTTTTATTAGCCGCTAATCCCCATGTTACACCCCCCCAAACTACATCACTAATACATCATGGTTACATCATGAAAGGGGAGGTCTGGTGGCAGTAATCTGAGCATCCTGGACCCTGCCCCATGGTTCTCCTTGCCCTCCACCAAACACCCATCAAGTGTAACAAAAGAGATATTTACATTTCCCTGTTTCCCAGCCAAGTTAATCACACCCTTTTGTCTTCATCTGAGTTTGTTATTTCTGTAACGGCTACCTGTCTGGCATTCAGGTATCAGGATGCCAGGAATTATCACTCAGGCAGAGGGGCTGCTGAGTAGCTGAGCTCACATGTCTATATGAATTTCTGAAGTTTTCCCTGTGAGCCAGTTGTTGTTGTTGTTTAGTCGTGTCCGACTCTTCGTGACCCCATGGACCAGAGCACGCCAGGCACTCCTGTCTTCCACTGCCTCCCGCAGTTTGGTCAAACTCATGCTGGTAGCTTCGAGAACACTGTCCAGCCATCTCGTCCTCTGTCGTCCCCTTCTCCTTGTGCCCTCCATCTTTCCCAGCATCAGGGTCTTTTCCAGGGAGTCTTCTTTTCTCATGAGGTGGCCAAAGTACTGGAGTCTCAGCTTCAGGATCTGTCCTTCCAGTGAGCACTCAGGGCTGATTTCCTTCAGAATGGATAGGTTTGATCTTCTTGCAGTCCATGGGACTCTCAAGAGTCTCCTCCAGCACCATAATTCAAAAGCATCAATTCTTCGGCGATCAGCCTTCTTGATGGTGCAGCTCTCACTTCCATACATCACTACTGGGAAAACCATAGCTTTAACTATACGGACCTTTGTTGGCAAGGTGATGTCTCTGCTTTTTAAGATGCTGTCTAGGTTTGTGATTGCTTTTTCCCAAGAAGCAGGCATCTTTTAATTTCGTGGCTGCTGTCACCATCTGCAGTGATCATGGAGCCCAAGAAAGTAAAATCTCTCACTGCCTCCATTTCTTCCCCTTCTATTTGCCAGGAGGTGATGGGACCAGTGGCCATGATCTTCGTTTTTTGATGTTGAGCTTCAAACCATACATAGATACATTTATCATTTGGTATTGTGCAGCAGAGGCCCTTTGAATAGATCATCAAGAAACTGTGATGAAGTGTTTTGTGGGGACAAATCACAAAAGTCAGAAAGGTGATTGTGCTGATTTTGGTAGTGGGCTGCATGTGTGTATCAGCTGGAGGGGCAACCCCTGCCCCCAACCTATACATAAATTCCTGCAGCAGGGAGAACACCACATTGGCTAGGCCTGCCCTGGAGCATTACCCAAGATTTGGGCTGAATTCAGACAGCCTGGTGGGAGGCATCAGGGATGAAGGCCCTGCATCTTATACAATGGCATAGTGGGTCCCCACTGTCTTCAGTCTCCTATGATTGATTCATCTCTGTCTGGTTTTGGGCACCAGATTGTTTGAAACACCCCGGGGCATTTCCAAGACAGACACACAGAAATGTTCCCACAAACAACGGTAACCCCTTTCCTGCCTCCCTTGGCCAAGAGCCAAAGGCTGGCACTGCGGCAGGAATCCTCCTGGAACCATCTGGGAGAGCTCTGGGCCTCTTGTCAAGCCTTGGTGATGCACATTCAAAGTCAGCAGCCTTCCCTGCAACCCCAAGTTAAATGATGGAGACCGTTTTGTGGGCTGCTGACTTTGCATTCTAAAAAGCACCAGCTTAAAACAGTGAGCAGCATTAACCCCCCCCCCCAAAAAAACTGGTATGCTTTCAAACTGCTAGAGCACCATACCCCATAGTCGCCTTTGACTGGACTTAACCGTCCAGGTGTCCTTTAAAGGTAAAGTGTAAAGGGACCCCTGACCATTAGGTCCAGTCGTGGCCGACTCTGGGGTTGCGGCGCTCATCTCGCTTTACTGGCCAAGGGAGCCGGCGTACAGCTTCCGGGTCATGTGGCCAGCATGACTAAGCCGCTTCTGGTGAACCAGAGCAGCGCACGGAAACGCTGTTTACCTTCCTGCCGGAGCGGCACCTATTTATCTACTTGCACTTTGACATGCTTTCGAACTGCTAGGTTGGCAGGAGCTGGGACTGAGCAATGGGAGCTCACCCCGTCGCGAGCATTTGAACCACCGACCTTCTGATTGGCAAGTCCTAGGCTCTGTAGTTTAACCCACAGCACCAGCCACCCGTGTCCCTTCCAGGTGTCCTTTACCTTTGCCTTTTACCATATTTTGAAATCAGCCGGTATTTACCAAGCGGGCAGTCTCTGCTTCAAAATCTAATCGGTGTCATGAACTCATTCAGGTGACTTTGGGTGAGCCGCTATTCTCTCAGCCTCAGTTTTCCCATCTGCAATATGAGGAGAATAACAATGGCTTGCCTGACCTGTTTTTTTGTTAGGATGACAGGCCAGTGAAGATTCTGAAGTACACACGCACACACGCACACACACACACAGCAAATGTGGATGACTCCGCTGGCAATTTGATTGCTCAAAGCCTCTTAAGTATTTGTGTTTAAGGCATTGTAGCCCCCCCTCCCAAGCAGCCCCCCCTCTCCCAAGTTAATGGCCCACCGGATAACTTTTCCTAGTCATGTTTGTGACCTTTCTTTAAATAGAAGCCGTGCTGTCAAGTTGTCAGCAACAGAGATGGCTAAAGCGAAATTACTAAGGGAGAGTAAAATTGACAAAGCGTGAAACGAAATTAACATGCTGTCTGACAAGGTGGCAACCTAAAAAATCTGATTACTGTATTCTAAAAGATGGCTCCTGGCTTTTAAAGGACAACAGCCATCAGGTAAAGCCATTAAATGCATGATCTTTGAGAAGGATGGAGCAGGGTGTGATTACAGCCTCTTCCATAGCTGGGAGCCCACAAACACAATCAATCAAAGTTTCCGTCTTTCATTTCTCATATTTGCACTCCATCTGTCTACCAACGAGCTCGGGGCAGCACATGCTGTATATTCCTGTCTTATTCCCAACTGGAGTACAGTACCCAGTTCTGGGCACCATATTTTAAGATGGAGGTTGACACACTGGACTGTTTCCAAAGGTGAGTGACCAGGATGGCGCTGGGGTCTGGAAAGTGGTAACCAAGACTGTGCACACACTCATAAGAACATAAGAAGAGCTCTCCTAGGTTAGGCCCCGGGCCCATCTGTTCTCAAAATAGCCAATCAGATGCTGGTGGGAAGCTCATAAGCCTCACAAGACCCTCTCCCCTCCTGCAGTTTCCAGCAACTGATATTCGGAAGGATCCTGCCTAGTTGTGTCTTGCCATCATAGCTAGTAGTAGCCATTGATAACCTTGCCCTCTGTTAATTCATCCGGCCCTCTTTTAAAGGCATCCCAGTTGATGGTCATGGCTGTCTCCTGTGGCAGTGAGTTCCATAGTTTAACAATGCGCTCTATGAAGAAGCACTTTCTTTCCTGTGGCTTTCCAAAGGCATCCGGTTGGCAATGGAGAGAAAGAGAAGAAGAAGAAAAGTTTGGATTTGATATCCCACCTTATCACTACCCTAAGGAGTCTCAAAATGGCTAACAATCTCCTTTGCCTTCCTCCCCCACAACAAACACTCTGTGAGGTGAGTGGGGCTGAGAGACTTCACAGAAGTGTGACTGGCCCAAGGTCACCCAGCAGCTGCATGTGGAGGAGCGGGGAGGCGAACCTGGTTCACCAGATTACGAGACTACCGCTCTTAACCACTACACCACACTGGCTCTCAAGAGGAGGCAGGACTAGACGGGCCACTTCCCTTGTCCAACAGGGCTATTCTTATGCTTAGTGATGTCATGCAGAAGAGGGGGCAGGACTGGAGCCAATGGGTGCGCGGATTTTGGCTCAGCGTTAAACTTCCTAATGATACAAGCTTTTTGGCAGCAGAACAGATTGGCTTGGGAGGCAGTGGGCTCTCCTTCGCTGGAGGCATTCAAGCAGAGGAGTTGATGGTCCTCTGTCAGGAGATCAGCCTTTTGTCTCCTGCAGCAAACAGGCTGGGTTGGAGCAGATGACCGCCGTGGTCCTTTCAAGCAGTACGACGCTGCATGATAATTTTGCGCTTGTCGTTTTGAGAGGCATGAGTCACCTTCTCTTGACACGTCTCCGAAGTAACCTACTATAAGAATGTTTTAAAACACGGCAAGCTCTCGCGCGTGCAATCAACTAGCAAGCCGTAGGGAGAGGCAGTCCATCTGTCTACCATCTATTTGATGGGAATGCAGTGTGACGGGTTCCTTTTGGACCAAGGTCTTCTCCACAGTATCTGAGAATTACTGGTCAGAGGTGATTCCCAGACCCTGCTTTAGTTGTTGCTACCCTTGGAATCTGATGCAAATCCACCTGCCTCTCAAGACATGGGCCTTTCCACTTTTGGTGGCAGTCAGGATTATGGTGGTGGGACCCTGGAAGTCCTTTGCTTCTCTTTTCCAATATTCCTGGTTTTCCAAAGCAGGGAATACTGGCTCTTGCAGAATGATTTGCTCCTCATTGCTAGGTGATTAGTGGGTCTTCTAAAATAGACCACTTTGATAAGGTCGGGTTTCAATTTATTCCTTTTTTTTTTTTTTACAAAACTTAAATTTTATTGGACGTGAAACGGCCTACAGAGGTATAATCCCGAACCACAAAGCCTCAACCCACCAGCGTGTACATTTACGAACTCAAAGCTTCATTGTAAATCATTGTCATGGCACCTAGGAAAGTGACGTATTCCTGGAAGTTCACCGCTTGGTCCCCATTGCGGTCCAGATCTTTCATTAATGCCTGTATCTCTGCATCTTGCAGTTTCGGTCCAATGGTGAGCTCCTTCTGGATCAGCTCCTTCAATTCCTTCTTGCTTAGGGTGTTCTTATCACCATCCTTGCCAGCGTACTTGTGGAAGGTGACAACCAGCAGGCCGATAGCTTGGTCAAGAGGTGCTGCCATGGCGAGAGATCAGAAGCGAGATGGTCCAGTACTGAGTGGCAGGAAGCGACGGGGAAAGTGGCTCAATTTATTCCTTATGTTAGGAATAATATAGAGGCGTCTTGTCCCAGACCAGCTCATTTGTCCTGGAAGGAAGAAAACCAAAAGAGGCTTGGACAAGGGGGTCAGCCTCTTTTCTTTGGCCTTAGCCCCACCCCCGGGGGGCCCTCTATTGTCCTCCCTGGCTGAGGGTGGGTGAAAGGCCAGCCCAAAAAGGTGGGAGTCACCCCCCAGGTGAGCCCCACTCGGTGCCGCAAACCCCACCCACCAGTGGGGAAGGGAGGGAGGAAATTGTCATTGCGGAGATGTTATACCAGATCTGACAGATGTTCTGTGGAATTTTTCTTTTCTTCCCCTCCTCCACGTCTGATTGAGTCCTGCTGTTAATAATAATAATAATAATAATAATAATAATAATAATAATTTATTTATTTATACCCCGCCCATCTGGATGGGTTACCCCAGCCACTCTGGGCGGCTTCCAACAAAACACTAAAATACAATAACCTATTAAACATTAAAAGCTTCCCTAAACAGGGCTGCCTTCAGATGTCTTCTAAAAGTCTGGTAGTTGTTTTTCTCTTTGACATCTGGTGGGAGGGCGTTCCACAGGGCGGGTGCCACTACCGAGAAGGCCCTCTGCCTGGTTCCCTGTAACTTGTCTCATGTATAGAGTCAGGGTGGTGCAGTGGTTAGTTAGATAGCCGGACTGGGACCTGGGAGACGAGGGTTCAAATTCCCCACTCGACCATGAAGCTCACTTGGTAACCTTTGGCCAGTCACTGCCTCTCAGCCTAATCTACCTTGCAGGGTTGTTGCTGGGGATAAATTGAGGAGGAGGGGGACCATGTATACCACCTTGATCTTCTTGGTGGGATATAAATGCAATCAACAAATAAAATGACTAAAATGTATTATGTGTTTGCAGGCTGCACAGATGTTGTGAACCGTTGTGTGTTGTTCTTTCTTTCTGCGAACTTTTAAAAAAATATATAGAACTGGAAGGAACCCTAAGGGTCATCTTGTCCAACCCCCTGCAATGCAGGAATCTCAACAAAAGCATCCATGTCAGCTGGACTTCCGAGGTTCTTTCCTTGCAGCTGACCTCTTTGCTCAGGGGTCAGCACCTTTTCTTTTCTTTTTTCTTTCTTTTTCAATAGCTCTGTTCCTGTGCCATCAACAGCAGCTTGATGCACAATAATTAGTTTCACAAAGAAACTAATTGCTTTCGCTCCCTCCTTTGAAAAATCTTAAGTCTGTTTAGGGAGCGGGTGGCGGAGGTCGGCGGTTCAAATCCCCGTGACAGGGTGAGCTCCCGTTGCTCGGTCCCTGCTCCTGCCAACCTAGCAGTTCGAAAGCACGTCAAAGTGCGAGTAGATAAATAGGTACCACTCCGGTGGGAAGGTAAACGGCATTTCCGTTCGCTGTGGCTTAGTCATGCTGGCCACATGACCTGGAAAAACTGTCTGCGGACAAACGTCGGCTCCCTCGGCCAGTACAGTGAAATGACTGCCGCAACCCCAGAGTTGTTTGCGACTGGACTTAACTGTCAGGGGTCCTTTACCTTTACCTTTTAAGTCTGTTTAAGGTCTCTAGGTCAGGCTGCGGTTAAATATGCAGGAGTAGGGCAAATGGGAAAGGTGGCAACTCTGCAACCATGACTCCTGCTGCTGCTGCTGTGTGTGTGTGTGCGCACGTGCTTAGTGATCCTGCTGCCAGGGACATACAGTGGTACCTCGGGTTAAGAACTTAATTCGTTCCGGAGGTCCGTTCTTAACCTGAAACTGTTCTTAACCTGAGGTACCACTTTAGCTAATGGGGCGTCCCACTGCCGCCGCACGATTTCTGTTCTCATCCTGAGGTAAAGTTCTTAACCCAAGGTACTATTTCTGGGTTAGCGGAGTCTGTAACCTGAAGCGTCTGTAACCCGAGGTACCACTGTAGGAATTGTTGCCTGGGCTTACGGATCTCTTGACACTTACAGGTACTCAAGATAAACATGCAAGTGCTCATTCCCCAAAGCCTGAGGAGGCAGACAGAGTAGCATCTCCCCTTCACACTCTTCATGTTTACTGTGGCAAGCAGGAGGGAAGCATCAGAGTTTATCCAAGTATAAACCTGCTCCTTAAATCTATTTCTGGCTGCTGTGTAGCAGTTGTGCCCATGCTACTGACGCTACTGCACTCTAGTGGCTAGATGGCAAAATGCATGCGCAGGTTTCCGAGGACGGCATAAGGAGGATTATGCACAGCTGTGAGGGTGTTTCTTCTTGCTTAAGGACACATGGATGATTCAAGCCCACAGCATGATGCTATGAGTGCGCTCCTATTGGTATGTGGATTGAAGCCTCCTCTTGGCCGCTAACCTGGCAAAACCCTCCCCCTGCTATCATGACACCCTTTGCATCATTTCATGTTTCTTTCTTTTTTTTAAATGATATTTATTAAGATTTCAATAAAAGATTAAACAAAAAAACATAAACGAAAAATACACAATTCAAAAAAGCACAATACATAGTCCAAAAAAGAAAAAGAAGAAAAAAGAACAAAGAAAAAACAAAATACAAGACAAAAAGAACAATTAAAAACAATATCACCTTTTCGTTTCCATCTTTAAATTTACTTGTTTTCTGGACCTCCTCATACCTCCCTCTTTTGTATTCCAGTTCAAATTGTTTGTCCAGCAATTTCTTTCCCTCTTTTTTAATCCCAATCTTTAATCTTAATATAATATAACATTAAAATTTTACCTCTTAAAAGCCAAATTTCCATTTCCTTAAACTTCTTTAATCCTAATCCTTAATC
The DNA here is from genome assembly GCF_964106645.2 of Podarcis pityusensis. Taxonomy (NCBI): domain Eukaryota; kingdom Metazoa; phylum Chordata; class Lepidosauria; order Squamata; family Lacertidae; genus Podarcis; species Podarcis pityusensis. The sequence continues at coordinate 108,298,943 of NC_138029.1, forward strand.
TTAGTTTATCTATAACTTTAAATCCTGTACAGCTGGAAACCACTCATTTTCAATCCAACATCACTCTAACATTCTTTAATTTTACAGTGTTTCTGTAGATAATCTTTAAATTTCTTCCAATCTTCCTCCACCGACTCTTCTCCCTGGTCACGGATTCTACCAGTCATTTCCGCCAGTTCCATATAGTCCATTAGTTTCATCTGCCATTCCTCCAGTGTGGGAAGTTCTTGTGTCTTCCAATACTTTGCAATGAGTATTCTTGCTGCTGTTGTTGCATACATAAAGAAAGTTCTATCCTTTTTTATCACCATTTGGCCGACCATGCCCAGGAGAAAGGCATCATTTCATGTTTCCAGGGAGGTAAGAGGCACTCCTGTCTTCCACTGCCTCCCGCAGTTTGGTCAAACTCATCTGGCTGGGTTTCCCCAGCCACTCTGGGCAGCTCCCAACAAAGATTTAAAATATATTAAAATGTCATACATTAAAAACTTCCCTGAACAGCCTTCAGATGTTTTCTAAATGTCAGGTAGTTGTTTATCTCTTTGACATCTGCTGGGAGGGCGTTCCACAGGGCGGGTGCCACTACCGAGAAGGCCCTCTGCCTGGTTGTCTGTAGCTTTGCTTCTCGCAGTGAGGGAACTGCCGGAAGGCCCTCGGCGCTGGACCTCAGCGTCCAGGCAGAACAATGGGGGTGGAGCTGCTCCTTCAGGTATACTGGGCCGAGGCCGTAGCTTCGAGAACACTGTCCAACCATCTCGTCTTCTGCCGTCCCCTTCTCCTTGTGCCCTCCATCTTCACCAACATCAGGGTCTTTTCCAGGGAGTCTTCTCTTCTCATGAGGTGGCCAAAGTATTGGAGCCTCAGCTTCACGATCTGTCCTTCCAGTGAGCACTCAGGGCTGATTTCCTTCAGAATGGATAGGTTTGATCTTCTTGCAGTCCATGGGACTCTCAAGAGTCTCCTCCAGCACCATAATTCAAAAGCATCAATTCTTCTGTGATCAGCCTTCTTTATGGTCCAGCTCTCACTTCCATACATCACTACTGGGAAAACCATGGCTTTAACTATACGGACCTTTGTTGGCAAGGTGATGTCTCTGCTTTTTAAGATGCTGTCTAGGTTTGTCATCGCTTTTCTCCAAAGAAGCAGGCGTCTTTTAATGGGGTCACGAAGAGTCGGACACGACTAAACAACAAAGGAGACTGATAGCAAAGAGAACAGAGAGTCTTGGGGGACCTTAAACACTAACAAATAAATTATGGCATCAGCTCCTCTGGACGAAAGCCCACCTTGCCTGATGGTCATGTACTCACTGGGCCAGAGCGGGCCAAAATAAGTTTGCTATGACGGCAAAATTGAACTTCCATGTTTAGAGGAAGTTAGGGCTCCCATATGTCTGGATTTTCCTGGACAGTACCAGGATTTCAAAGGCTGAATTGATGTCCGGGGGGAATTTCCAAAAGATGGTGCTTTGTCCTGGATCTTAGGCAAGTCAGTCCAAAAATTGTGAGGTGGGTGTTTTTGTAAAATAAACTCAACAACTTTCGGGGGTGTCCCGATTTTTTTACTTGCTTTTAACTTTTTGAAATATGGCAACCCTAGAGGAATTCTAAAATGAATTGCTTTTAGAATGTTGTGTTACTTTTATTGATTTTAGAATGCTGTGTTACTTTTATTGTTGTTAGCTGCTCTGAGCCCGGCTTCGGCTGGGGAGGGTGGGATATAAAGAAAATTATATTATTATTATTATTATTATTATTATTATTATTATTATTATACCACCAAACACCAATTGCTGAGGAGCAACATCAGATTCTTCTTCTCATATTTGCATAATGTGGGTTAGATGTGCAGCCCTGACCCACATTCGAATGCCCGCCCAATTGACGGCTTGTGGTCCAGCAGAGAAGTCTGCACTGTGCATTCAAATCTTCTCCGCTGGGTTTAAGGAGGAGCATCTTAACCAAGTTTAGACCAATGGCCAAAATGGAACTTTAGGAGGGCTTTTGTATTACTCCAGCAATGGCTCATTAGTATGGTGGCAAAATTTCCATGTTTAGAGGCAGTATATCGCCAAGTGCCAAGTGCTGGGAAGCCACAATGCAAGAGAGCCACTGCTTTCACGCCAAGTTCACGGGCTTCCTAGAGGCCCCTGGCTGGCCACTGTGGGAAGCAGGATGTTGGGACATGTTAAGACTTTGGACTGATCCACCAGGGCTCTTCTTACACCCGAATGGCTCTCTCGCACCATCTCCAACGCTCTTAAAAAGTATTGGCTGCTTCCAGCCTGGCTCTCATGTTCTTAGCCAATATTCAAGAGGAATTTTGGATGCATGTATGTGTGTTGTAGCCACACCAACGCCCTTGGTCCCGTGGGCATGGATGTAACTGCTCATAGTGTTGCTACACTTCCATCAGGTTTTCGTTTCCCTTTATTATTATTTCATTTTTATTTCATTTTAAGTTTTTATTTATGCTTTTCAGGTTTATACATTTCACTAGTTTTACAATCATTTTGACATTTCAAAACTTGACTTCCATCCCCCTCTTTCTGCCGTTCCTTAAATTTGTTTTTTAATATCTTATGCATATCCAAATTCATTTAATTTGCCCCTTTATTCATCTACTTTAGATATATACTCTTACGAAACTGCAGGTTATTACAATAATCCTGCCAATGTTCTTTTCTGTTTGCAATTTATCTGCAAATATTCAATAAACCATGTCCATTCTTTTATAAAAAGGTTTGTTATCTTGTTTTCTTATTCTTGTGGTAAGCTTCTCCATTTTTGCTTATTCCATAAGTTATTGTATCCATTCTTCCTTTTGCTGGGACTTCTGCCTCTTTCCACTTTTGGGCGAGTAGCATTCTTGCTGCTGTAGTAGCATACATAAATAAATTTCTATTCTTTATTCTTATTTCAAGGGTGTCCATTCCACTTCCCACCCCCCCACCCGCAAAAAAGTCCAAAGCAGCTCATAAAATAAGAAATCCTATAAAATTATTTCAAGCCAACAACCAGGTCTTAAGAGTGTGGCGTGGTGATTATAGAGTGCCATGCTAGGACTGGGGTGGCTCCAAGTTGAAATCCCCAGTCAGCTATGAAGTTTGCTGGGTGACTTTGGATCAGTCGTCCTCTCTTAGGCTAGGCTACCTTGCAGGGTTGTTGCGAGGATCCAACGAGGGAGGAGGAGGAGATCTTCCCCAGCGGCGTAGCATGGGTTGTTAGCACCCGGGGCAAGGCAAGTAATTTGCGCCCCCTAACCCCTAACCTGCCGCCGCTGCCAGCTTCTTCTTGCTGCTGCCTGGGCTGGTCTGGTGTGGTTCTCTCCCGCGCTCAGCGCTGCGCTGGGCGGCCGCTGCACTGTCCCTCCCCCAGATAGTCCCTCGCTCTCTCTCCGCACCGCACGCCTGGCACCCACCCCCTCCACAGTGGGCGGCGACCCAGCGGCTCGGATCGGATTCGCACAGCCAGCACTGCAGTGAGAGAGAGTGAGTGAGCCAGGTAGGAGCAGAGAGCTGCGAGTGCGAGCGCGCCCCCCCAGATGTTGCGCCCGGTGCGACCGGCCCCCCCGCACCCCCCACGCTACGCCACTGATCTTCCCACTTCCCTGAGGCATCTTGTTTTGTCCACTGTGAGAACAGGATGCTAGACTGATGGGCCTAACCCAGCAGACCTATTCTTACGTTATGCTGCTGTTGTAAACAAAATTTGCCCTTCTTCCCTTATGGGATATCCAAGAGCCTGAATAGAGTCCTTAAGTGGGTTCCTTATTGGTAGGAGAAAATAACAGAGGCCAACCAGAGAATATTGAGAAGCAAAGCAGCTAGTAAGCTTGATCTTTATTGAACTGTTGCAACAGGGTGCTCCCCTCACACGCAGGAGGATGGAGGAGGACCCAGAACAAAGGTGTGCCTGCCCTTATACAGTGGTACCTCGGGTTACATATGCTTCAGGTTACATACGCTTCAGGTTACAGACTCCGCTACCCCAGAAATAGTACCTCGGGTTAAGAACTTTGCTTCAGGATGAGAACAAAAATCATGCTCTGGTGGCGCAGCAGCAGCAGGAGGCCCCATTAGCTAAAGTGGTACCTCAAGTTAAGAACAGTTTCAGGTTAAGAACAGAATTAAGTACGTAGCCAGAGGTACCACTGTATTTTATTTTTGAGGGCATCTTGCCTGCTTTTGTTTGCTGCCATTGACTGCCATTATAGTCATTTCTACTATTAGTTTGCCTGAATTATTTTATTTCTTTATTGTTTGGGTAGGGTTGTTCTGCCTCCATTATTTCTTCTTGTTGCTGTTTGGGAGTGTTATGCATACATCTGGAGTTTTTTTTGGATGAGGGGTTCCACCCTATGGAACGCCCTCCCATCAGATGTCAAGGAAATAAAACAACTATCTGACTTTTAGGTGACATCTGAAGACAGCCCTATTTAGGGAAGTTTTTAATGTTTGATGTTTTATCGTGTTTTTAATATTCTGTTGGGAGCTGCCCAGAGTGGCTGGGGAAACCCAGCCAGATGGGCAGGGTATTAATAATAATAATAATAATAATAATAATAATAATAATAATGTTGTCTGCCTTGTTGGGGGTATTTGTGTGTGAGGGTATTTGACCTGCTTTTCATTTTATTGGATGGGGGGGGGGGCTGCATTTTTAGGGGCTATTTTGTCTGCTTCCTTTCTGTTTGGTTGTGTGCATTCTGGATATTGCCTGCTTTTGGTTCGCTTGTGTTTCTTTCTTTGGCAGTGGGGGCTGTATTTGTATTACCTAACAATTTTTATTGTTAGTTTGGGGTGGTTTCCTCCTGTTTGGGGGGGGCTGTTTGTTTTGTCTGTGTTTTTTGGGGGGGTTGTTTGGTGTTTTTTCTGTTTCAGGCTCAACTGTTTTTCTTCTATCAGATTGTCATTATGTGATGTTTCTTAGGTTTCCGAAGGTGGCCCCAGGTTCAGAAAAGCTTGTTGATGATTGGTAAAACCACTTCATTTTGGGCCAGTATGCCTCTGCTTCTGACTTTCAGATACAGTGGTACCTCGGGTTACATGTGCTTCAGGTTACAGACTCCACTAACCCAGAAATAGTACCTTGGGTTAAGAACTTTGCTTCAGGATGAGAACAGAAATCGCATGGCGGCAGCGCAGTGGCAGCGGGAGGCCCCATTTGCTAAAGTGGTACCTCAGGTTAAGAACAGTTTCAGGTTAAGAACGGACCTCCGGAACGAATTAAGTTCTTAACCCGAGGTACCACTGTATAGCACACAAACAGAGAGAGAATGTGTGCATTTGCTGCCCTCTGCTGTTATTGTAGCATACAAGTTAAAGGTCCAAGAAATTACCGCATTTTTCGCACCATTGGACGCACCGGACCATAGGACGCACCGGATCATAGGAGGGGGAGAACAGGGAAAAAATTTTTTTTCTTGTTCTCTCCCTCTAAAACAAGGTGCGTTCAAGGTACCTATTTTTTTTGGGGGGGGGGGGGAATAAAGAAAAAAAATTCCCTCCCCAGGCACGGGGCAGGCGCGGGGGAAGCCCGAGCTTCCCCCGACCCCAGCCCCCAGAACAGCCTGCTATCCGCAAGCCTAGGGAACCGAGCCGGTCTCCCCAGGCTTGTGGAGAGGTGCGCGAAGCCCGGGCGCGCTCTTCAGTGCGCACCAGGCTTCGGAATGCAGGCAGCTCCGCGCCACCCTCCCGAGCCCCGCGCGGCTTCACGCCGGGATCGGGAGGGTGGCGCGGAGCTGCAGGAAGCCCTGGGGCGCAGGCAGCTCCGCGCCACCCTCCGGAGCCCCACGCGGCTTCGCGCGGGGGTCTGGAGGGTGGCGAGGAGCTGCAAAAAGCCCTGGAGCGCAGGCAGCTCCGCGCCACCCTCCGGAGCCCCGCGCGGCTTCGCGCCGGGATCGGGAGGGTGGCGCGGAGCTGCAGGAAGCCCTGGGGCGCAGGCAGCTCCGCGCCACCCTCCGGAGCCCCGCGCGGCTTCGCGCCGGGATCGGGAGGGTGGCGCGGAGCTGCAGGAAGCCCTGGGGCGCAGGCAGCTCCGCGCCACCCTCCGGAGCCCCGCGCGGCTTCGCGCGGGGGTCTGGAGGGTGGCGCGGAGCTGCAAAAAGCCCGGGAAAGCCTGCATTCGCTCCATAGGACGCACACACATTTCCCCTTCATTTTTGGAGGGGAAAAAGTGCGTCATATAGAGCGAAAAATACGGTACTCTGGATGAAAGGCAGGTGGCAGAAGACTTTGGCTCGCCAAATGTTGTGGGACTCTAACTCCCATCAGCACTAGCAAGCATAGCCAACGACCAGAGTTTATGGGAATTGTAGTTCCCCAAACACAGAGAGCCACAGATTCCCCACAACTGAGAAAAGGGCTGTGATGGCTCTTGCTCTTTCCCCAGGAATGATGTATAGCTCAGTTAGTTAGAGCAGCTCTACATAGCTCCATATTGGAGTCCAATAACATTTGGAGGGACGTTGGTGTCATTATTCCAGTCTGCTAGGTGGTAAGAGATGAGAAACCAGGCTGCAGGGCCTCTCCTCTTCCTTGTGACATGGCAGAAAATTATTTTCTGCCTGCTGTATTCTACTTTTTATTATGCATTCATTATGTAATTTCATCACACACATTTGTTTTCGAACTCCGTTGATTTATCTGTATTTTGATGATTTTATTGTACTTTTGTTTTTCAGAGTCTGCTTTTTATTGCTAGTTTGAATGAATATTTTATACTGTTTAATGGGAAAGCCCTTAGATATATTTGAATCTTGCTAAATGAATAAACAAACCCACGTGCTCTGTAGTAACCTGAATTCCCAGGCAGGATGTGTTAGTAAACTGACCATAACCCTTGGGAGTTATTGTTGTTGTTGTTAATTGGATTTATATACCGGTTTGCAGGTCTCAGGGCGATTTACATTTAATATGCTTACATTTTAGAAGAGTGCATGAACAGCCCATTGAAATTCTCAGCCCCGTTTGTGAGCCGAGAGATTGGGGGGATTCATAGGTTCAGAGAATTGCAGAGTGGGAAGGGATCAAAAGGGTCATCTAGTCCAACCCCCAACGTGCGGCTTGCACCCACCACCGGAAATTAAGATCCTCATGCTCTACTGACTGAGCTATTGTGGCTGATCAGTGAATTTTCCCAGCAGGCATAGAAATTAGGCAATATTGTGTTGGCAGTGGGGGGTCACCACAAGCAGCGGAAGTAGCACAGGTTATTTCTCTCCCCACTTAAGCTTATGGTTTGGTTTTGGGTTTGGTTTTGCAGCAGCAGCAGTATCTAAGTGGGCAGCCTGGGCACCATTTACCATCCTCCTCAATACCTTGGACCTGGCAGTGTTTCAGGGCGTGCAGAGTGGGGAATGGCATCTACCTACCAAAAAACAGGACACGGGTGGTGCTGTGGGTTAAACCACAGAGCCTAGGACTTGCCAATCAGAAGGTCGGCGGTTCGAATCCCCAGAATGGAGTGAGCTCCCGTTGCTCGGTCCCTGCTCCTGCCAACCTAGCAGTTCAAAAGCACGTCAACGTGCAAGTAGATAAATAGGTACCACTCCAGCGGGAAGGTAAACGGCGTTTCCGTGCGCTGCTCTGGTTCGCCAGAAGCGGCTTAGTCATGCTGGGCACATGACCCGGAAGCTGTACGCTGGCTCCCTCGGCCAATAAAACGAGATGAGCGCCGCAACCCCAGAGTCGGCCATGACTGGACCTAATGGTCAGGGGTCCCTTTATTTTTACCTTTACCAAAAACCAGAGAGGAATATTCAGAGAAAATTCTGCCAAGCTGCCTTCTTTTTCCTGTGTGTGTGTGTGCATGTGAGAGAGAGGACCAAACACCTCAGAAATTGTATCCTGAAAACAGGGCCTGCCTAGAAACAAAAATGTTTTTAGCAAGTGCATAAAAGAGTACAGCGAAGGTGCCTCCTGATGTCAAGAGGCAGGGAGTTCCAAAGTGTAGGTGCTGCCACACAAACAAGCCTAACAAGTCAAATGTCCTGCTCCCCACCATGGCCAGCCAGATGCCTCTAGGAAGCCCCTGTCACGGTCTGGTCTATGGGCGATCGAAGTCCCGGCTGAGGACGTTGGGACCGGGGGCAAGATGGCGGGGAGGGAGCAGGAACGAGAGTCCAGAAGCCAGGGGTCCGAGGGTCAGGAAGCAGGGGGTCATGACGTCAAGGGTCTGAGGGTCGAGAAGCTCAAAGCCAAACGCAGCAAGGCAGGAAACGTGTTGCTGTGGCAAAGAGCCGAAGGGAAATGCTGACCTTATATCCCTTCCTGGCTCTTGCCACCAGGTGCAGTGAGTTACCAAGAGGCCTCACCTGTGCGGCTGCCTTGCCTCTCCGGAACAAACTTAGGAAGGCCCCAGTCCTGTGAAGCACCACTGGTCACAGGGCCTGGCTCCTGCATGCACTCCTGACAGCCCCCAAGCTGGGGGGTCAAAGCTGCAGCCCTCTACCACTGTTCTTCCCGTGCAACTGGTAGTCAGTGGCATCAGTGGTATAGTACCTCTGAACATGGAAGTTCCATTTTCGCATCATCGCAAAACAGCCATTGATAAGAGTGGTTCCATCCAAAGCTCCATTGCTGCCATTGCTCCAGATAAGAGGATGCTCCCTCTTGAACGTGCACGATGCAGGTCACCTGCTGGGCCACAAGTCATGAACTGTCAACCTGTCAATGGGCATTCAAATGTGGGTCAGAATTGAACATCTGATCTGGGTGCAAATACGGTCTCCTTTCATGCGGTCTTACTTTCGTGAGAGCAAAAGTGGAGTCTACTGGATCAGGCCAGCAACCCATCTAGTCCAGCATCCTGCTCTCACTGTGGTTTACCTGTGGGTTACCAGCATTCAGGATTCGAACACAGGAGCCGCACTACACCCTCCTGCGCTTTCCAGAAACTGATATTCAGACGCATTCCTGTCTCTGATTGTGGAGGCAGAGCATAGCCATCACGGCTGGTAGCCGTTGATGAGCCTGTCCTTTATGAATTGGTCCAACCCTGTTTTAAATAGGTGGCTGTTATGTACTAACTTGGGACGCGGGTGGCGCTGTGGGTTAAACCACAGAGCCTAGGACCTGACGATCAGAAGGTCGGCGATTCGAATCCCCGCGATGGGGTGAGCTCCCGTAGCTCGGTCCCAGCTCCTGCCAACCTAGTAGTTCGAAAGCACGTCAAAGTGCAAGTAGATAAATAGGTACCGCTCCGGCGGGAAGGTAAATGGTGTTTCCGTGCGCTGCTCTGGTTCGCTGGAAGCAGCTTAGTCATGCTGGCCGCATGACCCGGAAGCTGTACGCCAGCTCCCTCGGCCAATAAAGCGAGATGAGCGCTGCAACCCCAGAGTCGGCCACGACTGGACCTAATGGTCAGGGGTCCCTTTACCTTTATGTACTAACCTTGGATCCTAGAGCAATAGGCAAGTAGGATCCTAGAATGCAACAACTGATTGGCTTGCAGGAGAAGACCAATCAGATTCCAGGAAGAAGTTAATCAGCCTCTTAGGCTGGTAGGATCGTAGAATGCAACAAGTGATTGGCCGGCAGTAAAAGACCACTCAGGCTCCAGGAGGGAAGCAGAATCAGCCAGTCAGACGGGACTCATTGTGTAAATAATGTATATAAAGGCCTGAGGTTTGGAGGCCAATTCAATCACTGTTTTACAAACTGCAATAAAGAGCATGAAATCACGACAGGACTCCGAGTATATTTCAGTGGCCATCCAGTGGGAGTGAGTTCCATGGTTTAATCATGCGCTGCTCTCTCTCTCGAGTGTGCCAATAAGATCTGCATTCCCATGTGCCCCCTGGCATGGACCAATTCTAGAGGCAGAGTTAGACTGGGTTGACGACCTCTTCTTTGTTCTTCGTCTAAAAGTTTCTGAAAGCATGCACTGCCTATCAGATGATGGGTACTGTGATAATATTGCCCCCCTGCTAAACTACACAAGCCTGGTGGGTAGGAGGTGCAATCGCAGACCTCGTTTTCAGAGGCAAGGGGTGGGGCGAGGGGCACTTACCAGGCCAGGTCTTGCTCTTCCTTCATAGAATCATAGAATTGTAAAGTTGGGATGGGGTCCCAAGGGTCATCTAGTCCAACCCCATGAAATGCAGGAACTGCTCTCTTAAGTAAGGAAAGGAATGCATCTCTGAGCCGAGCCGAGCTTCTGTATATTGTGTCGCACAAGCCAGCGACTAGCGAAAGTGCTGAAAAAACAGGCACTGGTGTGTTTTTTTTTGTGTTTTTTTTTTTTGTTGTTGTTTAGTTGTTTAGTCGTGTCCGACTCTTCATGACCCCATGGACCAGAGCATGCCAGGCACTTCTGTCTTCCACTGCCTCCCGCAGTTTGGTCAAACTCATGCTGGTAGCTTCAAGAACACTGTCCAGCCATCTCGTCCTCTGTCGTCCCCTTCTCCTTGTGCCCTCCATCTTTCCCAACATCAGGGTCTTTTCCAGGGAGTCTTCTCTTCTCATGAGGTGGCCAAAGTATTGGAGCCTCAGCTTCAGGATCTGTCCTTCCAGTGAGCACTCAGGGCTGATTTCCTTCAGAATGGATAGGTTTGATCTTCTTGCAGTCCATGGGACTCTCAAGAGTCTCCTCCAGCACCAGAATTCAAAAGCATCAATTCTTCAAATCAAACTTATCCTGTGTACTCGCAATGATACCTAATGACCACACGAGGGGAGCAGATGCAAGGATTTTTTTTTTAAGTAACTATTAACAGGAACGTCCACTAGGAGGCAGCCGCGCTTTTCTCCTCCCGCATTGCTATTCCACGTGCTCTCCTCGCTTTTTAATTTCCAGACTGTGCTCAATAACAAGTGATGCGTCTGCGTCACGGTTGTTTCTCCTCTCACCTCTCTTATTGTTTCAGGGAATAGAATGTCTTTAGGAACAATGACGTGATTGGGGATTCAGAGGTCCTAGTCGTGGCCGTGGAGAGTTTGCCCCTCCCTTCCTTCTCCTCCCAGCTCATTCATTGTGTGGGGCCCATCTCGCCTCTCCCCCCACTTTTCCCTTCGTGCTCTGTCAATAGATGATCATATAAACAGCCACTGTCTGTGCTGGGAGAAGTGTCTGGGCAGCCTTGGCTCAGAATTAGCGACGTGTGTGAGAGCAGATTGCATTGAAAAGGTGGCTGCATCATCATGTCCTACTTAGCGGAGGGCGGTCCTCTCTTTGAAGGAGCCTTGGAAAGTGGTCCACTTTATAAAGATAAAGACCTCCGCAGTTGGAGCTGATAGTGCTTCTATTTGCTGGAAGCTGCAGGAGCAGAGTGCGCTGTTGCGCTCAGGTCCTAGTTGGCAGATTTCCCACAAGGCCATTGTGAGAACAGGATGCCGGACAAGAAGGGCCATTGGGCTGATCTAGTTTTTTATGTTCTTATGTTTTTTCATACAGTGGTACCTCAGGTTACACTGGGACGCAGGTGGCGCTGTGGGTTAAACCACAGAGCCTAGGGCTTGCCGATCAGAAGGTCAGCGGTTCGAATCCCCACGACAGGGTGAGCTCCCGTTGCTTGGTCCCTGCTCCTGCCAACCTAGCAGTTCAAAAGCACCTCAAAGTGCAAGTAGATAAATAGGTACCGCTCCGGCGGGAAGGTAAATGGCATTTCCATGTGCTGCTCTGGTTCGCCAGAAGCAGCTTAGTCATGCTGGCCACATGACCCGGAAGCTGTACGCCGGCTCCCTCGGCCAATAAAGCGAGATGAGTGCTGCAACCCCAGAGTTGGCCACGACTGGACCTAATGGTCAGGGGTCCCTTTACCTTTACCTCAGGTTAAGAACTTAATTCGTTCCGGAGCTCTGCTCTTAACCTGAAACTATTCTTAACCTGAAATTCCACTTTAGCTAATGGGGCCTCCTGCTGCCGCCGGAGCACGATTTCTGTTCTCATCCTGAAGCAAAGTTCTAAACCCGAGGTAATATTTCTGGGTTAGCGGAGTCTGTAACCTGAAGCGTCTGTAACCCGAGGTACCACTGTAATCTGAAGAAGGGAGAGCAGGAGGGGTCCTGAGGTTGCCCATCAACAGTGAGAGCCCAGGCAGCGGGCAGACCAGGCACACAGGCCACCTGCTTGCCATCTTCCCCCACTATTGTGGCAGATGTGTTACCTTCCAGCTTAAATGGTAGCAGTCCTATTTAGCTTTGCACCTACAAATGCAAATCTGCATTCTCGTTTTTAGCCACACATTTATTTTATTTTTTTCCCTTGGCAGCAGAACATAAGTGGCCAGCTGGTCACCTTATTACAGAACCATCTACGCAAGAGATGGGAAAGTAACCATTTCGCAGAAGAACATGAGTGTGGAGATCTGGAAAGCCAAGTGCATGGTGGCGGGTGGGGGGGAGAGGTCATGAGTGTTGAAGTGTAAAAATCCCCTGTGGAGAAAGGGCTAAGCACACACACCCCCGTCCTCTTGTGATCTAAAGGTACGAAGAAGACTTGTTCAACAATAAGAGGGCATTCGCATACAACAAAATCAAGAGGGAAAATGAGTGGTGCAAGAATTTGAGATTCCTGCATTGCAGGCGGTTGTACTACATGACCCTCGAGGGTTGCTTCCAACTCTACCATAATATGATTCTACAGAACCTGTGGCCCTCTAAATACTGTTGAACTACCAGCTCCCACCAGGCCCAGCCAGTATGTTCAGTGGCCAAGAATGATGGGAGTTGTAGTCCGCCAACATCTGGAGGTCCACAGCTTCCCCTGCCTTGGCAGTAAGCACTCCTTTGTTTGAAGACTTATTTAGTCTGTCTCCCTTTCCACTTTGTTAAAGAAGAATTCGTTTTTCCTACGTGTATGAATGCAGATTTGGACAAGCACATGAACATGTGGCGAAAGGTGGTGGATACTGTGCAGACTCCACAGATATGGGAGTAGAATTCCTTTTCCTTCCCATTGCAGCCCCTTCCACCCTCCAGCTGCCCAAAGCTGCTCCTGAGAGTCAGACAACCCTCTAGGTTTGTGTGGGTTGCAGGGCTGGGGGAATGCAGTGGGAGGAGAAAACTGACAGGAATTGGAGACCTGCCCTGAGGTGGGGTGGGGTGGGAGAGGCTTTCTACTTGCACAAAGGGCTCCCTGGGCATCACCCAATTTATCATCATCATCATCATTAATCACCTGCCCGATTCCTTAATCTTTAATTCCAGGATGGGTCACAACAATAAAAACACAATGTTGAAAACACAGAAATAAGGTGGGCCTTCAAAGGGTATCTCTCTGGTGTCAAATGCCAGAGTAAAGAGGTTTTTCTTTAGCATTTGCCCAGGAACGGTTTAATGGAGGCAAAATGTGGGGAAAGAGTTCCACAACTCAGTTGCTGCCACAGAGAATGCCCTCTCCTGGGTCACCTGTGCATCTGAGGGTGGCGAAGCAACCGAGAGGGCTCATTTTAGCATCCAAGGAGGTCTGTGGGGAAGGAGGTGCTTTTTCAGGGATTTGCGGACTGAGCTGTTTAGGGCTTTAAACGTCAATACGAGCATCTTGAAGTGGGCCCAGAGATGAACAGGCAACCAGTCACATGCACTGGTTTCCACCCAACTTTTTTTGGGGGGGGGCTGACATGAGCATGTGATGTTATGTGGCAGGAGGAGGCCGTTCCCTTCCAGCCGTCCCGCTGCGAAGACCATCACCTCTGCTCCAACATAAATCAGCGACCCGGGCAGATAGAACTGCGCACACAGTATAGGTGTGAGGCTTGTGGAAGCATACTACAACTACAGATTTATTAATCATAAATCAGGACAAAGAAAGATGAGAGAACAGCTAAAAGCAAAAGCTATACACACAACGGAAGTTCCCAGCATACTGTGCTGGAATGTAAACAGACATGTGACACGTAACAATCCCATGTCTGTTCCTTAAGGTGAATGGAAATGTCAACAGGCTCCACAAGGCCTGTCGCAGCCACAGGCAGGCCCAGAGGGGCCCAATGTAGCCACAGGAAATCCTGCCAGGGCTCATTGTATGCTGTGGAATATTGAGGGGGTCTGGCCGCCTCACTGAAAATTGGTGCCCCTGCAACCAGTGCAGCTGTTTTAAAAATGGGGTAATATGGAATCTAAATGGAAACCCAGCCAGTAAGCTAGCGGCTGTATTTGGGGCCGGTTGGAGTTTCTGAGCCGTCTTCAAGGGCAGCCCCACGTAGAGCGCATTGCAATAACCCAGTCTGGAAGTTACCAGAGCATGGAGTACAGCGGCCAAGTCATCTCTGTTCAAAAGCAAGCTGTAGCTGGCAAACCAGCCATTATCTGGAAAGCTACCTATGCATGTGTGGTAATATTTTTGAGGAATTGGGCACTGCTTTTCGCTGAATGTGGATAAAAGCGGGGGGGGGGGGGGGACCACTTCACAATGTTGTCCAGATGGTACAGTACCCCATACATATTGCATTATCGCAAGTGGGAACAACATTTTCAAGGGGCTGTAAGTACAGAAGCACACACAAAGGAGATTTGTTTCATTTATAATGTAGATGGTCGACTAACAAAGAAGCGCTGCTGGGAAATAAATAATGAAAATTGAAACGATTCTTGGATTTATTAATATGCACTTAAGATGGTGCTTATGTTCTTACAGGGAAAGAACTGGCCTCTTTTATGATAACAGCTGTCAGGATTGTGTGTGCCAGATAGTGGTTATTTTAAAAAAACAAACAAAAAACCCCTAGTTATTAAGGAATAGATAAATAAAGCACAAGACAATGTCCTTAAGGCAAAATTAAATCATGATATGAGCAGAAGGGGAGGGGAGTTAAATCGATGGATTTAATCAGATCTCTCCTGTTGTTGTGCGCTATGGAATCAAGATGTGAAATTAAAATGAAAGGAAATGGAAAATAGTATTTAAAGTTTAAATTAAAAGAAAAGGGTTACCTTCTTACTGCTTCTTGTTAGGAAAACACATCATATGCATGGAGTATGCTGTTGAGCCATGCGTTCAGCTACCAGAAGGTCAGAGCTTTCAGGAAGATGGCAACTTGGAAAATGTGGGATATTGCTGAGATTACAAACAGGGTCGCTTGTATTTTGTTATGCTACAATCTCACTGTACAAACGCAGAATTTGGTATCGGACGCAGCACTTTGGCCTCCAGAGAATTTGCACTTAGAGCACAGGAGCATAGGATAGAAAGCTGTGATATACTGAACCAGATCTTTGGCCAATCTGGGCTCAATATTGTCCAGGGTTTCAGACAGGGGTCTGTCTCAGCCCTACCAGGAATTGAACCGGCAACCTTCTGCCTGCAGAGCAGCTGCTCTACCGCTGAGCTATGGCCTTGCCCCTTAAGGTTGTGGAAATAGATGAGCACATCTGTGTTATGTCCCCATGCTCAGTCCCCACTGCCATCGGTCAACATGGTCACCATGCTGGGAAACATCCCTGTAAAAAGCTGTTACTGGGGAGAGCTGACGACACCGGCTAGATGGATGAATGTTCTGACTTCAAATGGATGTTCCAATGAATGCCCTTCCACATTCAGTGAATGGGTGAGGCAGGATTGCACCTAGAAGCACCCAGCCCAGCATACCTGCTCTGAGTGGCCACATGTCCAGCACTGGAGCAGTACAGGAAATATATATATACAGTGGTACCTTGGTTGTCGAACTTAATCCATTCCGGGAGTCCATTCGATTCCTGGAACAGTTCGAAAACCAAGGCACGGCTTCCGATTGGCTGCAGGATTTTCCTGCGTTCAATCAGAAACCGCGTAAGCAGCGCCAGACATTCAGCTTCCAAAAAACAGTTGCAAACCGGAACACTCACTTCTGGGTTTGTGGCGTTCAGGAGCCAAAATGTCTGAGTGCCAAGGCGTTCGACAACCAAGGTATGACTATATGATGTGTGGGTCTTCTTTGGTGACCAGACAGAGAATAAAGCCATGCAAAATTGGTCAATATATGCAAATGTGTACCGTTCCTAAGGTCACATTCCTCTCTTCCTGTCCTCAGATGCCGCTTCTCCTGGTGCTGAGCTTGCTGGCGCTGACGACACCGCTACCTGGCGACGGGGCGCTTCACCTGAACACTTCCGAAGGTAAGAACTTCTGTTCCCATTCCCGGCTTCCCCACATCTGCTCAAGGAGCTGCAATTCTGGCTCGCTGAATTCCCTGTGGGGTGCATATGAATGAACAGCTGAAGGCTGGTTCTTTCCAGACACTTCTCCCAGTTTGCATCACACATTAAACGTCTGCTCAAACAACCGTTTCTCGTTGTGTTCCTGTCTCTTTGACATTGTTAGCGTTTCTTATTATTTATTCAGCAGTTAAAATATTGCCGAGAAGCCTGCAGCCGAAGGATATCGAGCGGCTAGGCCCAAGCGCGTGTGCTGAACTTACCTCAGATCTCTCTTCGCTTTGCCCTTTTCCTCAAGCCTTCTTTGTTTTCAACCGACCCTTTCCTCCAAGGACTCCTCCTGGTGTGAGGACCTCCCTGGGCAAGTGGATCTTCCCCACCTTGCTTCTGGTACTCCCTCAATCGGCAGACTTATCGCTGCCACCACCGCACCAGGTTGCAAACCACCACATTCTGAGAGGGGCTCATGTGAGCGCCAGCTATTTTGACGTTCCCACAATGCCCGCAGCATTGCTCTGAGGCACTGTGGGAATGTCAAAATGGTGGGTTTCTGCCTGCCTGTGGCTGCCCCTCTGTAAATTTGAACTGAATGGTTGGGGCAGTGGCAGGTGGCAGGGCTCAGCTTAGATGCTGGACCGCCAGAACTCAATAAACACACAAGACGTAACCGGCTGTACTTTTGAATAAATAAGGTACACTATTCATTGTATCAAATTGTAGATTTCAACAGAAGTCTCATAAAGTTCAACAAAAAAAGCAGAAGACCCAGTGGATCAGTTCATTCTCTAGTCAGTTCATGCAGAAGGTCCATACATGTATAAGTGTCTGTGAAAGGATTCTGTGGAACTGTGACAACCCTTCATGTGGATTATTGGACTCTGTGAACAGACAGGTGGAATAGACACATACATTTATGGAGCTTATGCATGAACTGACTAGAGAATGAACTGAGTATGTTTCACGTAACCATAGCTTTGTTGTTGTTTTGGACCCCCAGAACTGCCTGACCATGTTGTGTGTGGCCACCGGCCCTCCTTCCCTCAAATTCCTGCCTCTCGGTCCATTGTCTGCTTTCTGTGTATCCATTGTATCCCCCGCCCCACAGTTTCACTGCCTTTCTGGGACCTCTTTCTGGTCCTTAGTCTGCCCCTGTCCAAAGCTGTGTGGTTTAACGCCAGCCAAAGCGACAACTCTCCCTTCCCTCAGAGAATCTGAGTTGCGAACATCCTAACTGCTTTGTTCCCTGAGCAGCTGGAATGTTCATGAAGGTTTCAGGCCCTCATGCCAGTCGTTGTCACAGTCATCCTTTGCCCCGCTTTACAGTTACTTTAACTATTATTTAACTTTTATTTATTTGATGTGTATACCCTTTTCTGTAGATCTTAGGGCAGTTCACAACCTGAAATCAGAAACAGGCTACAGGAAACAGCTTGGTAACTATTTACGGTAAATAAAGGATAGTCCCCTGAGGTAAAATGGAGGACTGCCATCCATAAAGTAGGACACAGGGCCACCCTTGCCACTTGTTGCCTCTGTTAGTTGTCATGAGCTGTGGCGTATTTGGCCTGGGGTTGTCGCTTGATTATATTTTGGATGGTGTTTTTGTGCTGTTTCCTCGTTTCAGCATGTGATGCTTTTATGATGGAAAGAGGGATCTTTGTTTGTGGTAAAAACCTGATGCGGAACATTCTTTTAGCCAGCATAAAATAATATTTTGAGGACTGAGCTGTAAGCAAATGCATCCAGCATTGCAGCTGTTACGGCAGGGGTTGCTTCTCCTTTTTTGCCAAAGTTGTTGAGATTTCGCAAATAAGTTTTTGAGCTCTTTTTAATGGAATTTGCCAAAATCTACACTACCCGCATGGGCTGCCATACTTCCAGATTTTCACAGACATTTAAGCGATTTCCGTCCGGACATTGCTTACTATGTCCTGGAAATTCAGGACGTCGGGCAACCCTACTTGCCACCCACTCCTGAGACGGTATCAAGAAGAACAATGGATGTGCATTATAGGACCAGGGAGAGTCCTGGGTTCAAATCCCCCCCTCTCTCTCATGAACTTCACCACTGCCAACCTAGCAGTTTGAAAGCACACCAGTGCAGGTAGATAAATAGGTACCGCTGCAGCGGGAAGGTAAATGATGTTTCCGTGCGCTCTGGTTTCTGTCACTGTGTCCTGTTGCGCTGGAAGCGGTTTAGTCCTGCTGGCCACATGACCCAGACAGCTGTCTGTGGACAAATGCCAGCTCCCTTGGCCTGAAAGCAAGATGAGTGCCACAACCCCATAGTCGCCTTTGACTGGACTTAACCGTCCAAGGTTCCTTTACCCTTACCTAGTAAAATGTGGTAGCTACTCTGAGCACCTTTAGGGAAGGATGAGGTAGAATTGTAATAAACATGGGAGTTTCTGACACAAGGGTGGGGGCCAGTTCTGCTGTCCTCAAGAAAAAAATATCCATAGAGAAAGCAGAGTTAAGGATAAAACACTAAAAAGGGGAGTTACAAACAAACATGCTAAAAGTTATTTAATATTTCGGGTTGCCATATTTCAAAAAGTGAAACTCCAGACACAAAAGTTGTTTAGTTTTGCCCAAAGCTGTTGAATGTTTAATGTTTCATAAGAAAGCATGCTATGGCTGGCTTTTTTTTTAAGGTTTGTGTGTGTGTGTGTGTGTGTGTGTGTGAGAGAGAGAGAGAGAGAGAGAGAGAGAGAGAGAGAGATTTTCACCTCATCCTGTAGACATTAGCGTTTTAACCTTTCCCTCTGCTATTGGTTTTTCTAAAAAACATGGTGTGCTTTCTAGTGATGCATTTAGCATCATGTCTAGTGTGGCCCTTACAGTAAAACAGTATGGATTTTGTGGCTGAATAATTATTTTAAAATGTTCTTTATTGGGAAGTTGGCTCTGCCGAGTGGCTCTTTTATGAGGGAGGAAGTCTCCAACAGCACGTCCATCAGATGTGCCAATTCCCCCCCCCCCTTCCTGGCTTAACTGGTTGCCAAAGATAGGGATCTGTTTTTCACCTGCTCTGGCATCTTTTTGCTGTTGCAATCCTTTTCCGGGGCTTTTCAAGTTCCTCTGCTTTCTCTCCCTTGTTTAGCTGAAAGCATGACCAAGTACAGTGGTACCTCGGGTTACGAACTTAATTCGTTCCAGAGGTCCGTTCTTAACCCAAAACCGTTCTTAACCTGAGACGCGCTTTCGCTAATGGGGCCTCCTGCTGCCGCCGCGCCACCAGTACATGATTTCCATTATCAACCTGAGGTAAAGTTCTCAAACTGAGGTACTGATTCCAGGTTAGCAGAGTTTGTAACCTGAAGTGTTTGTAACCCGAAGCGTTTGTAACCTGAGGTACCACTGTAAATATAAATTAAACTGGGGAAGGAAGAAGAAGAAGAGTTTGGATTTGATATCCCGCTTTATCACTACCCGAAGGAGTCTCAAAGCGGCTAACATTCTCCTTTACCTTCCTCTCCCCACAACAAACACTCTGTGAGGTGAGTGGGGCTGAGAGACTTCAGAGAAGTGTGACTAGCCCAAGGTCACCCAGCAGCTCCATGTGGAGGAGCAGAGACGCGAACCCGGTTCACCAGATTACGAGTCTATCGCTCTTAACCACTACACCACACTGGAGAAACACCCATTCAGATAGAGTAGAACCCCTACTCCCCACCCCACCCCCAAAAGCTGACTTTAGCTAGATATTCCAGCATATATCCAGCTGTAACTGCTGCATGTTGCTGGCATCCATCTGTTTTGGGAGATAATGGAGCAGGGCGCTTTTTGGGATGAGGTCAAGCTGTTGGAAGGTTGCAGCGCCTGCTGTGACTGTAGAGACCATACACAAATCTGAAGTGGAGTCCCAAAGGCGGTTGGACGGTATCTTGTATCCCTCCTTCTAACAACTCCTGCAGCCGAGCTGGTGCTTCCTGCTGCTTGCATGCATACTGTATTTTTCCGTGTATAAGACAAGGCTTTTTTATTATAAAAAATGCTAAAAATTGGGGGTCGTCTTATACACAGATAGTGCAGAGGTGGGAAGGGCAATTGGTGGCTGCCGCGAGCTGGAGATTGTCAGTGGCGTTTGGGCGGGTGATTGGTGGCTGTGGCAAGGTCTGCTGGCAATGGCTGCTGCGGCAATTGGGCGGGCGATTTTCGGCTGGTGGCGAGCGGGCAGACGATTGGTGGCTTCATCAATGCGTGTGATGGGCAGCTGCAGTCAGGCGGATGAGTGATTGTCGTCCCCCCCCCCCAAAATAGCTTAACAACTCTGGACAATCTCCCCCCATTTCCTCAATTTGGAATCCCCCAAAATAGGGATCGTCTTATACACAGGGGCGTGTTATACAGAGAAAAATACAGTACATTTGTAGCACATAGCTTCCCCCAAGGAATCCCAAGAACTGTAGTTTTTCCAAAGCTACCATTCCAAGTTCCTGTCACAAACTACAGTTCCCAAGATTCTTTAAATGAATGCTGTATACCCAGCCTTAAATTAAGCTTTTTCGGATGGGGGAACGAGTTCTGATCACATATATGCATATGAATTTCTCTATCTTAAAAGTCTGT
The DNA here is from genome assembly GCF_964106645.2 of Podarcis pityusensis. Taxonomy (NCBI): domain Eukaryota; kingdom Metazoa; phylum Chordata; class Lepidosauria; order Squamata; family Lacertidae; genus Podarcis; species Podarcis pityusensis. The sequence goes on from NC_138029.1 coordinate 108,319,593, forward strand.
TATTTCAGAGTTGGGGAAATTCATCAGATTGGAGTTTATTTTTAGCACTGGTAATCAATGGATGTCCCCCCCCCCAAAAAAAATGTCTGAGGCGCATGAAGTCACAGCTTGGCAAGCCATACTTTAATTAAACAGGACCACTTAAAATGCTTAGAATATTGTTACAAATGCCCAGCGCCTGTCCTTCTTTCTGCCAAGCTGTGGCGAGAGCGCATGGAATCTCAGGGTCTGTGTCCCTTTTGAGAATAGAAGACACGGCAGAGACTGTCTTGCTTTAAGAACTAGGGTTTGTTCACCTATTTACACCCTTGGTCTGCTTGGAGGGGGTCCAGAACGTAAAGCATGGCCCAGAGCATTGCAGGCAGTCCTTCCTTCCACCTCGCCAAGAAAGAACACCCCTTTCTTCTTCCCAGAAGCCTCTCCCCCAGAGCAGTTACCCTGGCAACCTTCCAAATCTCCAGCCTCTGGTCACACCTGGGACACTGAGTTGTTGCAAACCGTGGCTGGCACTATATGGTAATATTAACAGCTCTCCCCTTCCCTCAGCCTGCCAGACTGGTTTGTGTAAGGCAGCCCAGGAATCCCCTTGCAGCTTATATTCTCCCTCCATATCACAAAGAACACCAAATCCTAGCATTTATTAATTTCTAGGGTTTTTTGGGGGGGTGTCCCTCCCTACTTCTATAACAATATCATTGGGGCTGTGGGTTTGTCCGCACCAGAGCATGATGTCTTCCGCCATCCAAGTGTTGCTTTTTATTTAAGATTTTCTTGTGCTACAAAACAAATAAACAGGGGGAAGTATTTGTCATCTCCACTTTCAGTTGATGGAGTCTTTTTCACAAGGTGTTGTTCTTCTTTCCTTCTGTTGCATGGTGTTAGTGGGGGGGTGGGTTGTGTCAGCACCACTGTGGGGAGGTCCTATGTTTTTACGTATACAGAGGGGGGTGCATGTGTGTGACATTGTGAGAGAAGGGGGAAATCCCACATTTGAAGGTGAAAGGTCCCGGACACAGCTGTGATGGGGAGAGCCCCTACATATGTTTCTATTATTTATTTATTTAATTATTTTCATTTACAAAAGTGTTTGTACACCGTCCTCTCTCCAAACATCAGGGTAGCTTATGACAGCATAAAAACACGTAAAAGCAATACAAAGCAATCATGAAAATGGCTCGCTGCTCAAGGGGCATTTTAAACAGCTGCATAGGTCTGCTGGCATAATAATAATAATAATAATAATAATAATAATACAGTGGTACCTCGGGATGCGAACTGGATCCGTTCCGGAGCCCCATTCGCATCCTGAACAGAACGTAAGACATGACAGCACGTCTGCGCGTGCGCGGGCCACGTTTCGCCACTTCCGTGCATGCACATGACGTCATTTTGACCATCTGCGCATGCGCGAGCGGCGAAACCCGGAAGTAACGCGCTCCGTTACTTCCGGGTCGCCGCAGAGCGCAACCCAAAAGCACTCAACCTGAAGCGTATTTATCCCGAGGTGGCGGGTAGCGCTGTGGGTTAAACCACAGAGCCTAGAACTTGCCGATCAGAAGGTCAGTGGTTCAAATCCCCGCGACGGGGTAAGCTCCCGTTGCTCGGTTCCTGCTCCTGCCAACCTAGCAATTCGAAAGCACGTCAAAGTGCAAATAGATAAGTAGGTACCGCTCCGGCGGGAAGGTAAACGGCATTTCTGTGCGCTGCTCTGGTTCGCCAGAAGCGGCTTAGTCATGCTGGCCACATGACCCGGAAGCTGTACGCCGGCTCCCTTGGCCAATAAAGCGAGATAAGCGCCTTAACCCCAGAGTCGGCCATGACTGGACCTAATGGTCAGGGGTCCCTTTACCTTTACCTATGACTGTAATAATAATAGCTTTCAAGAGACGTCCAAAGAAAACGCCTGCCAAATCCCCGCCGGAAGACTGTTCCACAGCATGGACCTGGCAATGCTAAATGCCTGCCTTCTGGCTAAGGCCGGTCTGGCTTCTGTAACATTGGGGGTAACTCACAACGCTCCTCCAATGAATAATGGAGGAACAGGTTGGTGCAAATCCATATATTGCTATGGCATGGACATGCACCCTGTCTTCCTCCTGGGCCGTGTTCAGAAAGTGGTGGTGGGGGATGAGTGTTCAGACCCCTGGGCCCTCACTTGTGGGGTGCCTCAGGGTTCCGTCCTCTCCCCCATGCTTTTCAACATCTATATGAAGCCGCTGGGAGAGTTCATCAGGGGGTTTGGACTGGGTGTCCATCAATATGCAGATGATACCCAGCTCTACCTCTCTTTCAAATCAGAACCAGTGAAGGCAGTGAAGGTCCTGTGTGAGTGCCTGGAGGCGGTTGGAGGATGGATGGTGTCTAATGGATTGAAGTTGAATCCTGACAAGACAGAAGTACTGTTTTTGGGGGACAGGGGGTGGGCTGGTTTGGAGGATTGATGGTGTCTAATGGATTGAAGTTGAATCCTGACAAGACAGAAGTACTGTTTTTGGGGGACAGGGGGTGGGCTAGTGTGGAGGACTCCCTGGTCCTGAATAGGGTAACTGTGCCCCTGAAGGACCAGGTGCGCAGCCTGGGAGTCAATTTGGACTCACAGCTGTCCATGGAGGCGCAGGTCAATTCTGTATCCAGGGCAGCTGTCTACCAACTCCACCTGGTACGCAGGCTGAGACCCTACCTGCCCGCGGACTGTCTCGCCAGAGTGGTGCATGCTCTAGTTATCTCCCGCTTGGAGTACTGCAATGCGCTCTACGTGGGGCTACCTTTGAAGGTGACTCGGAAACTACAACTAATCCAGAATGCGGCAGCTAGACTGGTGACTGGGGGCGGCCGCCGAGACCACATAACACCAGTCTTGAAAGACCTACATTGGCTCCCAGTACGTTTCCGAGCACAATTCAAAGTGCTGGTCTTGACCTTTAAAGCCCTAAACGGCCTCGGCCCAGTATACCTGAAGGAGCATCTCCACCCCCATCGTTCTGCCCGGACGCTGAGGTCCAGCGCCGAGGGCCTTCTGGCAGTTCCCTCATTGCGAGAAGCAAAGCTACAGGGAACCAGGAGGAGGGCCTTCTCGGTAGTGGCGCCCGCCCTGTGGAACGCCCTCCCATCAGATGTCAAAGAGATAAACAACTACCTGACATTTAGAAGACATCTGAAGGCAGCCCTGTTCAGGGAAGTTTTTAATGTGTGACATTTTAATGTATTTTTAATCTTTGTTGGAAGCCGCCCAAAGTGGCTGGGGAAACCCAGACAGATGGGCGGGGTACAAATAATAAATTATTATTATTATTATTATTATTATTATTATTATTATTATGAACAGTTAGGCTGCATTTAAAGCACATGACTGTCCCGGGAACCGTTGTCTACAGCTCAGAAAGCTACAGTTCCCAACACCCTTAACAATCTATAGCTCCCAGGACTCTCTGGAGGAAGCCATATGCTTTCAGCTTATGGCGCATTTACGCAGCAAAATACCGTATTTTTTGCTCTATAACACGCACCCGACCATAACACGCACGTAGTTTTTAGAGGAGGAAAATCCGTAGGCATGCCACCCATAGGCATTTCCTCCCTAACACGCACAGACATTTCCCCTTACTTTCTAGGAGGAAAAAAGTGAGTGTTATGGTGCAAAAAATACGGTAGTCAGTCTCCAGAGACTAATACCAATTCAGTTCTTCCAGATGCCTATGAGTTTGCAGCCAAAGCCGCACCACCCACAAACAAGAGAACGGCAGGAGGTGACTTGGGGTAACCCCGAGGTACATGGCCATATTTTAAAAAGGTTTAGCAAGAAAACCTAAAGCGGGGGAGCTCCCTCCGAAAACACAGCCCCATAATAACTTGGTGCTGTGGAATATTGAAAGATTGAGAGGAAATAAACCTGGCAACTGGATGGTGTGGAGGTGGGGGGAATAAGAGTTGCTGGAACATTGGAGAGAAAGAAATGCAGGTATTGAAAGGTTAGAAAGGGTCGTCTCATTACCGTTTTTGGATAGGTCATTTCCTGCTTCCTGCTGAGCAGCTCTTTTCTAAACATCCTCAGGGACAAAGCAAGAGAGCTGCCCATAGACATTAATGGAGATATGAAACACTGTGATGCAGCTGGGGATGGATACACTTCTGTCTGTGTACACACAGGCACACGCAGAAAAAAGAGCTGAATAGAAGGACAGGGAAACCGTCCAAAAGGCTAATGAGGACTGAGCATGCTCAGTGGACATGGAATTCTGTTTGATGGTTGAGAAGGAACTTAAGAGACCTAGAAATTGTTGTATGGGGCAAGGCGGGAAGGGTTTTGCGAGGAAAGGAAGCTAAGGAGTATCCAACTAGTTTTGTATACAGTTTTGCAGTCTTCTTCTTCTCCTTCTTCTCCGATCACTTGTAAGATTGTCTTCCATGAGCAGGGTCTTAACAGTGAGTGCATAAGTGAGTTGAGAATAGAGTACAGTGGTACCTCGGGTTACATACGCTTCAGGTTACAGACTCTGCTAACCCAGAAATAGTACCTCGGGTTAAGAACTTTACCTCAGAATGAGAACAGAAATTGTGCGGTGGCAGTGTGGCAGCAGCAGGAGGCCCCATTAGCTAAAGTGGTGCTTCAGGTTAAGAACAGTTTCAGGTTAAGAAAGGACCTCCAGAACGAATTAAGTACGTAACCAGAGGTACCACTGTAGTTGCTTTGGAAGACGATAATCAGGCATCCGAACAACATGACCAGTCCAACAAAGTTGATGCTGAAGAATCATTGCTTCGACAGTGGTGATCTTTGCTTATTCCAGTACACTGGTATTAGTTTTCCTGTCTTCCCAAGAAATGTGTAAAAAAATTAGGAGACACCGTTGATGGAACATTTCGAGGAGTTGGAGATGCCGTTTATAAGTGGTCCATGTTTCACAAGCATACAGAAAAGTTGGTAGAACAATAGCTGCAATAGGGGACGAAGACCCCTCAGCTCCTATGGTTCCTTGCTCTTGATTTCATAGAATCATAGAATCATAGAATCATAGAGTTGGAAGAGACCACAAGGGCCATCGAGTCCAACCCCCTGCCAAGCAGGAAACACCATCAGAGCACTCCTGACATATGGTTGTCAAGCCTCTGCTTAAAGACCTCCAAAGAAGGAGACTCCACCACACTCCTTGGCAGCAAATTCCACTGTCGAACAGCTCTTACTGTCAGGAAGTTCTTCCTAATGTTTAGGTGGAATCTTCTTTCTTGTAGTTTGGATCCATTGCTCCGTGTCCGCTTCTCTGGAGCAGCAGAAAACAACCTTTCTCTCTCCTCTAGGTGACATCCTTTTATATATTTGAACATGGCTATCATATCACCCCTTAACCTCCTCTTCTCCAGGCTAAACATGCCCAGCTCTCTTAGCCGTTCCTCATAAGGCATCGTTTCCAGGCCTTTGACCATTTTGGTTGCCCTCCTCTGGACACGTTCCAGTTTGTCAGTGTCCTTCTTGAACTGTGGTGCCCAGAACTGGACACAGTACTCCAGGTGAGGTCTGACCAGAGCAGAATACAGTGGCACTATTACTTCCCTTGATCTAGATGCTATACTCCTATTGATGCAGCCCAGAATTGCATTGGCTTTTTTAGCTGCCGCGTCACACTGTTGGCTCATGTCAAGTTTGTGGTCAACCAAGACTCCTAGATCCTTTTCGCATGTACTGCTCTCAAGCCAGGTGTCCCCCATCTTGTATTTGTGCCTCTCATTTTTTTTTGCCCAAGTGCAATACTTTACATTTCTCCCTGTTAAAATTCATCTTGTTTGTTTTGGCCCAGTTCTCTAATCTGTCAAGGTCGTTTTGAAGTGTGATCCTGTCCTCTGGGGTGTTAGCCACCCCTCCCAATTTGGTGTCATCTGCAAATTTGATCAGGATGCCCTTGAGTCCATCATCCAAGTCGTTGATAAAGATGTTGAATAAGACCGGGCCCAAGACAGAACCCTGTGGCACCCCACTAGTCACTCTTCTCCAGGATGAAGAGGAAGCATTGATGAGCACCCTTTGGGTTCGGTCAGTCAGCCAGTTACAAATCCACTGAGTGGTAGCATAGTCAAGACCACATTTTACCAGCTTCTTTACAAGAATATTATGAGGCACCTTGTCAAATGCCTTGCTGAAATCAAGGTAGGCTACATCCACTGCGTTCCCTTCATCTACCAGGCTTGTAATTCTGTCAAAAAACGAGATCAGGTTAGTCTGACATGACTTATTTTTCAGAAATCCATGCTGACTATTGGTGATCACAGCATTCCTTTCTAGGTGCTCACAGACTGTTTGCTTAATGATCTGCTCCAGAATCTTCCCTGGTGGGTGGGAAAGGCAGGTTTGTGGTTCTCCTGGAAAGAGTCCCCAGCAAAAAGGGGTCCATGGTGGGGATGCCTGTCCTTCCGAATGACAGGTATGTCACTGGTATTACAAATGAAAATCAGAATCCAAACCATTCACCTTGACTTTAAGCAGGAGCAAATGCAAGGACTCTGTTTCCCTGGAGACCCCTGCCCTTGGATGTGTCATCGGAGAGCTTTGAAATGTGAGGGTACAGCCCAGCTCTGGCTCTTTTCATTTTCCCTGCGACTTAGAATTCAGTGGCCGCTCTCTTGCTCTATCCTCAGATCCCAGTTGGAGGCCTATTTAGAATACTGATCGCTGAGCTGACCCATATAAAGGCCAGAACTCTGTCTGAAACGCTGGCCTTTTTCAGAGGCAAAGGCAGGAAGAGCTGATAGCAAAGGGAGGCGATTACCTCTGTGCGCGGCTCTGCTTTGTTATCTGGCAGAGCTCCTGTGATGTTTCATCACTCACGCAGAAAGCGGAAATTCAACAGGTGAAGCTGTTCCCATATCAGGTCACCTGTTGGATTCCTGACTGTCAGGTTGCTGTAGAATCAGCAGATGGCCAGAATTAAAGAAACAAATGGTCCGGCCTGCTCTTGCGCTTTTATCAGAGTTAAAACTTAAACTGCTGCGGATCAAAGGAATCGCTACAGGAGCCTGCACAAGAGCTGGCAGCCTTACGGGAATCAAAGCAGAGTAAGGGCTGGCAAAATTTTGCCTTCAAAGGGGAGCCATGTCTAAGAACCTTAAGAAAGCAGGAGAAGGGCAGGCATTGAAGTAAAGGCCAATAGAAGAAAGACAGTCAGGGAACTGAGAAATTGCACAAAACAAATGAAATACTGTGAAAATCCCTTTAACATCTTTAACATCAGCAGTAACATCCAGACCAAGGGACGTGGGTAGCGCTGTGGGTTAAACTACTGAGCCTAGGACTTGCCAATCAGAAGGTCGGCGGTTCGAATCCCCGCGACGGGGTGAGCTCCCATTGCTCGGTCCCTGCTCCTGCCCACCTAGCAGTTTGAAAGCATGTCAAAGTGCAAGTAGATAAATAGATACCGCTCCGGCGGGAAGGTAAACGGCTTTTCCGTGCGTTGTTCTGCTTCGCCAGAAGTGGCTTAGTCATGCTGGCCACATGACCCGGAAACTGTACGCCGGCTCCCTCAGCCAATAAAGCGAGATGAGTGCCGCAACCCCAGAGTCGGTCACGACTGGACTTAATGGTCAGGGGTCCCTTTACCTTTACCTTTACCATCCAGACCATGGGAGCGTCTCAGCCCTGTTCTTGAGTTGGCTGAAAATCTAGAACAGCTTATCTTGTATTCCTTTCTTTGAATTTGTGCCATTTAGGTTTTTAAACCTTTTTGTAAAAGCAGCACTAGAATTTTCACAGCTGAGTCCTCAACCCTTTATTACTGTGCTTTGCTTTCTTCAAGTTGGGCTTTGTTTAAAACTTGCCATTTAGGTTTTCAAACCTTTTTTGTAAATTCAGTATTAGAAACTGTACTTTTGAGTCCTCAATCCTTTATTACTGCACTTTGCTTTACCTAGGTTGAGCTAGGACTAGAATACTTCAGAATTTTTCGGGGTTCTATCCTTTATTTGAATTTTGGTCATTTAAAGTTTATGATTTTTCTATTTCCTTCTGAGGAAACTGAATAGTTCAGTGAAACGAGGTTTGTAGCCAGCATCCCTTTAAGGCTTTGTTCTATCTTAGGTTTTTCTAATTTTTTTCCTTAAGCTTTTTGATTTTTTTATTATTTAGTTTATTTCCATAAGATAATATTTCTAGCCGATTAATTCTTGTTTCAGGGATTTTCACGGTATTTCATTTGTTTTGTACAATTGAAGTAGAGGCAGCAGAAACGTACATGCAGTGGTACCTCGGGTTAAGTACTTAATTCGTTCCGGAGGTTCGTTCTTAACCTGAAACTGTTCTTAACCTGAGGTACCACTTTAGCTAATGGGGCCTCCTGCTGCCGCCGCACCAACAGAGCCCGATTTCTGTTCTTATCCTGAAGCAATGTTCTTAACCTGAAGCACTATTTCTGGGTTGGTAGAGTCCGTAACCTGAAGCATCTGTAACCTGAGGTACCACTGTATTAGGGCTGTGCACCTATTCCAGCTGAATGCCAGATCCTGAGCTGAATCGGGCCAGCTGAGGTTGACCCAGGATTTGTCTGCAACCCAAGATTTGGCCAGAGTTGATTGAGGAGTGATCTGGAGCTGTCAAAGGAGGGGAGGCGGCCCAGCAGAGAGGAGCAGCAGCTTGCAGGCTGCCTGTGTGTGTCTCCTCTTCCCTCCCAAATGTATATTTCATTAGGTTTTTGAGCCCCAGTTAAAAGATTATGCAAGGCTCTAGATTTGGTTTGCGGCTGCTCCGAAGTGCTGAGTAAGGCTCTGAATTAGATTGGGGGGTGGGTGGGCATGCACCGCTGTCATGGACTGGCTGGATGCAGAAAAGATGTGGTGGGAGGTACCAGCTGTGAAACCCCTGGGGGGAGAAGGCTCAGAGCCAGGGGACTGGTGGTGGGACTACGATGGGTGACCAGGAGGTGAAGAGGGAGCAGAATAGGAGGAGGAGGCGTCAGAAGCTGAAGGGGCAACAGGGTTTAGTGAGCAGGAAGAAGCTGGGGCAGAGAGCAGTCCAGAAGCAGAGGCAGAAGCAGAGGCTGGAGAGGAGAAGGGTCATGTGGTGGCCTGGGAATCCCAGCCTGCACAGGATTCCCCTCCTCCAGAACCAGCTGAGCCGGGGCTGGGGGATGAGCCTGAAGGGTCCTCACCTGTGCTGGATCCTCAGGTGCAGGCACCAGCTGAGTCTGCTCTGGCTCCTGAGGTGATGGAGGACCCATTGCCTGCAGGTGCTCCACTCTCAGCCCCGTCAGAGGAAGCTGAGGTTGCCTCTGGGTCCAGTAACCCTCCAGCCTCTCCTGAGCTGCAGAGGCTCAGGGCAGAGAGGCGGAGGGAACTAAGTTCCCGCAGGAGGAGTGCTCGCCTCCAGGCCAGGAGAGGCGAGTCACCTGAGGATCGGGGCCTCCCTATGCCTCGGGGGAGATAAAAGCCAGCCAGCACCAGTCCCAAGTTGCGGGAACAACATCATTGGTTGTCAGTTCCAGCCTGACCCCTGACCTTCTTCCCTGCCGGAGCTCCTGACCTCACCTGACGCCCTGCCCTGCACCCAGCTTCGACTTCTACGGACTGCCTTCATTTTGCACCATTGACCTTGGACTGGACTCGGACCTCACCTCTCAGTTAGCCCCCGGGACCAGCACAGGTCAAGAGGTTGCTGAAGAATCCAGGGAGTCTCCCCCTCCTGCTGTGACCATCTCCCTTCTCCCCTGGTCTCCCAGAACACACAGAGAAATGAAGAGGGTGGAGCAAAGAGAGACCAAGCGAAGGAGCCTTAGGCTGCTGGGAAAGGAACCAGGGGAGGAGTCTTAGAGAGCGCAAGTGCCTCATTGGGGCAAGACCTACTGGGAAGGGTGGCTGAGACTGCTAGAACTGAGCTGTTCTGTTTATTTGAACAAAGAGCTCGCTTTCCTGACTTTGGGTGATTTACTGTATTGTTTCACCCTGACTTCAGCTCCTGACAACAGCCCTAGTTCGCATAGAACTGCCTGCTCCCATAGGAACCTAGGATGCTGCCTTCTGCTGATGAGTCAGACCACTGGTCCAGCTAATTTAGCTCAGAATTGCTTGCACTGACTGGCAGGGGCTCTGCGGGGATTCAGGCTGGGAGTTCCTCCCAGGAGATGCTGGAGATTGAATCCGGTGTTGCTGTACCACTAAGCCATGGCTACACCCCTGTCCTAAAATCCACAGAGACCTTTCCCCAGGTGCTCCCTCAGTCTGAAGCACAGACCGTGGCTATGATGAAGGGGGACTTTTTAGCAGTGCTACTTGCCCCACTTGTGGAACAGTTTCCCTAGAGCCTGGCACCGACGTTGTTATCAACGCAAGGCAAATACTTCCTTGTTCTCCCGAGCTTTTTAATGCCTTCTGACATTTTAAGAACACCTTTTGAAGATAATTTTAGCAGCTTGGAAAGACTGGGTTGAATATTAGCGCCCTTGGTCTTAACAGAAGTTTCTTGAGGTTTTTTTCTTTAAAAAAAAAAACACCCTTAATGAAGTTGTTCAGCATGTTCAATCGATGAGGCTGTTGGATTATGGTCGTTGCTGCCTATCTCCCTAGGTTGATGTGGGATTTCTATATTGAATTTTCTTGCGGTGTTGTTATACCATGCTTTAAATTCTCTTTGAAAACTAATGGCTGTATGTTGCCTGGACAACATAATGTTATCCGAGTGGCATGGCCTCCACTACCTGCGGCAATATATGCCTCTGAATGCCCGTGACTGGGAATGTGCTCAGGTTCTGCTTGCAGGCTTCCCATGAGTCACTGCGGGAACAGGATCCTAGACTAGATGGCCACTGGCCTGATCCAGCACACCCCTCTTACGTTCCTATGGCTATGTGTCCTAATTTAGAGAAGACTGTCCTTGGTTTGAAGGGCCGTCACTGGTCCAAGTCCGGTTTCTTTGTTACATTGTTGGCATCTGTCTGTCTCGAGAGACAATGGAGTGTTCCTCCAGGGGTGAAGTCAAACGGCTGCATGAGCAGCGCCGAAGTGACCTGCCTGGACACAAGCCTGGGCAGCAGGGATGGAGGTCCTGGGCTGGCCAGACAATGGGGTTTGACTCGAACCAATGGATTCAAGTTACAAGGAATGAGATTCCGACTAAACATCAGGAAGATCTTTCTGACAGTTTTTAAAAAGAGAAGATCAGTATTGCCAAGCCAATATAGCTTTCAAAAGACGTCAGGAAGGATTGGGGAATCTTTAAAGAATATTTAGAAAACTATGGAATAAAAGGAAACCTCTTGGCAGAATTAGACTGATCCCTGTATTGTATAAATATAAGTTCGTAGGGAGGTGAAAAGAAATTATATAAGAAATATGTAACTGTGCGGTATAAAGTAAAGGATAGATAAAGTACAGTGAGATTAACTGGAAACCAGTTTTAAATTTCTTCTCTATAAGTTTTATAATTGTGTTCAGTATCAGGAGTATATATGATGATAATTATATTAATCTTCTTGTATCTTATAGTGTGTCAGTTTGTTTGATTTTTCTGTTATTTGTTTGTTTGTTTACTTGTATGCATGTCTGTTTTTTCATAAATGTATTTATTTTAAGTTAATAAAGATATATATTTTTTTAAAAAGACGTCAGGATGGACGGAGGGACCATTCCTGCCAAATCTCTGCTGGCAGGGAGTCCCAATTTTCTGGGGACAGTCCCAGAACTATGAAAGCCATTCCGGTTTTTGATCTGATCTTGGAATGTCCCTCTTGCCCCTAGCGATGCTGCTGCTGCTGAGCTCAAAGAAGAGCAGGAGCCACCACTCGTCCAAGGCAGCAGTTGCAAGGAGACACCCCATTGCCTCTCCATGGCCACCACTGCCAGCCTTCTCTCTTGGGCAGCCTGTAGTGGCTGCTGGAGAACGGGCGAGGAGGAGAGGTCGCTACCATTAAGGCCCTGCCCCATGTGACGCACTGGCTCTGAGGTGCCGGCAGAGGACACGGCTGCCCTGGGCAGGAAGAAAGGAGGAGCAGGGGGGAGTGCAATAATAATAATAATAATAATTTGTTATTTATACCCCGCCCATCTGGCTGAAATTCCCCAGCCACTCTGGGCAGCTCCCAATCGAATGTTAAAAACAATACAGCATTAAATATTAAAAATTTCCCTAAACAGGGCTGCCTTCAGATGTCTTTTAAAGATAAGATAGCTGCTTATTTCATTCACATCTGAAGGGAGGGCGTTCCACAGGGCAGGCGCCACTACCAAGAAGGCCCTGTAACTGGTTCCCTGTAACCTCACTTCTCGCAGTGAGGGAACCACCAGAAGACCCTTGGCGCTGGACCTCAGTGTCCGGGCTGAACGATGGGGGTGGAGATGCTCCTTCAGGTATACAGGACTGAGGCCGAGGAGTCTTGATTTAAAAAAAACACTTTGCCCCCTTCCTAAAATTCATTTATTAGTGTGTGTTTCCCTTTTTGTAAATCTACCAGAGAATAAAATCCAATCAGGATTTCTACGGTTTTCTCAGGACAGTGGAGGGGTTGTGTGCTGTGTCCCGTTGGTGAAGTGGTGGTCACAGTTGCCCTTCTTCTCATAGAAAATGCTCTGTGAGGGCGAGGAAACAAAACATGGTGGAGTCAAGGAGGGTCAGTTGGGGTTGCGTTGTCGTCGTGAGAAATGTCCCTATTTCCATCTGAGGAATATTGAAGGGAATGCAGGGCCTGCTGCCCCAAAGGTGTGGCCCCTCGCAAAGGCTGTTGTGTTGCATCTCAGGGGCATGGGGAACCACCAGAAGTGTCCCCTCAGTGGATCTCAGGGATGGAGAATGGAGCACAAGGGATCGAGTGGTTCTCAAGGTACTGCGAGCCCAAGTTGTTTAGCGCTCTGTGCATTATTGTGGGTTAAACCACAGAGCCTAGGGCTTGCCCATCAGAAGGTCGGCGGTTCGAATCCCCGCGACGGAGTGAGCTCCTGTTGCTCGGTCTCTGCTCCTGCCAACCTAGCAGTTCAAAAGCACGCCAGTGCAAGTAGATAAATAGGTACTGTTGCAGTGGGAAGGTAAATGGCATTTCTGTGCGCTGCTCTGGTTCGCCAGAAGCGGCTTAGTCATGCTGGCCACGTGACCCAGAAGCTGTATGCCGGCTCCCTCGGCCAATAAAGCGAGATGAGCGCCACAACCCCAGAGTCATCTGCGACTGAACCTAATGGTCAGGGGTCCCTTTACCTTACCTTGAACCTGGCCCAGGAGGAAAAGACCACCCAATGCAGCTCTCTCTGCAGCAGAGTAACACATTTGCAGCGATCTGCTCCTGCGAGCAGGTCCATCCACTGCTACGTCAAATCAGCCTCTCTCTTCATCTGCTGCTTTCTTAAGGTGATCAGCAGAGCTTGCAAGTGCCCAGAACTGGCTGGATGCTGATCATCCAGTTCAGTCCATATGGTTCCTTTATTTTTCTATTAAAGATGAGCCGAAGAAGGGGGCGGGGAGAGATTGTGGTTTGTTGATACGCAGGTTGAAAGTGGAGCTGGGACTAAGCTGGCGTTACACCCCTGATTTATTCTTCTCCCTCAATCCAAAGCACCAGTTTGTTTGTTCTTTAATCATACTGAGAGATTGGATTTGATAAGGTCATATGTTCGCCTCAGACTCCACATGGTAGCAATTTAAGGTTTGGTTCAGGAGGCCAGATGGAGTCAAAAGCTTTTCAGAACTCAATGGAGCAAGCAACAATAGCCGAAATCTGTGCTTCCTCTTTTGCATTCCCCCCCCCCAACCTTTTTGGTATGTGGGGATAAATGCCTTTAATGAATACGAAAATGTGGTTGGTGGTTTGCTGCTTCTTTGTCTGGAAACGAAACCCACTTGAATGCCTGTTAATTACACGGCAATTTTCTTTGTTGAGGAGACTGCTGAGCGGTTTGCCTTCATTACAGGCTAACATAATTATCAGATGCTGGGGACAAACAGCAGGGGACAGCCATCTCCATCATACCCTATTTTTGAACTTCCCAGGGGCTTTTGGCTGCCCACTGCTGGGTACTAAGTGCTAAGACTAGATGGGCCTGTCATCTGATCCAGCGCAGCAGTTCTTAAGTTCCTAATGTTGCAACTTTGGGAGACGGTGTATTTTACTCTGCTAAATTTCTAGGTTACGCCAACTCCATGGCTTCCAATAGGACCAAAGCTGCTCAGTTAAAAAAGAAAAGTTTACGCGGCGCATCGTTAAACTATGGAACTCACTGCCACAGGAACCAATGGTGGCTACCACCTTGGATGGCTTTAAAAGCAGATTGGTCAAATTCTTAGAAGAAAGGCAGGATAAGGACAATAATAAATTCAGCTCTGTTTTCTCAGAGCAAACCCTTTGTCCATTCCTTTTAATAGGCCTGCTAATCTGAATGCTGCCTAATAACAATAACAAATATTCTTTATATACTGCCTGAAAACTGCTAGGTCCTGGGTCCAAACATTTTGGGGATTCATAGGGCAGAGTCATTCCAGGGCCCAAAAATGCTTCACTGAGAATTTGCTACCTGCTGTTAAGGTTGCTCACACCACAGGGCAGTTGCCCACAGATCCTGGCAGATCTAGAGCAGGGGTCAGCAAGGCTTACCTCACCTGGGCCGGTTCACTTCAGCAGAGATCCCTCCATGGGCTGGATCATGCACACACGATTTCTGGCATCTGCGCAGGTGCGATTTCCGACGTTGGCGCAGACACCATTTCCGGCATCTGCGCATGCACAGACACTATTTCCGGTGCCATGGAAGCAAGTCACCGCACTGCGCCAGTTTAGCACAGCACGAGGGGATTCGCTGAGGGGGCGGCTCAGTTTGGGGGCCCATGGACCTTAGGTTGCCGACCCCTGATCTCTAGAGAGATTCCCCACTGTCACTTTATTTTCAAGGCAGCATCATACCCCTTTAAACAGTCATGGCTGTTTAAAGTGGTATGGATCCTGGGAACTGCAGTTTGTTAAGGGTGCTGAGAGTTGGTAAGAGACCCCTGTTCCCCCTCCAAGCTATAGTTCTCAGAGTGCTGCAACAGTCAATCGCTCCTCCCAGGGAACACTGGGAATTGTGTTCCTTCCAGTTGACCCAGTCACCTTTGTTGGCACCTGCTTTTTCCCCCTGTCTCGTTTGAATGGCCTTGGGAGAGCCCTATTCCCATTGCTTCTCATGACCATTTTATGCCCCTTTCTAAGGTCCGACAAGGGATGCAGGTGGTGCTGTGGGTTAAACCACAGAGCCTAGGACTTGCCGATCAGAAGGTCGGCGGTTCGAATCCCCGCAGCGGGGTGAGCTCCCGTTGCTCAGTCCCTGCTCCTGCCAACCTAGCAGTTCGAAAGCACATCAAAGTGCAAGTAGATAAATAGATACCGCTCCGGCGGGAAGGTAAACGGCGTTTCCGTGCGCTGCTCTGGTTCGCCAGAAGCGGCTTAGTCATGCTGGCCACATGACCCGGAAGCTGTACGCCGGCTCCCTCGGCCAATAAAGCGAGATGAGCGCCGCAACCCCAGAGTTGGTCACGACTGGACCTAATGGTCAGGGTCCCTTTACCTTTACCATTTGAAGGTCCGACAGAGCACAGTTCCTACTTGGAGCAAGAGCTGAAACCTGAAGTGGTATCTCAGAAACACCATTACCACTAGCTGCAGCCAGCCAGCCTTTCTGGGAAAACTCACAGGTACAGAAGAGCAACATCTTTGTCTCCTAAAATGATGCTACTGTTAAAGGCACAGCTATCAGAGCCAGTTGAAAAGTTGGAGCCTCTTGAAGAAGAAAGAAATCCATACATAAATGCAGCTACATTGTGAGCATAGGAATAAATCTCCCTGTGAGGTATTGATGGTAATCAGTAACTCATTGTTTCCCCCCAATCATTCCTTATCCTTCCCATAATGTGCCCAAGGAAGAAAGTCAGTTCCCCCAATGGGTGTTTTTCTCAACTACATGGTTACGGTAATTGCTCGATTTGCATGCGCAACTCAGGTTTTCGCCTGCTCTGAGCACACCTGTTTCTTCCCTTTTGGCTCTGCTCAGCCAAGGCACAAAACCAAACCGGTGGCGCATCTTTCCTTAGCAACCTTCCAAGAAAGGCCTCCTTCCTGTTTTTCTTAAATAATATATATATATAAGCCATAGTGGCATTAGGCCAGTCAAAGGCTTTTGCGTTGGTCTTTTCCCTTGGCTTCGAGGCGGAGCGGTATATTACAATTATATGAGTTGTGCCAGTAGAATGATGTTCTGTCATGTTGCTGTTGTTGTTGCTGCTTGTTTGTAAGCCGCTTTGGGATTCGTTGAATGGAACGCTGCATAGAAATGCAATCTGTCAAGTGAAAGGGGATGACATGGGACACCTCTAGACTGTCGCCGTTTTCTGCAGGAGGGATACGAGCGTGCGCTCGCCGCTTTGTGCATTTGAAGTGGATTCGAGGGCTCTGCTGCCCCAGAGCAACAAATCCACTCCTTTCTCCCTTCTTCTTTTTAAAACTGCGACAGACTCTTTGTGGTTTGGGCAGTGACAGGGGAAGTGCATTAAAAAGCGTGGGATGAATGAATGATTAACGGAAAGACGGTTTAAACACCCCGCAAGCAAATCAGGACGTATGCTTATTGTCGCTTAAGCGCCCTATAAACAAATTGGAATAAATGCCGAATAAAGACTCGGTATAAACCAACCTCCCTGTAAGCTTGGTACAGGCAAACCCAAAGAACAAGAATCAGGAGATTCATGCACGCACGAACCGACACATCATCTCTCCGCGGTTCACGCATTCTGTCACGCTGAATACCTGGAACATTCTTTGCCCCACTCTGTTCATTAACTTGCATCGTTCCAATCATTCCACATAGAATCACAGCATTGTTGAGTTGGAAGGGACCCTGAGGGTCATCTAGTCCAACCCCCTGGAAGGCAGGAATCAAAACCAAAGAAACCCTGGCAGATAGCCGTCCAACCTCTGTTTGAAAACCTCCAAGGAAAGAGAGTCCATCACCTTCCAAGGGAGTCGGTTCCACTGTCAGAACGACGCTTGCTGTCAAAAAGTCCTTCCTAATATTCAGTCAGAATATCCTTTCCTGTAACTTGAATCCATTGGATTGGGTCCTACCCCACTGGAGCAGCCAAAAACAAGCTTGCTCCATCGTCTGTTTGACAGCCCTTCAGCTATTTGAAGATGGCCATAATATCACCTCTCAGTCTTCTCCGAGGCAAACATACTCAGCCCCCCCCAACCATAAGGCTTGGTTTCCAGAGCCTTGATCATCTTGGTCGCCCTCCTCTGCACACATTCCAGCTTGTCAAGATCCTCCTTAAACTGTGGTGCCCAGAACTGGGCACAGTGATTGCCGCTGAGCCATTGTTAATCTGCCTGCCAAGACCTCAGCGACCGTGCTTCAGCCATTTGCAGAAAACAATTCCCATTCTCTCCCTCAAGTAGATATAGATAAGCTCAACAGAAGCTGCTTTTAGGAATCTGGGACTTGAGTTACTACACCTTGTCCAGTAACACAGGTCCCATTGGCATAAGAAAATAGGCCCAGGGCCTCCTCCAGAATCTTAAAGAAACAGCCTCCCTTAGAATACCATGGAAGGGACCCAGAGGATCATCTACTCCAACCCCTTGCAATGCAGGAATATGCACCTCTCCCATACCGGGGATTGAACCTGCAAGCTTGGCATTGTCACCACGGTGCTCTAACCAGCTGAGCTATGTCCCATCCAGCTCTGCAGTTCTACGGTTCCATTCTATGTTCTCATTTCTTCCTAACCAGAACCTACCTAGGAGGGGGGTTATAATTAGCCTTTCTTATACATGTGATTGGCTCCTGCCAAGGGAGAAGAAATGGCCAGTTCTTCCCAATGAGAAGGCTTAAAGAGGAATTTGTATTCACACACCATTTTTTGAAGACATCATGAGAGCAGGTATCTCCAGGGGGTCCCCACGCCTGGCTGGATGATTCACCAGTCGTATCAGCCTAAAATCCCTCGGAAGCCATCTCCATAGATCGGCTTCTTCTATTTTAATTTATCGCCTCACTATCTTAATAAGGGTATCTGCAGACAGATTATATCTTCCAGGCAGGATTTTAGCAGCTATTGGAACTTTAGGTTTGCATAATCAAAGCGGATTCAAGTGATCTGCCTGCCTAGCACAACAAATCCACTTTAAAACACACACACACAATTTGGTGCATCTGTGTGGGTGGGGTTCTTGAATATTGATTGTTGCTTCTTGTATGAATATGTGAAAACAATTAAATATTGGGGGCGGGGGACCAGATATTATGCGGTTTGGAAAGTGATGGGGAAATGAAGTGAGAAATGTGGGGTGGATGAATGATTGACGGTTGGTTAGAGCATGGTGCTGGTAACGCTGAGGTTGCAGGTTCGATCCCTGTGCGGAACAGCTTCATATTCCTGAATTGCAGGGGGTTGGGCTAGATGATCCTCGGGACCCCTTCCAACTCTACAATTCTATGATTTTATTTTTATTTTTAAACTTTATTCCAAAACCGAAAAAGAATTACAAACATCAAATTCAAAATCCATATTCGTTTTGAAACATAGTTGACTAGATTAAAATATACCTAATTGCTATAGGAAGGGACGCAGGTGGTGCAGGTGGCGCAGGTGGTGCTGTGGGTTAAACCACAGAGCCTAGGACTTGCCGATCGGAAGGTCGGCGGTTCGAATCCCCGTGACGGGGTGAGCTCCCGTTGCTCAGTCCCAGCTCCTCCCAACCTAGCAGTTTGAAAGCACGTCAAAGTGCAAGTAGATAAATAGGTACTGCTCCAGCAGGAAGGTAAACGGCGTTTCCGTGTGCTGCTCTGGTTCGCCAGAAGCGGCTTAGGCATGCTGGCCACATGACCTGGAAGCTGTACGCCGGCTCCCTCGGCCAATAAGAGTCGGCCACGACTGGACCTAATGGTCAGGGGTCCCTTTACCCCTTTACCTTTAATTGCTATAGACTTCCCTTTGCCATATATAAATTTATATAAACTTCTAATATAATATTTCTAATTACGTTGCATTTATATATCTACAATTCTGTGATTATATGGCATATAAACACCCTGTAAACTAATCAGAAGAGATGCTCAGTAAATGCCAAATATAGCCTAACCAACCCATAAGCTCTCTGCATGCAGGTCAGGATGAATGCTGAATAAAGGGGTCATTCGGCAGAACCTTAAATTAGCTTTATTAAATTAAGAGCATCACCTTTGAGTCTGGTGATTAATTACAGCTGTGTTCTATTCCTATCTCATAACAATACCATTTTAAAAAACAAAAGACAAAGCCTTTCGTGATGAGCCTTCCTGGTTGCCTGCTCTTCCCTCTCCACCCCCGCAGTTCCTTGTCGGCCTCTGGCCTCTTTCTCTTTCTGGCAGAGTTATGCGTCTTCAAACCCTCCTGGACAAGCACTGTGCAGAGTCGGTGTTAGGGAACTCAAAGCAGACCATGTCAGATTCTCCCCTTTTATTCTCGCTTCAACCGCGTGCGGTGTAAGGAAAGCCAGAGCACGCTTTTTATTCCTGAATCAACATCGGAGGCACCATTTCCTCCTCCTTTTGAAAAAAGGATTGCTTTTAACCTAAAGGAAGAGCAAGCCTAGTTTTTCTCCATGAGGCATCATGGAATGCAGAACTTCCATGTTCAGACATAGTCAGTGCTCACTGACTACCAATTTGCTGGGGAGCCAGACATGCCCAGAAGCATCTGACTGGTCTCTATTGGAAGCAAGATGCTATGCTGCTAAGGTAACGTTCTGTTCTGACCCAGCAGGTATCCTCTTACATTGTGTAAAGATTTTTTTATCCCGTTCTTCGATTTTTCTTTTTTAAAAAAAGGTTCCCAAGAGTTGCTTATTTTGGAGCCTAAAAAGAGGTTCCTGGGGTGGCTTACAAGTCAATAAAAACAACGCAGTTCCTGCCCACCGTGCTTGCAATCTACAAAGGCACGACATAAGAGGAAAATCGAATTGGGAGGGAGGAGGAAATAAGAAAAACCACATACCTGTTCTTTCCTTACGCGTTTTCCTAATGGCCAGCTGAGATGGAAACAGCTCTCTCTTTTGAGTGGGTGCCTCAACTTGGAAGAGGTAAGGCCAAGAGTGGTGACTAATGCAAAGAACGAACAGGCAATTTCCTTTATGGGCAGGTAATCGCGCTGCATCTTTGCATCAGAATTACTCACTGTCAGATGAGGTCACTCGCTTTGAGTAGGGGCTACAGTCTTGCAGGGAGCCTTGATTTAGTTACCTGCGGCATGTGAGCAGGCAAATGGCTGCTTCTTGCTGAACGAGAGCGATTGTGCCATCGAGGTCACCCAGGTTACAGACTGAGAGACCTGGGGGGACCATGGAGGTCATCCAGTCTGACCCCTTCACTCAACGCAAGATCAGCATTGCCAGATGATGCAATTACAGCACACGCAAGAGATGGCCACCGTCCTTCTGCTGAAATACCTGCCACAGAGGAGGGCCCACTTCCTCCCAAGTCAGCCTGTCCCATGGTCAAACAGGCCCAACCATGGGCGTAGCCAGGATTTCTATTAGGGGGGTGGCCGGGGCAGAACCTCATTTGCTATGTATTTTTTATTGATTTTTATTGGTGGGGGGACAGCTGCCCCTCCCTGCCCCCCCTTGGCTACGGCCACATTGGGAAGTTTCTCTTTGCATTTAGTTGAAATGCAATTTAGTTTTTAGTCCTGCCCTCTGGGGCAACAGAGAACAGCTCTGCTCCATCTTCTTCTGTAATGACAGCCCTTCAGATATTTGAAGGTAAGGTAAAGGTAAAGGGACCCCTGACCATTAGGTCCAGTCGTGGCTGACTCTGGGGTTGCGGCGCTCACCTCGCGCTATAGGTCGAGGGAGCCAGCGTACAGCTTCCGGGTCATGTGGCCAGCATGACTAAGCTGCTTCTGGCGAAACCAGAGCAGCGCACAGAAACGCTGTTTACCTTCCCGCCAGAGTGGTACCTGTTTATCTGCTTGCACTTTGACGTGCTTTCAAACTGCTAGGTTGGCAGGAGCAGGGACCAAGCAAC
Source organism: Podarcis pityusensis (assembly GCF_964106645.2). NCBI lineage: Eukaryota > Metazoa > Chordata > Lepidosauria > Squamata > Lacertidae > Podarcis > Podarcis pityusensis. Next base: position 108,340,578 of record NC_138029.1, read on the forward strand.
GGGAGCTCACCCCGTCACGGGGATTTGAACCGCCAACCTTCTGATCGGCAAGCCCTAGGCTCTGTGGTTTGGACCACAGCGCCACCCGCTGCTAATTAAACAGTCATGGCTTTCCCCACAGCCTCCTGGGAGCTGCAGTGTGTCAAGGGTGCTGAGAGTTGTCCCTCCCCAATTCCCCTCAAAGAGCTACAATTCCCAGAGTTCCCCGGAAAGTAGAACTAACCATTAAACATCTCTGTGAGGGTCTCCTAGCAACTCTTAGCAGCTTTTACAAACTGTCCAGGAAGCCACGACTGTTCGAAGTCCCATAATGTCGCTTTCATTGTAAAGTGCCTCCCCTTAATCTCTCATCCGAGCTAAACATACCCAGCTCTTTCAAACATTCCTCTAGTGCGAGCCAGGTTGGGACATCCCTAAGTAGGTGATTCGAATCCAGGTCTCCCTGGTCTGAATATTCCATCCTCTCCGCTACCCTGCACTAATCCTCTGGTCTCGTGACCTACCCGCTTTCTCCCTTTCCCTAGATACACAGTGCTAATGCACTCCCTGTTGCCTCTCCCTTCTTCTGCATGGAGCATATAGAATAATTAGTTATATTTAGGGGCGTATGCAGATGGCCGTTTATGAAGTAGCAACTTGTGGGCATCAATCCATACGGGGAGCCACCATCTGCCTGCCCAAGCGCTGAGCTGAGGAGAGCTGTACCGGCTCCTCTGCTTCCCTGGATTCCCTAATTGGTTGCGGAAGTGCGATAAAAACCCTCTCCAGGTGGGCCGGCAGTATGGCTGATCAGCACCCCAAGGGGCTGCCTGCTCACTGAGGAGTAGTTATCAACTTGGGAAATGGCTCTCTGTATTCCCTCTGTGCTGATGCAGTTTGCTTAACCTTTAGAGCATGGGGAGGCAAACTAAGGCCCGGGGGCTGGATCCGGCCCAATCGCCTTCTAAATCCGGCCCACGGACGGTCCAGGAATCAGCATGTTTTTACATGAGTAGAATGTGTGCTTTTATTTAAAATGCACCTCTGGGTTATTTGTGGGGCCTGCCTGGTGTTTTTACATGAGTAGACTGTGTTCTTTTATTTAAAATGCATCTCTAGGTTATTTGTGGGGCATAGGAATTCATTCATTTTTTTCCCCTTCAAAATATACTCCAACCCCCCACAAGGTCTGAGGGACAGTGGACCGCCCCCCTGCTGAAAAAGTTTGCTGACCCCTGCATTAGAGGGTATCTATGTAAAATAACTCACATCACATATGGCAGAATTCCTTCGCCGAAGATTTCCTTCGCCGTGTAAAGATTTTCGTAGTGTACCTGAATTGGCTCCCGAACATTTATTCCAGTGGGCCACTTGAAAATTGCTTAGGGTCTTGGATGATCACTTAACAATGTTTCTGCTTGTTGTAGCAGTTGCAATGTGCTGTGCTAGAGGCGGCATAGTTTTTAATTGTATTTTAAATGCTTCTTTTATTTCTAGCAGGCTGGGCAGCGTTCAGCCCAGCAAACACACAGTGGAACAACTTCCGCTTGGGCAGCTGGACTCCCCTAATCTCTCCTCCTTTCACGTGTGGCCTGTGGCATCCACAGATCTGCTCTGGAGGGTTTGGGGGACCCCCCCAGGACAGATTTAGAGGGGGACCCATTTTTTTAATTGTGTCATAGAATCGTAGAATTATAGAGTTGGAAGGGACCCTGAGTGTCATCCTAGTGCAGCCTTTCTCAACCTGTGGGTCCCCAGATGTTGTTGAACTACAACTCCCATCACCCCTAGCTAGGAAGGCCAGAGCTCAGGGATGATGGGAGTTGTAGTCCAACAACATCTGGGGACCCACAGGTTGAGAACTGCTGTCTAGTCCAGCCCCCTGCAATGCAGGAATCTCAGCTAAAGCATCTATGACAGACGCCCATCCAACCTCTGCTTTAAAACCTCCAAAGAAGGAAGTTATTATTTTCATTCCATAAGATTCCATAGGGTGGCATATATGGATGAAAACATGTGCTTTCTATTCTCACAACAGCCTTGTGGAGTTTGTTGTTGTTGCTGTTGTTTAGTCGTTTAGTCGTGTCCGACTCTTCGTGACCCCATGGACCAGAGCACACCAGGCACTCCTGTCTTCCACTGCCTCCCGCAGTTTGGTCAAACTCATGCTGGTAGCTTCGAGAACACTATCCAACGATCTCATCCTCTGTTGCCCCCTTCTGCTTGTGCTCTCCATTTTCCCCAACATCAGGGTCTTTTCCAGGGAGTCTTCTCTTCTCATGAGGTGGCCAAAGTATTGGAGCCTCAGCTTCAGGATCTGTCCTTCCAGTGAGCACTCAGGGCTGATTTCCTTCAGAATGGATAACAATGGAGTTATGTAGGATCAAAAAATGATAGGCTCCAGGTTACCTGAAAAGCTTTGTGGCTGAATCGAGATTTGAACTCAGGCCTCCAAGATCCTAAGCAGCACACCACACAGACTCTCATGATCCAGGCTGCTTATAAACCAGTGTTGATCACTGCTTAAAATAAAAAAAAAATTGAATTGTTCCATTCTTCTTTTCCCCCTCCTCTACCTTGCCTTCCCTCCTTCCCTCCACCTCTTCTTCTCCCTCTCCCCTCCCAGGCTGCAAACTCATCTTCCCTCCTTGGGATGGCGGCATCCGCTACCGAGGCTTGACTCGCGAACAGGTCCAGAGTGCCCGCTTCCTGCCCTTCGACTACGAGATCGAATACGTGTGCCGGCCCGAGCGCGAGATCGTGGGGCCCAAAGTGCGGAAGTGCCTGTCCAATGGCACCTGGACGGACAGTGAAGTCGAGAGCCGCTGCTGTGAGTCCCGTGTGGCAGAGGGGGAAGAGTTGTTATTGTTGAGTTGTGGGTGAACATATCAGACGACACAGCGATTCTTCAAACAGCTCTTGTTTATTCACAGGCCAGAACAGAACTGAACTGAAGGGTTCAGTCAGCCTGCTTATATAGAGCTCCAGTACAATGTAACTGTAACAATTTTCTAAAACTATCCAATCACTGAACGTCACTTTCGATCCCTTATTTGCATAACTATCTACAGTATCCCCCTGCTGGCCCAGGGTGAGAACTTCAGTACATAACAGTTATTGCCATGCACGTCTTTCCGCTTACCCCCAGAGCCAGGCCAGGCTGCGGAGAGGGGCTGAACCACTGTCCAGACTTAGCAATGAGTTGGATGAGGGTCAGTTAAGCTGAATCTGAATCTTGGCAAGTGGTCTGGTAGCTCCTGAGGCCGGGGATTTACCAGCTTTGGATGGGATGCCACCCCTCCTGTGTCAGGGGCTGGTCTGAATCAGAAGATTGGGGAATGCAATCGCAGGAAGATCAGATCCTAACAGAAGAGGAAGGGGAATATTCGCCCACCCCCTTTGCTTCCAGTGTCTCCAGAATAATAATAATAATAATAATAATAATAATTTATTTATACCCCGCCCTTCCCAGTTCAAAAACCGGGCTCAGGGCGGCTAACAACAACGTTAAAACACTTAATTGTAAAATCAGCATAAAATACAGTATAAAAACATGAATAACAATAAAATTCAAAATTCAGAAATCATTTTAGGGGAAATGAGCATTAGATAATCCCCAGGGCTAGCTGGCTGAATTGGTCCTACTTGGGCCAGCGAGGAGGCCAGGGGAGAATTAGCTGTGGGGTCTCAGAGTGGGTAATCTTCATAAAAGGGGAGGGGGAGGGAAGAGAAGGGAAAGAAAAGATCAGGCTGCATTCAAATTAAAGGCCAGGCGGAATAGCAGGGAGATAGGCAGACACACAAGCTGCTCAGCTGTGAGAGGAGCTGCCCAGCTTTGAGATAGTAGCTAAGAAACCAGAAGGGAGGGGGCAGCTGGGCAATATATTGGTCAAGAGTGAGAGGGAATCCCCTCCCTCCCCCCAAACTCAGAGGTCCGAGCATGTCAGAGAACAAAGGAAACGTGGGGGGGGGGGGGAGAGACTTCTGTTTGGCGCACTCCTTGCTGCAGAAATCGCAAGGAGGAGTCAGAGTAGGCAACTAATGTCTTTGCAGAGAGTTGCCTGTTTGTGCTGGTAACAGAATGCTGTAATACAAAGACCATAAATCTACCAAATGCTCGTTAATTCTTATTGGTGAGCCACCAGAAGGGAGATGGGAACTCCCATACCTGACATCCTGAAGGCGCAGGTGTGCAGCTGGGGAGCTCTCCTTGATTCAACGGGGTCACGTGATGTCCAAGTGTAAATAGCTCTAAGTGAATAATAATAATAATAATAATAATAATAATAATAATAATAATTTATTTATACCCCACCCATCTGGCTGGGTTTCCCCAGCCACTCTGGGCGGCTTCCAACAAAAGATTTAAAATACATTAAAACATCAGTCATTAAAAACTTCCCTATGCAGGGCTGCCTTCAGATATCTTCTAAAAGTCAGATAGTTGTTGTTCTCTTTGACATCTGGTGGGAGGGCGTTCCACAGGGTGGGTGCCACTACCGAGAAGGCCCTCTGCCTAGTTCCCTGCGACTTGGCTTCTTGCAGTGAGGGAACTACCAGAAGCCCTTCAGCACTGGACCTCAGTGCCTGGGTTGAACAATGAGGGTGGAGACACTCCTTCAGGTATACTTATGCTACCAAGCCAAGCTACATACTCTAGTAATCAGGCCGTGCTTCTCAAATGACTGCTTCTTTCTTTTCCCCTGCAGTGCGCACCTGTCCCAAGATGCATCTGAGCCTGGAGAACGGGCAAGTGCATGTCCGGGCGATTGAGCGGGTGCCTGTGGAGGGCACCTGGGTGGAGTATCGCTGCAATCCTGGCTTCCACCTGGTGGGCAGCCCCCGTAGCAACTGCACCAAGGTGGGCCGCTGGAGTTCCTCCAAGCCTGTCTGCGAATGTAAGTCACAAAGCAGGACAGCGGGTGGAGTGGTTGGATCAGGGCAAATGGATAGATGTCCTGGGTTGGGGGATGACGACAATTGCACACACCCCCAATAATTGAACCATAACCCCTAGATTCTCATTTGTGGAACCTGAAATGTGCAACGAAAAAAGCACAGGTGCTATTATTCCCTCTTTTTCAGTGAGAAGCTGGCCTGCTGCTCCCCTTTCAGTATTTTACCAAATTTTTTGCTCTATTAGACTCACTTTTTCCCTCCTAAAAAGTAAGGGGAAATGTGTGTGCGTCTTATGGAGCAAATGCAGGCTGCTCAGCTATCCCAGAAGCCAGAACAGCAAGAGAGATTGCTGCTTTCACTGCGCAGCGATCCCTCTTGCTGTTCTGGCTTCTGAGATACAGAATATTTTTTTTCTTGTTTTCCTCCTCCAAAAACTAGGTGCGTCTTGTGGTCTGGTGCGTCCTATAGAGCGAAAAATACGGTACTTTCCTTTCACGACCAGCCCCCCCGGGAAAATTCCTGTGGACACCCATAACTATATTTGGAGCAGAAAGTTCTCACTCAGAAAAAAAGTGTGTGGATCTGTGAGTCTAGCAGAAGTTTCCGGGAATTTTAAAAATATATAGTTATAATGGGCTTAGAATTAACACCACAACAGCTATGTTTGATACTTTTTTGGTACATGATGCACTCTGGCTCTTGTTCCTCTTCTCTGCTGAGAGAGTAAGGAATGAAATGGTATTTCTATGGGGGGGGGACACTCTGGAATATAAGGCGCTTGCTTGGGAATTTCAAGAAAACTAAAAATCAGTGCAGTTTTTATACTGGTGATTAAAATCAGTGCAGGTTTGATAGGGTCAGGCTGCCATCTTGACTAAAAAGAGTGACCAATTGTAACTAAACATAGACAAGAACCTGCTCCTGGATCTCAGGAATCATCAAGGAATATTTGGTTATGGTGTCTTGAGAAATGTGCAGATGCATGCCAAACAAGCAAGCAACTTTCCAAAATATATAGGAGATGAGTTTCAAGAATGAGGTTATGAGAAAGGCTTTGGTATGGAAAGAACTGGGGGTGGGGTTCAGGAAAGCCAATGGTCCCCTTGATTGTGCTAACAAACTGGTGGCCACACAATAGATGGCTGGTGTAAATTTGCACCATTGACAGAGGCTGAAAGTGTATAGCAGGGATGGGAAACTTGTGAGCACCCATGTATATTGTTGGACTCCAGTTCCCATCACCTGGAAGGTGGCAGTCTCCCCATTCCTGGGGTACAGAATTCACAGTCTCGTACTCCCATCAGGGTCACCCAAGGAGGTAAGGACAAAGGGGAAGAGCTAGGCAAAGAATGAAGAAGGGCTCACCACTTTGGCCCATTATAGTCATTCTCTTGGCATCTCTGTCCTGGCAGAGGCATATTGGTTGGCATAATAGGGCTTTTGCCGAGATCCCTTATTATGAGCTTCCTTATATCTTGCCCTTCCCACAAAGTGGAATTCACAGAGGCTTGCATAAGAGCCCGTCGTGCAGTTAGTTTAAAAGAGGCAATATAAAATTTGATGGCATCAAATGTCATCAAGTAAAACATTAGTAATGGCGGTAAACATCTTAAAAATAACAAAGTAAAGAGAGCAATCAATCACAGGCCTTCTGGAACAGCCATGTCTTGGGCAGACCCTAAAAAGGACAAAATGTCGGACCCTGGTAATTTTTTCTTTTGAGTACACATCCCATTATCCAGTCCCGTAGGCTGTTGAACTTCACAGGGGAAATGGGTTGCACCCAGTGAAGTTAAGTCGTGACAGGCAAGGCCAGATCGAGCAGGTAAAGTCCAGTCTATGTAAGCAAAGCCAAGTCACCCCCAAACAGGCTGGATCAAGGCAGGCCAAGTCTGGCCAGAAACACTCTTAGACAGAAAGCAGAGAGAATCAGGACCCTGGACAGCTCCAAGCGTCACTGGAGCTCTTGTGTACCAAGCTGGGAGCTAAAACCAACTGAACACATAGTACACTTTCCACAGAGGAAGTCTCCTTATACTGGCCCTCGTCTGACTTCTCAGTCGTTGTCTTCTGCAAAGTTGGGGAGGGCGAGAGACAGCTGTGGACTCTGAGGGTGGTGGCCAGGAGGCTCCTGGAAATTGTACTGATGGTTCTCCCCCACCGAGGAAGCAGCCTGAATCTCATGGCCTTGAGTATTCTTTTTTTTTTAAATAATCTTTATTAAAGTTTCAAAAGGTTACAAAAAACAAAACAAAAACACACACAAAAGTAACACAAAACACAACATAAAAAAAAATTCCACCTTTTAAGTCTCATTTTCAATAACTTCTTTTCATGACTTCCCCACGCCTCCCCTTATTGTATTCCAACTCCGATTGTTTATTCAAGCAAGTTTTTATCCTTAATGTCCTAATCATAATTTATTAATTTACTTAACCATAAATTATTAATGTGATTCTTTATAATAATTTTAAACCTTAATTCATTATTATCCATTAATTTAGATTATTTAGCAATTTTTAGAATATATACCTTAATCATACATAAAAAGAGATAAAAAAAAAAAAGATATAAAAACAAATAATAAAATACCTTCCCTAAGATTGTCCCTAATTCCCATCCACAGATTCCCCATTCTTATAATAATAAAGAGCATATAGTTTTACACTGCAAAATAAAAATCAGGCCCCCTTTGGACTTCTAAACCCCACCCTTCTCTTCCCGGTTTCAATCCCAAACCAAAGTCCAATTAGTCCATCTTTTTAGCCTGGTGACCTTACGTCCGAGGCTCTCGAATCTCTCTCAGTCCCTTTCCGCCGGCTTCTTCGAAAATCTTTCATATTGAACACCCCAGGTCGGGGAAGTACCTTCTCCATGTTAACCATATTTCTTCCAGCAAGGCCTACTTGTTTAGAGGTGGAGCTCCAACTCTGTTTCTTAAGTCTATATGTCCCAAATAATCCAGTTTTCATCTTAGTCGAATTGGAATTCTTCTTGGCAGGTCTCCGGCTCTCTTTTATCTTCTGTAACTTTTCAGCCACCCCTTCTTTCTGCTCCTCCTGTTCAGCTGATGTCTTAGTCTTTGGTTTCTTTTCTTGTCCAGCTGCCTGTGTTTTGAGCATCAAGTCCCTTTCCAACTCAGTAGGTATATTTTCTGTTGACTTCGGTTTCGTAGGACTTGTAGACAAAACATGGCCTTGCTCAATCCTCTCTTGCAGCTTTCCCATGAGAAAAATAAGCTCTTGCAAGTCAGCTCGTATTTCCCGACCTAGTTCCATTCTTGTAATATCCAAGAATCCCCTCTAGAGGGATTCTAGTTACTTAGTATTCTTTTCCCTTCCGATCCAAAAATCAGGTTTATTTGTATCAGTCTTTCTTTACTTTCAATATTTTGTAGCAGTATAGCCGGTTAGAATTTAAGCTTTGATTTTTCCGGCTTTGACAGCTAATTTGACAGCTGTCAAAAGTTTTCTATAAATCCTCTGCAGGCTCTTTTCACGGGTTACTCCCGGGCTTGAGAAAGGTGGTACTTAGTCCAAATAATTAAACTTTTGTCCTCCGGCACATTAGCTTAGTCCTTTAAATCTGTGGAATTTATATCTTTTATCGAATTACCCCAATTCTTCACGCAACCTTAGTTGACAGCTCCTTGCTTCAAACTGTTTACAATAAGGGGGAGGCGGACTTCCCTTTTTTTCACCTCCCCCGCTCGTGCCCAATTCATAATCAAATTATTTGTAATCCAATTTCCCAATTACTCACGGGTTGTTGTTCTTGATTTTAAGTCCAAATTTTAATAGGAAGAAGTCAGCGCTCTCCGACAAATGGCATGCGGCTTCGCTCGGCAGGGGAAGCAGAAGACTCACAGCACCACGCCACTCCCCGGCACCCGTTCCGTAGCCTTTAAAAAGGCTCCTTCGCGAGTCGGGAGGGCGCTTAACGATGCCCGCCGAGTCACCATGTCCACGGGCTCCTATGCCCGTGGTTTTTGAGGGTCCCCGTGTCGCCGGCACGGCAAGACCCAGCCCCTGTCAAGCCGATTCCCTCCGGAGCTCGGAGGGAATCCGCCATTAGCCGATCGCGCTAACCCGGAAGTCCCCCTCATGGCCTTGAGTATTCTGCAGCACACTGCAAGGGGCCAGGTCTGGGGTCATGACATCTATGGAGTGGGGCTGATACCAAAAAGGCCCTGCTCCTGGTGGCTGCTGACTGCGTTTCATGCAAAGTGGTACTTGGAGCAAGGCCTCAAATGTTGAACAACGGTGTGGGGGGGGGGGAGGACCATATGGAAGAAGGTTTATCCTTAACACACCAAAACCAAAATAGTTTCCAAAAATAAGCAGGAACTTCATCCTCAGTCTTAATAATAGACGTTCGCACTTTGGGATTGCAGCTGGGACATGTCTGAGTGATCCATTAAAGCAGATTTATATACCAATTAAATCAATTAAGGTTTATGATCCTAGGTATTTTTAATTGTGCTGACAGGATGATAAGAGTTCCCTCAATTCTGCATCATTTAATCTGCCTTACAAACTTAATTAAAAATTCTATTAAAAAAACACCTTACCTGTTGTGAAAAATCAGTGGTGGTTCAGACACTCTCCCAGGCCAACTTACCCAGAATGCCTTGCTCTGACAAAGGACCCTCAAAGAGAAGATGGATGCTCTGCATCTCCCCACAAGAACTGGGTGTGTCGGCTGGCCAGCAAAAAAAGCTCATGGAGGCCCCTGGGGTGAAAATTTGCCACACCCATGGCCTGAGGCAGTTGCCTCAGTTTGCCCAATATTGGAGACAGACCTCTCTTTTGGTTCTGATTGCTTTTTCTACCTGGCTCCCTTCCACAGTGTGGCGGCCTCCTGTTTACACACCTGGATCAGGTGAGTTGTGTTCTGACTGCCCTTCACCCTTGCTTTCCCATGTCTACAAAGATGTCTCGCCTTCACCCTTCCGCTTTGCCAAATCTTGGCCTTGGCTTGTGTGGTTTTCCTTGTGACAAACGGGTGCCTTCGCTTCTTGCAGCCAACTCCAGCTGACCCTAAAGGACTTGATAGTAGACAGAGCTTTGACGCCCCTCCCTGCCCCACTGGGATCCTGAACCCAGTAGTGAGACTTTGACTGCAAACCTGTACACACGCCTGCCTGGCAGCAAGTCCCACTGAACTCAGCAAACCTTACATTTGAGTAGACGTCTGGAGGAGGGCCCTGCCGCCCTCTCATGTAGAAAGGAAGGTGCGTTAGCATCACGAGGGAGTACGTACAGATTCCACATCCCTCCCTAATCCCAGGCTGACCTACATCCCCTTGCTGGAATGACACGCAGCTCAGAGCTCTTCTTGGACCAAGCGGAAGTAGCGGGTTGGTAACGTGGCAGAGATAACAAGCAAGGAGAAGGAATAGGCAAGCGGTTGCTTTAGGGAGAAGATGGGAGTTAAAACGTTGGCTCAGTCTTGTGTCCCTTTTGCTAGGGCAGAGAAGGGACTCGCCAGATGTTGCTAGACTACAGCTCCCATCGTTCCTGACCGCTGGCCATGCTTGCTGAGGCTGGTGGGAATTGGAGTCCAACAACAACTAGAGAGCCACATGTTCCCCATCTCTACACCAGGCTGGCCACAAGTGCTGTTGCTGCGGTCAAAGTTCGCAGAGGAAAGGAGGCCCAATGGGAGGATTTGTAGACGACTGATTTATCTGCCTTTAAAAATGAATCCACCACATCCAAATCAATCTGCTTAAATACTTTCTCTTACCAGTAAAATGGTAAGTGTTAAAAGCTCTTTGTGGGTGATTCCATTAAAGGCTGTGAGTGGAGGGTGTGCATTTTCAATGCTCCTCCATGTCGGCAGGGCAAAGCATCCCTTGTACAGTGGTACCTCGGGTTACATACGCTTCAGGTTACATATGCTTCAGGTTACAGACTCCACTAACCCAGAAATAGTGCTTCAGGTTAAGAACTTTGCTTCAGGATGAGAACAGAAATTGTGCTCCGGCGGCGGGGCAGCAGCTGGAGGCCCCATTAGCTAAAGTGGTGCTTCAGGTTAAGAACAGTTTCAGGTTAAGAACAGACCTCCGGAACGAATTAAGTACTTAACCCGAGGTACCACTGTATATACAAATACTGTAGATCAAGGAGAAGGCTTGGTGGAAACCTTCCTCCTGATAGGCTAGATTTTCACATGCAGGGAGGTTGAGGTGTGTGTGAGAGAGAGAAAGGGGAAGAGGCAGTATTCAAATATACTGATACATCACACACAGCCTGAAACGATACGTTTCAGGGAACTCTCCCCACTTTACTCCTTGAGCGCAGAAACAGGCCTTTGCAATTTAATAAATGAAAGCTACCACCCCAAAGGGAAGGCTCTACATAAGATTGCAGGGGCAGATGCCGTTTCTTTCACCATAACTAGCTACAAAGAAGAGAGGATTTTGGTGCACACATCTGCACTTTAACAGTCATGGCTTCTCCCCAAGGAATCCTGGGAACTGTAGTTTGTTAAGGGTGCTAAGAGTTGTTAGGAGACCCCCTGTTCCCCTCACAGGGAGCCAATGTGGTGTAGTGGTTAAGAGCGGTAGACTCGTAATCTGGGGAACCGGGTTCGCGTCTCCGCTCCTCCACATGCAGCTGCTGGGTGACCTTGGGCCAGTCACACTTCTCTGAAGTCTCTCAGCCTCACTCACCTCACAGAGTGTTTGTTGTGGGGGAGGAAGGGAAAGGATGTTAGCCGCTTTGAGACTCCTTGGGGTAGTGATAAAGCGGGATGGCAAATCCAAACTCCTCCTCTTCTTCTTCTCACAGAGCTCCGCAGAGATGAGAGGCTGGTTGTTAAAACACTCTGGGAATTGTAGTTCTGTGAGAAGATGAATAGTACAGATGTGACATGGAATATGAAAAATTGTGGACGCTAACCTTTGAGCACACAAAGAGTGCCTTTCCTTCACAGCTGAATGACCTTGGTCAATCCATAGGCATCTTTACCCTGGCCTGTGATGGTGAAGTTACTTTGTTTTGTGGGGTGCCTGTCTTTGGCTGAATTTATACTGTTCAGTTCCATTCGGAACAGTTTTACTGGTTTTATAATCAAAATACTTTTACTTTCTTTTAAAAATTGTATATTTTGTTGTCGTAACCCACCCTGGGAACCTTATAGTGAAGGGTGGCTAACACACAAAACCTAATAAAATAATAATGAAATCTAGGATACAGGATGGCTTATGGGTTAGAAAACATGGCACTCAATTTACCTAAGTGTAGACCCCACCCTTCCTCCCCAAAGGAGTTCAGGATCAGCCCACTTTATCTTCACAACAGCTCTGCGAGGTAGGTTAGCATGATCGAGAGTGCCTGGCCCAAGGTCATCCCGTGAAGTCCATGACTGAGCATCAATTTGAACCCGGCTCTCCCTTTTCTCGGGATGCAGGTGGCACTGTGGGTTAAACCACAGAGCCTAGGACTTGCTGATCAGAAGGTCAGTGGTTCAAATCCCCGCGACGGGGTGAGCTCCTGTTGCTTGGTCCCTGCTCCTGCCAACCAAGCAGTTCGAAAGCACATCAAAGTGCAAGTAGATAAAAAGGTACCACTCCGGCGGGAAGGTAAGCGGCATTTCCGTGAGCTGCTCTGGTTCGCCAGAAGCGGCTTAGTCATGCTGGCCACATGACCCGGAAGCTGTACGCCGGTTCCCTCGGCCAATAAAGCGAGGTGAGCGCCGCAACCCCAGAGTTGGTCATGACTGGACCTAATGGTCAGGGGTCCCTTTTACTCCCTTTTCTCAAGCCAACATCTTAACCGTTCCGCTTTAAAACTATCTCTCATCCATGCATCTGAAAGCACCAGCTTCTCTCTTTCAACGTGTGCTTTGAACCTTTCCATAACGTTCTGTCTCCCCTGGTTTTAAGGGCATTTCGGGGGGTTGGCTGCAGAATCAGTTTCATGCTGTGACTCCAGCTGAAAATAGCCTAAAGGGTAAAAAACCTTTCTCTCCCTCTACCCACCCCAGTTTCTGTACCGGCCAGCACTCAGTGTTCCCCATGCATCTCAACTGTTGCTTTCAAGGGCAAGAGTCCGTTTCTCTCCCCCCCCCAAATGTGGGGCGCACCTGCCCAGAATCCTTGATGATTGGCGGTGCTTAACAGAGCAGCCGCCGCCGCTGTTGTGGCCAGACTGTCTCCATCCGGGCCCATCTGCATGCACACTTCGTCTCTCCGTCAAGCCTGAGCCTTCTTGTCACGACGCCACTTCCTCTGTTCTTTCCCTTTGGGTCATTCTTTATGCTGTCAAAAGTCAGATCGGCTCCTTTTCTCCTCTCACCCGTCAGAAGCTCTCTGGTTTCGAGTCTCTTGACACACATTGTTCACGTGCAACCCCCACCCCACCCCACAGTCGCCAGGAACTGGTATGGAAGACACCAGGGTTGCTCTATAGCTTCTCTCTGGGAATCTTTACCCAGGTGGGCTCCAGAAGCCAAGGGAAGCTGCTGTTGTGTATCCTGAGAGGCAGCAGCGTTCAAGGGTCTCAGGCCTAGAGGGAGGCCTTTCTCATTGCCTTATTATTATTATTATTATTATTAATATCCCCCGCCCATCTGGCTGGGTTTCCCTAGCCAATCTGGGCAGCTTCCAACTGAATATTTAAAACAATACAGCATCAGACATTAAAAACTTCCCTAAACAGGGCCGCCTTCAGTTGTCTTTTAAAAGTAAAATACAGTGGTACCTTGGGTTAAGTACTTAATTTGTTCCGGAAGTCCGTTCTTAACCTGAAACTGTTCTTAACCTGAAGCACCACTTTAGCTAATGGGGCCTCCCACTGCTGCCACGCTGCCGGAGCACGATTTCTGTTCTCATCCTGAAGCAAAGTTCTTAACCCGAGGTAATATTTCTGGGTTAGTGGAGTCTGTAACCTGAAGTGTCTGTAACCTGAGGCGTATGTAATCTGAGGTACCACTGTAGTTGTTTATTGCCTTGACATCTGCTGGGAGGGCGTTCCATAGGACGGGCGCCACTACCGGGAAGGCCCTCTGCCTGCTTCCCTGTAACTTGGCTTCTCACAGCGAGGGAACCGCCAGAAGGCCCTCGGCACTGGACCTCAGTGTCCGGGCTGGATGATGGGGGGTGGAGACGCTCCTTCAGGTATACAGGACCGAGGCCGTTTAGGGCTTTAAAGGTCAGCACCAACACTTTGAATTGTGCTCGGAAATGTACTTGATTGAACCTGAGACCTTTTGCATGCAAAGCTTTTGCTGTTTCACTGAGCTGTGGCTGTTCCTGATTGATCACCATTTGGCAGCACCTTCACAAGGGTTTTATGCCTGACATCCACATGCAGACGTGCTCACTGGCCCTAAGGGCAATGAATCACCTCAGGTCAGTGAACCAGTGGCTGGAAATGGCAGGACAAGGGAGTGTGCTCTTGTGGGCTTCCCACAGGCATCTGGATGGCCATTGGGAGAACAGGGTGCTGGACTTGATGGCCCATTGGCTTCATCCAGGAGTCTCTTTTTAGGTTATATCGTTAGCTCAGTTGGTTAGAGCATGGTGCTGATAACGTCAAGGCCGTGAGCCAACTGTGTACAGTGGTACCTCGGGTTACAGACACTTCAGGTTTTGTTTTTTTTTAAAGTAATTTTTTTTAAAGTTTTAAACAACAAAGAAGTAAAAGAAAAACATACACAATACATATAACAAAAACACAAAGAACAAAAAAACAAAAGCAAGATTCAACAATAAAAATACAAAAAACATAACAATTTAAAAACAATATCTCTGTTTCATTTCCGTTTTTTAATTGCTTATTTTCTGGACTTCCTCATACCTCCCTCTCTTGTATTCCAATCCAAATTATTTGTCCAGCAGTTTCTTTTCCACTTTTTTAATCCCAATCTTTAATTTGATAAGATATTAAAATATATAACTTCAACTTCTTTAAACCTAATCCTTGGTCTTAATATCATATACCATTAAAATTTTCCCTCTTAATATCAAATTTCCATTTCTTTAAACATCTTTAATCTTAATCTTTAATCTTAGTCTATCATTAACTTTAACCTGTACACAGACACTTCAGGTTACAGACTCCGCTAACCCAGAAATAGTACCTCAAGTTAAGAAACTTTACCTCAGGATGAGAACAGAAATCGCACGCTGATGGCGTGGTGGCAGCAGGAGGCCCCATTAGCTAAAGTGGTGCTTCAGGTTAAGAACAGTTTCAGGTTAAGAACGGACCTCCAGAACGAATTAAGTTCTTAACCCGAGGTACCACTGTATTCCTGCATTGCAGGGGGTTGGACTAGATGATCCTTGTGTGGGGGGGGTGTCCCTTCAAACTCTATGATTCTATATGTTCTTAATCCTTAACTTATCCCTCAAACAGTGGAGGCTGATCCAGTAGGGATATGGGGCACTGCCCTAATAGCTTCAATCTGCCCTTGGCCAGCCTGACCTGCCTGCCTTCTAACTTCCCACAGCATTGCAGGGGGTGGACAAGAGGACCCTGATGGTCCCTTCCAACTCTATGATTCTATTATTCTGTTCCAGGGAATGACAGCACTGCCTGTCAGCTTCCTCCTCCTTAGAAATCAACAGGAAGGAGGAGAATGAGTCGGCTCCACCTTGCATTGGCTCTAGCGCCACCTACTGGCTGGTTCCCTGCCTTCTGCCCTACCAGTCCCAATGGGCACTAGCCAACACTGCCATCGGAGTCCGTGTTAGATTTATAAGTCAAGTTTCTTTGAGTCGGGGCAATTCTTTACCTGCTCCCCTCCAACCCTGCTGCTTCCTGCCGTTCAGACAGGCTACTAGTGCTGCGGAGCTTTGAACCTGGGGTCTTTGGGGTGTCGTCCATGAGATCAAAACTAGGCTTCATCGTACTGATTTGCAAGGCTTGTGTGTGTTCTGAACAAGCGCAATAAAAGCAGATAACCTGCTGCTAGATACACAAGTTCAGCACATCTTCACAATCCCATTTTTGTGGCATGTGGGTTTCTGCGTTTGTGACCCTTCTAGCTCTGAGGATCCATATGGAATGTTGTGGGAAATGTCTCTTAAGATGCACACTGCCATCAGCCTCGTGATGCCAGATATGGACACCTGAGCAGGAATGTGTACAAAAGAGAAAGTTTTCTAAGAAGGGAAAAGATCAGGGGGTGGGGAGGCTTGAGCCTGTCTTTCCCCCTAGAACAACCTTTCTCAACCTGTGGGTCCCCAGATGTTGTTGAACTACAACTCCCATCACCCCTTGCTAGCAAGGCCAGAGCTCAGGGATGATGGGAGTTGTAGTCCAACAACATCTGGGGACCCACAGTTTGAGAACCGCTGCCCTAGAAGCTCTGATGCACTGTGTTGGCTAAAAGAGAGCATGCAGGCACTGGAAGGTCACTGGAAGCTGTCTGATATTGAATCTGACCATTGCTCCATCTAGCTCACCCATGACTTTCCAGGGTTTCATGCAGAAGTCTTACCAACCCTGTGGGAATGTTCAGGGATGCAGGAGAGGATATATTATTTGATTACAGCCTTTCCAACTTGTGTAAACAAGTTCACAATATAGCAGAGTAACATTCCCCATTTTAAACTTACAGCGGATGTGTTTGCTCAGGCTCGCTAAAGCCTCTATAATAACTGTTCTGGTATTTACCCCTTATTCCTCATAAAAGATAAGACGCGACACAGTCTTCTATAAAAGTATAAAAAGAGTTTACTCACATTCTGTTCACAATCGGATCCCAGAAGACAGACTTAGCTTAGAAAAGTAACATACACCTGGAAACTATCTCATAAGGAGACAGTCCCTTTGTCCTCTCTTGGCTGGAAGCATCTTTGGCTAAGCAGATGTTGCTTCTTCGATGAATGTTGTCAAAAAGAGAGAGATGGCTTCCCTGCCCTATGCTTTTGTCATTATCTGCACAGGTGAGGCCACGCCCACCTCTAGTAATATGCAGAGGAAGTCTGTCCCAGTCCAGAAGGAAACAGGAAGTTTACCTGCTGGCTGGACAAACATTCCTCCCCATGTGTAAACATGTTCACTCTAGGAATGTTGTACTTGACTGCTCTTGTGTTTCACATCCCACAAACCCAAGAATGCCAGGGGTTAAACCTGGGACCCTAAGCCCTCAAAGCAGGTGATCTACCAGCTGAGGTGCATCTCTTCCCCTGCCTGCAGTAGGTAATACTCTTTTCTCTACAAAGATTAGGACCAATACCCATATTTTAAAGTTCTCAGCCTTGGCCATTAGAGTGCACACCATTCTGATCGCTTCCGCCGTATATCAGAGATGGGTTTTGGGCTACAGAGATGTGGGTTTGAAAGCCAACTCAACCATGAAGCTCAAGGGAGGTGGCCTGACAGCATACAGGCAGCCGGTGCAAGCCTTCAAGCTCTGGAGAAATGTGCCAGCGATAGTCTGCCCCCACCAGCAGTCTAGCCACCATCTGGACTGGTGCACAAGTGGCAGCCTCCAGACGAGGCCCAAGCATTGTAATAATTGAGCCTTGAGGTTATTAATGCATGAAACTGTATACGTTCCAGCTGGAGCGCAGATTTATATATATATATACACATGCTATGGGAAGGCTGTTTTTGGAAACGGCATTTTCACATCGAACGTGCTTTGGTTTCACAGCCTTTTCCTTCAGGAGCCAGCTTCCCTAGTGGTTGGGCTCCCCTTCAACAGCTAATGTGTTCAAACGCCGCCAGGTAGATGCATCAGCTTCTCTTACCTGCAGTACTGTCCCTCTTATTGTGAGATGGGACTTCTCAAGGAGCTACAGGAAGGACATGGGCAGGGGATAATTCTAGGTGTCTTCTTGTCCCCTTCCCACACAGTTATCGAGTGTGTGGCTTGCCTAGGCCAAAAATCAGCAAAATGACCTCTTCCTTCCCGGACAGAATGTGTCCATCCATTTAATGACATCAGATTACTGAATACTAAGCAATGAGGTAACCACCTTGTTTTTCATGGGCTGTTTGCCTTTCTTCTGGCATCCATCCTTTGGGGTTTTAAAGACCACCACAGGCCCATGTGACTGCCTCTCTCTGAAAATTCGTCATCCTCTGCCAGGGATGACTAAGCACTATGTTGTTTTACATCACTTTTAAAATTCATTTCATTGTATTTAAAAGCATTTCTAACCTGCATGATATTTTCTATATCTAAAATAAATAAATAAATCCCTAAGTGGCATACAAAAATAACATAAAAAAACAATAAAACGGCATAATAAAAGCAGTAAACCGTCAGTATGAAAACAGATAAAAACCAGGATCAGGTTAAAGCAGGAATTCGGAAACAAGAGATTCTTGTGGGTCAGGGAAATCCTGGGCAAATGAAGAAAATGTCTTCACAAGACATCGGAAGCCACTGGATCAATGCTATTTCACATGTGGCACAGGGATAGGGCATTCCATGGTGCAGGAGCTATGGTGGGAAAAGGCCCATTTGGGCTCACCGGCCTCGTATTCTGTTGGGTGGGGTCCCATGAATAAAAGTTCCCCAGATGATCTAAGTCAGTAGTCCTCAGCTTCTTGACCCACCTCTGGCACAAAAATGTGTTTGGGTACCCACTTCATATTTTCTTTACCATATATTCATATGGTGGCAATAGTGCTGATGTAACTTACCTTATGTTAGGCTGCATCCCAGTCATGCCATCTGACCCAGCAGCTGAAGATCTCAGTGATTGCACAGGTCTTTAGAGGGGCAAGCGGCCTGCTAAGTGACCTACTTGTTGGGCTTTTGAGAGGCTCTAATTTTTTTGCCCAGAGGTGGTGATGGCAGACTACAGCTTTGGGCCCATAGATGTGCTTTAAAAGTTAAGTACTGTATTTTGGATGCGGGTGGCGCTGTGGTTTAAACCACAGAGCCTAGGTCGGCGGTTCAAATCCCTGCAACAGGGTGAGCTCCCGTTGTTTGGTCCCAGCTCCTGCCCACCTAGCAGTTCGAAAGCACGTCAAAGTGCAAGTAGATAAATAGGTACCACTCCAGCGGGAAGGTAAACGGCATTTCCGTGCGCTGCTCTGGTTCACAAGAAGCGGCTTAGTCATGCTGGCCACATGACCCGGAAGCTGTCTGCAGACAAACGCCAGCTCCCTCGGCCTATAGAGCGAGATGAGCATGCAACCCCAGAGTTGTCCACGACTGGACCTAACGGTCAGGGGTACCTTTACCTTTATTTTGGAGATGGCACTTATAACTTTCTTCTAGACCCTAAAATAAATATGGGAGACCCCTGTATGTCTCCCCCCAGCTATGTTAAGAGTCAGTCCATTATGTTCTTCTGGGCGCATGTGGAAAAAGCAAGGCACCTTGTCCCTTTGCGAAGATGTCCTATTCCTAACTCTGGGAGGACACCGGTGCCTAACAGGATGGGAATGTGATTAGAGGAACTAATCTGCCCAAGCCCAAAGCCTGACACCCCAAACCCCTAGTTTCCATGAAAGATTAGTAGGGTTCAGGGCAGCCTGCACCAACCTGGCTACCTCCAGATGTTTTGAAATGCAGTTTCCAGTGGCCAGGGCTGATGGGAGTTGTAGTCCAAAACAGCCAGGGAAGGGTGAGGAGGGAAGGCTAGCTTAGGGCAGGCGTAGCCAATGAAGTGCCCTCTGGTGGTTAGTGGACTACAATTCCCTTCATTCCTGACCGTTGGCTATGCTGCCTCTGATGGGAGTTGTAGTTCAGCAACACCTGGCGGGCGCCACGTTGGTTATCCCTAGACCCTGATGGGTGAGAGCAGGGAGATTTGGAGAACCAAGAATTGCTCTTTTCTGCTTCCACTTCCCCTCCCTTCCCCCTCCCTGTTTTCTTCTGTGCGTGCCCTTTCCTCTCCCTGAGACTCCGTTTCCCCGCCAGGGGTGAACCCCAGCGAGCGGCTGGTGAAAGTACATTGATCTGCAGGGAAGCTCTTTATTCCTTTCTTTGCTTCCGTTCCTTTCCCAGCCACCTCCGCATGTCTCCGTGCCAGGAAAATGTCAGCAGCCAGCAGGGAGGGGAGCTCCTACACCACCTCCTCCCCGTTTCCCAAAGCTGGGAAAAGAGCCGAGGACTTCACACTGCGCGCGCCCCCCCCCTCCACCAGTACCACCAAACACACACACACATGTACCACCATCGTTGTATCATCTGGGCTCCCCTTCCAGCGAATCTAGGAATCCTGACCCCCAGTGTCTCTGTTCTAAACCAGAAAGCTGTTCTCTCCCCCCCCCCCACGCCCGCCCCACACACAGCAGGAAAGGGAACAGATCTGATGCAGTTCAAAGCAACTGCTTTTAGCTTGTTTTCACATCAGGTTCCCCCCCCCCCGCCACTTTATCTGTTGCTGAACTAATATATAGAATGAGTTTCTTCTGGCCAGCTGGAAGTTGAGAAGCATGATGCACCCCTTAGATGGAGCTCCGTCTGCATGTGGGGCTGGGATCCCTTTGCTACCCACACCCTGCCCCGATGGCTGTGAACCCCTGTCCTTCATTCAGCTGTTCCTTGTGTCAGTGCTCTCCGCACCTCTCAGACTGCGCCTCTTCTTCTCCCTCGGTATCAACTGTTTTGATCGATCCCATCTGCCTTTTCTCCTCTTCCTCCTCCCCTGCCCCCCCATCTCTGTACATCTCCTCCACAAAGCTTCTCCCATCTCGTCTCCTCTCTTCCCTGCTCTCTCTGCTTTGCCTCCAGGCGATCCGTTTATTCAGCATTTGTCCTCATTTGCTTGCGCACAGTTTACGCAGAGGTTAGATTACGGGCACTTCCAGGCTCTCGCTTGTTTTGGGGTGGGATCCAGTCGCATATCAGCACGTTCAGGTTGCACAACTACGGGAGCTCTTGTGCAAAAATAGGTAATTGAAATTAAACCCTGATTCCCGAGAAGATCGGACTCTTGTGATAAGGCAAGTGGAGTGACATTTGCTTGGATGCAATGTCGTCGTCCAGCCTCCGGACAAACAAATCAGAGTGAACGCTCATTAAATAACCAGTGTGTCATCTAATCTCCTTGCAAACAATGCCCAACAGCCTGTCCGTCCGGAAATGCCTTACGTCCAGGCTTCACTGAGCATTAGTTCAGATCTGCTTGTGGGGCAGTAATACGACAGTGAGCGTTTCTCCTGATTTGCTTGCGTCCATTTAATTTCTGTGTCTTCTTGTTTGACATTTCCTCACCCCACACTTTTCAGTGAATTTCCCCATCACTTTTCCAAACTACAAAAAAACCTCCCAATTTTTATTTTTTTTTAAAGTGGACTTGTTAGGGCAACAGAGCCCTTCCATCCACGTTGATAGCGCAAACCTAAAGTTATGGGATGTGAGCGACTCCTTCCAGAAAAGCAGGGAGAGTCTGAAGGCACCTTTCACCAGCTTCTTCTTCAACCGTCCTTCATCCTTGACCCCATCGCTGGGTTTCCTCTCTCTGAATCTCTGCATCCCTGTCAGTTTCCCTTCTCCCTCCCTCCCTGCAGCAGCCCGGCTCTCAACCCCAGCTCCATCTTTCCCGGTCTCGTCTACTCCCTTTCTGCCCGGCTTCGCCACCAGCTGCTTTTCCACCCCTTCAATCCATCTCAGTCTCCCTTCTCTCCCTCTCTCATCTCTTTCGCCTCCATACTTTAGGCCTGTGCCACCTCCTTCCACAAACCTCAATGCATCTTCTCCTCACTGACTCTTTACACCAGCCTCTTCTCCATCCCCTCAGCACAGGGATGTGGGACACCTGTGGCTCTCCAGAGGTTGTCGGTTTCCAGCTCCCATCAGCTCCACCCAGCATGGTCAATGTTCATGGGAGCTGGACCCCAGCAAGACCTGGAGCTAGCCTGAGGTCCTTCTAGTCTTCCTCTTTTTAGTATGCCCGCCCTCTCTCTGATCATCCATCCACTTCTGTTTTTCTCCACCTGCCTCTTTCTCTCCATCTTCCCCTGACTTTTCATCCCTTGGGCCTCCGTTGCCTCTTCACTCCGAGTCTCCATCCAAGCATCTTTTCTTACCAGCCGGTTCCCCCTGCCTCCTTCCCTTTCTCTCCATCCTATTCTCACTTCCCCACAATCTCCTAGCGCTCCTCCACCACGTGCTCTTACTCCATCACTACAGGCCATTCCCCCTCCTCCTCACCTCAACTATTTGCCCCTCATTCCCATCCACCCCTCTTTGATTTCTATTCTGATCCTTCCTCCCTTCCCAATCTATACCTCTCAGGTTCTCCGTCCCTGAGCGCCTCTAGCCACCCAGCCCTCTTCCTCCACCCATCCGTGGATGTCTTCTGCTCCTCCATCTCTTCCCCGCAGCCAGACACGCACACCTGTGCTCCCCGCTTCCTTCACCTGACTTCCCCATCCCTCCATCACCCTGCCACTTTCCCTGCTCTCCACCAGCACCCCGTCCTTCCTTTCCTGTTTCTCTCCATCCTCCCAAGTTGTTTCCTTATACCCCGTCCTCCCCCCCTCTCTTCTCCATCACCCCCATCTTTCCCCACACCTCCTCCTGTGGCCCCCCTCCCCCTCTCCTTCCTCCACCGCCTCCTCGGCCTCTACCTCCCTCGCCTCGCTTGCCCTGGTCCCCATCCCCACCCCTTTGCGCCGGGACGTGGCGCCGCGGTGGGCTCTCATCGCAACCCCCTTCCCCAGCCCCGGAGTAACGCCGGCTCCGCGCTGACATCAGCCCCCTCCCTCTCTCCCTCCTCCTCCCCCTCCCCGCTCTCCCTCCTCCTCCTCCTCCTCCTCGCTCCTCCTCCCCTCCCCCCTCGGCTGGCTCGCTCGCCCGCTCGCTCACTGCAGCACCGACGCCGGGCAGCGCCATGGAGGAGCCGGCTCTGGCGCCCTCGCCGCCGCCGCACAGTGCAGCCAGCGCCGCCGCCGCGCGCCCTCGCCGCCAGCGCCGCCGCCGCCCCTGACCTCCGGCCGGCCGCACACCATGGCCTGGCCCGGCCCGCGCCCCGCCGGGGGTGCCCAGGCGGCCTTGCTGGTGCTCACGGGCTGGCTCTTGCTCTCTCCCCCGCTGGGCGCAGGCAAGAAGAGGCTGCACATCGGCGCGCTCTTCCCCATGACCGGCGGGTGGCCCGGGGGCCAAGCCTGCCTGCCCTCGGCCCAGATGGCCCTCGACGACGTCAACAGCCGGAGGGACATCCTGCCCGACTACGAGCTGCGCCTCGACCACCGCGACAGCGAGGTGAGACGACGGGGCGACCCGTCCCAGCCTTACCCCACCCTCCCAAGCGCCCCCGGCCCGTTCAGGGGGCGACACGTGGGCATCGCTGCGGGGATGAGCGGCTCTGGAGGTTGGGGGACGGGGGCGACGACATCCCATCACACTGGACGGGCGGGATGGGGGGCATCGGCAGGGGTTGGTGGTGCCCCTCCTGGTGCAAGTGCAGCGAAGTGAGCCCTGGCTGGATGGACTCACAGGAGTAATTGAGGTGCTGGGACTGGTCTGCATCCTTCCACCCACTCCCTCGCAGATTCTACAGGGGCACGGAGAGCCCAGGCTGCACTGGGAGAGCTGTCCAAGGGCTGTCCACCCTTCCCACTAGAACGCCCCTGGGAGAAGGGATGGATGAAAAGACCTTGAAAGTAGGGAGCAGATGTGTGGGAAGGTGTCAAGACAGCAAGCCAGCACCCCTTGAGAGCTGGGAGGTGAGGGGCGAGGGAACTGGCCAAGGCTGGAGGGATGCAAGCTTGAACGGGGCAGTGCCGCGGATGGTCCCCTCCTGCCCCCTCACCTTTCATGTGGGGCCAGAGCATCTCCTTTGGACAGAGAACCTTGCGGTCCCATCAGCTGCCAAGAGAGGAAGGCAGAGAGGGCTGGGGGGGAACCGGGCATGGGGAGGCTTGGTGGGCTCCAAGCGGAAAGGGGGTGTTGGGAGTGAGGGATGTGCCACAGAGATATATCAGGGCTTTGGGAGAGATGCAAGCCAGGGGTTGCAAAGTGGGGTGATTGGCCCAACATGGCAGCAGCAGTCAAGGTGAAAAGGGAGGCGAGAAGTCTGCAAAGGGAAGAAGCAGTCTCAGCAGTGCATGCAGTGGGAGAAGAGTCCTGGGGGAGTGGAGCTGGTGGGAACTGGGGCGGGGGGCTTCCAGGGACGTTGATGCAAGGCAGGTTGCACGAGAGGAAGATTCGCATTGAGACTTACCAGGGGACCCACTGATGGTGTGGACAGAAGGAGGCATAGGGAGATGTGCTCCCCCCGCCCCATGCTTTTTTCCTTGCAAGGTGGGGGAAGCTGGGGAGATACAGGATCTCGCTTCTGTCAAGGGAATGGAAGGATCAGCATGCAGGGATGGTGCTACTGTTTGTGGCTATGGGAAGTGTGACTCGGAAGAGCAGCATTAGATCTGTTGGTGTCAATGGAGTCCTGTGTGCCAGGGCTACAGAAGAAATCCTCTCTGTGTGTTGGTTTCCCCTCTGGCAATATGGACCAGACTGTGGGTGATGACTACTAAGGGGAAGACTATCTCTTGGATTGGGATCCAAACGAGAGGTCCGAGGGGTGGGAGATGGGATGATGTGGCACCAAGGTGGGAAAAGGTGGGTGGTCGCCGGTGCCAGTGTGGATCGGTTTCCTGGGGTAGAGATTGCAGGAGGGCAAGTGGTCCATTTGAGAGGGAATATCTGGAGCTGCCTTATTCAGAGTCAGACTATTGGTTCCTCTGACTCAGTGCTGTCTGCACTGTCTGGCAGCATCTCTCCAGGGTTTCAGGCAGAAGACGTTCCCAGCCTCACCTGGCAATGGCAGGGATGGGACCACCTGCAACCTTCTGCCTCTCAAGCAGATGCTCTTCCACTGAGCCACAGCCCAGGTGAAGCTCACCTGCCCTTGGCTCTCCGCTGCCTCTTCCTAGAGCCGTGAGCTTGATTAAAGCTTGTTTCTGGGATTGCTGACCTCAGTTAAGAGTACTCATCTTTAACCTTGGGTCTCCATACATTGCTGGACTACAACTCCCATCATTCCTACCGCTGGCTAAGTGGGCTGGGGATAATGGGAGTTGCAGTCCAGCTATATCCCCAGCCAATTTACCCAGTTGTGGGAATGGTAGCAATATGGGGATCCAAGGTTAGAAATTGAAGAGAATTCAACAAGGAGTTATGGCAGCAGAAGGTGGAGGGTGGTGGAAGAATCCCAGCATTTTTTTAACCCTGTCAGTTCTTTCTTTCCTAGAGGCACCTTTTGAGCCAAAGTCATAAATGAATTTTCCCGCTCCAGGATGTGTGTGTGTGTGTGTCACAGCCAGTATGAGACAGAATTAAGAGGGGTGTGCAAATCTAGAAGGCACTGCAGCATCCTCAAGAGGCAAACTGTCCAAGGCAGGACTTCCAACTTGGCCCAGGTCTTGCCTGAACTGGGAACCTGTCCCAGGGTCTCCCCCTGAGCTGCCAGTACAGTTGCAGGCAGATCTGGGCCTTGAGAAATGCTCAGCTTTCTCAGGCATGCTGCCCTCTCCCTCTCTAACTGCTTTACTGTATATTTGCATATACGCTGTTCTAAGTCGGTGTCCTGCACAAGTGGGACTTAGCCATTTAGGTACGAATGCAATGGAACAGCAACCAAAGGCTCTGTCCAATTTGATTCCACAGGCAAACAGCATGGTGGTTTGTACAGCCAGATTTTGCCACGTGCTCTCTCTTTCTCTCCCGTTCTTGTTTTTTGTTTTCTTTCCCTGCGCATTCATGCCTCTGTGTACTCATTCACTCTGCCTGTTGTGCGTTTGTGCCTGCCGTGTGTTTACAGGAACATCGGAAGCGTCCTCGTTCTGAGTCAGACCATTTGTCTTGCTGAGCTCAGTACCATCTATGCTGGCTCTCAGGGGGTCTCCAGAGTTTCCAAGAGGGGACAAAAACACTGACTAGCAGCCGCTCTTCAGGGTCTCAGACAGGGAGCCGTTTGTAGTCTTACCTGGAGGCGCCAGGGATTGAACCTGCGACCTCCTGCTTGCAAAGCAAAATGCTCTCCTGCTGAGCTACGGCCCCTTTCTCAACGGGGCTGGTGTTCCCTCTTTAATGTACCTTGTGCCATTCTCCAGGTGCCAATCCTGTCTGGTTTCCAATACGTGCATTCATACCTGTTAGCAGTTCACCCATGCTCCTCAAAACCCACCCAGCTCTTCACACTTCTTCTGTCTTCTATGTTCAATGACTTTCAGGATAGCGGCAGGGCACCTCCCTCTACTAATGTCCAGGGGTAGCCCTGCTTCTAAACACCAGTTGCTGCAAACCTCAGGAGGGAAAAGCATTCTTTTGTTTGGGTCCTGCGTGCGGATTTCCCACACGCCTCCGATTTGATGACCTAGTTGGGCTATTGGCCTGATCCAGCAGGCCCTTCTTCTGTTCTCGTCACCAGTTTTCGCTGAGCATCGAAATGTGCCAGAGGTCAAGAACAAGAAGAGGAACCCAACTGGCAACACAAGGGGAGAGAGGAGCTCTCACTGTACGGCTTCAGCCTTCTAGGGTTTCATCACAGCCAAGCAGGGCCTGGGAGGAAGCCATGCCATTGTTGTTGTTGCCAAGCTCTTTGGCTTTCACTGGTAGTACTGGAAAGGCCATTGAATCGTAGTTCTCTGTTTCCCAGGTTGCAATAAAACCAGGCCACATTTCCTCATCTCCCCAAACTGGGAGATGGCATCTGCTGGAGTATACGTACCTTTGGCTTTCTGAGTGGCAGGTGCCTGTAGATTGCTTGCATTGCCCTGAGCATGGTCATGGGTAAAAGCAGACCTCTCTCTGTGTGTTTGCATCTTTTCCAAAAAGGCCCATATTGCAGCAGACTTGAGTTTGCGGCTCATGTTTTCGACGTAAGAAGAGCCCTTCGGGAATGAATTGGACCACAGGCCCATGGAGCCCGGCATCCTGCTGTCACAGTTTTTTGCTCTTTTCTATTATGGGCTGTGTGTTATTCTGCTGCAAAAGGCCCCCGAGATCAGTGGAGGATGGGTGGCATACAAATTTAATAAATGAAATTAAATTCCTGTGGGGAGTCCCTGAAATGCAACAGCCACTCTTCCCCTGCACTTGCAGGTGCAAGCAACGGGCAGACTATGGAAAGCCGAATCGGCTTCCAGTGCCCATTCCATGGCCACTCCGCCTTCCACGAACACACGTGCCCTCCCACTCTCTGTCTGGCTCTGCCCACGCTTCTTGCCAGAAGTGGCGTGTTCCTTCCACATCCAGCGCTGTGCACCTCACCCTAAGCGCCCCCATCTCTCTGTTCACCCACAAAACCGAGTCTGTCGCCTCTCCGTCTGTCCTGCCCGTTTCCTTGTCCCCAGCCATCGTTTCCAGAAGCGCTGCTCTGTTCCGTGCCTGATCCCCGAATTCACAGCCACTCATCCATCCGCCCCTCCGTCAATCTCCGTGGTCTCGTCTGTCCCTCCTCCCACGCATATGCATCAATCCTCACCCCCCACCCCGAAAAAAGCTGCCTTTGCTGTGCCGATTCTTCTCTATTCTCTCTCTTTGGCTACCCTGGGTGCTTCCTGGTCCCCCACCCGCCCTGCGCCCCACGTTCCTCCCTTTGTTCCCTCCCAATTGAAGCCCCGCTCCCTGGCGCTGACAGGTTGCCGTGGCAGCGCCTGCGATGGGGTTGCCATGGAAACTGATCCTCTTTCCCGGGCGGCTATGCCCTGAATAATTCATCATCCCCTTGCGGTGGAGGCGCACAGCCAGGAGCAGGATGGGCAGCCCTGGCGGTTCTTGGAATGGGGGGAGAAGTAGAGGGTGGGATGCCTAGTATATTTGCCCAAAGAGAGAGAGAGAAAGAGAGAAAGTGCAACGCAGCAGGGCCGAGGTCAGGTGGGGTGTGTGGGAAGATCTTAGCTGCACAGAAAGGGAGAAAGGCTTCGTTGCCTCTTTAAGTCCTTCGGAAGCGGAGGGTAAACTGGCAGCTATATTTGGGAACCTGCCTCCCCAAGCTGCTGCTCAGAACGCCGGCAGGCCACGTTGTTCTGTGCCGTGCTTGTGATGTCGAAGAATGGAGCCTCCATGTTCAGGGACAGAATATCTCCAATCCCAATTGGCAGTCCCATAATGTCTCCCATTATGCTGTACTGGTGGAAGAAGGGGGCGCAGGGGCAGCCCTCCCACTGGCCATTAATAGCAGGACCACTGCAGGAGGAGATGGGCCCCTTGGCAAGAAAAAAACATCTCTTGTTATGCAACGACTTGGCCTGCGTTTCCTCCTGCCCCATCTTTACTTTTGCACGATGGCAACAGAAAGGTGGGCAAACCAGCCCCATACAAGACCTAAGGGAGGAGGAAACCCATCCATCAAAATCTCAGCAGCTGTTGAAAAACCTGCGCAGGGTCTGGCTTTGTTGTCTTGCGTTTTTTGCAAACAGAGGGACAATTCTTCCCCCACACTCACATATCCCTTACTGCTCAGGGCAGATGTGTAGATGGCCTGTTTAAAAGAAAATAGATTTCCTTCCCGGTTCCTGCATTAAACCAAGCACTCTGGTCCACCGCTCTTGGCCGTGTTCCTTAAGCCCTGAGCAGTTGAGGCCTCTCCAGATGTTTACGCTGTTTTCATAGGGTGGGGATAGGAAAAGAAGGCATTTGAGAGGGGGAAGCTCATCTGCAACCCTCCCTCTCCCTCTCACCAGCCATAGGAGTGAAACCGAGGAAACACAGTTGAGCCCTTGCCTAAAAGTGCAGGTTAGCGTTGCACCCCTAGGAACACGGAACTATTAGTCTGTCTCAGTCAGTAATGCACTGTGCTGGGGGTCGAACTTTTTACATGCACAGCATCATGTTCTAGTTATCACTGAGCCACAGTCCCCACACCCCCAGGGCCTTTCACCTCTCTGTTCGTCAAGCTCCCTTCTCCATCCTGCAGATCCGTTTTGCTAGCAAGGCTTCTTTCATCCCATGGCACATCGCCTTGCCCAAATTTTCACGGCCACCTGACCCTTTCCCATCCTGTCTCCACCGCTGCCTTCTCAAGCACTGACCTTCCGTGCCTGCTAAGTCGACGGCAGCTCTTTTGGACAGGAGCCACGTCCTGCGTCCGCGTCGTGTGCAGTGCCTAGTATGTGATTTTAGCCTTTCCTCCCAGCTGTCTCCTGGATTTGTTTCCCCGACTGTGTCGGGAGTGTTTGCGTGCAGGTTAGGGATATACCTTGCCACATTTGTGACGGGATTTGTTCTCTGTCCGCCCCGCTCCGTGCAGTGCGAACCAGGCGTGGCCACCAAATTCCTCTACGAGCTCCTCTACAATGACCCCATCAAGATCATCCTCATGCCAGGCTGCAGCAGCGTCTCCACCCTGGTGGCCGAAGCAGCACGCATGTGGAACCTCATTGTGGTGAGCATACCTTGCACTTCGTGTATCCATTTGTGTGTGTGTGTGGTGCCTGTGGATTTTTGTGGTGAAGGCGGGTCTTCCCACGAAGTAGGGTTCAGCTCAGCAACCTGTTTTCAGAACTGGAAGCTGTGGCGAGAGTGCCTCTGAGCGTGTGCAGAGTGCACTTCTGTAGACACTAAGCTAGCACAGCCCACGCCTAGGATTGGGAGATAAGGTTTCCAGGTGAAACCTCTCTGCAGGGGTGGGACCCCCACAGTGGGTGCTTCCAGACAGTCACACTTTTTAGGTGGGATTCAGTCACCCACCAGCTGATTGGGGTTAAACCATTATAGCTGTTTAGAAGGTCTTGCACAACAAAGAAAAAATGACCGGACTGTTTGCAGTAAGGAAAGTGGCAAGAAAACATGTTGGAAATGTGGGAGGCGGCGCTTGCTTTGACGCAATGTCCTCTAACACCCCGCAAAACAAATCAAAATGAATGCACATTAAATAGCAGGTGTGGTGCTACCCACCATTGGGCCTCGGAAGACAATGCGGCCCTTGGGCTGCCAAACGTTTTATCTGTTCTGGATCTAATCCCCCTGCAAAGAAATGAGGAAGAATCCTCAATAAACAGGCCGTCTGGAAGCGTTTGGCATCCAACGCCAGCACCTCTAGAAAGCAGGTTTGAGAGCAAGGCCCTGAGGGATAGTTCAGTCAATAGAACATGGGACTCTTAATCTCAGGGCCATGGGTTCGAGTCTCACGTTGGGCAAAAGATTCCTGCATTGCAGGGGGTTGGACTAGATGACCCTTGTGATCCCTTCCTGGTTCTATGATTTGAAGGGTTGGGTGGTGTCTCTGTGCCAGAGTTAACGATGGGTGGGGAACTTTGAACCCATAGACTGAATGAGGCCAGTGTTGGCGGTCTCAGCCTTTTAAAGCCCTGTTTCCCGTCTCTTCCTCCTTTCCTTGCAGCTGTCCTACGGCTCCAGCTCTCCAGCCCTCTCCAACCGCCAGCGCTTCCCCACCTTCTTCCGCACGCACCCGTCAGCCACTCTGCACAACCCCACCCGAGTGCAGCTCTTCAAGAAGTGGAGCTGGACCAAGATCGCCACCATACAGCAGACCACAGAGGTGTTCACCTCGGTATGGAGAGACCCCAGCCATCCTGGGACATCCTGCAGCGTTGCCCAACCCTACCCCCCCCCAAAAAAAACCAGACAGCGGTGCTGCTTAAGCACTTAAAAGGACCACAGATTTGATAGGGGAACGGGTGGCGCTGTGGTCTAAACCACTGAGCCTCTTGGGCTTGCTGATCAGAAGGTCAACGGTTCGAATCCCCATGATGGGGTGAGCTCCCGTTGCTCTGTCCCAGCTCCTGCCAAGGTAGCAGTTCGAAAGCACACCAAGGCAAGCAGATAAATAGGTATCACTGCGGCGGGAAGGTAAATGGCATTTCCATGCACTCTGGTTTCCGTCACGGTGTCCCGTTATACCAGAAGCAGTTTAGTCCTGCTGGCCACATGACCCGGAAAGCTGTCTGAGGACAAACGCCGGCTCCCTCGGCCTGAAGCGAGATGAGCGCCGCAACCCCATAGTCACCTTTGACTGGACTTAACCATCCAGGGGTCTTTTACCTTTTTTACATTTTACCACGGATTTGAACAAGATTTGCACAAACTTCTAGGAAAGTAAGAAGGTCCCACCCATGTCGCTGTTTGCACCATACTTCCCCCGGGGGATCTCTTAATTTGTTAAGGGCCCTGAGAGTTTGCCAGGAGACCCCTCCCAGAGCTACAGTTCCCAGCACTCTTAACAAACTACAATTCCCAGATTTTGGGTGGGGGGTGGGAGCCATGACTGTGGAAGTGGTATAAGAGTGCTTTCAATATATGGTGTGAATGTCACCTTAACGCCCTATATGCAAGGTTCAAAGAAATGTGTTTTCCCATTACAGAAAGGAGATGGAAGGGGGCAGGAGAACCACCATACAAGTCCCAGGGCTTGGACCCTCTGGGACATCCCCAATGAGTCCCCTGGTGCCAGGTGCAAGTCAGGAGGTTGTCCTTGTAATTTGCATTTATTTAAACAACAGCAACAAACCAGTCCCCAGTATTTGATTGATTCTGGCAACAGCCAAGAACAGAGTTGCTTTTCAAGGGTTCCCATTAAGTTCTGTGGCACCAAACAAATGGGCTATATTTTGTGGAACACAATAATCTTCTTGATACTGTGTCAGAGCCAATCTATTCTCTAGTGCCAGCAGCAATTCTCCTGGTTGTTACACCAAACTGGGGCTGATGGATGTTGTGGTCCAAAATATCTGGAGGGAACCAAGTTGGGAAAGGCTGTTTTAAGGAGTGGTTTATCTACCGGAACTGATCTTGTGAATTCCCAAACTTCAGCAGGCTATCAGAGTTTGTTTGTCTCATAGCACAAAAACCCCTTCTCTGAGCTGAACTTGGAGCCTTCAGGATTATCATCCCTAAACACAATCCAACTGAAGTTCAAGGCCTTTTTTCTTAAAAATCCTCATCTGTGTGTGATGTTTCCTTCAGCTGTAACATAATCATTGCTTTATCCTGAACACACACAAATCCATGCACTATACCGTAATATTAGAACCTTTAAACTTTCAGCTTTCTTTCAAAATAAGTTTCTAGTCCTTATGAGGACCCAAGCTATCTTTAAGTCCTTATTTGTTTCTTTTACTTTAATGCTTCTAAACCTCACTTTCATCTTAGTAAAAAAGAATCAGAAGGAAGTAGACAAACTAAAAACCACAGTATTACAGTAAAAACGATCTAAAATGTCAAACACGTCAGCTTGTGCTTGATTAGTACAATTGTATCAATATTATGCAGGCTGTTAATGGGATGCGGGTGGCGCTGTGGGTTAAACCCAGAGCCTAGGACTTGCCGATCAGAAGGTCGGCGGTTCAAATCCCCACGACGGGGTGAGCTTCTGTGGGAAGGTAAACGGTGTTTCCGTGCACTGCTCTGGTTCACCAGAAGCGGCTTAGTCATGCTGGCCACATGACCCAGAAAAACTGTCTGCGGGCAAACATTGGCTCCCTCGGCCAATAAAGCGAGATGAGTGCCTCAACCCCAGAGTCGGCCACGACTGGACCTAATGGTCAGGGGTCCCTTTACCTTTACCGATCAATATTATGCAGGCTGTTAATGTGCTGGGTAATATAAGCAGCAAGGAGAGAGGTCTCTGCTGCAAGGAGCTTGCAGTCTGAAGTTAGGCAGCTGAGAGAGAGAGGAGAAGAAAAGAATGAGATAGGAGAGGCATGGATAAAACGAAAACAGGAGGAGGCAGGGATGTTGTTAGTCTGCCTCTAGACTGCTCTCTCTGGCATGAAGCATATCTCTCGGTCCCTTTTTCCTACTGAATCTTAATAAATGTCATCTAAGATCTCTGCCGAGCGCTGTTCCCTCTCCAAGATGTCCTAAGAAGAATTACCACTTCCAGTTTCAGACAAGGAAATCGCACCGACAAAAGAAGTGGAACATTTCTACCAGCTGCGCTCCGACATGTCCATCACATTAATGCAAATGTTAAGCTAATGGAGCTATTTTTGTGTGGACCGCGATAAGCAAATGGTCTGCAGCCCTCCGTTCCTCATTGTGGTACATTTCCACAAGCTCCCACAGGGCCGGGCAATTCTCCTGCTGCTGAAGAAACCCCTTTGTCTAATCTCAGTCCTTAAAAAGAGCCAATTAGAAAATTTGTCTGACCATAGTTGTACTGATCGGCCCAGTGCGTGACTGGTCACAGAAACCATCTCATGGTTCTTACAGAATCTTGGGGGGGTATTATTATTATTATTATTATTATTATTATTTACACCAGGCTCACAATGCAGCACAGATTCCTGTAGCGTCAGGCGCCAAACTTCCATGTTACATTAGTCATGCCTTTTCGAAAGCGTGCTTAAACGAACTGGTTTTTTTTTTATCTTGGAGAGAGAGGACACGCGCCTTACTTTCGACACCTGTATAGCAAGCTGCCTTTTACTGAGTCAGACTATTGGGCCATCTGGCTCAGTACTGACCACGCTGATTGACAGCAGCAGATCTTCTGGGCTGCAGCCCTAACTGGCAATACCAGGAACCAAACCTGGGACCTTCTGCATGCAAGGCAGAAGCTCTGCTACTGAGGTATGCTAAAGGTAAAGGTAAAGGGACCCCTGACCTTTAGGTCCAGTTGTGACCGCCTCTGGGTTGCGGCGCTCATCTCGCTCTATAGACCGAGGGAGCCGGTGTACAGCTTCCGGGTCATGTGGCCAGCATGACAAAGCCGCTTCTGGCGAACCAGAGCAGCGCACGGAAACAACGTTTACCTTCCTGCCAGAGCGGTACCTATTTATCTACTTGCACTTTGAGGTGCTTTCGAACTGCTGGGTTGGCAGGAGCAGGGACTGAGCAGCGGGAGCTCACCCCGTCGCGGGGATTCGAACCGCCGACCTTCTGATCGGCAAGCCCTAGGTGCTGTGGTTTAACCCACAGCGCCACCCTGCACCACCCTTTATCCAGTGGATTTTCCTAGGCAGTGAACGCCACCACCATTGCTTTCTGTAGACTTTATACTAATGGCGTTAGGTGTGTTTAAGTTTGTGTCACTTGGGAAGCGGTGGCTTTCCAGAAGCTTCTGGACTGAACCAGTCCCTGCCTATTGGCTGGGATGGATGGGAGATGGGAGTCCAGGAACATCCCAACCCCGTGTTAGATAAAAATAAATAAGTGAATAGATTATGGCTCAGTGTGAGGAAAGGGCAGGGCTGGATTTAGGTTTGATGAGGCCCTAAGCTACTTTATATGTCCAGCTATCCTTTGTCCACAAATTGTCACTGTTTCTTGTGCTGAATATATGCTATATGGTAATTTATGGACCTAATAGGTCTCTAAAGCCATTTGCACATGTTGCCTTGCAACCAGTCCATGCAGAATGTAGGCACCCTATGTATAAAGGTAACGGTAAAGGGATCCCTGACCATTAGGTCCAGTCGTGACCGACTCTGGGGTTGCAGCGCTCATCTCGCTTTACTGGCCGAGGGAGCCGGCATACAGTTTCCAGGTCATGTGGCCAGCATGACTAAGCCGCTTCTGGCAAACCAGAGCAGCGCACGGAAACGTCGTTTACCTTCCCGCTGGAGCGGTACCTATTTATCTACTTGCACTTTGATTTGCTTTCAAACTGCTAGGTTGGCAGGAGCTGGGACCGAGCAACGGGAGCTCACCCCATTGCAGGGATTCAAACCTCCAACCTTCTGATCGGCAAGTCCTAGGCTCTGTGGTTTAACCCACAGCGCCACCCGCATCCCTATGTATAGAAATGAGCAAACCAGTGATATTTTAGGGAGCAGGTGAGGCCCATTACACCATAGGAGCCTACACAACACAAAACACTGTTGCTTTATGTAGGTTTTATTTAATTTGTTTTTTATCTTAAATTTTGGAAATGTACATCCAGGTGTTTTTCCCCCTTTAAATTTGTTGTGGGCCCCCAAGAGAGTGGGGCACTAAGCTACAGGTAGTTTAGCTTATATGTAAATCCGGCACTGGGAATGGGGTTGAGGTTGGGACAGTAAACACTTCTCCTCACACTCAGAACTTTTCCTCCAGAGACTCCTGCCTGTCTTTCGCTGATAAAGGATCGCCAGCAAACTCCTTGTTATCCTCCTCCTCCCCTACTCTTGTCAATTAGCTTTCCTGTCCTGCCTGTTCCCTGCCTAGGCCTTTACTTGCAAACAGGCTATTACTCACAGCAAGCAAATAGCCCAGTGGAGAGCTAATAGCATGGGGGCGATTCTCATTAAACCAGTGCAAGAAGGAAAGGATATCTTTTTGGTAACTGCTATGCTGCAGTTCCTGTCTGGTTTGGGGGTGGGGCGGGGCCCTTACATTGCCTCTTCTTTATCACCATCATCATCCTTCTTGTTTTTTAAGCACATTTAATGTAATGCGTAATTTGGCTCTTAAGAGGAGCCAAATTAGCTGTCACCTATGTTTTGCACAAAATTGGTTTTGATTGCCATGGCAAGAGGCAAGGAGTTATGGAGAAATCCTGCCCAGTGAAGCCGTCCCCTCTCCTTCAACAACAACAACAACAAAAGGTTTCTGAATATTTTTCAGGTATTGCCCTACAGCCACAGGGGCTAGGTTTTTTTTTTGAATAAAATAGAAAGAGAGATTCTCAGGAAGCTGCATTTGCTGTTGGATACAAAAGGTGGCGCTGTGGGTTAAACCACAGAGCCTAGGACTTGCCGATCAGAAGGTCGGCGGTTCGAATCCCCGCGACGGGGTGAGCTCCTGTTGCTCGGTCCCAGCTCCTGCCAACCTAGCAGTTCGAAAGCACGTCAAAGTGCAAATAGATAAATAGGTACCACTCCAGTGGGAAGGTAAACGGCATTTCCGTGTGCTGCTCTGGTTTGCCAGAAGCGGCTTAGTCATGCTGGCCACATGACCTGGAAGCTGTACGCCGGCTCCCTCGGCCAATAAAGCAAGATGAGTGCCGCAACCCCAGAGTCGGTCATAACTGGACCGAATGGTCAGGGGTCCCTTTACCTTTACAAAAGGTGCTTTACCAGTGAGATTGTAGAAGCACAGGGAATGTGCACTGCTGATTTTTAAAACCCATATCCTTAACCACCACTGTATCCCCTATTTTAGCATTACTTATACACTGAACCATTGCTCCTCTCCAACACCACCTATTCTTTCCTTATCTCTGTGCCTCCTTCTTCATTCCCATAGACCTTGGATGACCTGGAAGAGCGAGTCAAAGAAGCCGGGATCGAGATCACTTTCCGCCAGAGCTTCTTCTCTGACCCTGCTGTGCCCGTCAAGAATCTGAAGGTGATCCTGGCTGCGAGGGGGGGTGTGAGGGGTGTGTGCGCACTGACCGCAGGTTTAGAAATCCCTGTTGGCAGGGAGGGCAGAGGGACTCAGCTTTGCTTCATCCAAACCCCCTTCAACAAAGGTGGGTGGGATACAGTGGTACCTCGGGTTAAGTACTTAATTCGTTCCAGCGGTCTGTACTTAACCTGAAGCTGTTCTTAACCTGAAGCACCACTTTAGCTAATGGGGCCTACTGCTGCCGCTGCGCCACCGGAGCACAATTTCTGTTCTCATCCTGAAGCAAAGTTCTTAGCCCGAGGTAATAATTCTGGGCTAGCGGAGTAAGTAACCTGAAGCGTATGTAACTTGAAGCGTATGTAACCCAAGGTACCACTGTATTTGGATTGCTTTGAATCTCTGCTTTTTGTACGTGCCAGATCTGTGCTTTTTGCTGCCTGGGACAGCTTCAGGCTGTTGTGCGGCAGGGACGGGCTCGTGCGGAGCTGTGAAAAGTTTTGTCCCAGTGTACATATCGCAATCGGACAGCAGAATCCTAGACGTGTTTGCTGGAAGATAAGCTCCAGTGTCTTCAGTGGGGCTTTCTCCCGAGTAAGTGTGCTCCAGGTGGCAGCCGCAAGGAGGGTTCATAGACAGGAGCCACATCCCTTTGGTCTTGGCTAACCTCTAGAGCAGGCGTTATCAACCTTTTCAGACCCAGGGCCCACCTTTAATGCAAACATGCGTTTGGGGACCCACTTAATCGTTTGACATATATCCGCAGGGTGATACTTCTTCTCTGGCGATCACTTGTAGCCGAGTAAGATTGTCTTCCATAAACACAGTTTTAACAATGAGTCCATAGGAGACTGTGGAGGCCAATTCTGGACCCACACGTCCTTCCACAGTGGAGACATTGGTTTCCGGGTGGGAGTTGATCATGGTGTGGATTTGCCAAGCGTGCCTTCCTCTAAGCATGTTTCTCCCTTGCGCCCTGAGTTTGGTAAAAGCTGTTCTCCGATTGGAGTGCTCGCAGGCAAGTGTTTCCCAGTTTTTGGTGCTTATACTGCATTTCTTTATATTTGCCTTGAGACAGTCTTTAAACCTCTTTTGTTGACCACCAGCATTATGCTTTCCATTTTTAAGTTCGGAATAGAGTAGTTGCTTTGGAAGATGATAATCAGGCATCTGCACAACATGACCAGTCCAACGAAGCTGATGTTGAAGAATCATTGGTGATCTTTGCTTCTTCCAGTACACTGGGATTAGTTCGCCTGTCTTCCCAAGTGATGTGAATGGAGGGTTAATTGACTGAAATTTTGAGAATGCCCTTGCTGTGTGTGTGTGTGTGTGTGTGTGTGTGTGTGTGTGGCAGTGTGTTATATTACCCCAAGTGACAGAGTGTGTGTGTATGTGGGGGAGGTGATCTGGGTGGAAGGGTGTCAAAACTTTCTTGCTTCCTTGTCCCAACCCCCATTACTTGGCCGACTACCAATGATGCTTTTTTACAGTTAGGGTTGCATCCAATCTTAGTCCCATTCAGAGCAGATACTTTGAAATTAATAGATAGGACTAACTTAGGTCCATGCATTTCAGTGGGTCTACCCTGAGGAAAACTTAGTTGGATGCAATCCTTAGATTTTGAAAAACTATGCCGAAATTTTTTTGGGGGGGTGTGTGCATACACACACACACACACACACACACACACACACACACACATATATACATATTCAGTTTATAGCAATTTAACAGTGTAACACTTATAAATTTGCAATCTAATAACAGAGGAAAGAGAAGAAAAGGTAAGAAAGGGGGAGAGATAAAGGAACTGAGTTAAATCATGCAACATTTCTTAGATACGTTCGTTAACATTATCTGAGTAGCAGTTTTCTAATTATAAGAACGTAGAGATTCCAACGAGCCTGGATCAGGGATGACTATTAATAAATTAAATGCTTCCTTTATTAGTACAGTCGTGCCTTGGTTTTCAAACAGAATGTGTTCCGCAAGTCCGTTTGACTTTCGACACGTTCAGAAACCAAGGTGTGGCTTCCAATTGGCTGCAGGAGCGTCCTGCAGCCAATCGGAAGCCACGGAAGCCACGCCGGACGTTCGGCTTCCGAGGCAAAGTTCGCAAACCAGAACACCTGCTTCCAGGTTTGCGGAGTTCAAGTTCCAAGTTGTTCGTGAACTACACTGTTCGAAAACCAAGGGACGACTGTATATGCGAGTTAGTGAAAGCTTTTAACTAGCAGTTACTGATATATTATTGAAACATGGATATTGCGTTTGAAATGCATGGCTGCTCTTGTAATTGGAACACTTTTGGATTAATTTTTGTAGATATTTGTTTACCCTGCACTTTGTCAGGCAAGTAGGACAGGAGTTAAACAGCCACTCTGCTCCCTTGCAATAGCCTTATCTTCCACAAGGTTGTCTGTCTAGGTGTCTGTCTGTCTGTTTGTCTTCCAAGTAGTAGGTGGCCATCCCTACCTGCTGTAGATTCCATAGAGGGGCCTTTGGCCTTTTGCACCCCCAGATAAACTTGGAAATTTCCTTCTGCCGTTTTTTGAGGCAATCGTCTTTCACCATTACTGGGACTGACTGGAAAAGAAATAGCATTTTTGGCAAAACATTCATTTTTACTGCTGCTATTTTTCCCAACAGGGAGAGATTCATTCTGCTCCATATTTCTAGATTTCTTTTTATCTCGAGCCACGCTTTTTCATAATTGTCTTTGTAGATATTTATATTTCTTGATGCTAACCATATCCCTAAATATTTAACCTTTTTATGGACTTCTTTCTCAATACTTTGCTCCAACTCTTTCTTCTCTTCTTCCTTCAAATTTTTAACAGAGGAAAAAAACCTCCCGTCCACTTTCTGCACCCTAAGCACCTCTGAACGCTGTTTCCTTTGTGGAAAGGCAGAGTGTATATCAAAAATTGTAATCTATGTAATCTATGAGATGGGCTTACATTGCCCCCTAATGCTTCAAGCCAAGCACGATTGGTAGGTGCTTCTGGCGCACACACGTGCTGGTGGAGGCCGGCGGGGGGGGGGGGGAGGCAGGGTGAGGAAGAAAGAAGCCACCCCTGAAATTCAGTGCCTTTATCGTTCTGGCGGCAGCTGCCATCCCTTGAGCTGACAGATGGACAGACAGCGCCACCCCCAATCCTCCTGACAGCTTCTGCTCAGGGGAGAACTGATGCCACCAGAATGAATGAGCCAGATACTGCCGCAGCACTTCGCCTCCCCTGTTGGGTTGGGTTTTCTCTTTTTTAAAAAAGAACAAGCAGTCAAAGCTTGCAAGAAGCATCCAGCAGAAGCAATCGGAATATCACTGCCTTGTTCCCTTTTCATGTCAGCGAGTGGCTGCATTTATCATGGCAGAAGAAAACAAGAGCACTCTCTCTCTCTCTCTATATATATATATATACACACCATATTTTTCGCTCTATAAGACGCACTTTCCCCCTCCTATAAAGTAAGGGGAAATGTGTGTGCTTCTTATGGAGCGAATGCAGGCTGCGCGGCTATCCCAGAAGCCAGAACAGCAAGAGGCTATCCCAGAAGCCAGATCCCT
Source organism: Podarcis pityusensis (assembly GCF_964106645.2). NCBI lineage: Eukaryota > Metazoa > Chordata > Lepidosauria > Squamata > Lacertidae > Podarcis > Podarcis pityusensis. The sequence goes on from NC_138029.1 coordinate 108,380,122, forward strand.
CTTGCTGTTCTGGCTTCTGGGATTCAGAATATTTTTTTTCTTGTTTTCCTCCTCCAAAAACTAGGTGCATCCTATGGTCTGGTGCATCTTATAAAGCAAAAAATACGGTATATCTTGGAGGGAGGGCTGTTTGATTGGTGCAGAACTTATCTCCTGCCTACCCCAAAGACGGCTCCCTCTGCTGGTTGGGACCCTATGGGGCCAGGGTGGCTTATAGGCAACGTGGCCCCTTTCCCCTCACCCCAGAAACAGGGTGTTTTGCATCGTGACTTCAGATCACCAGGCTCCTCGGGAAAGGTCTATTAAACATTAATGAAAACTGCATTTCGGATTCATTGGCGCTCGTGCTGCAGGAGCAAGAGGCAGGAACCCCAAGCAAGAGGCGGTGCGTCTCTCTCATCAAATGCCTTGTCTCCTTCAAATATGCAGAATTCGCAGCTAGATTGGGCCAGCCGCCCCGTGCGCCAGCGTGATGTACAGCAGTAAGTTCAGGGCGCACAAAAGAAAGCTCTCCTTTGCACAATGTACAATCAGCGCAGGAATTCAGGACCGCAATTAGATGGTGACGCCAGTAGCTTTGATGGTTTTGGGGGTTGTTGTTTTTTTTTGGAAAGAATCAGACTAACTCAGATTGCTCATAAATAGCACTCCCATAATAAGAGATAGTAGCGTACCACTGAGCAGTGGTTGTCTGCTGGGACAAACAAGGGAGAACAACCATCACTTTCATCCTCTGCTTCAGAGAGGCAGCTTGTTGGCAGGGGAGTAGGAAAGGGGGGGCAGGGAGGCTGCCCCAGGTGCCATCATGGGGGTGACAAATTATCAAGTAACAATTACTGCCCTACTAGGGTGGTTCATAATGGGACACGGGTAGCACTACTGAGTCTAGGGCTGGCTGATCAGAAGGTCGGCGGTTCGTAATCCCTGCGACGGGGTGAGCTCCCGTTGCTCGGTCCCTGCTCCTGTCACCCTAGCAGTTTGAAAGCACGTCAAAGTGCAAGTAGATAAATAGGAACCGCTCCGGCGGGAAGGTAAACGGCGTTTCCATGCGCTGCTCTGGTTCGCCAGAAGCGGCTTAGTCATGCTGGCCACATGACCCGGAAGCTGTACGCCGGCTCCCTCGGCCAGTAAAGCGAGGTGAGCGCCGCAACCCCAGAGTCGTCCACGACTGGACCTAATGGTCAGGGCTCCCTTTACCTTTACCTTTTTTAGGGTGGCTCATCAAAAACTTTTTTTTTGAAAATGTCTGCTCCAAAGATCTTATCTTACTACACTAGGTATTATATAGCTATATATGAACTTTCGTGCATATCAGTTAATATCTTGACCCTCCTCCACAAAAATAGCTGTTTACTCATGTAAACTATGTCGTGAAGGCTGAAATTTCAATTCAGTGGAGCACTTACTGTTCCCAATCCTAACCCTGCGGAAAGCCATCTAATTGGACTTTAATTTGATTATGACATGTTTTTAGGAGGTAATTTAATTGTTGCTTGATTTTATACCAATGTTATGTATCTGATGTTAGCCGCCCTGAACCCGACTTTGGCTGGGGAGGGCAGGATATAAATTAAAAATGTTGTTGTTGTTGTTGTTGTTGTTGTTGTTGTTGTTGTTGTTGTTTCCTTTGTAAGAAAATATGAAATAACGTAAAACCATTTTTGCAGGCAATAAAAAACGTCAATGTGGGGTGGGGGGGTGACAAAAATGTTTCCACACTGGGTTCCACCTGACCTTCCTACGCCTATGGAAGCATAACGCTAAGCTAGGGAACTATAAGCAGGGAGAGCTCAGATCTTGCTTGGGGGATTCTCAGAGGCATCTGGTTGGCCACTGAGAGAACAGGCTGCCATACCCTCCAACATTTCTCTGATGAAAATCAGGATGTCATTATTATTATTATTATTATTATTATTATTATTATTATTATACCCCACCCATCTGACTGGGTTGCCCCAGCCACTCTCGGCGGCTTCCAACATATATAAAAACATAATAAAACGTTAAACATTTTAAAACGTCCCTATACAGGGCTACCTTCAAATATCTTCTAAAGGTTGTAAAGTTACTTACCTCCTTGGCTTGGGAAGGGGGTTCACATAACTCCACACCCTCCAACATTTCTCTGATGAAAATAGCGACTTCCTAAGGAAAAGGGGGACATTCCGGGATCAAATCAGAAATCTAATCAGGGACGGCTTCTGTAAATCCAGGACTTTCCCTGGAAAATAGGGAGACTTGGAGGGTCCGGGATGCTGGACAAGATGGGCCTTTGGCCCAGTTGTGTGTGTGTGAAGCAAACTCCGTGCTCATATGTTCAATTCATTAAAAGATACATGAAAGTTTGAGTTATGGGGGTGAGGAGAATGTGTTCGTGAATTAAGCAACACTCAGTTTATTTTTGGTTGCTGTTTTGGGAATGTTGTTAATACAGTTGTTTTATAGATTATGAATGCTGTAGCACTTTGTGAATCCTGTGATGCGATTTTTGTTGCAATTGCGATGCTTACCTTATTTTTAGTAGTTCTGTTTCATAGGCGGTAATTGTTTCCTTGATAATTTGCGGTCGTTTTGCTGACGATTTGTTAGTTCTTCTATATGATTTGTGCTGTATTTGTGACGTTCTGCTCTGTTATTGTCATCTGTTGCTTGTAAGCCGCTTTGGGATTCGTCTGAACGAAAAGAGGCATAGAAATATAACCAGTCAATCTGCGATAAGTAATTGATCGCGCTTGACTCTGTGGAAACGCCCTCCAGCCACCTGACCCTACTTTTCCCCTTACAGCGCCAAGATGCCCGTATCATCGTTGGACTCTTTTATGAGACGGAGGCGCGGAAGGTCTTCTGTGAGGTGGGTGTCCAGGGCGGAGGTTCCTCTCTGGGAATACAAGAGGCTGCAACGAAGGAGTTTCCTTCATTCCCAACTTTAACTAGAGATGTTGGGGATTGAACTTGCGACTCTCGGCAGGCAAAGCAGAGCTTTATCTACTGAGCTACAGCCCTTCCTCCTACAATGTGTGGTAGTGAAGGTGAAGGACCTACCTATCTAGGTAGGTCCCTATCTGTTACTAGGAGCATCAAGGACGCTGCAAGAGTCAAATGACAGCAGGAAAAAAATATTTTTTTATTTTGTGAAGCAATTGCTTGGACACAAAGGCACAGACCAGCTCATGCTCGGAGTCTGGCCCCGAATTCTAAGCGAGCCAGCTTTTTATACATTTGCAGAATACAATACCACCTGATTTATTGTAAACCACCTGATTTCTGGCAAATCGAAAGTTATAGTAAGTTCCTATTACCATGTAAGGTCTTGGCCCCCTCCTTCCTGCCATGGCCTCACTACACCACGGCCATGTGCGTTCCTGAGTTTGCTTATCTCTTTACAACCTTCAATAATAAACATTTGAGCCTGTTCCATCAATGCCAGCCTTGTTCTCCTGACGGACCTCTCCTTTTTAAGAAAGGCCTATGGGGGGGTTTGCTATGGCCCTATACTAGGAGGCTTGAGATGAAATGCAAGCCATGCATGGCCCTGATTGGACCACTCTACTTATTGGCAAACCTTCATTTCTCCTCTCTGGCGGCACTGGGGACAGGTCTACAAGGAGCGCTTGTTTGGAAAGAAGTACGTCTGGTTCCTGATTGGCTGGTACGCCGACAACTGGTTCCGCATCAAGGATGCGAATATTAACTGCACTGAGGAAGAGATGAGGGAGGCCGTGGAGGGCCACATCACCACCGAGATCGTCATGTTGAACCCAGAGAACACACGCAGCATCTCCAATATGGTGAGGGAGCATCTCAGAGGGCATGGGGGGGGATAGGGAGGTGCGGGTGGCGCTGTGGGTTAAGCCACAGAGCCTAGGACTTGCCGATCAGAAGGTCGGCGGTTTGAATCCCCGCGACAGGGTGAGCTCCCGTTGCTCAGTTCCTGCTCCTGCCAACCTAGCAGTTCGAAAGCACACCAGTGCAGGTAGATAAATAGGTACCGCTCCGGCGGGAAGATAAATAGCGTTTCCATGTGCTGCTGTGGTTTGCCAGAAGTGGCTTAGTCATGCTGGCCACATGACCCGGAAGCTGTACGCCGGCTCCCTCAGCCAGTAAAGCAAGATGAGCGCCGCAACCCCAGAGTCGTCCGCAACTGGACCTAATGGTCAGGGGTCCCTTTACCTTTTTAAATGTCAAATGTCGGGGTTTTTAAGCTTGCCTGGAAGTCACGCTCTGACTTTTGGAAGCCCTCGCTGTAGAGGCTGGCTCTGATTTGTTGCCCGCAAAGGAAATGCACTCTGCAGGTGTTCTAAGGTGATGTTAATAATAATAATAATAATAATAAATAATAATAATAATAATAATAATTTTTTATTTATACCCCGCCCTTCCAGGTTCAAAAACCAGGCTCAGGGTGGCTAACAACAAATTTAAAACACTTTAAAACACTTAATTGTAAAAGCAGCATAAAATACGGTATAAAAACATGAATAACAATAAAATTCAAAAATCAATTAGATAATTCCCAGGGCTAGCTGGCTGAATTGGTCCTACTTGGGCCAGCGAGGAGGCCAGGGGAGAATTAGCTGTGGGGTCTCAGAGTGGGGAATCTTCATAAAAGGGGAGGGGGAGGGAAGAGAAGGGAAATAAAAGATCAGGCTGAATTCACATTAAAGGCCAGGCAGAATAGCTCTGTCTTACAGGCCCGACGGAAGGAGGTTAAATCCTGAAGGGCCCTAGTCCCATGGGACAGAGCATTCCACCAGGTCGGAGCCATCACTGAAAAAGCCCTGGCCCTTGTGGAGGATAGTCTGACTTCCTTAGGGCCCGGGACCTCTAAACTATGATTATTCATGGACCTTAAGGTCCTCTGCAGGGCATACCAGGAGAGGCAGTCCGGTAGATACGAGGGTCACAAATGTTGTCAAATGTCCCAAGCTTAACTCTTGTTGTTGAGAGCTGGCTCCAAGGCGAAAGTCTGGAGAGGTCTGGTTCAAGCTGAGAGGTGATTTAAAAAAACAGAAACCAGATGTTTGCTCAAGCTGCAGGTTATGGGCAATGGTGAAAGCAATATACATTGTCAACGGGAGCGAGAAACTTTTGTAATATTCCAAATAGACAAAAACCAAATTTTAAAAACCCGCTTCCCCCCTCCCAGATTTTTAAAGCAAGATTTCACCTTAATGGATTTCTGTCTGTTAAAGAGAGTCGATTCATGTGACAGTTCATACTTTTAAAACTTTATTCAGTCTTAAGAATTTTACTCCAGATCTTTGAGAAGCCATTGATTTTTTTCTTTTTTACTAGGTAGGATTAACTTACGTATAATAATAATAACAACAACAACAACAACAACAACAACAACAACAACAGCAACAACAACTTTTATTTATAGCCCGCCCTCCCCAGCCAAGACCAGGCTCAGGGCGGCTAACAACCGATATAAAAACAAATTGATTGAAATACAACTTAAAAACTGTTATGTACTGAAGTTCTCACCCTGGGCCAGCAGGGGGATACTGTAGATAGTTATGCAAATAAGGGATCAAAAGTGACGTTCAGTGATTGGATAGTTTTAGAAAATTGTTACAGTTACATTGTACTGGAGCTCTATATAAGCAGGCTGACTGAACCCTTCAGTTCTGTTCTGTTCTGGCCTGTGAATAAACAAGAGCTGTTTGAAGAATCGCTGTGTCGTCTGATATGTTCACCCACAACTTAGCAAAAACCAAATTAAAATACAACATTAAAACATTAAAATGCTATTATAGAGTCAACATGGGGTGGAAGGACTGGGGTGCCTGGAAAAACAAGACTTGCTGCCACTCTAAGGCTCAATCCTGTTGCAAAATCAAATTGTGATACAGAGGGAACACATTATCCATCCGACCTTAACCATAATTTACATGTCTGGGGATCATTTTCAATCTTTCTTTTGTCCCCTACAGACATCGCAGGAGTTCATTGAGAAGCTGACGAAGCGGGTGAAAAAATCCCCAGAGGAGACGGGAGGCTTCCAGGAGGCTCCGCTGGCCTATGATGCCATCTGGGCCCTGGCACTGGCACTCAACAAGACCTCCACGGAGCTGGTGAAGAAGGGCCTGCGGCTGGAAGACTTCAATTATAACAACAGGACTATCACAGATGAGATCTACCGAGCCCTCAACTCTTCAGCCTTTGAGGGAGTCTCTGTGCGTGGCTCTTGTGGATGTTTGAGATTTAGAAATGCCCACATATCTATCTGTCTGTCTGTCTGTACATTATTTGTATGCCGCCCAGAAACTTGGGAGACCCTGTATTAATATGCACAGTGCTTTTTTCCCTTAAAAAATGTTTAGGGGTACTCTCGTTTTGACTCAAGAAAACCACCATTTTATAGTTCAAATCAGGAAAAATAAATACAGTGGTACCTCGGGTTACAGACGCTTCGGGTTACGCATTTTCAGGTTACGGACGCGCCGAAACCCGGAAGTACTGGAACAGGTTACTTCCGGGTTTCGGCGCTTTGCGCATGCGCAGGAGCACCAAATAACGTCCTGCGTATGCGCAGATGCAGCGCTCTGGGTTGCGAACATGCCTCCCACATGGATCATGCTCGCAATCCGAGGTTCCACTGTACAGTAAATGGACAAAAGTACAAAGATTCACAAAATGTTTAGGGGTATGCGTACCCCTGCACCCCTCCCCCGAAAAAGCACAAGCACTGAAAATTATTATTATTATTATTATTATTATTATTATTATTATTATATCCCACCCTCCCCAGCCAGGACCAGGCTCAGGGCGGCTAACAGCAGAGTATATAATACAATCAACGCATAAAATCAAACAATCAATTAAAATACAGCTTAAAATCAGATTAAGATCAGAATAAAAACAGATGGCAACCCACAAATTATAACTATAGGAATTGGGAACATTAAGTGCTCACCAGGCCCAACTATTGAATATGCAACTCCCTTTCCATTTCCCCCCCCCAGGGACATGTGGTCTTTGACGCCAGTGGCTCTCGGATGGCCTGGACCCTCATTGAGCAGCTTCAGGGTGAGCAAGGATCATTTTCATTGTGCTGGGTGTGTTGGTTTCTCTTCTGAGATTCCTGTAAGGCAGCTGTTCTCTGTGTCCCATGATAGTTTGGGCAGACCCCAGATGCCACTGTGCAGTACTGCTCCTGATCAATCCCAGCCTCCCATTATTCATTGTCTTATTATTTGTTAACTTCTTTAACACCCCTTTCTTTCTCCCTCTCTCTTTCTGACACACCTCTCTCTCTCTCTCTCCACCCAGCCAAAGTTCTGGACCCCCTCCCCTTTCATCCTTTAGGCTTTCCCCTCATTTTCTCTCCCGCCTCCCCGTTCCTTCCATGCTCCCCGCATCCGCATGAAATTTAAGTTGAGAGCCTCAGGCCCATCCCCTGCACCGCTAGGGGTTTGTTCCACTTTCCTACCCAGCATCAAGGCTTCACCTCCCTACTGTATGTAATGCCTCCTTCTGCCAACAGATGGCATCTATAAGAAGATCGGGTATTACGACAGCACCAAGGATAATCTCTCCTGGTACAACAATGAAAAATGGATTGGTAAGAGACTGACCTTTTAGGCATGGCAACCCGTTGTGTGACTCTCACAGGACCCAAAATGAAAATAAGGAGTGATATAATGCATGTTGTTGTTGTTTAGTCTAAGGTTACCAGATTTTTTTTTCAGTGAATCCAGGGACACTTTTCAACTTCCTACTAAATAGATGGATTTTGTCAGGGGACTGATTTGTAAATCCAGGGACTGTCCCCGGGAAACGGGGACGTCTGGTAACCTTAGTTTAGTCGTCTTAGTCGTGTTCGACTCTCCGTGACCCCATGAACCAGAGCATGCCTTGGAAACTCTCACTTTCTTCTCAAAGCTTCTCCTTTACAGTGGTGCCTCGCAAGACGAAATTAATCCGTTCCGCGAGTCTCTTCGTCTTGCGGTTTTTTCATCTTGCGAAGCACGGCTATTAGCGGCTTAGCGGCTATTAACGGCTTAGCAGCTTTAAGAAAAAGGAAACAAACTCGCAAGAACTCGCAAGACGTTTCGTCTTGCGAAGCAAGCCCATAGGGAAATTCGTCTTGCGGAACAACTCAAAAAACGCAAAACCCTTTTGTCTAGCGAGTTTTTCATCTTGCGAGGCATTCGTCTTGCGGGGCACCACTGTATTTATGTCCATGGAGTTTTCTTGGCAAAATAATGGAGTGGATTGCCAGTTCCTTCTCCAGGTGGATCACATTTAGTCTAAACTCTCGGCTATGACCTGTCCATCTTGGGTGGCCCTGCACAGCATATCTCATAGCTTCTTGGGAGTTATTCAAGCCCCTTTGCCATGACAAGGCAGTGATCCATGAAGGGGATATAATGCATACAAAATAGTTAATACAATACTTTCAATTTCCTTACTTCTTGGGTTCATTTTATTTGTAAATATGTGTGGCTATTCAAAAAAGCGAATGAAAAATTAGACTCTCTCTCTCTCTCTCTCTCTCTCTCTCTCTCTCTCTCTGTGTGTGTGTGTGTGTGTGTAATTTATTTACTGCATTTAAATCCCATCTTTCCTCCCAGTAGCTAAAGGTGCCATACATGGTTCTCTTACTACTCATACACACAGAGATAGATTGATAGAGACATAGATAGAGACAGATATATTTAAAAACAAGTCAAGACCCAGTGTCTGCTGTAAATACCTTGGGCATAGCTGTCAACCCTTTTTTTAAAGGGAAATTCCCTTATTCCGAATAGGATTCCTCGCAAGAAAAGGGAAAAGTTGACAGCTCTGACCTTGGGAAATACGTGAAGCTGGGTTGAGTCAGGAGGCAGCCTATGCGCTTGTTGAGCCACTCAGGGCAGTTGCCACACAGCACACGCCGGCCTAGTTGTTGTCAGATTGGCTGGTGCCAACTTGCCCTCTGTCTTCCAGGGTCACAGAAAGGGGGGGGAAAAGAACATAGTCTTCCTGGATGCGAATGGTGGAAAGGACTATGAGGCTCCTGAGTTTCTCTGTTCTTCCCCCCCATACCCTACAGGTGGTGTCCCGCCGGCTGACTACACAAAGGTCATCATCACTTTCCGGTATCTCTCCCAGAAGCTCTTCATTTCTGTCTCGGTGCTCTCCAGCGTGGGTATCCTGTTGGCCATCATCTGCTTGGCCTTCAACATCTACAACGGGCACGTCAGGTGGGTAACCCTCAACCTACTTAGTCACCTACTCTTCTGCTGGCAGAGCTATGGAATAGCAGCTCAGCAAGTCATCTGCACCTGAGGAATTTGTGCAGCTGCTCCATTCACTTGGATTTTGTAAAGTCTGGGCATGGGGGGAAGCCTTAATAGAAGCTGAGAAGGGAAAACATGGGAGGAGTACCGTATTTTCCGCTCTATAAGACACACAAATTCCCCCAAAATTAAGGGGAAATGTGTGTGCGTCTTATGGAGCGAATGCAGGCTCCATGGCTTCAGCAAAAGCAACGCGAAGCCTCCGGAGCGCAGCAGGAGCGCGCTTTCGCTGAAGCCAGGAAAGCAAGAGGGATTGGTGCGCACCAATCCCTCTTGCTCTCCTGGCTTCGCTTCGCTGGAGAGGCACTGTGCAGCTTTCCCTCTATGCTCAGCGCCCCTTCAGCGAAGCGGGAGGAGAAATGGAAGGGGCTCCATTTCTCCTGCCACTTTGCTGAAGGGGCGCTGCGCAGAGAGGGAGAGATTTTTTTTTTCTTGTTCTCCCCCTCTAAAACTAGGTGCGTCTTATGGTCTGGTGCATCCTATAGAGCGAAAAATATGGTATATTTTGATTGTGACGTCATGCAGATGCCTTATAAAAAGAGAGCTAATAACATGTGAGGCTAGGTTCCCAGTGTGGATGCAGATCTATACATTTTCCGAAAGGACTTGGCATCTGTCTTATCCCCCTATGCAAGACTCTGTGTTAGACACCATTTATCCGACACCACCATGGCTCTTGAGGATGCAAAGCCCGGACGACGTACCTTTAATCTGTTGCTCCCCATAATGTGAACAAACACAAACCCCTGTGTTACAAAGTGTGACAATCTACAAAAATGCAAACGCAACACGCTGGCTAATAACTGTTAGTAAATATATAATCGGTATGATGTCATTCAAAATATACAAATATACAAATAAGGCACTTCAAAATAATATATATACAGTGGTACCTCGGGTTAAGAACTTAATTCGTTCTGGAGGTCCGTTCTTAACCTGAAACTGTTCTTAACCTGAGGTACCACTTTAGCTAATGGGGCTTCCCGCTGCCGCCGCGCAATTTCTGTTCTCATCTTGAGGCAAAGTTCTTAACCTGAGGTACTATTTCTGGGTTAGCGGAGTCTGTAACCTGAAGCGTCTGTAACCTGAAGCGTTTGTAACCCGAGGTACCACTGTATATATATCATACAATACATCTCAAAAAATATACAAGTAGCTGCAACTCCATAACGTGGGCATAGAGGGCAGCCGGGTTTAGATCCTTTCAGATGCAACCCCCCCCCCCCCCCGCTTTCGATCTCTCACACCTTCCGTTCCTTCACAGATACATCCAGAACTCACAGCCGTACCTCAACAACATGACAGCCGTGGGTTGCGCACTGGCGCAAGCGTCTGTCTTCCCACTCGGACTGGATGGCCTCCACATCAGCAAGGGCCTCTTTCCCTTTGTTTGCCAGGTACATGATAGACTCTCTAGAGGTCTGGGGCATCGTCTGTTGGACATAGACCTCCCAGTTAGATCACGCATAGGGCTGTTTCTGAGACCCGTAGCTCTCTTCTTTTTCCATCTTCCCCTGGGATAGAAGCGAGAGCTCCCCATGGAAATTGATGGACGAAATCCAAGTTTTGACATAGCAACACGCAGGCACCAATTTGCCTCCTCCCACCACCGAAAAAAGAGAGCAAAAGGTAGCAGGCAGTGGAGGATTTGATGCGCTTTCTAACTAGGAATCTGTGGGAAAATTGATTCCTTTTTTAATTTTAAAACACGTTTAGAGGTATATGCATGCAACTCGATGGAGCATGCAACTCGATGGTTTGCGCTCCAAGGACCGTTTTGGGTTGCAAAACCAAACTAGCCTCAACCCTGCCGCTGAACTACATTGCAAGGCTGCTGTAAGATACTCTCTTTCTCTTCTTTTGCCACACCCATTCAGTCAGCAGAATAGGAATATTATTTAGCGGAGCAGACAATATAAAATCTTAATTGACCATTGAAGCTTAAGTTAAGTTGGTACGTTCTGCTGTATTTTACCAATGGGAAAAAGTAGGTGGCCGTCTTGACGCTTCCATTAGAGAATTGTAAGCGAGGGCCTCCAACTTGGATGGCTTTGAAAGAGGATTAGACAAATTCATGGAGGACAAAGCAATCACTGGCTACTAGCCACAATGGCTATGTTCTACCTCTACTTTCCTAGAATCATAGAGTCAGAAGTCTTCTTCTTTGGTGATCACTTGTAGTCGAGTAAGATTGTCTTCCATAGGCATGGTTTTAACAATGAGTCCATAAGTGACTGTGCAGACCAATTCTGGATCCACACGTCCTTCCACAGTGGGGACCTAGGTTTCCAGGCGGGAGTTGATCACAGTGAGGGTTTGCCAAGCGTGCCTTCCTCTAAGCACGTTTCTACCTTGCGTCCTGAGTTCAAGTGTCTTCAAAGCCAATTACACCTTTGGTAAAGGCTGTTCTCCAACTGGAGCGCTCGCAGGCCAGTGTTTCCCAGTTGTCAGTGTTTGGCGCTGTGGTCTAAACCACAGAGCCTAGGGCTTGCCAATCAGAAGGTCGCGTTTCGAATCCCCGCAACGGGGTGAGCTCCCATTGTTCGGTCCCTGCTCCTGCCAACCTAGCAGTTTGAAAGCATGTCAAGTGCAAGTAGATAAATAGGTACCACTCCGGCAGGAAGGCAAACATGATTCCATGCACTGCTCTGGTTAACAGAAGCAGCTTAGTCATGCTGGCCACATGACCCGGAAGCTGTACACCAGCTCCCTCGGCCTATAGAGCGAGATGAGCACTGCAACCCCAGAGTCATCCGTGACTGGACCTTTACCTTTATACTACATTTTTTTAGATTTGCCTTGAGACAGTCTTTAAACCTCTTTTGTTGACCACCAGCATTACGCTTTCCAATTTTAAGTTCGGAATAGAGTAGTTGCTTTGGAAGACGATCATCAGGCATCCGCACAACATGACCAGTCCAACCAAGTTGATGTTGAAGAATCATTGCTTCAACACTGGTGATCTTTGCTTCTTCCAGTACACTGGTATTAGTTCGCCTGTCTTCCCAAGTGATGTGTAACATTTTTCAGAGACACCGTTGGTGGAATCTTTTGAGAAGTTGGAAGTGACCCCAAGGGTCATTCTAGTACAACCCGCTGCGGTGCAGGAATCTCAGCTAAAGCATCCATGACCGATGGCCACCCAGCCTTGGCTTTAAAACCTACAAGAAAGGTTTCTCTAAGGCCGCATGCTTCCAAATACAACTCCCATCAACCATGACACTTGGCCATGCTGGAAGCTGATGGGAGTTGGAGTCCAATGCAGGTTCCCCAGACTTGAGGCCGAGAAAGAGGCAGGAGGATGGCAGAGGAAACAGGGGAGGGAAATCAAAACGGCAGGGAACAATAGATGGTGCATTGCAGTGGCACAACCCAGCCAGCTTTGCTCAATTCACATGGAACTTGGGTGGGTGGGATTGAGAATTTAAAATACGGCAGAGGTCTTCCTTCCCCAAAATGGTGCCCACAACTCCTGTCTGCCTCTGGCAGCACAGCTGGGTGAGACTGCTGGCAATTCTGGTCCAAAACCTCTGGAAGGCAGCAGATCAGGAAAGGCTGGCAGAAGTGGTGAGATGGGAGATCGGACTCTCCCAGCCATTTCCCTCCTAACAGGTGATGCTTCTGGTATTATAATATTATACAGAGACAATAAAGGTAAAGGTAAAGGGACCCCTGACCATTAGGTTCAGTTGTGGCCGACTCTGGGGTTGCGGCGCTCATCTCGCTTTATTGGCCGAGGGAGCTTCCGGGTCATGTGGCCAGCATGACTAAGCCGCTTCTGGCGAACCAGAGCAGCGTACGGAAACGCCGTTTACCTTCCCACCAGAGCGGTACCTATTTATCTACTTGCACTTTGACGTGCTTTCAAACTGCTAGGTTGGCAGGAGCAGGGACCGAGCAACGGGAGCTCACCCCGTCACGGGGATTCGAACCGCCGACCTTCTGATCGGCAAGTCCTAGGCTCTGTGGTTTAACCCACAGCACCACCCACGTCCCTTACCGAGACAATAAGCTGGGGTAAATCAGGGTTTTTTGGGAGGATGGGGGACACAGAGAGAGAGCACCCACCCACCGAAGCTGCATTTTAAAGCCCTCTCCACTCTAGACTGGCAACCACATGGCTTTTCCATCCAAGGTTGCCTCCATAATGTCTAGTTTGTCTCTGTGCTGCAGCTTTGTGGGAATGTCTGGCAGTTCTTGGGTATGTTGGGCCAAATGTGGCAGTGCTCTTAACCATGCTCTTCTGTTGCTGTTTTGGGCTCTCCAATCCACAGGCTCGTCTTTGGCTCCTGGGCTTGGGCTTCAGCTTGGGCTACGGCAGCATGTTCACCAAGATCTGGTGGGTGCACACGGTTTTCACCAAGAAAGAAGAGAAGAAAGAACGGCGGAAGGTTAGGCGCTTTGACCTGCTTTACCATGCCGCCAGAGACGAACTGCCTAGCAAGGAAGAGGGAGCCTGTGTGGCCCTTCAAGCGTGGCTGGACTACAACTCCCATCATCCATGACCCTTGGGCCATGCCGGCTGAGGGCTGATGGGAGTTGGAGTCCAACTCAGGTTCCCCCTTCTAGTTGCGTAGCTTTCAGAGGTGTAGCCATGTTAAGTCTGCGCTATGGCAAAACCCACCAAATAGTCTTTTTGGCCAAAAGGCCAAGAAGCGATACAAATAGTCTTTTTTTTAAGCACGTGAAAGGTTCACAATTTGTTTGTGGCGTAAGCTTCTATGGATGGATGAGGGAGGGGGTGTTTTTGTTTTTACTTTCCATTTTGTGCTTTTATCCTGCATTTTTATCTTGTGAACCACCCTGAGATCTCTGGATAAAGGGTGGTATATAAATTTAATTGATGATGAAGAAGTGGGCTCTGGTCTGTGGATGTTTCTGCTGTAATAAGATTTGCTGGCCGCAAGACACTTTGAGGTTTTCGGTTGCAGGTAACACTGTAGGGAGAGCGTTCAGCCGTTTGGTGCTGAGAAGGCCTCTCTTTGAAACGCCATTATTTATGAAACAGTTGTGACTGGCTAGATGGTGTGCGAAGATACCTTGGGAGCATCGGGCGAGAACTATGCATGCACCATACCTGTAAATCGCACAGCTTCCGCCAAGAATCCTGGAAACTGTTGTTTGTTAAGGCTCTTGGGGACCCTGGCAGCTATGTGAGAGGCAAACTATAGTTCCCAGCATTTTATGGGTGGGGGCTTTGGGGGTGATCGCAAGACCAAAGCCACCCATTTCAGAAGAAACCTATCTGAAATCAACACCACCACTCCCTTGTTTTGGTCTCAGAATTGCTAATGCAGATTATAGTTGCCTACTTCATATCTGGCAGGTGTGTCTCTAGGTTAAAGGCTTTTGGGTGGAGCGGTTCATACAATATAGCGAATCTCAGGTGTGCCATAGAGGGGAGCCTCTGTGCTTGACCTCTGTGAATGTTTTTTTGCGTATTCTGGAACACCCCTTTCAGCTGACTCAGGGCTCTCCCCGTCTTTTGAGCACTCATCCTGATTAGTTTGCTGGGAGATTAGGTGACATTGGGCGTCGACTGAGCGTTCATTCCGAATTGTGTGCAGGGGGCGCAGATGGCATTGCGTCAAAGCAAGCATTGTCCCACATTTCCCACTGATTTCCCCACCGCTTTCCTTCTCAAAAAAACCCCGCCCAACGCTGAATGGCAACTTAAATTGACCAAAAATGCACAGCTTGCAGATTTAACGTATAGAATAAGAGAACGAGAAGAACATACGATGAGAGAAGATTGGGAAATGTTTATTGAGTATACTATGGGGGGAAACTGTGTACACTTGAAAACGTTGGCGGCATTAAGATAAATTCAACAGTGTAAATAAGTTTTGATGGATGTAATAATGGAATACTGAATGGTTTAGTTTTTTGTAAAATATGCAGGGATTGATGATATGTAAAATGAACCATGGAAAGAGAAGGTGGGAAGTCCTTGATATTTTAAGGATGTTTAAATAGTAAAACAGTAAATTTAAATTATATACAAAAAAACCTGCCCAACCCTTTGGGAAAGTGGGTTTGCTGCACAACGTCTCCCAGGCAGCTATAACTACACAACCTGAGCCAGCCACAATGGGACTGAATCCCACCCCCAAATAACAACCGTCTGGAAGTGCCCTCAGGCCTCTTGTTCCCTCATTCTGTCTTTCCTCTTCTCTTCCAGACTCTGGAGCCCTGGAAGCTCTACGCCACAGTTGGGCTGCTTGTCGGGCTTGACTTCGTCATCTTGGCCATCTGGCAAATTGTCAACCCACTGAAACGCACCACAGAGGTAATGCCCTTGCGTGTGGCTCTCATGCTGGGAGGCTTAAATAGCTTGCAGGGCGATTGAACACAAGTCACATCCACAAATGCACAAGGTCCATGCCCAGTGCTTAATTGGCGACAGAACCAAACTAGGAAATCAGTTTTCGGTACAAGGCCTTAATTACTATTATTTATTTGATTTGTATACCCCGTTTTATCAAAAGATTCCAGAGCAGTGTACAACATTAAGAGCTCATTTTACGGAGCACAATAATAAAAGCATAATAAAAGGCAGTGTAATAATAAAATAATCATAACAACAGTCCACCCAACCCCACAGCTTTAACAGGCCATAGATTATTTAACGGCCAAGAGGAATGTTTTCGCCTGGCGCCTAAAGGTATGTAATGACAGCACCAGGCAAGCCTCTCTGGGGAGAGCATTCCACAGATGGGGAGCCACCACCGAAAAGGCCGGTTCTTGTGTCGCCGCCCTCCAAACCTCTTGGGGAAGGGGGACATAGAGAAGGGCCTGAGATGACAAGTGCAGGGTGTGGGTCGGTTTGTATGGGGAGTGGCTGTCCTTAAGGTATTGAGGTCCTGTAAGGCTTTATAGGTCAAGACCAGCACTTTGAACTGGGCCTGGAAACCAACTGGCAGCCAGTGCAGTTGGGCCAGGATTGGGGATATATGCTCAAACTGTTGTGTTCTGGTGAGCAGCCTGGCCATCTAAGAGCCTTTCCCAGATGCTGGACTTCCAGCATCAATCAGCCTCTCCCAGCGGGAGCAGCGGGCAGGGATCATGGGAGTTGCAGTCCAGCAACAGTTGGAGGGCGCCAGGTTGGGAAAGCTGGCCCAGTGCAAAGGGTTGAGCTACTGCTGCTCAGCCCTCCCCCGTCCTTTCCACCCCCTCCCCATTTAAAATCCCATCTGCAGAACACAGTGATCAGGGGAGTGTGGCAGTCTTTTCAGTATCCTGGTCCCAAGCTGTACTGCATAAGGCTTTGTAGACCGACACCAACAACTTGAGCCTTGCTAAGTGGCAGCAACCAGTGCAATTCTTTCAGCAGCTGCATAATACGAGGGCGATGTTCCGTCAGAAGTTGAGCCGTCGCATTTTGCACTCGGTGCAGCTTCCAGGTCAGCCTCAAGGGCAGCCTCACGTTGCAGTCATCCAGCCGGGGATTAGCATGGACGATAGGGGTCAGGCTGCCCTGTTCCAGAAATGGCTGTGGTTGTCTTACCAGCTGAAACAGGCCAAAGGCAGCCACCAAGGTCGCCCGGGCCTCTAGCAGTGATTCCGCAGATGGATCCAGGACCACCTCAATGAAGCTGCTCCTTCAGGGACAGAGTGACCCCGTCCATAGCAGCCAGTTGACCAATGAGTTGGGCTCAGGAGTCACCCACCCATGGTACCTCCTTCTTTCTAGGACTCAGATTCAGTTTCATCCAGATTGCCACCAAGTCTTGGCACTGGTCCAGGACTTCTCCCGATTCAGTTGCTACGGACAAATGGAGCTTGGGTAGCACCAGCGTACTGATGACCCCTCAGCCCAAAGTCCCAGATGACCACTCCCAGCAGCTGAATATATGTGTTAAATAGCATAGGGAGCAGGATGGTATCCTGTGGACTGAAAAAATGGAGAGGGATGCCACTGAGCGAACACAGAGTGCCTTTATGCCCACCCCTGAGCAACTGCAGCTTGCCTACATATATTTCAGAGTTGTGGAACAGGGTGTCCAGTGCAGGCGGCAAGGTTTTCAGCCACGCTTGACTCTCTTTTGAGGACAGAGCATTGTTTATTAAAACAGAGCTGACAAGTTTGTCTGTTTTTGCAGTGGAAGAGGGCAATGTTATACTCACAGTAGGCAAATTGTTCCGTGGACTGCGTGACCTTGCAGGAAGGGCTGTAGTGATGGTTTTCACTAATAAGCATCTACACGAACACTTATCCCGAGCTGCAGACCATGGAAGAATCTTCCTCCACCTCCCATTTTGCCTCTTGTTTCCCCCCCTCTCTCCCCTCCACTACCTGATCCTAACTCTACTCATTGTTCTCCCACAGCCTGCCAATCTCACCAAAATTTCCTGGCTCCTTCCCACCCTAATACTCCTGACTCCCCTTTTGCCCGTCTCTCATCTGTGTGTCTGCTTCTTCCTCTCTCCCTCCCTCCCCTCTGACACACGTGGGGTTCGTGGCAAGACGTCGCCGGCAGACAGCAGTTTTAAGATGTTTGTCGAAGGATCAGTTCAATCTGCTTTTTAAGAATTTACAGCTGTTGCTTCATGTTCTGCGCACTTTGTCGCTGGCACACAAACACACCCCGCTTGCTGCACACGGATATTCTTGTAACCATTGGTTCCTGACATGGGACAACCTTCCTGGGGAATTCCCAGGTGGAACTCCCGTGCGTGTGAGAATTCTAGAACGGGTTAAAGTGACTTCGGGTCCTCCACCTGCCATCACCACCTTTCTTTATAGGCAGACATTCTGCAAACCTGGGATACTTTCATTCAGTTAATATCTTCTGAAAGCCTTAAAGGGGAGCCTCTTCCAGCCTTACCTTACCTTGCAAGGTGGCAGTTAAGGGACCTTCCTTATATTTGTGTTTTTGTATTGTATTTTACGTTGTGAACCGCGTTGAGATCTACAGATGCAGGGTGTACAAATTTATTACAGTCGTACCTCGGAAGCCAAACAGAATCCGTTCCGGAAGTCCGTTTGACTTCCAAAACCAAAGCGTGGCTTCCGATTGGCTGCAGGAAGCTCCTGCAGCCAATCGGAAGCTGCGTCAGACGTTCGGGTTCCGAAGAACGTTCACAAACCGGAACACTCACTTCCAGGTTTGCGGCGTTCAGGAGCCAAGACGTTCGGCTCACAAGGCGTTCAACTTCCGAGGTACGACACTATATCAAATTTATCAAAACCCAGGCTAGCATCTTAGAACTGAAATGGACGCAGGAGGTCGATTATATGTTCTCCCTATGGTCCCTGATACACACTTTAATACAGCTGGGGAGGCACACTGCAGTTGCAATCGGAGCACCAATGCTGGGAGAAGGGGTGTTTCCCCAGTCTAAAATGCCCCCCACCCACGGAAGCAACCTTCGGAGCAACAGTGGAGAAAGGGCAGACATAATCCCCTCCCCCCCAAAAATTGTGGGTCTAACAACTGTTTTACAATATGATTTATCTCAGGGGAGCAGCGCAGCAGAATGGTCCATTCTCCACAACCACTGCAGAAGCATCCCACCCAGTTAGGGGTGAGGGAATCAGGCGGTCCAATCACAGACATGGGGAAGGGCCACGGCTCAGCAGGTAGAGCATCTGCTTTGCATGCAGAAGGTCCCAGGTTCAATCCCCGGTATCTCCAGATAGGGTTGAGGGTGTCCCCTGTTTGAAATCCTGGAGAGTCACTTCCAGCCACCGGCGGTGTCTGTTGCCCTTTTGGACTGATAGGGCAGAAGGCAGGGAGACTGACAGTAGGTGGCGCCAGAGCCGAGGGGCAGAGCCCACCCTCACTGGTAGTGAGACAGCAGGCTGGTGGGTCCAGTTGAGAGCAGACGAAGGTTGACGGGACAGTGTGCCATTTCCCTTCGTGGACCAGCCTGCACTGCAGCCCGCCCAGTCGAGAGCTAGATGGACCAATGGTTTGATTCACTATAAGGCAGGTTCCCATCTTCCACCGCCTGGTAGTTGCAACACTGGCGGTGCTATTAAAGTTCAGGCATCTCTATCTGACCAAGCGTTACAAGCAGTTATTAGCCGCGGTTATGGCCAACGTGATGCAAGAGGGACAACTTGGAACAAAAGAAAGTCACCAATAATTAATCTGTCAAAGGCCGAGGCTTGCGAACTTCCTGATTCCAGAAGGGTTAGAAGTTTTACAGGGTTTTGTGTTTTCAGGTATAAAGATAGGTGCTTACAGGTATCTGTGGTAAGACCAGCAAAAGGAGCCCTCTCTACAGCTGCACCGCCCAGGAGAGGACATTCCCTATGGCAGCCCCTAAGTCATGCCATTCACTAGTGTTTCTTCACTGTACATCTTCAGGCAAATTCTGAAGGCACACCTAACTTTGCCCAGTTCTTTGGCACCTGAGATACCAAAGGTTGTCCATGCCTGGCTTGAATTGTGGTCCCCGGGCTGGATAAAATTGTGTGTCTGCTGCTAGAAGACCCGTCATCTCCTCCTCAAACTCAAGCAACAGCTACACCACGTTTCTCAGCCTCCTAGATAGTCGTTGGACTGGGAATGTCTGAAATCCTGGAAACCTACTGCCAGTCTGTGCAGACAGCATTGAACTAGATGGACCAAAGAGCTGACTCGCTATTACTCCACCTACCCCAGCATTATCTACATAGACAGGCAGCAGTTCTGCTGGGCTTCCCAGCTTGGAGAATCTGGAGAACCTGGAAACCTTCTTCATAAGAAGTTGGTGCTCTGCCATTGAGCCATAGCCCTTCCTGAGGTGGGGGGGGGGGCTCCACAACTGTTCTTCTCATTTGTTCTATAAGACATGCCCCCTAAAACCCTCGAGCAACAGCTACACAACTTTCCTCAGCCTATCAAACCTCTGCTGAGGACAGTGAGTCAAGCAAGGCCCACAGGATTCAGAAGTTGAGATTTGAGGGCAACCAATGGCCAAGATGAGGAAGCAGCCGTGGAGGCTTGGAATGTGACATCTAAGTGTTTAAGGAAAGCCTCTTTGCATTCCAACCCTTGTGGAACCAGGAAGTTTGCAAACCTCTGCCCTTTGACAGATAAGTGATTAATTACTGGCGAGTTTCTTTTGTTCAAGGAGTCTCTCTTGCATCACGTTGGCATGAGGTTCTCGGTCAGATGGAGATGCCTGAACGTTAATAATATCGCCTGTGTTGCAACTACCATGAGACAAGAGATAGGAACCTGGCTTTGAGTGAGTCAGACTATTGATCCGTGTGATGGTCCTGGGGAGGGGATGTTACCGTGCGGTGTGGTCTAAGTCCGGTTCTAGGTTGAGGGTATGGAGGCTGTCCGTCAGGGGCGAAGCGAGGTCCAAAGCGAGGAGTTGGGCATGGTCAGGAACTCTGGCAGGAGAGCAGGTCAGGGTGCCGGCAGGAACAGGTTACCAATGATGTTGCTCCCACAACCTGGGACTGGGCTGGCTGGCCTTTATCTCCTCTGAGGCCTAGGGCGGCCCCAGTCCACAGGTGACCCGCCTCTCCTGGCCTGGAGGCAAGCACTCCTCCTGATAGAACTTAGTTCCCTCCGCCTCTCTGCCCTGAGCCTCTGCAGCTCCAGAGAGGCTGGAGGGTTACTGGACCCAGAGGCAACCTCACCTTCCCCTGACAGGGCTGAGATAGGCACACCTGCAGGCAATGGGTCCTCAATCACCTCTGGAGCCAGAGCGGATTCAGCTGGAGCCAGAGCAGATCCAGCACAGGTGAGGGCCCTTCAGGTTCAAGCCCCAGCCCTGGCTCAGCCAGCCCTGGAGGCAGGGACTCCTGTGCAGGCTGGGATTCCTCAGGTTCAGCCTCTGAATCCAATTCCCAGGCCATCACAATCCGTCTAGCTCAGATGGCTACAGTAGAGGCTGGTGCTAAGGGGGAACTGGCTCCCTGTCCCTCCTCAACCTCAGTCTGCTTTCAGTCAGGTCCCACCAGCCTGCCGTCTTGCATCCAGTCAGGGACTGGGCTTTGGCATATCATTGGCTCTAGCGCCACCTACTGTTGGCCTCCCTGCCTTCTGCCCTACTGAATGGGAATCAGTCACTGCTGGTGGACTGGATTTCAGCCAGGGGACATTCTCAATCGTACCTGAAGATGCCAGAGATTGATCCTAGGACCTTCTGCATGCAAAGCAGGTGCTCAACCCTTGAGCAACAGCTCTTCTGCAGTGGCCAGCCAGACTCAAAGCTTCCAGTCTGCCCCCTATCATTTGTAAATCAGGGCCTGCAATTTACAGTACTAAAGGGATGCGAGTGATTGGCAGTCAACCCCGGTGCCACATTTATCCACATGGTCTGCTCGCAGAGTAATTTTTCATTCATTCATCATCCCCATTTACCTGCTGCTTAATATGCAAAATCCATAAGGGATTTTAAACATAAAACACAATGAGATCTAGAGGCGGACCTACATTTTGGAGGCCTTGAAGCTCGAACTGTTATGGGGGCCCCTTTGAAACTACCACGAGGTCTAGGTAACCACTGTTATCTTCTTCCGTGGGGTCGTTTACAAAAATCTTTACAACATCTGTGCTATGGAGTCTCAAACTTTGGGGATGTTGAAATATAGGTAAAAGGAAGATAAAGGGACCCCTGACCATTAGGTCCAGTCGTGACCGACTCTGGGGTTGCATCGCTCATCTCGCTTTATTGGTCGAGGGAGCCGGCGTACAGCTTCCGGGTCATGTGGCCAGCATGACTAAGCCGCTTCTGGCAAACCAGAGCAGCGCACGGAAACGGTGTTTACCTTCCCACCGGAGTGGTACCTATTTATCTACTTGCACTTTGACATGTTTTCGAACTGCTAGGTTGGCAGGAGCAGGGACCGAACAACAGGAGCTTACCCCGTCGCAGGGATTCGAACCGCCGACCTTCTGATCGGCAAGTCCTAGGCTCTGTGGTTTAACCCACAGCGTGCAACTCAAACGGGGTCTACTACACACAATTTTTTTAAAGCGATGTGGGCTGAAGTCACTTCTGGGGCCCCCCTCCAGGATTAGAGGACCTGAAGTTTAAGCTCCATTAGTTACATTGTAGATCTGCCCCAGATCATTAAGAGAGAAAAGAAAGATGTATACACAACACCGTAAGCAAACATATAAAAGCAGAGAACCCGCCGGTAAAACATCTGGGTAAATTTCAACAGATCATAAAACAGAGCGTTGGGATAAAATCCTACAAACCGGAGAAAGTCCGCTTAAATAGATGGGTCTTCCAAGAGGTGTTGAAAGCTTGCCACAGTTTCTGCCTCAGAAAAGGCACGTGGAAGGGTGGAACCCTGGCCGTGGTTTGAAAGATAAACCCAGCGACAGGCAGAAGGCATGAGGAGGGCCTAGTTCAAACACATTTGCCACATGCCCTGTTCTCCAGTTTGAACCGCATCTCCACCTGCTCCTGGGCACGTAATTGGGGCAGGCCTGACTCTGCCCGGCGTCACACGCACTTTGGCCCACACAAGGCAACAGCTAAATAAATGGCTGGCACTGTGACTCATCATTGTTAACTGGTGTTTCGCATCTTCCTCAGCTATTAAACCCTTCCTTCCTGTGTCCCCTGCAGGAATTCACCAAAGAGGAGCCCAAGAGTGACATTGACGTGCTGATTCTCCCTAAGCTGGAGCACTGCAGTTCGGAGAGGATGAACACTTGGCTGGGTGAGCCTCTTCAGCCATGCTGCTGGGGGGCTGGTTTTGTCCAGCTTCTGCCCATCCCTTCTTCCCTATGCCTGTGCCCTCCTTCCTGTCCTCTGGAATACCTGTTTCCCCATCCCAGGACTACTAGAGACCCTGCCAGACTGGTGTGTGGGTGTGTGTGGGTGTGGGTGTGGGTGTGGGTGTGTTCTGCAACATGTCATCGGTGCAATAATAGTACATTAGAAATGGATCTCTGGGGACGCAGGTGGCGCTGTGGGTTAAACCACAGAGCCTAGGACTTGCCAATCAGAAGGTCGGCGGTTCGAATCCCTGCAATGGGGTGAGCTCCCGTTGCTCGGTCCCTGCTCCTGCCAACCTATCGGTTCAAAAGCACGTCAAAGTGCAAGTAGATAAATAGGTACCGCTCCGGCAGGAAGGTAAACGGCATTTCCGTGCGCTGCTCTGGTTCGCCAGAAGCGGCTCAGTCATGCTGGCCACATGACCCAGAAGCTGTATGCCGGCTCCCTCGGCCAATAAAGCGAAATGAGCACCGCAACCCCAGAGTCGGCCACGACTGGACCTAACGGTCAGGGGTCTCTTTACCTTTAATGGATCTCTGCTGCTTTCACAGTGCTACTGCATTCTTCCCATCTGGAAGAACACTTTTACATTACAGCGCACCATAAATGGGACACACCAACTGCAGGACATGCACTGGTTGGAAATGGAGCAGTATGACTTCCCATAAACCTTTGGCAGGCAGAGTGTTGAAAAGCACATTGGGTATAACCACCCCATCAGCACCATGAGCCCAAATAATTATCCTAGAGCTGGAAGGGACCATGAGGGTCATCGAGTCCAACCGCCTGCAATCTTTTTCCTGATGTAGGGCTCGAACCCACAACCCTAAGATTAAGAGTCTCATGCTCAACCGACTGAGCTATCAGTGAACTGTCTCCAGACTAGGCAAATTGGTAGTAAGTTTGAACAAGGTTCTTTTAAAGTTAGTTATAGTAATGTCCATGGACCACCCATTCCTCCTTTCTGAAAACATGGCATTCAGAATTGGTACTATAATACCAGATTTGAACACAACTGCTTGCTATTAAACACCATATATGCTAGGGAGAAAGCAGCACTTCTGGCTTCAGAAAACAGGAAGCTGATGGTGGCCAAGCTTCACGTACAAAACCATTTCCTAACCTATTGTTCCAGCAAAGGGACCATGTCTATTTTGAGGAAACACACAGACGATCCAGAAGAACAGATTATGCGCAATTAAAAAGGATGTCTGGAGAGGACCCAAAACAACTCAGTTCACCGTCCCACACATATTGCGATCCATCCTTCCTTCTTTCTCCCAGCCTGGTGTCCTGCAACACAATTCCTGTTTCATGGCTTGTACTCTCAGACGTTCCTCTTGCATGGTTCAAATCCCCACTTGGCCATGAATCTCACTGGGTGACCAACTGTTAGAGTATATTGAACTGGCTAGAGAGGCAATTAGAGATCACACTAGACAAAAGTTTCAAAAGCATGGGGGAAATGCAGAGAATACTTCACAAAACAGTGCCCTAAAAGACATACCTGGACTTGTTTCGATTAATGTCTACAGGAGACTTTGTGGATATTTAAGTTATAATTAGAAAAATCTTAATAATTATTCATAAAGGAAACAGTTTATAAGAAGTAAATAAGCATACAGGATAAAGGAAGTCTTTTATTTCGTTGTTTGTTTTGTTGTATGTTATGCTCACTGTATGTTATGTTCACGTTTAATGAGGGTGGATAGTGTATTGGGGGGGTTATGTTATGCTGTAAATAAAATTCCAATAAAAATTATATATATATATATATATATATATATATATATATATATATATGAAACTCACTGGGGGGTGACCTTGGGCCAATCACTCATTCTAACCCACCTCGCAAGCCTAACCCACCTTGCAAGGTCGTTGTGAGGATAATAACGGAGGAGGAGCAGAACCGTCTACAAACCACCTTCAGCTTCTTGGAGGAAAAGTGGGGTATAAGTAATGGAAACACGTAGAAATGAAGGGTATGACTATCAGTCAGCAATAAGGCATGTGCAGAGTCTCCACTGCCCACTGCAGTGGCCTTTCCCCTGGCCTCTTCACCCTTCTCCTCCAGTACCACTTTGAAGGCCCCTGCTGAACCCTTCTTTTCTCTCTCCCTGTCTGCAGGTATCTTCTATGGCTTCAAAGGGCTGCTGCTGCTTCTGGGCATATTCCTTGCCTATGAGACAAAGGGAGTCTCCACGGAGAAGATCAACGACCACCGCGCTGTGGGCATGGCGATCTACAATGTGGCTGTGAGTCGCTTGTCTCTAACGTGTCCAGACCACTGGACTAGCTTGAAAATCTCATGCTCTTGTTGAGTGGGCTTTCTGAGAGAGGGAAATCAAACCTGGACTGCAGTCAAGAGAGAGAGTCAAGTCAGTCAAGTCCTCCTGACCCCACAACCTCTGGGGAGAAAGAGCAAAGTTTTGCCGTGTGTTCCTGCATGCGAATGCTTGATTTTGAGCCATGCTGGTTTACAGTCTGCCCTGGAGAGCTGTGACCAGTCATTATAGACCAGGGGTCCTGAACTGGTCCATGTGGCATGTCTGGATTTGTGGTTCAAGTCAGGCATTGGCATATGTTGTTGGTGTTTAGTCGTTTAGTCGTGTCCGACTCTTCGTGACCCCATGGACCAGAGCACGCCAGGCACTCCTGTCTTCCACTGCCTCCCTCAGTTTGGTCAGACTCATGTTTGTAGCTTTGAGAACACTGTCCAACCATCTCGTCCTCTGTCGTCCTCTGTCGTCCCCTTCTCCTTGTGCCCTCCATCTTTCCCAACATCAGGGTCTTTTCCAGGGAGTCTTCTCTTCTCATGAGGTGGCCAAAGTATTGGAGCCTCAGCTTCAGGATCTGTCCTTCCAGTGAGCACTCAGGGCTGCTTTCCTTCAGAATGGATAGGTTTGATCTTCTTGCAGTCCATGGGACTCTCAAGAGTCTCCTCCAGCACCATAATTCAAAAGCATCAATTCTTCGGCAATCAGCCTTCTTTATGGTCCAGCTCTCACTTCCATACATCACTACCGGGAAAACCATGGCTTTAACTATATGGACCTTTGTTGGCAAGGTGCTGTCTCTACTTTTTAAGATGCTGTCTAGGTTTGTCATTGCTTTTCTCCCAAGAAGCAGGCGTCTTTTAATTTTGTGACTGCTGTCAGCATCTGCAGTGATCATGGAGTCCAAGAAAGTAAAATCTCTCACTGCCTCCATTTCTTCCCCTTCCATTTGCCAGGAGGTGATGGGACCAGTGGCCATGATCTTCGTTTTTTTGATGTTGAGCTTCAAGCCATATTTTGCGCTCTCCTCTTTCACCCTCATTAAAAGGTTCTTTAATTCCTCCTCACTTTCTGCCATCAAGGTTGTGTCATCAGCATATCCGAGGTTGTTGATATTTCTTCCGGCAATCTGAATTCCAGCTTGGGATATGCATTGGCGGATGCATCACATTAAATATTTGCCATGATTTTTAATTGTATTTGTTTCGCCCCTCCTATTTCTTATATATTGCATTTTGCTGTGTTACAATTTGATTTCTGTGGAATTTGGATTGTAGTGAAGCAAAGTGGATTATATAAAACATAAAAGGGGCAACGGAAATACAATGAAAAGTCAAGCAGCATCCAGCACAGCGCATTAGAATTGTTACAAGGAGGCAGCAAAATCATTAAGTGATCTTCCAAGGCCCCCAGCAATTTCCAAGTGGGATGAGAGGGGAGAATGTCTGAAAACCACTGATGTAGCTATGACTGATCTTGATGGACCAATGGTCTGACTCTGTATAAGGCAGCATACTGCATCCCTATGTACCCTGGTGCCAAGCTGTATTTCCTTTGGGCGTTAGAGGTGAGTTTTGTGCTTCCCCAGACCCAGCCTCCACTTTGCAGGGAAAGATGTTGATTCTGTGACTGGGAGGCCCTTGGAACATCTGGGTTCACTCTAGCCATGACCCCCACGTGGCCTCAGACAAGTTGCTGTCTCAGTGTAAAGCGCCGCAGTGCCAGCCACCTGCCTTTGTGCAGTCTTGTTGTCACATTGTGTGAATTCAGTGCCATTATCTGCCCTGAGCTATGCAGACAAGATTGGACTGTTGCCAATTTTGCGATACAGAATAAAATATCCCTGCATGCCCTCGTTTCTAATGACGGCTGCAGTGTGTGTTTTCCGGACTTGCACAGCCCCCCTGACCCTGTCTCTAATCCTTCCCTCCTGCAGGTGCTGTGTCTCATCACTGCCCCAGTCACCATGATCCTGAGCAGTCAACAGGATGCGGCCTTCGCTTTCGCCTCCCTCGCCATTGTCTTCTCCTCTTACATCACCCTGGTTGTGCTCTTTGTGCCCAAGGTAACAACCAAGCCGGGATCAAGCTGCGCATTGGTAGCGACTGGCTCCTAGCGTGGTATGCAGCAGAACTTAGCACATGCTCAAGAATCTCAGGTTTCACTTACCAAAAAAAGAGCCAAGTTTCTAGTCCCCATAATTTATAGTCCCTGACGTAAAGCACGGATAACGTGCTGTGATAAAGTCTGCAAACCTACACATGTCTATTGCTTAGTAAGCCCCACTGAAATTAGTGTGATTTGCTTCCAAGAAAACAGATGGAGGGTGTGGTTATACTCATGGATGACACTGGGGGATGGTAAGTGCTCCCCCCAAAAGAGCTCCCTCCGACTAACATACAGGCAGTGACAATTTTGCATGGGGGGGTCCATTCTTCCTCCTTCGGGGTCCAAAAGGACCCATGTGTTAGCCTAAAACGGTCACCGCCTCTACAGTCATACCTCGGGTTACAGACGCTTCGGATTGTGCGTTTTCAGGTTGCACACTATGCCAAACCCAGAAGTACCGGAACAGGTTACTTCCGGGTTTCGCGCTCCTGCATGCACAGAAGCGCTAAATCACGCTTTGCGCATGCGTAGAAGCTCCGAATCGCAACCCACACATGTGCAGATGTGACGCTGCGAGTTGCGAACGCTGCAGGTTGCAAACGTGCCTCCCACACAGATCACGTTCGCAACATTAGCATCCACTGTATACTGTTACTTTTTCCCCCAGAGACTTAGCTTGCCCACCTAGAAATACGCTTTGTCCTTTCTGTGCCCCTCACCCCTGGTGCCACTGCTGGTTACACTGTGGTGTGGATAAAGGGATTTGCAGCGGCAACAGACTAATTTGCTGTTCACATTTCCCTGTACTTCCTCATCAACCCCAGTCCTTAGTTTCACCATTCCCAACCTTAATGCCTGTTAGCATCTCACCGAGTCCTCCCACAGATCCAGGGACACAGAAACAGAAGTAGTTTAACCAGTTTCCACACTGGCATCTTACTCAGGAGAGCTGGCTGCGTTCTCTCACGGGCAACTTTCTGGGTGGCCGTGGTGGGTGAGGTTCAATGGCAGCTTGCAGGTGGAGAAACTGGCGTGAAGCTACCTTTTCGTACAGTGGGCTTCATTCCAGCCACGCAGAAGCCAGAGGTTTCCTCTACACACATCTCTCCACCCAGGCAGGCCAGAGGCATTATCACAGGGCAGCCCAGCCAGGCAAAAGCACTCAAGGGAGGGCGAGGAGCAGGAAAGGCTTGAGTCAAAAGGATGCCCAAGCGTAGATGGGAAATCTGCTCCTTCATCTCAGGAACCCCGACATGCAGCATTTGGTTACGAAATCTTAAGAGGTGGCGAAGGAACAATTTCCCAAAATACCATATTTTTTGCTCTATAAGACTCATTTTTCCCTCCTAAAAAATAAGGGGAAATGTGTGTGCGTCTTATGGAACGAATGCAGGCTGTGCAGCTATCTCAGGAGCCAGAACAGCGAGAGGGATTGCTGCTGCTTTCACTGCACGGCGATCCCTCTTGCTGTTCTGGCTTCTGAGATTCAGAATATATTTTTTCTTGTTTTCCTCCTCCAAAAACTAGGTGCATCTTGTGGTCTGGTATGTCTTATAGAGCGAAAAATACAGTACATAGCAGACTTGCCTAGTGTTGCTTGGGAGTTTTACAAAACCAAAACAACAACAACAAGAACCCAGGGAGGGATGAGGCTTGGGGAGAGTCCCAAGGCCCAGATAGAGAAGTATTTGACCCCCATGCGCCCCCCCACTTCCACATTTTTTAGGAATCTCTCCAATCTCCCCCTGAAAAATTCCTCTGCTTTCAGACCTGAGGTTGGCACTTTTGGCCCAGCACCAGAGTTTCCCCTTCCTGCTGCCAGGCTCGGCCTTCTCCTTCCTTGACGCTGAGGTGCAGTCGTGCGGCTGAGCCCCATGTGCTTGTGTGTGGCCTGTCCTTTCAGATGCGGCGCCTCATCACTCGGGGAGAGTGGCAGTCGGAGCAGCAGGACACCATGAAGACGGGCTCGTCCACCAACAACAACGAGGAGGAGAAATCGCGGATGCTGGAGAAGGAGAACCGCGAACTGGAGAAGATCATCGCAGAGGTGAGGCAGGGTGTGACTTTTTCCGGTGAAGTTGGGGGTGTGTGTCTCACCCCCCCCCCCTTGCCCTGTGCTTCCTGCCATTGGTGGCTTGTCTCTTCTGGAACATAAGAAGAACCCTGCTGGATCTCGCCCATCGAGTCCGGCCATCCTGTTCTCACAGTGGCCAGCCAGCCTGTCAGCAGGATCTGGGCACAACAGCCCTCTCTCCTCCTGGGGTTTTGAAATAGAGTGGATTTCATGCTCTTTATTCAGCTCATAGTGGTGAGGAGGAATGAAAGTCCCCTCAAAATATCTGCTTTATGTACATTATTTACACAATGGGCCCCACATGACTGGCTAATTCCGGGATTCTCCAGTAGGCCAATCAGGTTGTGGGTTCACTTCCATCTGGAGCTGGATTGGGTGGCTCCTGCAGACCAATCATACTGCTGCATTGTTCTGGGACCAATCAGACTGCTGCATTTTGGATCCTATTGTTCTAGGACCAATCAGACTGCTGCATTTTGGATCCTATTCAACTCAGTACATAACAGGTTTCCAGCAACTGATATTCAGAAGTGGATCTGACAGTGGAGGTAGAACATAGGCATCATGGCTAGTAGCCATCAGTAATCCTCTTCTCCATGCATTTGCCCAATCCTCTATTAAAGCTATCAAAGTCAGCGGCTGCCACTGCCTCTTGTGGCAGTGAGTTCCGTAGTTTAACTGTGTGGTGCATGACCGAGCCCTTTCTTTTATCTGCCTGGAATCTTCCAACGTTCAGCTGCGTTGAATATCCTCAAGTTCTAACGCCATGAGAGAGGGAGAAAAGCTTTTCCCGATCTACTTTCTCCATGGCATGTATAATTTTATACATTTCGGTCATGTCACCCACTGCACGTCATTCCTCTAAGCTAAAAAGCTGCAAATGGAACAGTTTCCCTCTGGAGTTGATGGACTCTCCTTCCCTGGGGTTATTTAACCAGAGCTTGGAGGGCCATCTGTCATGGATGCTTTGGCCGAGATTCCTGCATTGCAAGGGGTTGGACTAGGACATGTGTAGGCAAACTAAGGCCCGGGGGCCGGATCTGGCCCAGTCGCCTTCTAAATCTGGCCCACGCACGGTCCAGGAATCAGCATGTTTTTACATGAGTAAAATGTGTCTTTTTATTTAAAATGCATCTCTGGGTTATTTGTAGGAATTCATTTATTGATTTATTTTCAAAATATAGTCCGGTCCCCCACAAGGTCTGAGGGACGGTGGACCGGCCTATGGCTGAAAAAGTTTGCTGGCCCCTGGACTAGGGTGACTCTCTTTTATATATATTAGTTTTATATATATTAGTTTTCAAATACAAAACAAAATTATACACTCCATACATCTTAATTACATCTTACTTCTCTTTTTTGACTTCCCCCAATTTGTCTGCAAATCCTTCATATTTTTACTTTTTAGGACTAGGATGACTCTCGGGGTCCCTTCTAACTCTTAAGATTCTATGAAATGTTTTAATATTTTCCCATAGGGCAGTTGTTCCACCCTCTTGGTTGCACTTGAAATCTTTTACAACTCCACAGTATCTTTTTTTAAGGAGATGGGGCCAGAACTGCACACAGCATTCCGATTTCCCCCTACATTTCCAAATACACATATAAGATGAGGGTGGGAAGATGTTTTAAAACAAAACAGAAAGAAAACCTCAAACCAATGAATTTTTTTCATTGGCTTTTGTTGATAAACCCTCTCTGCCGTGAAAAGTCCCAGGATATAGTACATCGACAGTTAAAATCAGATTAAATACAATAAAACATAAAGCCACACACCATGAAGCCATCAAATGTACTATAAGAGGTGATGACAGCTACTTGGAGTAGACCTGTTATAACCAGTGGGTCTACTCTTGAGTATGACTTGGCATGATCTCACCCGCAGGGCACGCAAGGCGGTGTTACGATGTTTACTGTTCCTATAACTCTTCCTTAAGCGTTCAAAGTACTTGGCGTACGATCTGAGTAAACCAAATGTACCAATAAATATGGTACGACTCAGCTAGTCAAGGGAACGAGGCCTGATTTGGTTGCCAGGCAACCTTAGGGCCTGCTGTTAATTACTTCCTGGGTCTGTTTGTGAAGGGGAATCGTACAGGGGTAGACAACCTGCGGCCCTCCAGATGCTACAATATTTTTTAAATAATACCCAACATCCCTGACTATTGCCCCTGCTGGCTGGGGCTGACGGCAGGTTTTTTTGTTATTAAAACAAAAACAACAAAATGGCCCCCCTCCCTCCCCACAAACACATTTAAAAGGCTGTAAAATATTAATCAGCCCAAGGCCTGGCTGAAGAGGAACCTTTTCGCCTAGTGCCTAAAGATATGTAATGAAGGCGCCAGACGGACCTCCCTGGGGAGAGCGTTCCACAAACGGGGAGCCACCGCGGAAAAGGCCCCGTTCTCATCTTGCCATCCTCTGGACCTCACACAGAGGAGGCACACAAAGAACGGCCTCAGATTATGAACGCGGAGTCCTGGAGAAAGAGAGGCAGCCCTGGGGGTATTGAGATATACGCCTCTCTCATGCTTCTAAGTCACTTGCAGCCACCTGTTTCCCTTCTTGCCCCTCCCCAACAATAAGGGACGTGGGTGGCACTGTGGTCTAAACCACTAAGCCTCTTGGGCTTACTGATCAGAAGGTCAGAAGTTCAAATCCCCACAACAGGGTGAGTTCCCATTGCTCTGCCCCAGCTCCTGCCAATCTAGCAGTTTGAAAGCACACTAGTGCAAGTAGACAAATAGGTACAGTGGTACCTCAGGTTAAGTACTTAATTCGTTCCGGAGGTCCGTTCTTAACCTGAAACTGTTCTTAACCTGAAGCACCACTTTAGCTAATGGGGCCTCCCGCTGCTGCCGCGCCGCCGGAACACAATTTCTGTTCTCATCCTGAAGCAAAGTTCTTAACCTGAAGCACTATTTCTGGGTTAGCGGAGTGTGTAACCTGAAGCGTATGTAACCTGAAGCGTATGTAACCCGAGTTACCACTGTACTGCTGTGGCAGGAAGGTAAGTGGCGTTTCTGTGTGCTCTGGTTTCCATCACTGTGTTCCGTTGCGCCAGTAGCGGTTTAGTCCTGCTGGCCGCATGACCCAGAAAGCTGTCTGTGGACAAACGCCGGCTCCCTCAGCCTGAAAGCGAGATGAGTGCCGCAACCCCATACAGTGGTACCTCGGGTTACATACGCTTCAGGTTACATACGCTTCAGGTTACATACGCTTCAGGTTACATACGCTTCAGGTTACAGACTCCGCTAACCCAGAAATAGTACCTCGGGTTAAGAATTTTGCTTCAGGATGAGAACAGAAATTGTGTGGCGGCAGCGGAAGGCCTCATTAGCTAAAGTGGTGCTTCAGGTTAAGAACAGTTTCAGGTTAGGTTAAGTACGGACCTCCGGAACAAATTAAGTACTTAACCCGAGGTACCACTGTAGTCGCCTTTGACTGGACTTAACTGTCCAGGGGTCCTTTAGCCTTTTTTTTTTTTAACCCAACAGAAGGAAGAACGAGTCTCCGAGCTCCAGCAGCAGCTGAAAGAACGGCAGCAGCTGCGGTCCCGGCGGCGCTCCTCCAACTGCGCCGCCGACAACCACTTCAACAACTCGGCTTCGGCCTCGGCAGCCACCGCCCCGAACCTCTACCAGCCCAGCCTCCCTCTCGTCCGCTGCCTGGTGGCCGAGCAGGCCGACAAGCTGGGGCGAAACAACTGCGATGGCAGCCGCGTTCACCTGCTCTACAAGTGACACTTTTTCCTGGGCCAGCAACACGGAGAAGGGGAGGAGGGCGGGTGGCGCCGGCGCAGCCAAAGCAGGTCGGGGCAGAGGCTCACGAAACCAGTGGGAAGGGACTTGTACAGCCGGCTGGGGAGTTTGCTCCGAGTTCTTTTGTTCGTTTTCTAAGGGGGGAGGGAAGAAGAGAAATCATAACCTCTGGTTTTTGTAAAATACCTTTGTGTCCGTCCACCTGCCTGTGCCCCTTGAACCTGGAATCCAGGTGCCAACTCTATGGAGACTTGTTTTAGAAGTAGCGGATTGCAGGGGACACCGCCGTTTTGCCCCTCCCCTCCCCAAATGCACATGCACACTTGGTGACTTGACAAATGTGCCTCTCTGGAAAGATGGGTGCGCATCAGGCATCAGGCAGAAATAAGGGTTCTGTGGCTCTTTGTGGTTGGGGTGTGTGTGTGTGTGTGTGTGTGTGTGTGTGTGTGTATGTGTGTAAATCTCTCAAGACTCTGAACAGTTACATCCTGCAGTGTCTGTTCCCGTGCAGCTATTTGGCTATTTGGCTGCTGCAGCCTACAGAAGCCCCAATTAAAGTACGGTTCAGCTGCAGCATAGCAATGGACAGTTGTGCTTGCAGTTACCAGTGGAAGCTTTTCCCTCCTTGCTTCCCACAAGCATATCGCTTCCGGGCGCAGCTGGTTGTCTGGAAAAGGTAGGCACTGTAGCTCTGAGACAGTCCGCCTGTATGAACAGTATTAAAAGGGATAATCCGTTTACTTGTGGGCCAAGCCAGCCTGTTGCACAGCTCGGCCAAAGCGTTTTTGTACTGTGCAAACCCCGAACAATTCCACGCAATTAGACTACAACGGATTGGTTTCGTATGTCATTTGGCATTGAAATGGTCAAACTAGGCCCCCTGCCCAGTCTGATTGTGGCTGTTTGTGTTGGGAACTAGAAACAAACACACACACACACACACACACACACTCATTCCTCCTGTGGTTGCACTTCTAAGCCACATTGCACAAGGCCATCGAACCTCATTTTGACCTCCCTTGATGCTTGCGTATATGAGCGCAGGATTGTGCGCAACTGCAACCTAGTTCCATCCGCGTGTGTTAAGACTGAAGGCATAGGTTAAGGAGGTGGGGATCAGGTGCAGTTAGCTTGTAGGGCGGTGGAAGCTGCAGCATTCCTGCACGTTCTCAGTTGAAGAATGCACTTCTTAAACAGGGAGAAGCTTCTATCCAGACACCCAGGGGTACGTCCAGAGACTGTGTAAGAAGGCTGAAACCCAACCAGGTTGCTTCCTTTTCAGAGGCAGCTGTCAGCCACTGAAGACACGAACACCTTGCCAGTTCTCTTGTAACAAAGTTCATAGGGAAGCGTCGCTCTTCGGCGCATGGGGTGGGCAGAGGCATCTCCAGTGTGCTTGCTAACTCTGAGCTCTGCCTACGAGATTGCTGCCTGCATTGCACTCTCTGCCAGACTCGCCACAAATGCCTTCATCTCTCACCCCACCAGGAATGTAGGATCTGAAGCCACAGTGAGGGTAAGAGCTGGGCAGGATGCTGGTGAATATTAGGGGAAAGTGGGTCAGCAGCTCCCTTTCGACCAGTAGCTTGTGTGTGTGTGTGCAAGTGTGCAAGCATGCATGCGTCAGCACCTGTTTCTCCCCACACTTTTCCAATCTGAGCACTTTATTGTCCCAACAGATGTGGGTGGGAGCAGTGGGTGCTGCCAAGGGGAGCGGGGGAGAGAAGGGGAGTCCAGGTGCCTGCCAGGTGTCCCCATCCAGCGTGCAGATGTTCTTCAGTAAAATAATACAATATGAGATTTGGGCTCTCGTGTCATCTGTGAATGAAACAATTTCCCCAACCTGTGCTCCATCTTTCTCTTCTTGCACCAGCTTTAGGTAGCAGTGGTGGTGCTCGTAAGAGGTAGATGAAGTATCCATTCACTAAATTAGTGTGCTTTAATTTCTTGAATGGACAGCGCAAAGCTGCTCTGGTGACTGGGCGGAGGAGGTTTCTCAGTGACATTGGAGGGGCCAGCCAATCTGCACCGGCCACAACCGGCTGTTGCTGCTGCTGCAAACTCGCAGAACTCGTTTTCTTTCAGAGCCCAGCTCCGGGAGAAGGAAGGTGCGCTTGGATTCAAAGGCGGCGAGGCTGCTTCCAAATTGGCTCTGAAAACTGTGTGCTTGTCTTCAGCTTAAACGGAAGCTGCACACACAGGCTTCTGATCCATGCACAATATATGCTTTGTCACTTAAGCCTACAGTAGCCGGGTTGATGGAAAACTCAGGTGGGGGGTGGGTGAGTAGGAATGGAAGATGCTTGTAGGGGAGGATAGAGGAGCTGTGAAGGAAGGCTCTAACTGGCTGGCTCACTCAGCAAACTACAAGCCCCAGGATTCCTTGGGGGAAAGCCGTGACTATTATACCACGTGTAACCGGCATGGCTTCCCCCAAAGAATCCTGGGAACTGCTTTAACTGTATTGTGTGGATGTGGTCTAATCCACTGAGCCTCTTGGGCTTGCTGATCGGAAGGTTGGTGGTTCGAATCCGCATAACGGGGTGAGCTCCCATTGCTCTGTCCCAGCTTCTGCCAACCTAGCAGTTTGAAAGCACACCAGTGCGAGTAGATAATTAGGTACCACTGTGACGGGAAGGTAAACAGCGTTTCCATGCACTCTGGTTTCCGTCACGGTGTTCTCTTGTGCCAGAAGCAGTTTAGTCATGCTGGCCACATGATCCGGAAAGCTGTCTGTGGACAAACTCCAGCTCCCTCGGCCTAAAGCGAGAGGATCGCTGCACCCCATAGTCACCTTTGACTGAACTTAACCGTCCAGGGGTCCTTTACCTTTATCGTATTCTGTTCTTTGCATAGACAGCTGTCTGTGTTCATCATTCAGCCCGTAAGATTCTGGCCACCCAACTTATCACTAGAGTAGTCTTGCTCTAAGTCTAGAGCAGGCGGAGAAGAAAGTACAGTGGGGGATCTACTGAGTGATTTGCAGTAGATCAGGAAGGGCTTCCCAGTTGTCATAAGAACAGCAATAACAAAGGAGGTTTCCCCTGCCCTAAAGTTTGTTGTTAGAATCTGTAGTAACACACCTGTAGTTTTGTACCTGCATATACAGGTTGTCCCAGTGTGAGCTTCAGGAGCTGAGGTAGGCAATTAGCTTTGGCCCATGTGCCACTACTTTATACCTGGTTATGTGTGGTGGCCCTTCCAGCAGAGGAAAAAGCTAGATCCCACATGCCTTAACATTTTCCCATGTCCTGCCCTCTTCTCTATGCAATATATCTCTGCATGTTTACATTGGTCTGTGTTATATTCCATTTGTGAAATCACAGGGTTTTAAAACTTCTTTTAAAAACCGAATACTGTTCTGGAAAACAAATTTTATTGGGGGGAGAGACAAAGAGGGAGGGAGAGACAAATATTTGGGGAGTCCCTTCAATCAGTCCCGTGGGAAACATTGGGAAGTGTCCATAATCAAGCTTCCAGCATTTGTCCCAAGGTTTCTAGTTAGTGGAGATCAGTTTGATCAGTTCATGGAAATCCATAAGTATCCATCCAGAACAAATCCTCAAGGGGTTCTTTAGAAACCTGTGGGCCTGTGCTGGTAGTAGATTTCATTTTTTTAAAAAAATATGGTTATGTCTTCGAGGAATATCCGAGTTTTTGGACCAGCAGCATCACTTAAGGAGGAAGTCATGTTGGCTCTTGCCCAGCTGCCCAGCGCAGACAAGCAAGACATGAAATATAAAATGGAAAACAATTTGCTGGAGCACTAAATTTGAGTGGGTGCGAAATCAGGTTGCCAATTCACCCCCCCACTGGCGTGACATTGACAGGAATCTGATCTGCAGGAAACTGGCAGCCAACCATGTTCATTTCTGTGCTTTACCAGGTTATTTCTGTATCTTAAAAAGGCACCAAAACGAGCCAAGTTGGTCTCTCCTGTATTTATTGCCCTCTAGGTCCAATAACAAGTTATGACGACTCTGTGATGAAGACAGAAATCTCAAATCCAAACCGGATTATCCTTCCTCCTGTGCTGGGCTGCCCCCCACCCCCACAGGGCTCCTGTGCCTTTAATTGCTGTGTGACAGGTAGAAATTTAACAGGTGAAGCCACTACCACCAACCTCTCGCCACATCTATGCAATTTGAATTTTTGCTGGCTATGCAGCTGTTTGAGACGCAGAAAGCAAGCTGGCTGTCTTGCTAGCAGTTGCGAATGTGAGAATCAAGAGAGCCTGTCCATTCCTCCAACATGGTGTCAAGTTGCAAGCATGCACACTTAGGCTTTCAAGTCCTCATCCTTGTGCATGTTGATGAAGCTGGAGAAATGGTCATCCCTTAGAAGCTGTACTCGCATTGCCCTGGTACAAGAAGTCAGCATTGCTGAGCATCTGCTGGGGCCCCACATCCTAGCTGGGACCCCACCGCTGCTGACTCCCAAAGCCCTGGGAATCCCCTCACCCAGCAAGTGAACATGGACTGGTCCAAGGAGAAGTAGCCACCTCCAATCCCCTTCCCCTCTCCTCCCGGGCAGTGATGGACAGGGTGAGTGAATGGGCAGCAACAGAGAGGTGAGGCTGATCAGAGAGAGGCCCCCTGGCCAAGTTAACTTCCCCACCAAAGATCTAGAGCCTATACTGCAAACTCTACACACAGAGATGGTAGAGTGGATTGTGCTCCTATGAACCCCATCTTCATTTGCTTTCCTTTGTCCCAAGTTAAGAATCAAGCACACCAAGGAGGAAAAGTTTCTGTCTTCACCCAACTGCTGCTGAACTAGTTTTCCTACTACGCAGGTTGGTATGTTTTTATGCAGGAGAGTTTTCCCAAAAAGCAACCCCTTATCCCCTTCCTCCAGAAATCATATGCAAGTCTTATCACCTCGGGGTTCTGCCATTGCCTTCTTGGACCAACCCAATAGTCCTATTCACACATTTACTCATTTTGCATTGAGAAGGTGGATTTGTTCTCTCTGGACTGCCCTGCTTCTGAGTGCAGCGACGAGATTATAGACGGTAACTTAAGGCATGTTATGCCATATTGAGGCAACATGGCCCCAGATGGCTGCAGTGAGAATTCTCCCGGTCATTCAAGCAACTGGTAAAGTGCAAGTGCCTCCACAGCTTCAGCCAGTCTTGGACACGTGGCAATTCCCTCAGTATCCTGCTTCTGAGCGAGGCAAGCAGCCTCTGTGCAATCGGAGGCTACAAGTGGTGCAGCCGCTACAAATGGCAACTGGAAGACAGGAAGAGGGCAAGCGGGACCCTTTCTCCTTCGCCCCTCTTTAGCCCTAGGGTACAGAACCAGGTGCTGGGCTGGAGGTCAAGTTCGGCACTGGCCCAAGACTCTGGTTACTATGATGTGGGCCTCCCATGGAAACAGTGTACATGGACGGCATCAAAAATATGTAAATGCCACAGGTAATTAAGCCAATGGTAACCAGGAGGGCAACCGCCAAGGCCACGTAGAACGGCCAGCCTGAGAGGGCCAGGTTGCGGTTGGCTCCTGGCGGCGCAGGCCTGCCAACGTCGACACTCAGGCTGACGGTGTTGAGGGAAGTCCCGGGCTTGGGCCCGGCTGGGGTGCCGCCTCGGCCCCTGCCCGGCAGGTAGAGCAGCCCCCGGCGACGGTCAAAGCGCACGGAGCCCGGGGGGACGGCGGGCATGGAAGAGAGTTGCTCCAGGAGGTCGCTGCGGGTGGGGAGGCCCGGCAACCCCTTGCGGGAGGGGAAGGCCGTGGGGGCCCGGCAGATGGGGCAGGTGAGGGCGTTGACATCCTCGGAAGAGACGTTGATGCGCGCCAGGCACTCGAGGCAGAAGATGTGCCCGCAGCTCAGCTCTTTGGGCAGCCGGAAGAGCCGGTCGTAAGGGGTGAAGCAGATAACGCAGTCGAGGGCGCCGGGCTCGGCGCTGGGCGCCTCCTCCTTGCAGGCCGGCTGCTGGGCCGAGGCCTCGGGCTGGAAGCTGACGTCAGGCTGGTCCATGGCCTCATTGACCCCCACGCTGCGCCCAGAGGCCGAGGCCTCCTGTTCCGTGTCAGCAGGCAGCATCTCGGCTCAGCCGCCCCAGAGACTTGGGTTGGGCCCGTGTTGACATTTCTAGAAAGGAGAGAGAGAGAGAGAGGCCAAATATTTACCCCCGGTGATAAGGGGCCGCACAACCACACCGGTACAGGAGCCACCTTCCCCGATGTGGATTAAAAGGGAGGTGTTCCACTGTATCTGGAGATACCATGAAAGGGCATCCAGATGAGGGGAACCAGGCAAACCACATTAAAAGTTGGTGCAGGGCTCAAAAGGCAGCTAAGCGATTCTCGTTCTCAGTCGGGATTAAAGCTGGGGTTGTGTTTGTGGGGGTGCATCAAAGCACAGCATTTTGTAAAGAATGGCAGGACAGAGATGGGTTATGTCTAATGTTCATGGGTGCACCACTTCCCAAACCAGTGGTGGGAGCCCAGCGGGTGCAGAGAAGAGCGTGTAAATGGTCCTAGTCTCTCTTACACATTCTGTCTGACATATTCAAAATAAATTTTAAAAATGTCCAGTAGCACCTTAGAGACCAGCTAAGTTTGTTCTGAGTATAAGCTGCATGCACACGAAAGCTTATACCCAGAACAAAGTTGGTCTCTAAGGTGCTACTGGACAATTTTTTAATTTTCTTATTTATTTCAACTGCGTCAGACCAACACGGCTACCTACCTGAATCTAGAATCAGGTCTGACATATTTTATGCTTGCCAGCGTTAGTAGAATCATAGAATTGTGGAGCTGGAAGGTACCCTGTGGGTTATCCAGTTCAACCAAGGGGAACACAGGAATTGAGAATTGA
Source organism: Podarcis pityusensis (assembly GCF_964106645.2). Lineage (NCBI taxonomy): Eukaryota > Metazoa > Chordata > Lepidosauria > Squamata > Lacertidae > Podarcis > Podarcis pityusensis. Next base: position 108,420,140 of record NC_138029.1, read on the forward strand.
AATATATGGAGTCGAGAGTGGATTTCATGCTCTTTATTCAGCTCATAGTGGTGAGGAGGAATGGAAGTTCTCCCAGAATGTCTGTCTTATATACATTATTTACACAATGGGCCCCACGTGATTGGCTAATTCCGGGATTCTCCTGTAGGCCAATCAGGTTGTGGATTCCCTTCCACCTGGAGCTGGATTGGGTGGCTCCTGTGGACCAATCAGACTGCTGCATTCTGGATCCTATTCAACTCAGTACATAACAAGAACAATAGTCTGATTTGTGCCACCCCCAAACTGCAGCCCTATTTATGCACCACTCGTACAGAGGAGCAACACTATACAAAGGGCCTGCTGTTTCAGTCCAGCTCCCAAGGTTGCACCATGCCTTCAGGGGCTAAGGGTTGATATCTGAAGCAAGGAACCTTCTCTGTTGATGCAGGCTCCCCATACAATTTTCAGCCCCCTAAGTTCAGGCTTCTATTTGTGCAAGGAGCCTCTACAGCTGGAAGGAAGCAGGTGACCTTGAGAACTGGGCTGGACATGCAGCCCTTTGGTAACCGTGATGCCCCTTCCCAGAGGCGATTCAGCCATAGCTCAGGGGTAGAACATCTGCTTTGCATGCAGAAGGTCCCAGGTTCAATGCCCAACGACATCTCCAGGTTGGGCCAAGAAACAAAACCCTGTGTGAAATCCAGCAGAGTCTCAGCTAGCCAGCCAGTCCAGACCAGGGTTGGTGAACCCGTGGCTTGTCAGACTACAACTCCCATCCTCCGTGGCCAGGAGTTGCAGTGCAGAAACATCTGGAGGGCCACAGATATTCCCCAACACTGGTGTTGGAAGCACTGGGATAGAGAGACCAATGGCCTAACCATCTATAAGGCAACTTCCTGTGTAATGTGCGAAGAGAGCTTTTATTGCCGCTGTTCAGACACCACACATTGTGTGACTGCATATCCTCCAACATGTTCAGTCCCCAAACCGGGACTTGTGTCTTCCTGGCCGAGCAAGATCACAGAGCCCAAAATACATGCTTTTTTGTGGAGTGAGAGCACAGTGCCCCAAAACATGAGTTTTAGAGCGCTGCACAAGATTAAAGGTTAAGGTAAAGGTACCCCTGACCATTAGGTCCAGTCGTGGCCGACTCTGGGGTTGCGGCGCTCATCTCGCTTTATTGGCCGAGGGAGCCGGCGTACAGCTTCCGGGTCATGTGGCCAGCGTGACTAAGCTGCTTCTGGTGAACCAGAGCAGCACACGGAAACGCCTTTTACCTTCCCGCCGGAGCGGTACCTATTTATCTACTTGCACTTTGACGTGCTTTCAAACTGCTAGGGACGCAGGAACAGGGACCGAGCAATGGGAGGGATTCGAACTGCCAACCTTCTGATCAGCAAGTCCTAGGCTCTGTGGTTTAACCCACAGCGCCACAAGATTACGGCCCTGAAAAAAAAACACTTTTTTTGGGGGGGGGGGGAGATATTGGCACAAAATCATGCAAGATCATGGTGCCCAAAGTGACTGCTATGCTCCTGCAGGAGGGCAAAACGGGATGCCCTGTTATTTTTCCCAGGACACTTAGAATCATAGAATCATAGAGTTGGAAGAGACCACAAGGGCCATCAAGTCCAACCCCCTGCCAAGCAGGAAAAACTTGCAGAATCTGTGACTGAATGTGCAAAAAGTGGCTCTCATCTTCTCCTGCCACTTCCACAACCAAGATAGCCTGCCTGCATACCGTCTGTCAACACACAGGGTTCTGCTCAGAAGTCACGATGAACATGAAAGGGAGGAAGAGGAAGAGCCTGCAGGATCAAGCCCGTGGCAAGTCTAGCCCAGCTTCCTGTTTTCTCATAGCAACCAACCAGATACCTTTGAGAAGCCCACAAGCAGGATCCGCGTGCAAGATTATGATTCTGCTGTCCCTCAAAAACATCCAGTCACTTGCAGAAATATTATCTGAACAGAGTTTTGAGAGCAGCTGGTTCCTCCTCAAGCCCACCCCACAGGCTGGCGTAGATCAGCTAGCCTAGCCTGCCCTCTTTGCTATAATTATCAAAGTGCATCTCACTGACTCTAAACATTCACCCCTGACCCTACCATGAACCCCCCCTCATCCCATCCCATAAACAAGGTGTCTCAGTCCCAAACCACAGCCTTCTCTTTTTCTTTTTGAAATCATGTTTATTTGGTTTTACAACTACAAAGTTATAAAAATCCAAATATAAATCCATGTACAGAGATTCCTCTCTGAATCTCGTGACTTCCCCCCCCCACCCCCCATGGGGTCCTGTTTTGAACATTTACAACTGCATATTCTTCCATACTCTTAACTTTTATATCAGTCTATATGGTCCACGGTATTTGTTGGACTACAAGTGAAATCAAAATCCTGCCAGTGTTTCCATCTGCCTACAGTGGTCTCCTAAATAACTTATAATTTTTCCCCATTCTTTTATAAACTTTTTGTCTTCTTGGTTTCTGAGCTTTCCGGTCAGTTTTGCCATTTCGGCATAGTCCATCAGTTTGGTTTGCCATTCCTCTCTGGTTCGCCAATCCATAGCCTTCTCAAGCTGTTCTGATCCTTAGCAGGAACGGCAGAATTATCCTGCTCATTATTTTAATACAGAACAGCTTCCAGAAAGGAAGGGTTTAGCACTGCCACCCCAAAGGACTAGGCTTCATCTGAGGCATTATGGGTCATTAACCATGTAGATCGTGGGTAGGCAAACTAAGGCCAGGGGGTCGGATCTGGCCCAATCGCCTTCTAAATTTGGCCTGCGGACAGTCCAGGAATCAGCGTGTTTTTACATGAGTAGAATGTGTCCTTTTATTTATAATGCATCTCTGAGTTATTTGTGGGGCATAGGAATTCCTTCTTTTTTTCCTTCAAAATATAGTCCGGCCCCCCACAAGGGACAGTGGACCAGCCGCCTACTGAAAAAGCTTGCTGACCCCTGATGTACAGTGGTACCTCGAGTTAAGAATTGAATTCATTCCAGAGGTCCATTCTTAACCTGAAACTGTTCTTAACCTGAAGCACCACTTTAGCTAATGGGGCCTGCAGCTGCCGCCACCACACGATTTCTGTTCTCATCCTGAAGCAAAGTTCTTAACCTGAGGTACTATTTCTGGGTTAGCGGAGTCTGTAACCTGAAGCGTCTGTAACCCGAGGTACCACTGTAGGCGTTTCTCCTCACATTCCAGCAAAGCTCTGGGGAGGTAGCCTTCAGCCCTCCAGGTGTGGGACTCCTGCTCCCATCAGCCCCAACCAGCACAGCTAATGGTCGAGGATGATGGGAGTTGTAGTCCAAAACACTGGGATAGCCACAGGATCCTGTTCTGTTGGAAGAAATGTTCCACAAGAATGGACCCGCCAAACACCGCTTTCACTAGGAAGCCAGCAGCATCCTCCACAGGGTTGGGGGAAGGTGTGTTAATCTAAGCAGGATCCCAGCCAAAGCCATTACCTGGGACAAAGGAACTGGTTTGGCAAGCTTGATCTTATACATTTTACCACAGACATACATGCACACAGGTTTGGAAGGGGCACAGAGCCCTGTGGGATTGAGAAACATGCTAAAAACAAGAGCTGCAAAGGCTTTCTGCTTTCTGCAAAGCGTCACCCCCTCTCCACCCCGAGAAATTCCCTTCTCCGTTTCCTGTGAAGTTCCTGGAAACATTTCATCTCAAGACAGCATGCTGAACTCAGCCATGACTGCTTCTTCCCGGCTGGGATAGTAAGCCAGGTGTGAAAGAGGACAGGTGTCCTCGATGCAACTTTAAGAGTGAGGTAGAACAGGGGAAGCCCAGCAGCTGCAGGTTACACAATTCCCTGTTTTGCCCCACTGTTAAAGGTGCAGCCAGGACACCTGGCCATCTGATTGTCCTCCCCCCTCCTTCCACCACCCCCTATCAGTTCCACTAAGCACACCCCATCCTATTTCGGGACTTACCATCAGCTTAAGGAGCTCTTGTGTTTTGAAAGACAGAACATCTACTCTGCCTTTGAGATCCTTGTTCTCCTGTAACAAACTCTTCCTTTCAAAATCCGGAATAATCTCATGAGCAAATGAACCTCTGGCAACTCTCTAGTGCTGCCAATTTGAGCAGGAAGGAGGAAGAAACTTTTGTGGCTTAGTTTAACAGGACCCTGCTCTGCTCAGATAGGCAAGTAAAGCTTTTCACAGAAAGGAGATAAGCGTTATCACCTGCTAAAGGCAAAGATGGAAAGCTACTGTTAAAGGAACCACAGAAGGGGCTGCTGGTTTCTCCTTTTTTTAATGTTGCCGCCCGCCAATTCATGCACATACGCTCCCTGCCCTCTGCTTGGGGGTCCGGAAGCTCCACATCACGAGAATCTCAAACCTGACAGGAAGAATTATTGAAATTTTGTCTCTCGCTTTCTGCCTTCATCTCATTTGAGCCTGGCAACCAGGGGTGGCAGCGGAAGTCGGTTTGTTTTTGAAGCCAAATTGATCAGATTTCGACTTTCCAGAACAACAGATGACACTCTTTAACAACAAATTTTTCAATACAGTTCTCGAGGCAAAGAATGTGTACCAAAATCCATACAGATGGGGAAAAGAGTGCATAACGTGAATATTGTATTTATCTCCTGGAGAATAAGTCTATCCATGGCTATTAGGTAAAGGTAAAGGTAAAGGGACCCCTGACCATTAGGTCCAGTCACAGATGACTCTGGGGTTACGGCGCTCATCTCGCTTTACATACAGCTTCCGGGTCATGTGGTCAGCATGACTAAGCCGCTTCTGGCGAACCAGAGCAGTGCACGGAAATGCCATTTACCTTCCCACTGGAATGGTACCTATTTATCTACTTGCACTTTGACGTGTTTTCGAACTGCTAGGTGGGCAGGAGCTGGGACCGAGCAACGGGAGCTCACCCCGTTGCGGGGATTCGAACTGCCAACCTTCTGATCAGCAAGTCCTAGGCTCTGTGGTTTAACCCACAGCGCCACCCGTGTCCCTATGGCTATTAGACCTCATGACTATTAGACCTCTGCCTTCATGGTTGGGGGGCAGAATTGCTGCTGAATCCCAGTTGCTGGAAATCGCAGGAGGGGAGAGGGCTCTTGCTCTCGGGTCTTGCTTGGGGGATTACCCACGGGATCTAGTCGGCTACTGTAAGAACAGGAAGCTGGTCTAGATGGCCACTGGCCTGATCCAGCTCTTCTCAGGTTCATGGTTGTATGTTCTGTATATGTAGTTTGTTTATGGTGCTGAGGGTTGCTGGGAAATCCATATCCGCAGTAAAATTAACTACGAACCCCAACATTTGGAACCCCTCCAAACCTGTGCCAACTTTTGCAGCCTTCGCATCTGGCTCACAGAGCTACGATTTCCTAGCATTCCCTGCAAAGATTAGTTTTGAAACCACTCAAGGAATTGTAGCTCTGTGAGGGGGATAGAGGGGGTCTCCTAACAACACTCAGCACCCTTAACGAATAACAGCTCCCATAATTCTTGATTGTTTAAAGTGGCATCGTAGCTTTCAGATGTTTGGTGTGAAGGTGGCCTTAGTCTGTGCCATGATGACATGTGGATTTTGAGGATAATGTTTGACAGCTTTTGACAGGTAAAAATAGGGTCAGATGGATGTGTAATAACTAGACCTGCTCCAATCCATCAGGCTTCAGGAGAGGGAGAAAGGGATTGGCAGGCCTCTCCTTTGGCACTGCTGAAAGACCAGCAGTGTCTGTCCGCCTCTCCTTGAGATTTTTCCATCCCAGTCGGCTGCTACTGCACCTAAACTCCGAGCCGCCTGTTGTTCTTTCCCCGCCTTGAAATAATTTCCCCTTTTGTGTTGTGTTTTTAAGATTGCCTGCCTCAGGGCAGGGACTGCCTTGTTTCTGTTACTTGCAAACAGCTTGAGCAGCCTGCTTTGGCTGAAGAGCAGGGTGAAGATGCTTTTAAAACAAACAGGTAGACTCACGAAAAGGAGTCACCTCCACATGCACAACCTGCCTCTTCTGCACTCTCTTCTAGAGCGATGGTGTGTTTCATTCGCTTGCTCCACAATCACACATCTACTAAAATTTTGAAAAGTCGTTTCTGCCTTTTCTACGCATTTGGGCACCTCTTAAGAGGGACGCGGGTGGCGCTGTGGGTTAAATCACAGAGCCTAGGACTTGCCGATCAGAAGGTCGGCGGTTCGAATCCCTGCGAAGGGGTGAGCTCCAGTTGCTCAGTCCCTGCTCCTGCCAACCTAGCAGTTCGAAAGCACATCAAAGTGCAAGTAGATAAATAGGTACCACTCCAGCGGGAAGGTAAACGGCGTTTCCGTGCGCTGCTCTGGTTCGCCAGAAGCGGCTTAGTCATGCTGGACACATGACCCAGAAGGTGTACACCGGCTCCCTCGGCCAATAAATTGAGACGAGCACTGCAACCCCAGAGTCGGCCACGACTGGACCTAATGGTCAGGGGTCCCTTTACCTTTACCTTTAAGAGAGCATAACCCAAATCTGCACGATGGTTCCTGAGATCAAGGTGCAGGTTGTCCTCCATGTTTGGATTCAGGCGGGCATCTTTTTTGAACCAAGATGCCCAACGGAACCTTTCGAACCTGCACTGGTTTTAACCAGAGATTTCAAAATGGCGTCGACTTTTTCGGTTTCTTCCAATTCCCAAGCAACACCAATGGAATGGCGGCATACAAGCAGCTTTGTCAATAAAACAAAACAAAATGGTCTCCAGTAGCCACTGACAGCCAGAAAGAATTGCCCTAACCTCAAAGGATGATGACGCTCTCCTGGTCGTGCCTCGACCTGACGAGGCTTATTCTAGTGGCAAGGAGAGAGATGGCCTTTTCTGTAGTAGGCACCATTCCTGCAGAACCACTGTCCAGACGACAAGACTCCCCTCTCAGCCTCATTGATGTGGTCCAACAGAAAGCAGAGCAATGTGTTTGGCACCAGCTGGGTTGCAGGAGATACTGGAAGAAGACATATCCAACCGTCTTAGGGACCTCAACTCCAGATTTGTGTAGTAGGGTTTACTCCTTAGCCTTTTCTTGTCTCCTATATGGCCCTCAATGCAGTGGAGGTTTCCATCAGAGTTTTCCATTGCTACCTTCCCAGGTTGGCAGGCCCCATCTGCCCCTCACGTCCCTCTACAGCATGTGGAGAAACTGCCTTCTTGACCATTGGATCCACTGTTGGTCTCGTCTGTTCAATCTGCCAAAGCCTGTCTTCGCATGCAAGGGAAATTCCTAACTCACTGAGGGTTTGAGACCCATTGGCTTCCCTCACCTGGTTTGTCCAGTCAGTCAAAGCCATTTCCTGGGGTGTGGCCACTGTCAGCTTCCAGGAACCGCAGGTGAGAGCTGAGCACAGGGTGGGGACCAAAGGTGAACAAACTACCCTAGAAGGAGCACAATGTGTCCCCCACCAGAGGTACTACCTCTCCCATAGCACCCCAGGCTGGAGTAAGCTAGCTTATACACACACACTGTACAAAGGTAAAAATGACATGAGTTACTCCACCCACTTTTATCTCTAGCTCCACCCACCACCAGCACTTGGACCCCAGAGTGTCACCTCAGATGAAATGTGGCCCTTGGGCAGAAAAAGATTCTCCACACCCAAGCTAGTGGCTGTCGTTTTGATCTGGATTTTGTAGGTCTCTTGTATGTTTGCTTTCTGCACACCACTTGGTTATTGTGCATGAAAGGCAATATACAGATAAAAAGATATTGCAGTAAATGGCTTGCAGTAATTGGTAGGGATCTTAACCCATAATACTACTAATATTAGTAACTTTAATATTACCAGCCTCTATCATTTTTGGGTGCCTGCTGAAGACATTCTTATTTAGACAAGACTACCTAGATGTTTAGAAAGTTCGTATGAGTTTGTTTTAGTCTGCTCTGTTGTGGGGTTTGTAACTTTCCGTATGTTTTAGATTCTGGTTTTAAATTTTTTAGCGATAATTTTATTGCTTTTGGGGGGGGTAAACCGCTCTGAGGTTTACACTCAAGCAGTACAGCGGTACCTCTGGTTACATACTTAATTCATTCCGGAGGTCCGTTCTTAACCTGAAACTGTTCTTAACCTGAAGCACCACTTTAGCTAATGGGGCCTCCCGCTACCGCTGCTGCTGCTGCTGCTGCTGCTGCTGCGCAATTTCTGTTCTCATCCTGAAGCAAAGTTCTTAACCCAAGGTACTATTTCTGGGTTGGCGGAGTCTGTAATCTGAAGCATATGTAACCTGAAATGTATGTAACCCAAGGTTCCACTGTACATAAATTTCATGAAATAAATAAACACTGTAACTGCCAATTACTACAAATACCCAGACTGAAACAGGGGACTGAGTATTGCAATGAGGTCTTAGTGCTGATGTCCGTACACTTGCGTTCGTCAGGGCCAGTCCAAGAAACCTTGGGGGCCAGCAGAGGAACAAATAACACCCCTGACCCAAGACAAAGTGCCTAGTATTCAAGGCAGGTCAAGGGATCTGGGGCACCAGAGGCAGATTCCCAGAAGTACCTCTCCCCTCCCTGGCAGTACAAGTACAGCAATAAACTGAATGACTAACAGCTTTCTGCCTTTTGATGACATCCAAAGTCAGCTGCCTGAGGCAGCTGCCTCAGACCGCCAAATGGTGCAGCTGGCTTTTAGCATGTGCCTTAGAGGCCAGGGGCACCATCTTCCCAGATTTTTCTTCTTGAGACTCAGGGGCAGAGGAAGGGGGCTACAGTGGGTGCAGACCACCCTAGGTGTCACCACTGAGGAGGGTGACAAAATACCAGGTGGCACTCACCGCGGGGCCTGCCCCAGGAGAGACGCGGGGCTCGGGTGCGCACAGGCTCTGGCTTGCCCAAATGGTCCGCCCGCTGCCTCCCCACCAGCTGTAGGGCAGCTGAGTGGGAGGAGGCAAATAGACTCTGGAGGCCGTGCAGTCTGCCCAGCCCCTATGTGTGGCTCACCCTGCCCCGGGCACACCGCCCCGGGCGCCCAAGCAGCTTCCTCCACCACTGCTCAAGACATTGGAAATGGGATTTGGAAATTGCCGCAATTCTCATGTTTGTTTGCCCGAGGTCAGGAACGGAAACCACAAAAATGAATATATATTTTAAAAATTGTCCAGTAGCACCTTAGAGACCAACTAAGTTTGTTCTTGGTATGAGCTTTCATGTGCATGTACACTTCTTCAGATACACTGAAAATGAATGTGGGTGGCATTTGCAATTGTTGGGATTTTTTAGTCCGCAGGAGGTTACACATAAATGTTGTCCCCGGTATTGTTTTGGCCCTTTCCTTTCCATTGAAATACATTAGTTGCGATCAATGTATATTTCAGCAGAAGCCAGACTGCAGCAGAATGGAAATAGCGCTGGTTGCAGTGAACACAGGATGGCACACAAATCGCTGCCTCCTGCATGAATGTTGATTGCCAAAAAATTGGAAAGGAGAGAAAATTCCAACGAAGGAAGAATGGCAAATTAAATGATGTGAATAGTTAGAACTAGCAAAGATGACAGAGGCCATCATGAAGAAAACAAATCAAATCAAAAATTTAAAACTGAATGGGAGTGTTACAGAGTATACTTAGAAAAACATTGTTCCCAAACAAAACCTCTAATACGCTTTGAGTAATTTTCACAAACTAGTTAACAGACAGATAATGTTTGCCATGTGAGTTCAATGACTCAAAAGGTGAAAATGGACACAGTTAAAAAGAAAAAAGAAGTCAGTACCAGCAATGTGGTAGAGGGAAGTCACTGTTAAAGATGTTGTTTTATTCTGGGGGTTTTTTAATGTATTTTTTATGTTTTGAAGAATGAAATGAATAACTGTACAGTGGTACCTCGGGTTAAGTGCTTAATTCGTTCCAGAGGTCCGTTCTTAACCTGAAACTGTTCTTAACCTGAAGCACCACTTTAGCTAATGGGGCCTCCTGCTGCCGCCACCACACGATTTCTGTTCTCATCTTGAAGCAAAGTTCTTAACCCGAGGTACTATTTCTGGGTTAGTGGAGTCTGTAACCTGAAGCGTATGTAACCTGAAGCTTATGTAACCCAAGGTACCACTGTACTAATAAGCAAACTCAATAAAGAATATTGCAAAAACACAACAAAAACCAAATCGCTGCCTCCTCAGATCCCCGTACCAGAGGAGACAGTGAGGAACTCCCACAACTTATCTTAACTAACAGGGCATCCTTCAAAAGGCAAACGTAGGAGCCATTGTGTTCTTAACGCAGGATTGCATTGCAAGATGCAGCTAGGGACAGCTGCCCAGCCTCTTCCTAAATAATTGCAGTGAAGGAAGGTCCAACCTTCTCCGGAGAGCTGTGTGCTGCACCGTCAAACAGTTTGGGCTGTTGAGAAGATTCAGCCAACACCTCCTTCCTTGCCATTTCCTCCCATTTGTTCTAGTTCTGGCCTGTGGAGAAACGTCTTCTGCATGACAGCCCTTCAGGTATTTGAAGGCGACCATCAAGGCTAAACTCACGCAGCACTTCCAACCGTTCCTCGCAAGACTCGGCGAACCATATCCGAGACACTTCTGGAAGGAGTCCTGAAAACTGGGCTATGTAGACTTTAAATCACACATACCCCTCTCCTTAAAGAATATTCACACAGCTACGGTTGTGTAGATCTCATGTGTACATCACATGAAGACAGCAGTTTAGAAGGTGATTCATATTTGAATTGCAATACAGTGGTTCCTCGGGTTACAGACGCTTCAGATTACAGATGCTTCAGGTTACAGACTCTGCTAAGCCAGAAATAGTACCTCAGGTTAAGAACTTTGCTTCAGGATGAGAACAGAAATTGCGCGGTGGTGGCGCGGCAGCAGCAGGAGGCCCCATTAGCTAAAGTAGTACCTCAGGTTAAGAACAGTAACAGATTAAGAACAGACCTCCAGAACGAATTAAGTTCTTAACCCGAGGTACCACTGTAATACAAAGTTACAACAAAAATCATCCAATTATCAGTACTCTTAACGGAAATTTTTCACAGGATTTTTCTTAATTGGATTTTTCAGACGATTTTTTTTTTAATGGGGTGAGGGGAGGAATAGGAATGTGTTTTAAATGTATACACAGCCCTGGAGGACTCTAGTGCAAGTGTGTAATCACCAATGCGATTTTATTTTTATTATTTATTAAATTTCTATATCGCCCTTCATCCGAGGATCACAGGACGGTTGACAATATAAAAACACAAAAACACATAGCATAGTAACAAATAAAAACAATACCGCCATCCAGTTTAAAAGGCCATAGATTGTTCTGGGAGAAGAGGAATGTTTTTGCCTGGCGCCTAAAGATATCCTAAACTAATTCTAGAGAGACTTCCTTTTTTAAAAGGTAACAGAGGGACAGTGTTTTAGCCAGGGAAATGAGTAATAGGCACTGTCCTTAAGACACCTGAAGCCCATGTACAGATTGTCCTGTATTTCTCTATTATTGCTCACCTGCGGCTTCAAACGTGAAATATGGGATGCAAGCAGAGCAAAGGCAGTACATATAAACAAAGGCAAGGAGTTATTCTGTTTGCCTTGTTCTTTGTGTACCACTACATTCCTCCATCCCACCCGATGGCCCCTGCTTTCCAGAAAGGCTCCCTAATTTTCCACTACCGGCCTCTCTATAGCCCTGATCAAGCAAAGCTGTCTGCTCACAAACACACACAGGAGAACTGTGCAAACAGCTCAGGAGTGCTCTCAGGTTTTCATGGCTGTTGCTGTTTGCGCTGCTGAAGAGGCTAGCCTTTTTTTCTTTTCTCTTTTGGTGCTGCTGAAGAGGCTAGCTTGCTCTTTCTTTCTTTCTTTCTTTTTCTTTTGCACAGCCTCTTCAAAGAAATCTCTGACTCTTCAGCGCCTTCCTCTGCTATTTCAATTGTGGTCCTCGGGACCACCTGAAAACACGACGAGGGTCACATTCCTGGATCGCAGGGCCTCGAAGCAGAGACCAAGCAAGGGAGTGATCTCAAAATACAGAGCTTTGCTGAACTTGGAACCCACCACAGACCACAAAACTAATTTCCAGATTGAGTATGCAATCCCGGAATATGTGAAGTCAGGCACACCTGTGACAGAGTGCCCTGAGCATATGCAGAGTGCACTTCCCTCACACGGCTGGATAACTACAAACAGCTCCCATATGCCCACCATGGGATTTCCTTGTTATGGGATGGACTGAGTCCTGTTGCAGACGTTAGAAATCCCTATCTATGCAATACGTCCATTCTTTGTCTACCGATTTCATTCTAAATATTAAGCGATTAGCAGAAATGGCCTTCATAGGTTTTCCTGGAACCACGGGGACTAGAAGCAAGTTTGTACTGTATTCATTGTCTGTTTTTAGGAGGAGGTTCTCAGCATTGGATGGTTGCCCACCACCTTCCCAGAGGGGCAGTTTTAAACCCAATGTATCACAATCGCATGCCAATATTGCCCAAAACAAACAAGCAGACATCCAGCATCCACTGAGTGCATCGCTAGGAATAGTTTTCAACATACTGTGTGTCACCTGGAAATCAGCTTCCAGCCACATCAAAAGGTTTCCCTCTCTTTCGCTCCTGCATTGAGCACCTTCTGCTCTCAGCTGGCCCCATTTTGGAGGACTTGCCCCCTTTCACAATCTCTGCCAGTCCCCCCAAACTCCTGCCCATCTGTCTGCAGCCCCCTGTTCCTTCCTGGCCCACCCCTGCCAGTTCTTTGCAAAGCCTCACCTGATCTCGAACGGCAGACGTTTTCCTGCAAGAGAGCTCTGTCTCCAGCTAGCTGAGTGCCAGGTTCTCTCCTGCCCGTCTCACGGTGCCTTCTCGTGTCTCCAGTCGCCCGCTTGCTCGCAGCCACTCCCTGCCACTGGAATCTGCCCCCTGGAGAGAATGTATTCCCAGGTCACACCCCACCTCAGGGCTCCACCTGCTGCGAGGCAAGGCAGGGGTGGCCGAGCCGGTGCCGCCACATTCTCTCTTTCAGGCTGCTTGGGGAGGAATTTGCCGGCACATAATCCTTCCTCAAGGTTCCCAGAGTGCCTCCTTCCAGCCGCGACACCAACTGCAAGCTGCAGAGTCCAGCCTTCTCGCAGGACAGAGGCTCTTTTGGCCTGTAAACACCGGTCCTTATAAACTGGTCACCTTCTTATACATGGCCTACAGCAGGTCGACAGCAGCACATTTGCCGTGCATTACTATGTGAGGAAAGAGCTCTTTTGAAAATTAAAGTGGGTGCAAAGGATTCTATGGGATGGAGCCCCCCAACCCACCCTAAATCATTTTATAAGCTGTCCCCTGCCACCTAGCGCCTTCTCTCCCCTGTAGATTTATTACAGCTGGTCATAAATCTCAAAATGTTGATTTTCAGAGGTGCAAGATGTGCGCGGAGGAAAGAGCAGATGGGGAGAACAAACCCCACAAAGAGAACAGCAGTGGTTTACAACTGGCGGTCCAGGGGTCCTCTTCTTCCTCAGATGGTTTGAAAAATGAGATTCACTGGCAAAGTTCTTAGATCTAGAGTACCAAAGCCTGAAAAGTCTTCATATATCAGTCAAGTAATATGCTGTTCCCAGAGTGGTTAAAAACCATTCCCTCTCCGTGAGGGATTCTGGGAATTGTAGCTCTGGGAGGGAAATAGCGCCCTTAACAAACCACAGCTCCCAGGATTCATTGGAGAAGCCATGACAGTGGCGTCATAGTGCTTAAATGTATAGTGCAAACATGGGCCTCAGTTGGTGTTGATCCATGACAGGGCCTTCTCAGTGGTGACACTTCATTTTTTGAATGAGGTCCATCTTTTCCCCTCAGGATTAACCTTCAGGGGGATTTTGAAACATTCCTATTCACCCAGGCATCAAATGGCTGTGAAATACTGCTCCCGGCAACCTTGACATTAAAAAGGTAAAGGTACCCCTGCCCGTACGGGCCAGTCGTGACCGACTCTAGAGTTGTGCGCTCATCTCGCTCAAGAGGCCGGGGGCCAGCGCTGTCCGAAGACACTTCCAGGTCACGTGGCCAGCGTGACGAAGCTGCTCTGGCGAGCCGGCACCAGCGCAGCACACGGAAATGCCATTTACCTTCCCGCTATAAAGCGGTACCTATTTATCTACTTGCACTTAGGGGTGTTTTCGAACTGCTAGGTGGGCAGGAGCTGGGACCGAACGACGGGAGCTCACCCCGCCGTGGGGATTTGAACCGCCGACCTTACGATCAGCAAGTCCTAGGCACTGAGGTTTTACCCACAGCGCCACCCGCGTCCCTAACCTTGACATTACCATCTGTGAATGACTGTTTCCACACATTTTTAGACGTTCTCATTTTCTCAGTATTTTACATGTTTTTGTTTATTGTAGGTTTCCTCTAACTTTAGTCATGCTCAGGGGAGACCTGTTGAAGTTAATTAACTTGGGTCTAGTCTAAGGTTACCAGACGTCCCTGTTTCCTGGGGACAGTTTCCAGATTTACAAATCAATCCCCTGACAAAATCAATCTATTTAGTAGGAAGTTGAAAAGTGTCCCTGGATTCACTGGGAAAAAATCTGGTAACCTTAGTCTAGTCTTTTTAATGGTCTGCTCTGAAACAGAACTTTGGGTGTATCTTTAAAGCACATCCAAAACACGCTCATTCCCTCAAAGAATTCTGGGCCCTGCAGGTTGTTAAGGATGGTTGGGAATGATAACTCTGTGAGACGACAGTACCCAGAATCCTTTGAGGGATGAATGTGCTGTTCCAATTATATTGTTTTGCTGCTTAGTTACCATATGTGTTTCTCTGGGCTTCTTTGAGAGGAAGGGTGGGGTGGAAATTGAATAGGAAAGAAACAAACAAACAAATAATCTCTTTCTCTTTATGGGCACAACTGCCACCCGCGTTATTTAAGGATAAAAGCTCAAAGGAGGTTTGATTTACAAAATTTTATATACTGTACTTCTACACACACTTTGAAGCTGAAAGGCTCCCAGGTTTGCTACTAGAATATCCTCCCCCCCCCCCTTGCAAAAAAACAACAGCGCTTGGACTGTCCCCTGACCTCTTCATTGCCTCCTGCCCATTCTCAGAAGGAGGGGTGTCACCCGACATCTGCCCCAACAGCAAAACACAAAACGGCTGAGGTTCCTGAAGACTTGCCTGGTCTCTGTTCAAGTCTGACTTGCCTAACCAGCCCACACCTCCCACAGCCAACAGAACCGGATCTGTTTTGCCCTTGCCAGGACTGGAAAAAAACTCAGAAGAGAACCTGGGGGGCGGAAACCTCAACATTGAAGAAGAGCTCCCCCTTCACGTTGGCCACCTTGAGCTGTGCATGAGAAACCTGTTTGATCCTCTGCACCGATCTTTGCCAACCAGGTGCCCCCAGGTTGGACTACAACTCCCAAAAGCCAGCGCAGGTGGGGTTTCGTAGCCCAAAATGTTGGGAGGGTGCCTGGCTGGCAAATACTGCTCCACACTATCTAGCGAAATAATGACATGACAAATGAAGTACTGCACTCCTGCATTTTTTAATAGTGTAGAACGGAGGAGGGGCGATGGATCCCTGAACTTGGCTATACCTGATAGGAGTTGGAGTCAGTCCAACAAAATATGGAGGGACACAAGTTCTTCTTCCCCAGGTGAAGGAGTGTGTGCAGATTGGTGCTTTTGTCTCCCCCACCTACCACCACCCCGGCACAACAACTGCACCTTCCAAAATTCCCATTTTCACAAAGCTGTGAAAGGTACAGGAACCTTCATCTCCTTTGTCACCCTAAGGGACTGCCTAAGGCACAAAGCCTGGCCAGCATGACCACTGCTAGGGACTTGTAGTTCAGCAAGAGCTGAAGAACTGTGAGAAAGCCGCCCCTCAACTGCCTCAAAAGATCACCCCTTGGGTTCTTCATCCATGGATTTGATTCTCAGTGGGCGCCTCCAGACATCCATTTTATTCTGCATCCATCACGACAGTACTGGGGTGGTCATACACAATCATCATTTCAACACCATTTGCACTTGCAAATGTTCTGGGGCACTGTCTCATGCTGTTTCATTTCCAGTCAATGCATATCCTGCTGAAACAGGACGCGGGTGGCACTGTGATCTAAACAATTGAGCCTCTTGGGCTTGCCGATCAGAAGGTCGGCAGTTCGAATTCCTGCGATGGGGTGACCTCCCGTTGCTCTGTCCCAGCTCCTGCCAACCTAGCAGTTTGAAAGCACGCCAGTGTGAGTAGATAAATAGGTACCGCTCCGGCAGGAAGGTAAACGGCATTTCCGTGCGCTCTGGTTTCCGCCATGGCATCCCATTGCGTCAGAAGCGGTTTATTCATGCTGACCACATGACCCAGAAAGCTGTCTGTGGACAAACGCTGTCTCCCTCGGCCTGAAAGCAAGATGAGCGCCGCAACCCCATACACTGGTACGTCAGGTTAAGAACTTAATTTGTTCTGGAGGTCCGTTCTTAACCTGAAACTGTTCTTAACCTGAGG
The DNA here is from genome assembly GCF_964106645.2 of Podarcis pityusensis. Classification (NCBI taxonomy): domain Eukaryota; kingdom Metazoa; phylum Chordata; class Lepidosauria; order Squamata; family Lacertidae; genus Podarcis; species Podarcis pityusensis. The sequence goes on from NC_138029.1 coordinate 108,436,561, forward strand.
TACCACTTTAGCTAATTGGGCCTCCCACTGCCGCTGCACAATTTCTGTTCTCATCCTGAGGTAAAGTTTTTAACCTGAGGTACTATTTCTGGGTTAGCGGAGTAACCTGAAGCGTCTGTAACCCGAGGTACCACTGTAGTCATCTTTGACTGGACTTAACCATCCAGGGTCCTTTACCTTTATCCTGCTGAAATCCTGCAATTTTTCATACAGGAATAATATGGTAGCATTGGGGAACCATGGCAGAACAAGAGCCAGTGCGGTGTGGGTGGTCAAAGTGCTGATCTAAGACCTGGGAGAGCAGGGTTCAAATTCCCACTTAGCCATGATGCTCGCTGACCTACCTCACAGGATAAAATGTGGAGAGCTATGTACACCAACCCAAGCTCCTTGGAGGAAAAGCTGTGGTATACCTGTAAAAATAAATAAAGTAAATACAGTGGTACCTTGGGATGCGAACAGGATCCGTTCCAGAGCCCCGTTCGCATCCTGAATGGAACGTAAGACGTGACAGCGCGTCTGTGCATGTCGTGTTTTGGCGCTTCCACGCATGCGCATGACGCCATTTTGAGTGTCTGCGCATGCGCAAGCAGCGAAACCCGTTACTTCCAGGTTGCCAAGGAGCGCAACCCGAAAGCGCTTAACCTGAAGCACATTCATCCAGAGGTATGACTGTAAACACAAAGCAGAATAAATTCATCATTAATGCACTATAGTGGGGAAGGTCCTGTAGCTCAGTGGCAGACAATCTGCATTGTATGCCGAAGGTCGCAGGTTCAATCCCAGGCCTCTCCAGGAAGGGCTGAGAGAGATGCTGCTGTCTGCAGTCTTGGACAGCTACTGTCTGCTGGTGCAGACCATACTGAGCTGAGATGGGCCACTGGTTTGACTCAATACAAGGCAGCTTCCCATGTTCCTATGTGTCTAAACCAGGGTTTTCCAAACTTGGATCCCCAGCTGTTTTCAGACTACAGTTCCCATCATCCCTGCTAGCTCAGGATGGTGGGAGTTGTAGTCCAAAACCAGCTGGAGACCCATGTTTGGGAAACACTGGTCTAGAACATGTTGCAGAATACACCCACAATAAAACAAAAATTAAATTAAAAACCCAGCCCCTCTTTCACAAAGTGGTTACTCTGTAAATCACAAGCAAGGCAATACTCCAGCTTCTACTGCTTTATCTCATTGACTAAGGAAGGCTGCCACCTGTTGGCATTATCTTTTAGTGAGCTCTAAAGCAATGGGTGTGGGTCGCGCTGTAGATTAAACCATCCCTGCGACAGGGTGAGCTCCCGTTGCTCGGTCCCTGCTCCTGCCAAGTTCGAAAGCACGTCAAAGTGCAAGTAGATAAATAGGTACCGCTCTGGCGGGAAGGTAAACAGCGTTTCCGTGCGCTGCTCTGGTTCGCCAGAAGCGGCTTAGTCATGCTGGCCACATGACCCGGAAGCTGTACGCCATCTCCCTCGGCCAATAAAGCGAGATGAGCGCCGCAACCCCAGAGTCGGCCACGACTGGACCTAATGGTCAGGGGTCCCTTCACCTTTACCTAAAGCAATGGGCTGTTTCTATAACAGTCCTCGGTTGCACACGGAAATCTCTGCTGCATAGGTTTTAAAATCCAATGCCCTTTTAAAATGTGTTGGGGGGGTTGTTCTTGTATTTATTATATATTTGGGGTTTTTTATATTGTGATTTTATGTTGTGAACTGCCCCGAGACCTGCGGGTACAGGGCAGTATACAAATTTATTAAATAATAATACACAATAATAATGTCATTGTTACGGAATTGAAATCTTTGACAGGTGTGCTGTACCATTGGCCTTTGATGTTGCTGAACTACTCCTCCCATCATCCATGGCCATTGGCTATGCTTGCTGGGAACTGATGGGCGTTCTTGGCACAAGCTCAGAGGACCAAAGATTCCCCCCCCCCCAACCTCTTCATTCACAAAAGATATTCCTGCATTGCAGGGGGTTGGACTAGATGATCCCCAGGGTCCATTTCCAACTCTACAATTCTATTGTTCTAAGCAGGACCCGTGTATGAGTTGCCTTGCGTTACTGCGATCGGGCTTCCATAGGAGAGCATCCGGACAAGTTGCATCCTCCTGAAAGTCAGTCTCTTCTGCCAACCTGCCCTCAAGGGCACCACCTCAAGGACCCGTCCTGGAACGCGGAACATACATGCTGGTGAGACAGGACCAAACCGGAAGATCTCTCCCACGTCATTCCAAGGGCATTTTTGACCAACAGGAAGCCACTACCCCTGGGGTAAACCCAGTGGCCTGGTATGTGCTTGTGACTTGCTTCAGGTGGTGTTGGGTAGCTCACATGCAGCCAGACAGGGAGGACCTGCCCCACAAGATCTTAGTAGGGACAACTGGGGAACGCTGCTCTGTTTGCCATCACAAGGACACCTATTTTGCAGAGCAGGTGGTGCCAGTCACTGGATTCACCAGAATCCTTTGATTTCAGCAAACCCCTTTCAAAAAGTTGTTTGGTGGCGATTTCCCCCCATGTGAACCTGCAGCTCTCCAGATGCCATTCAACTCTTAACTTCTGTCAACCCCAGCCTGTATGGCCAATACTCAGAGATAATAGGAGACAGTGTGTTCCTCATCCATCGTCTGAAGTGAAAGGACAAGGACGTAGTCAAACAGCTTAGATAGCTCCACAGACCTGTAACTATGATCCATGTTAGCTAACTGGACTCCATGTACGGAAGTCGAGGCTGATTGGAGGAGGTGTGGATAGCTCTTCGGCCCAGGGCCTCAAGCTCAAAAGGGGGCCTCCAATTTAGACACCTGTTAATCTTTTGGCATTCGATAAATTTCACAACTTGTATTTATGTGCACCAAATTGCAATGCAATCTCTCATCTTGGAACTGCAAATTTAAGAAAAGATTAAACCTGGCCTCTGGATACAAAGGTGTTGGAACCGCTAAGTTACAGCCCTTTCCCAACTTTTACCATGCCAAAGTCACTTCTGTAAACACAGGAAGTGGAATGAAAAATTCTTTAGGGATGTAAAACTCTGCTTGGCGTGGAATTTTTTTAGTGCACTTGGACGAAGGATGCACATCCAGCATCAACAGACACATACATATTTGGAATTCCCTTTCTAAACAAATAACCCTGTTGTACTTTGCTTAGTGCAAGACCAAGTTTTACAGAAAGGAGATAAGTTTGTTTGGATGCAATTCAAAACCCAAGATTTGTGTGGTTTGCAGGCATGACTGACCTGTGAAACCTTCTGCAGATCATGAACACAAATAAGCTGAATGCAGCCTTCCTAGAGAAACTGGAAATGAAAAATGTCCACAGACTGGATCGCTTGCAGCAAAGGATGGCATTCCAAATGAGCATAAAGGTCTGAGCTGTACTAACTTATCCCTGACTGAGAGTAAAACAAACAAGGTAACCTAACTCTTCTGCTCCTGCTGATATGGAAATGACAGAAAGCTCCAGGGAACAGCAACTCTTCCACATTCCTTTAGAACAGAAGTGGGCAAAATGCGAATTGGGATCTACTAAGTAGGTATCTAGGTGGTTTGCAGCAGATAACCAGAGGCCTTTCTCCAGGTGTCTAACTTGAGAAGTTGCTAGGGAGAAGACCTTGTCAGTGGTAGCCCAGCCAGAGGCTCACCTGGTAGCGTGCGCTATGTTATTTCAGGGCAAATGATAAGGAGAACATCTTGTTCTCTCCCAGGCTTTTAATCACAATCTAGGGGTGCTTTACCTCTGCACCAAGTTCCCATTGGGTGCAGTTTATGCTAGCTTTAAGTGTTTCAGCTATTGTAGCTGTGTTCTGGGTTGGTTGTTGCTGTAATCTATTTAAGAACACAACAGCCAAACTAGATCTGATCATGGTTCCATGTTGTCCAGCATACTCTCCAAGTAGTCAATCAGGTGGCTGTAGAGAGACCACAAGCAGGACTTGAGTGTGACAGCAACTCTCCCCACTTGTGATTTCAAGCAACTGACATTCAGAGGCACACACAGTGTGTCAGGTACAACACAGCCATCATAGCTAGTAGTTCCTGACAGTTTTAGCCATGAATTTTTCCAACCCTCTTTTTTAAAAAGCCATCCAAGTTGGCGGCCATTGCTACCTCTAAACTGCTACATCACAACACAGATTCTCTTTTTGGTCATAGCTCCACATGCTTCAGAAGAAGGTGGATCGCAAGGAAGAGAAGCAACACAGTGTGAAAATGAGAATTTATTTGCTTTGGATATCCAGCAGCAGCAGCAGCTCTTAACGGTTGGACTTGGCCACACGCTCCAACTCATCCTTCTTCTTGATGGCATAAGAGTTGGAGGAACCCTAGAAATGGGAGGCAACCGTGAGACACAGAGCAGCATGATCCCAAGCTCAGCCTGAAGCAATCTGCTCAAATAACGTCTTCCCAATAGGTGGCAATTCCAGTCACATACACCTTCACACAGTCACCCCTCCAATGAACAGCCGAAGGAGTTGCTACAGAATAGTTGCAGCAACTGGCATACACACATAATGGATACCGTTTCAGCTATTTAGGATTATGGTTTCAGTCCCACAACACCATAAGCTTTTTGGGCCAAATACCAGGTTGCGTGTCAAGCAATCATTCTACAACAGAGATTATGTTGCCTGAGAATGCTGTTAACAGCTAGACCTAGAGCAACTGTGGGCTGTTGTGACAATGTCTCAGTTTCAGGAACTGTCCCTACTGCTGCACAAGGCATCTCTTAGGCAACTTACGGCTAAAATCTTCAAGGAGTGCTGCACTTGTGTATTTTGCAGTTTAGGACAACTATCACCGCAAACCAATTCACTTTTGGGGTTATAATGAGAGCCCGATTTACCATCCCTGCACCTGGCTTTGAAAACCCTGCCGCTGATTCCCAAGTGACAACAATTTACTTATTCCTACGCCACCTTTCAGGAAAACGCTGCTCTTGCATGAAACTTAAAAACATAAAACACAACGCTACTAGAAAATATGTTTTCAAAATTAAGAAGCAGCAGCAGTTAAAATGCTTCCAAAACAGGAAATTAATTAACTACACACTAGAATAACAACAGTAAAAAAAGCTTAGAATGTGCCACTGTCAGGATGCTACTTAAACCCCACTGAAGGAACTTGCTATTAGTTGATTCTCACCTTAGCTGCATTGATCAGCTCATCTGCTAGGCACTCAGCTATGGTCTTTATGTTGCGGAAGGCAGCTTCACGAGCCCCAGTGCAGAGCAACCAGATAGCCTGCAGGGGGGAGACAGAGATTACATTGGCATGCAGAGTCAGCTGAGAAAATGCTCTTCCTTAATCACAGAATTGTAGAGTTGGAAGGGACCCTGAGGATCACCCAGTCCAACCCCCTGCAATGCAGGAATCTCAACTAAAGCACCCCAACAGATGGCCATCCAACCTCTGCTTGAAAACCACCACCACCTGCCAAGGGAGTTCACTCCACGGTCAAACAACTCTTACAGGACAATCCCGTACCTGATTGACACGACGCAAAGGTGACACATCAACAGCTTGTCTCCTCACTGTGCCAGCTCGGCCAATACGGGTAGAGTCTTCACGAGGGCCACTGTTGATGATGGCATTCACCAGGACTTGAAGGGGGTTCTGTAAAAAAGATACAAGCAGGTTAAGGCTGCAACTACAGTCTGCTCCACGGAGTAACGTACAGCTTCTAGCCACGGCCAATGTCATGACTTATACAAGACACATCTCTTCAGACTCACTTTCCTCTTCTTTATAATGGACACAGCCCACACAAGTGAAGATGGCAAAAGATATTCTAGGTTCATACACCAGAAATGACTTACAGGAAGTTAATGACAAGCTCTCCCATCTTCCTAGACAATAAAATTGGTCTATGAACTATTCTACAGTTACCACTGGTACAATCCCTCCAATGAGAGACATAATTCCTCCAAACTAAAAACAAACAAAAAAAAAGGCTAGAGAACAAAGGTAATATATACTTAAGGAACTGAGAATCCTGTAAGCCCATCGACAAAACCTGCAAATTTCATCCCAAGTGAAAGGGAGACCTGCCCAAATGTTAATTCACATAAATGCTCTTAGTATATAAGAGCATTACTAAGAATATAGGAAACACAAGATGCATAGCAAATCAGGACAGCCCAGTTAATACAAACCTATGCAATTCTGTACTTTTGGGGAGCTGAATTTTCACCCCACCACATCCAGAAGGCTTGGTAGTGATAACCTTCACTAGAACTGTCTAATAATACAATTAAAGCACTTGTGAAAATGCTAACTGCTTAACACCTGCTAAAAACCCAACACAAACCAAGTAGTTCTACGGCAGTTCTGGAAACCTTGCAAGAATGGAGATTGCTTTTAGGAACAAATCACTTATTTGTATTAGAAAACCCACAATTTCACTTATGAGTACTTTAAGAACTCTTAAGTGGATGCGAGTCAGAACCAATTTGATTTGATAGTTTTTAATTTGTCAAGTGGGAAAATAAGATTGCAACATACATATTTAGCAATCCGTGTATCTCGCTGGACCTTAGGGAATGGATTAAAACCTTTACATCAACCAAGAACTGAACATATTCTGAGAAACACAGTACTTTGCATCACATTGAAAATAATGGGAAGCGTGTAATGGGCCACATCAGTCAACACAATTTGTGTCTGATGGGTTGAGAGGAAACTTGAATCAACACATACTGGGCTATCCTTCCCAAAATACACTGCTAGTGAGTAGAAGAACATCCACTTACTCTTTAGATGACTAAAACACGTTTCTTAGTCAACTAATGTTTTCCACAACTACTGTATAGCAAAATTTTGCTTCAATGTGCATAGCTGGGCCTCAGGTCACACCAGATATTTCTTTCCGGTGGGCATTCATCCATCTCATCTCCCTCTAGCCTCCAGGATCAAAAACCCATCTCACAATATGTCAGCTTCCACAGACAGCTTTTCTGCTCCCGTGTCCAACTCACCTCTCCTGTGAGCAGATGGATGATCTCGAAGGCATGCTTGATGATGCGCACAGTCATGAGCTTCTTGCCATTGTTGCGTCCATGCATCATCATCGAGTTAGTGAGGCGCTCAACGATCGGACACTGAGCTTTCCGGAAGCGCTTGGCAGCATAGCGCCCAGCACTGTGTGGCAAATACTTGGCATATTTCTCCTTCACTGCAATGTAATCCTAAAGAAGCATAAGGAAAAAGTATTAGGAAACAAGCAGGGATGCAAGCTCATACTCCGCCGGAAGACAACACTGTCCTAGAGCTCTGCCCAATTTGTTTACAACCTCATTCCATACCTGCAAGGAGATGTCACTGATCTGCACATCATCTGTACTCCATTTCCCAAACAGCTTGATATCAGGGGTCTCTGCCACAGCAGGGGCTGTCTCCCAGTCAGTCATTCTAGAGGTGGAATAAATAACTATTAGGTCTTGAATTGGCCCAATCTACCCTTCAATGGCTCAGGTAGAATATGCAAACTGAACCTGTACAGGCTGCCACACAAAAGTGATTTTTTTTTGCTAGCAGGCTCAAGCACCTTTATGCACATGAAAGATATGAGCTGTCACCCTTTACTGGTACACAGGACATCAAATCTTGTGAAGACACAGAGCAAGCTTCAAGACTCTTGCACAGGTTTGGGTAGGTATCAATTATGTGTGCTACATCCCGCATTCAACATCTTTAATACAGATCATATACAATTCATTGACTGTTTATCATGCACCCAGACACTGAATACAGATTCTCTATCTGTTTGTGTCATGTACAGAACTTGAAATACTGTATACTCATTCATTCAAATCTGGGTTACCTTGCTCACTATCAGATCCACCACTCGAGCCATTTCCAAAATAAAGAAATAAATACATCAAAATTGGCCAACATGGTGCCCATCATATGTTTATCAACTTCAGCTCCCATCATTTCTGACCACAAGCCATGCTGGCTGGGGCTGATGGGAGCTGCAGTGAAACAATTTACAGAGGCCATCATCTTAGCTACCGCTAATGTTGCTGTATTCTTGTCTAGAAAGTTAGGGCACTGTTTTACACCCTCATTTTGAATGTGAAGATCTGGCACCCCAAACCCTTGCAATAATGCAACTGAGACAACGCAGGCTGACTTGTGCAACAAATAAAAGAAATGAAATGCTATCTTTGCTCAAAGTGTCAAAAGTGTATGACTGCAGGCTTGGCCCCTTCCTTCTTTCTTTCTTAAGCAAAGGTGGGGACCAGATCTGCAAAATCGGGCCTACTTTCCGATTTGTGAAGTGCTGGAGGAAAGAGAGGGCTCTTGAAGTGGGCCTCATATAAAACTGGTGGGCCTAAATACGACTTGCTACTCTGGCTGAAGCATATCGCACAATTTTATGGTTGGGAGGGACCCCAAGGGTCATCCAGTCCAACCCACAGCAATGCAAGAATCAGCTAAAGAAGGCCAGATGAGGAGAAAGCCAAGCTCGCTCGCCCTCCCTTCTTAAAACGACTATTGCTGAAATAAAACTCATCACATCCCCCCCCCAGGAGCCGAGGGAGGGAGGCGCAACTGGTCCTCCGCCTCCCTCCTTTACAACAACCCTGCGGAGCAGCACCGAGGGGTGACGAGCGGCCACGTGGCCTGCTCGGCAGTCAGGCGGGATCTGAAGCGGGGCCTCCCCGTCCAGTGGCTTCACCGCCGCCCTCGGTTTCTCTGCGCCTCCCTCCTCCCGCCCCACGTGCCCCTTCCCGGCCCCCCAGAGGCCTTTTTCTGGCCTTCGCGCCGGTTGATAGCCTTCCCCCCTCACTGCCCCCCAATAAGACTCCGGTTTCCACCCTTTTTTCCTCCTCCGTAGAAACTCACATGGAGGCGCTTCGCTCTCCTCCCCGCGTCCCGCTCGCTCGCAGAGGCAGAAAAGGGCCACGCGCGGGGTTACCCAGAGTCTTATGCACGGGCTACCGGCTTCCGGCGCGCCATACGCATGCGCGGCTACGTTCTCACACTCTCTCGGTGAACCAAGTTCTCGCGTGGTTTGTTCCGCGCACGCGCGCCTGTGACCACCCTCTACTTCCGATTCAAAATGGCAGCCTGGATGCCGAAGAAGCGGTTGTTGAGGGAATTTACCTTGTTTTTCTTATATTTTGCCCTCAAACCACCCCGTCTTTCGGTGCGTTTTATCGCGTTGTTTCGGGAGATGGCGCATGCGTACTGTTAATTTTAACCGAAGCGCAGCTTATTACTGTGGCAGTCGGCGAAGGCCGGATTTCGAAGTCTCTCCGAGACAAGCACATGGCGGGCGGCGGGGAGCCCTATAAGAAAGGAGTAGACACTTGCAGTGTTTGGTGTCTCAGAGTTCTGGCAAACTAAGAGCCTCCAGCGGCTTTTGGACTACAACTCCCATCATCCCTAGCTAGCAGGACCAGTCAAAACAAAAAAATTCCTTCCAGTAGCACCTTAAAGACCAACTAAGTTAGTTCTTGGTATGAGCTTTCGTGTGCAAGCACACTTCTTCAGATACACTGAAACAGAAGTTGCCAGACCCTTCTATATAGTGAGAAGGTGGGGAGGGGTATTACTCAGAAGGGTGGTGGGAATGGGTGATTGGCAGATAGCTGAGATGAGCCTGTTGACGACTCTTAATGACTGCAATAGGTCTTACAGGAAAAAGCAAGGGGTGAGAAGGTGAGAAATGGCTTTGTCATGTATAATGAGATAAGAATCCAATGTCTTTGTTCAGGCCAGGTCTCTCCATGGTTTTAAGTTTGGTATTACCAGGACCTCTTCTGAAGGCGGGCGGGGGACAAAAGTCTTTGTCCCCCCTGCCTGCCTTCCCAGGGGCTTTTACATCGCCCCGGACAGCGGAGAAGTCCTCCGCTGTCCCGGGCGATTTTAAAATGCCGCCCGCCAGCATTTTAAGATCGCCCCGGACAGCGGAGAAGTCCTCCGCTGTCCCGGGGTTTTTTAAAATGCTGGGGGTGGGAAGAAAAGCCCTTGTTCCCCCCCCCCCAGCCTTCAGAAGAGGTCGGGGGACAGACTGTCCCCGGACCTGGTCTGAAGGCGGTTTCCCTAGGAACGCATTAATTGATTTTCAATGCATTCCTATGGGAAACCGTGCATCGCAAGACGAAAAACTCGCAAGAAGAAAAAACTTGCGGAACGAATTAATTTCATCTTGCGAGGCACCACTGTATCTGAAGAAGTGTGCTTGCACACGAAAGCTCATACCAAGAACTAACTTAGTTGGTCTTTAAGGTGCTACTGGAAGGAATTTTTTTGTTTTGACTATGGCAGACCAACACGGCTACCTATCTGTAACTAGCAGGACCAGTGGTCAGGGATGCTGGGAATTGTGGTCCAAAAACAGCTGGAGAGCCAAGTTTGGGAAACCCTGCACTAGAGCCATGGCATGCTCAGTGACCATGCTTTGACAGGGTGGGTGGGTGGGTGTGTCTATGTACTCACACACCCCGCCTTATACCCAGCGGTTCACAGAACAAAATCAAAATATGAAACCACAAAATATACAATCAAAATAAAAACAACAACCCAATAAACCCCCAGTATCAATTTCGGACCAGCTGAAACTGTTCCATTTATTATGCTGCCCAGATGTGTCGCTGGAATATATTCATCTCTCTCCTCCCCTTGGTGCTACCCTACATATGTACACCCATCTGAATAAAGGCTTACTTCTGAGCTGTTGGGGAAATGTGTTCTCCTCCCCATATTTGGGTTGTGCCCAGTCTGGTATGCCCTACAATGGCCAGACTGTCTCATTGCATTTGCCCAACCACCCCTGATGGACACTGCCATCCTGCTGCCTGGCACAAATGCTTGTGAAACCTACTGTTGCTTCCTATCAGCCACTACTACTGTTCCAGGTAGTTGCATACTTGACATGTGTCCCCACCAACACATCTCTGACTTAACAGATTTGGTTTCTGTATTTTGCTGTATTCATAGTGAATAGATTATGCTGTTCCTCTCACAAGAGGACTCCTTTCCTTTGGAGGAATCCTACCGCAGACCAGTGTTAAAAGAAAACCATCTATTGAAGGAGCCCATGGCAAAGTGTCCACTTGTGCTCACTTGCAAAACAGGGCCCCTCCTCTCACCAGTACACTCAGATCTTTGTCTCTTCCTACTTCCTACTTTCTAACTGATACCAGTACCTAAGTAAAGTACTTGGTGGGGGTGGGGGTGAGATTTTTTCCTGAAGAAGAGAATTCACAGACTCCATTTACACAAGATGCTCCAGCATTGACCGTATATTTAATATTTAACACATAAAGTTTATTAGTGACAGATTTGGATTTACTGATTCGATTCTCAAATAGAAAAGTACTTATTCTTGTCATTCATGAAATCATGCTCCCCTCTAAAAACTTGGGATTGCATTTTCTATATATGTATATATAATGATTGAGCTTTAAAATGCTGTATTATTAGATTCTCTATTGTGTGACTGCAGCCAGTCATATATTTCCCCTCATCCCCAGTTGGGAGGAAATTATACTGGGCCTTTCTAGCATGTTCAGCTCTTTATTTGTATGATCTCTCCATGCATTTGCTCTGCTCCTTAGGTGTAGACCAAGTCAAGAACCTCATTCATGTTAGTGCGTGGAAGCATGCGGCGCTGCCGCAGCCGTTTAATACTGCCATCCACATGGTAGCCCGTCTGCTTGTCGTGAATGCAGTTGCGCAGGTAACGCCGGGTGGCTTTGAGCTGATCAATGTTCTCCCCTGTTTCTACTATAGAGCGATCTAACTGTGCCGTGGACTACAAAGAGAGACAAAGGCAGAAAAAGACAAGTAAGCAGGTAGTCCGGAGTCAGGGAAGATGTCCCCACCCATCAGCTTCCCATCCAAAAGATGGGTTTGCATTGTACAGATAGTTCAATTTAGCAGTGTTGCCTCCAGTCCTAGACTCACTTACCTGGGCAGTAAGTTCCATTGAACTCAGTAGGATTTTCTTGTGAGTAGACATATATAGTGGAAATAGCCCAATTCCTATACATGCAGCACCCTTTTTAGTCTAAGGACTGCATTCCCTCATGAGCAATTTTATGGAGGCTGCATGCCCGTGGGAGATGGGCCCAGCGGCAAAAGTGGGTGGGAGCAATGGGTTCGACAGTAGACTACATTCCAGAAATTCAGGAGCCTATACAGTGGTACCTTGGTTTACAAACTTAATCCGTTCTGGAAATCTGTTCCATTCTTAAAGTTCTCAAACCAAGACACTATTTCCGGTTTTGCGGAGTTGGTAAACCAAATTGTTCTTAAACTGGACTGTTCTTAAACCGAGGTACCACTGTACAAACATGCCCACCTTCATCCAGGCAAACAAGAGGCAATTGTCCATCTCTAACCTGTACCGCTTTACCTGCATAAGGTTCCAGCTTTAGGAAGAGAGTTAACTAATTTTTGCAAGCCTCAGCAATCAGCTCGTTGTCAGCGCTTCCAAAGCCCTGCCCCTTTGCTAGCAGTGGTTTTATTTTAAGCCACATGGGCAAAGGAAAACAGGTCACCTGACATCATTGCCAGATAACTGACAGGTGGGCAAACCCACCTATCAGCCAAAGTTGGCCTGTAGAAGATGTGGCAGGGGAGGACAGGGAATAAGGATTCTGGCCCACCAGCCAGATCCAGTTCTCCACCCCAGTTGTATTGCAGTCAAAGGCCTGCTCATTGTCCCTACTGGCATCCTACCTGGTTGAGGATTGCAGCTTCAGGCAGCTGTGTTCCTACATGTCTTTGGTACACCTGCACCACTGGCCGTGTCAGCTTCTCCCGTGTCTCCAGGTACTTGCTACTTTCAGGACCCTGTGGATACAAAAATTGTTCAGAATCAAAGGAGGATTTCCGGGGGTGGAGAGGAAAAGGGGAGGACAAGTCTTCCCCAGTTAATCTCCAAGCAGGCAGAGCTGGAGGCAACCGGAATGTGAAGACCCACAGCACTGGCGCTTCCCAGCTCTTACTGCTCACCAAGGCCATGCCCCGGGTAACACGCATCTCATGCTGGAAACGCTGGCAGCGATGCAGGGTGCTGCGAGTTCCTGCCAGAGTAATGTCAAGCCGTTCCTACCAAAGAGAAAACAATGAAGGAGATGTTGAGCCAGATTGCTTGGAAACATGAGTGTGCTGTTGGTGTGAAAAGGTGAGAATGTGTGTGTAGGCATGCAAAGAGTAGGAGCAATTAGAAAATTGCCTACTTGAGAACACTACAAACTCCTCACACCTCACACCTTACAGCAGGGCTAGCTAACTTTTTTGGCCTGAGGGCTGTATTCACTCTTCATCAACACACCAGGGACATGGCAGTGGTGGGGGTGACCACCCCACACTTGCTCATACACACAACACACAGAGACACATGCAAGCCAGCTGAAGGGGGTGGGGGTTTTCACTCATCCCTATTCATTAAATAGTTGATCTAATGACTGGAGAAGGGGTGAATTAATATTTTTATGCCACTAAACATTACAGAATACCAAAGTGGTGTACAAGAGCAATGCAAATTCAGCAGTCCTCTAAAGAGAAACTGCGACAATGCTTTTAAGTCAACTCAATGTGTGCGAGAGGGAGAGATTCTGACTGGGATTGTGGTAGAGGTGAAAGCCCACCTGCCTCTCCCATGCCAGTCCTGACGCATCTCAGGGGTCCCTATGCCTGCTGTTTATGTTTTTCAAAAGACACAGCATGCAACGTCTAATAACATGGATCATTATCATATCTACTTGGGCCCTGAGCTACTGACTACCACCATGTTTTGTAACTTTGCTGTGCAAGAAGTTTGTGTGTGTGTGTGTGTGTGTGTGTGTGTGTGGTGGCCCAGTTTCTGCGTTGCAGAGGCATGTTTAATCGAGAAGGCGGGAACAGCTTTGTTGACTTTGAGCAGCGCTGCATAAACAAGTTTCACAGATGCATCCACTGAGGCTGAGACTTAGCGTTAAAAAGCAGGGTTTCAAGCCAATATGTGGTTCTGGATGCACATGCAAGAATAATTTCATGTGTAACACAGCCAATTTATCAGCATGTTGGGTCTCCCTTTACCTTATGACAGAGAGTCTCATCCCTCTTGCCCTGCAGGCTGTTTTCAATGGTGGTGTGGGCTGTATTGCGGGTGTCTTGCGCTTCATTGATGGCCTTTTGCATCTGTTGGAGCACATCCTTGGTAAGAGAGGTGAGGCGCCGGGCATCCTCTAGAGCTGCCGCACACTCTGGAAAGGAAATTGGAATGCTTCTAAAATCTGGCTTGTTGGTTCTGTTAAAAATGGTGCATGATACCCCAGCTCCAGTCACCTCCCTTTGCCGGTGGGTTATTCTCTGACACTGCCCCTGAAATAATCTATTTTAAGGAAAGTTTCGAGTTCAGTTCTGTGTTTTTGTCTTGGAGCTATAAAGTACCAAAGTTAAGCCTATGCAAATCTTTGTTGTTGTTGTTCCTGCATGCAAATTCTTGATTTTGAGCCATGCTGGTTTACAGTCTGCCCTGGAGAGCTGTGACCGGTCATTATAGACCAGGAGTCCTAAACTGGTCCATGTGGCATGTCTGGATTTGTGGTTCAAGTGTGTTGGCATATGTTGTTGTTGTTGTCGTTCAGTTGTGTCCGACTCTTCTTGACCCCATGGACCAGAGCACACCAGGCACTCCTGTCTTCCACTGCCTCCCACAGTTTGGTCAAACTCATGCTGGTAGCTTCGAGAACACTACCCAACCATCTCGTCCTCTGTCGTCCCCTTCTCCTTGTGCCCTCCATCTTTCCCAGCATCAGGGTCTTTTCCAGGGAGTCTTCTCTTCTCATGAGGTGGCCAAAGTATTGGAGCCTCAGCTTCAGGATCTGTCCTTCCAGTGAGCACTCAGGGCTGATTTCCTTCAGAATGGATAGGTTTGATCTTCTTGCAGTCCATGGGACTCTCAAGAGTCTCCTCCAGCACCATAATTCAAAAGCATCGATTCTTCGGCCATCAGCCTTCTTTATGGTCCAGCTCTCACTTCCATACATCACTACTGGGGAAACCATAGCTTTAACTATACGGACCTCGGTTGGCATGCAAATCTAGGCCAACCCATTATATTTGAGGGGCCAGAGACAAGCACTGCCCTCATTTTCATGTAGCCCGCCCAACGAATGAATGGCAAGTACAGTAATATGAATTGTAAATAATTTTCCTTATGGAAGCTGGGGAGGGTTTTTCCCCTTACCTGGTGTGAAGGCTGCAATGGGGTTAGGGATGGGTGTCTCGTTACGCTCCACCCAGGGGGATGAGGGACGGCTCAGTCCAAGCCAGGAGTCACGCCCAGCCCCTAGGAGAACCATGCGGAAAGGTTGTGGCACCAGGTCCAGAACGCGGCCCCGTTCATTGCACAGCATGTTCAGAGTCTGCCGACATGTGCCCAGTGCCTGCAACAAGTCGTTGGGTGGAAGAAACCATGATAAGAAACTAGCTTCCATCCATGCCCCTCCAACCCCAAATCTAAGCCACGCCATTTAGGTGCAGCGGAGGGAGAAAGCTCACACCGCCAGCAGCAACTATAATTCAACTCCTTCCCTCTCGGAATTGCCTCCTGCAGTGACAATTCCAATCCAGTTATGATGTTGAATTGCTGCGTAAGGGGTCACAGCCACACCATATATTTAAAGCACATGGCTTCCCCCAAAGAATGCTGGGAACTGTAGTTTAATCTCACAGGACTACCAATCCCAGCACACGTAACGAAGCTACCTCACCTCCTGAGATAATAGGATTCTGCCTCTGTGCTGTATAAGCAGTACATACATGTATTGCTGCTTTAAAAATCCTTTTATAAGAAAAGCGAAAAATCCCCAAAAGCAGAATACAAAATATAGCAATATAACAAAAAAGTGAGGCGATCCTAAGCTTTCTTATTTGTCAAGGGTGTCAACTAAGACCAAATAAACAGAAGTGTCCCCAGATGTTTCGAAAAGGTTCTAAACTTTTTGTTTATCTAAAAACCAATAAGAATTTTTTTTAAAAAATGTCTTTCATTTCCTTTGTCTTCCCTTTAGAGGGGATCATTACAAATGCAAAGCCCTTCTGTGTATGCAGGGGGTGTTATTGGGTTGCTGTTTTTATTTTGATTATATATATATATTTGGTTTTTATGTTGATCTTTTCTGTGAACCGCCCTGAGGCCTCCGGGTACAGGACGATATATAAATTCAATTAATAATAATAATAATAATAATAATAATAATAATTCATATGCTGGTGTCCACCTGGTCTGCCTCCCTTACCTGTACGGGTTGTGGAGGCTTGTCCCTGCCTTCATTCCCTCCCTTGTTTCCTACCTTCATATGATCTTCTGACATCGCCATCATCCCTTCCAGCTTGGCTTTCTGTTTCAGAAACTCATCCTTCTCCCATTTCATCAGAGCATCTACTTTGTCAGGTACCTACATACCAGGGAGAGGAACAAAGGTTGGGTGGGTGAATGGTTGCAAACTAGACTGCATAGCACATGGACACTTCGTGATTTGCAGTACAGTCATACCTCGGGATGAATACACTTCAGGTTGAGCGTTTTCGGGTTGCCGTCCGCAGCGACCCGGAAGTAACGGAACGCGTTACTTCCAGGTTTCGCCGCTCACACATGCACGTGACGCTCAAAATGACGTCACACGCATGTGCGGAAGCGGTGAAACGCGACCCGCACACATGCAGACGCGCAGACATGTGTTACGTTCACTTCAGGATGCGAACGGGGCTCCGGAACAGATCCCATTCGCATCCAGAGGTACCACTATAAATCGCCATGTTGAATATTATGAAACCATTGCCACGATCTGGACGTCAACTCGATTTTTGACAATGTATCAATACCTTGCCCAGCCCTATTGTGTGTGTGCGCGCGCATGCGCAATGCAAAAACCATGATGCGGGGGAAACCGTGAAGCCAGCCAGTGCCTCAACATAGCTCCATCCTTATTTCAGACATCATGATATGTTGGTATATCGCAATGTTTAGCTGGTGATATATCACTGTGTTGAAAACCAGATATCGCCCAGCCCTAGTGTGTGTGTTGCCTGCTTTGCAGCATGTTCTGTACAGAGAAGCACCATATGCTTTGGGTTGGGGCACAAGGTGAATCAGAGAGCTCCGCAAGCTGTTTAGAAGAAATAAAAACTTTGGCTCAGGTATTCAATAAATGCCGTGAAAACTTGCTGTTTGAGATCTAGTGCTTGGGAACATGCAGGGCAAGTCGACTAAGAACGTAAAAAGGACCTGTGGATCAGGCCGGTGGACCATCTAGCCAAGCATCCTGTTCTCTCAGTGGCCAACCAGATGCCTCCAGGAAATGAACAAGGAGGACCCGGGCACAACAGCAGCTGGCATGCATAAGCATATTGCCTCTGACAGTGAAGGGAGAACATGGCCATCAGGACGAGTAGCCACTGATAGCCTTGGGTTTTTCGTAAGTGGAAGAAGAAGAAGAAGAAGAAGAAGAAGAAGAAGAAGAAGAAGAAGAAGAAGAAGAAGAAGAAGAGTAGTAGTAGTAGTAGTAGTAGTAGTTTGGATTTGATATCCCGCTTTATCACTACCCGAAGGAGTTTCCAAGCGGCTAACGTTCTCCTTTCCCTTCCTCCCCCACAACAAACACTCTGTGAGGTGAGTGGGGCTGAGAGACTTCAGAGAAGTGTGACTGGCCCAAGGACACCCAGCAGCTGCATGTGGAGGAGCGGAGACGTGAACCCGGTTCCCCAGATTACGAGTCTACCGCACTTAACCACTACACCACACTGGATGGGTTCACTGCAGGGTTGAGATGCAGGTCTCACCTTCTCTACTTCCGGCCGGTGCTCCCGAATGGCCTGGCTCTGCTTGTTGGTAACAAGGCCCTGGCGGATTTGATCCAGCGTGGAGTCCAGCTGTAATCTCCAACGCAGCAGCATCTTGAACTGGTCGTTGATCTCCAGGAGAGCCTGCCGCAGGCGGCTCACCACCAGCCGCGTCTCCCTGACGTACTGGGCCACATACTCGTTGTTCTTGAGGGTGGCGTAGTCTCGGCAGCAGGGCAAGGCCATCTTGCACACCCAGGGAGGAGGTTTGATTTTGCTCCTCCACAGGGTCACCCCCGGCCCCTCCGGTGGCTTGCTTGTCACCTCTCCAGTCGGATGGACATCTACCTTGAATTTCCAAGAGTCGATCTTGGTCTTTTTCTCATACGGCGTTTCCTCAGGCTGGCCTGGGGCTCGGAGCGGACACCAGAGGTCGAGGGCATCCTTCGCGCAGCGCTGCGTCAGCTTGGAGGTTTCGTGAACGGTGGCGTGGGTGTCCCTGTGCCATTTCTCAGCACCTACCAGGCCTGTGACCAAGTGGGCAGGGGGGCCCATGGCTGCGGCGAAGGGGCTGTTGCTGCTGCCAAGGAAGAGGGGTAAAAATCACTCTGCAATCCTGCTGCAACTTCGTGGAACAGGATGCCGCTGCGGTTCGACAATAAACTACCAAGTGGTGGGGCCGAAGTTGGACGGGACCTGGAGGGGGACTGTGAAAAATGCCATTGTGTTCTGTATTGAGAGGGAGAGGAAATGGATCTACAGTGGTACCTCGGGTTACATACGCTTCAGGTTACATACGCTTCAGGTTACAGACTCCGCTAACCCAGAAATAGTGCTTCAGGTTAAGAACTTTGCTTCAGGATGAGAACAGAAATTGTGCTCCGGTGGTGTGATGGCAGCAGGAGGCCCCATTAGTTAAAGTGGTGCTTCGGGTTAAGAACAGTTTCAGGTTAAGAACGGACCTCCGGAACAAATTAAGTACTTAACCCGAGGTACCACTGTATTCACCTTTTAAAATGCATTTAGGGATGGGAGAGAAAGCTTACTCAGTTCTCTTTTAATGGTGTACCTGTCAGTGTGCACTTTTGGAAACAGTATGCAAACCTGAACATAGGTATCCTTCAAGATTCACAACTACTCCGAATTTTGCATTAGTCCAGATAAGTAATGTGTACAAAAATGCATAAGGTAAAGGTAAAGGGACCCCTGACCATTAGGTCCAGTCATGGCCGACTCTGGGGTTGCGGCGCTCATCTCACTTTATTGGCCGAGGGAGCCAGCTTCTGGGTCATGTGGCCAGCATGACTAAGCCGCTTCTGGCGAACCAGAGCAGCGCATGGAAACACCGTTTACCTTCCCACTGGTGCGGTACCTATATATCTACTTGCACTTTGACGTGCTTTCGAACTGCTAGGTTGGCAGGAGCAGGGACCGAGCAACGGGAGCTCACTCCGTCATGGGGTTTCAAACCACCGACCTTCTGATTGGCAAGTCCTAGGCTCTGTGGTTTAACCCACAGTGCCATCCGCGTCCCTTACAGAAATGCATATGGTTGAGTAATTAATTAACAAAAAATGCACAAAAAATGTACATGAAAAGAACATACAAAAATGAACTATGTTAGGGAACACTGATTTGCAAAGATAGGTATATTAGACAAAACTGCATGCAAAATATGTGTGTTGGGAGAAATTTACGCTAAAATGCTTACGAATTTCTATAAGGACTTTTTAAAACAAATGAACTGCAAACTGACGTGGGCATGTGGAGAACTGGACATGAGATTGGAAAAATGAGAAACCAAGAGAAACTGAAATTGACAGATTCACCCATCCCTAAATGCAGTGGTGCCCAGTGGTACAAATGTCACTATGAACCATAAAATACTGTTCTAAACATCTAACACCAGCTCGGTCCCAGGTGTCAGCTGGAGATTAAAAGAGTTCAACATTTCTAAAATTGTGAAATCCCCCCCGGCCTCCTGCCAATCCTGGTCTCAAATTTTAGCATTTGCAAATGCTAATTTGAAATTGAGCTTCTTCTTCTAAGTACGTGTGTGTTTCTGTGTTGGTGTGGGTGTGGAATATTCACATTTTGAGATGGGAATCTCAAATTCTTAGAACCCGAATCTGAGACAGAGCAAAATTTGGGTTTGAGGTTGGGGAGTAAACAACTAAAACCAGTGCTTTTTCCCCCTTAAAAAATGTTCAGGGGTTCTTTCATTTTGACTCAAGAAAATCACCATTTTTGAGTTAAAAATAGGGAAAAATAAATACAGTAAATGGACAAAAGTACAAAGATTCCAAAATGTTTAGGGGTATGTGTACCCCTGCATCCCCCTCCCCCAAAAAAACACTGACTAAAACTATGAAAATACTGTACATCTGATTTAAACATTTGGGATGGAATGTTAATTTTGACAGGTGGCAACTTGAGCTCTAAAATCTTGTGCGTTCCATTAAGCTGGTCCAAGGTCCTTTAAGCATCTGCCCCTGCCTGTCATGTGCTCCACACATTCAAATGATAAGCAATGGTATTGTTTGAGTCCTCATTGCTATTAGCCTTGATCTTTCATAAGAACATAAGAAGAGTCTTCTGGGTCAGGCCAGTCCGGCATCTTGTTGTCATAGTGACTATCCAAATGCCTGTGGGGAAACCTCTAAGCAGGATTTGAGCAAAAGAACCCTCTTCCCTCTTGTGGTTTCCATCAACTGGTATTCAGAAGCATTCCTGCCTCTGACCTGGCCATCTCTTGGGTTCTCGCCACCTGCTCAGAGCAGATTCATTGAAATTAACGTACCTGAGTTAATAATATCCATTCATTTCAATGGGCCTCCCACATGCAGGGCAAGCACCTCTGGCCTCCAAGCTCCTAGGCATAGGCAAACTTGGCCCTCCAGATGTTTTGGGACTACAACACCCATCATCCCTAGCTAACAGGACCAGTGGTCAGGGATGATGGGAATTGTAGTCCCAAAACATCTGGAGGGCCAAGTTTGCCTATGCCTGTCCTAGTCCGACACTTTTACCACTACAAAATCCCACAATATTCCAGAGCTTGCAACACACACTGCAGATTTATCACACAACAATATACAGTAAACTAGTTTTGTGGATTTTGATGGATCAGACCAGGCATAGGCAAACTCCAGCCTTCCAGATGTTTGGAACTACAATTCCCATTATCCCTAGCTAACAGGACCAGTGGTCAGGGATGATGGGAATTGTAGTCCCAAACATCTGGAGGGCCGGAGTTTGCCTATGCCTGGATCAGACCCAAAATCTAACCAGTTCACCCTTGTGTCCCAAAACTGCCTCTTTCCCTGCTGGGGGAAGCCCAGTCTTACCTGCAGCCTGCAAATACTGAATAAGGGGGTATTAATGAGGACAGTTCCCAGTGTCGCGAGTGCGAATACCCCACATACCCCTAGAAAATGGAGCAATAGGAGAGGCTGCACCTCGTGGCCTGGCCTGGGTCCACGGTGAGGAATGATGGAGGTGGGAAGAGGGGGATCAAGTTAACTGGGCCTGCTTGAGCTATCTTTACCTGGGTCCAATAAGGCTGAGATCTCTAGGGCAATGTTAAGGGCACAGGCCTCGGGTCCAGCCTTCCGGGAGGGCATGGGAGGCCTCACCCAAGCGGACGGTGAAGTCCTCCAAACAGGCTCTTCTCTGGCACAGGCCAAGCCGTCCCTGTCGCTTCAGCGGTGTTGGTTGCCATGGCAGCAGGTGCTCGCCTCACAATGCCGCTGCCTTGCCAGAGATGCCTCACATACGCGGAGGCAGCAGAAGCCCCTGAGAACGAGCAACAGCTAGTCTTCCTAGGTATTCAGAGAAATCTGAGCCGTCGAGAGCAGGAGGGTTTGCAACGCGATGTAAGCAGCAGAGACTCGTAATCTCAAGGTCTGGGTGCTGCTTTTACTGGTTTCTGGCATCTGGTTTCTTCCCTCCAAGCAGCTCAAGGTGGCAAATATGGTTTAAAACACAACAGCAACAAACCCAAAAGCTTGCCTGTAGCATGCAGGGGAACCTAGCAAGTCTAGTACAGTGGTACCTCGGGTTAAGAACTTAATTCGTTCCGGAGGTCCGTTCTTAACCTGAAACTGTTCTTAATCTGAAGCACCACTTTAGCTAATGGGGCCTCCCGCTGACACCGCGCCGCCGGAGCACGATTTCTGTTCTCATCCTGAAGCAAAGTTCTTAACCCGAGGTACTATTTCTGGGTTAGCGGAGTCTGTAACCTGAAGCATCTGTAACCTGAGGTACCACTGTATATCATATGTTGAAGCTTTCACAGACTAGAGACTACTTTATCACGTGCATGAAGTGTTATCCTGAGTTGTAGGTAAATAGGTAGATAGGCACTTGGGAGATTATGAAGTGCGCAATCAACAGAAAAATGAAACGCAGTAAGTGCACCTGGTGATAAATATTGCTTCAGGCCACCCCAATATCCGAGCGGGGTTAGATTCCAGGTGCTTACGCAGGGTTTGTGTTTCCTCTGGAATGAGGGACAGCGGAGACTGCAGTGACTTTATGATATATGATTTATTTACAAATATATACAACTTGAGCCTACAATGGAGGGTTCACAGCATCAGCACCCCAAAATGGTCTTGCTTCACCCAAAGCCACAGCCTTGGATATGAGCAGAAATCAGGCATGTCTCTCCCTCACAGGATTTCGCTTGCTACTTCCTTTAGCTTCTGGATACTAAGCCTTACGGGGAGCGCTTGAAGCAGATGGGTATGTTTAGCCTGGAAAAGAGGAGACTGAGAGGAGATATGATAGCCATCTTCAAGTATCTCAAAGGCTGTCACATGGAGGAGGGAACATGCTTGTCTTCTTCTGCTCTGGAGGGTAGGACTCAAACCAATGGCTTCAAGTTGCAAGAAAGGAGATTCTGACTAAACATTCGGAAAAACTTTCTGACAGTAAGCGCTGTTCAGCAGTGGAACAGACTCCTGCGAGAGGTGGTGGACTCTCCTTCCTTGGAGGTTTTCAAGCAGAGGTTGGATGGCCATCTGTCATGGATGCTTCAGCTGAGATTCCTGCATTACAGGGGGCTGGACTAGATGACCCATGGGGTCCCTTCCAACTCTAAGATTCTACAATTCTATTATTCTAGCTTGCCCTTACACACACACACACACACACACACACACCCCACGGCTCTGGTCTTTGTCTTTTCTATCTACCCTCAACAACTTGGTATCACCTGCAAACTTGGCCACTCCAACTCTAAACTGCTTATGAACAAGTTAAAAAGCACAGGTCCCATTACCAATCTTTGAGGGACTCTACTTTCTATATCTCTCCATTTACTCCTACTCCCTTTTTCTGCTTCAAAAAGTACATTTGAAACACATTCCCTCCACCTTTGGGCACTGTAGTTTTGTTAAGGTTACTGGGAATTGTAACTCTGTGCAATTTTCTGATCTATATTACATACGGTTCACTGAGTGGTTACATGAAATGCCCAGAATTCTTTGAGGAGAGAAAGGTGCTAAAGGCACACCCTCCAACATTTCTCTGATGAAAATAAGGACGTCCCATTCCATAATGATAATTTTACTATTTATACCCCACACATCTTACTGGGCCGCTTCCAACATATATAAAAAAATATAATAAAACGTTAAACAAACTTCCCTATAGAGGATTGCCTTCAGATGGCTCGGGGGACAGATAACTCCATACCCTCCAACATTCCTTCAGTGAAAATAGGAACATCCTAAGGAAAAGTGGGACATTCCAGGATGGCCTCTCTAAATTAGGGACGTCACTGGAAAATAGGGATACTTGGAGGGTCTGCAAAGGTATATTTGTACGCAGCCTATGACCATACGGATAGATTTCCTGGTCCATCAGGTGCACGCAAGCTAAGCCATGGAGGGCAGTTAGGCCAAGACAGAGCTGAGGTAAATGTGAAGCCTAAGGGTGGGAATAAATGGGGTGGTTTACGAAGATACTTGGCGATTGGCAGCTTGGTCAGCATCTTCTTCAGTGACACCTTCCTGCTTCAGCGCTGAGATCTCATGGAAAATAGGGAGCATAGTCTCTCGCACGCGGTCTGCAAATTCTCGGACATCAGCTGCGCTCAGTCCCTCGGTCTTCATGGGCGGAAGGATCTGGATTGTCACTTCCCCTTGGAAGAGAAAACAAAGGAAATGCTGTTCCCCCTGCAAACGGAGCCCCTTCCCCAGTCTAACTTAGGCAGCAAGCATGGAATCTGGAAAAATGAGTTTGCTTCATAGTCTCAGGCCATGTCCCAGACCCCATCCCATATCTTTCCCACAGCTACCTGATGTGAACTTCTTGATTTTCTCGTTGAAGAACGTCCGGTAGGAGGAAATCACCACAGGAATAACTGGCACCTGTGTGGACATAAGGCACATCAGCCGCCAGTCAGATGGAAATTTACCTTTGCTGTAAATTGAACGTTGTGGGCAGCCTCAGGCAGCTGCTTCCAAGGGAGTCCTGCTTTTTAATACTCTCACAGACTAAGGACACTTCCAGACAACCTGTTTGTTGACCGTTTGCTTTGATTTGCTTACTGTGAGGTCTGCTGACATCACATCAAAACAAGTGTTATCTCAAACTTTCCACTGCATTTCCCCTGTCCTTATCACAAAAAGTTGTTGTTTTGGGGATTGGTGTTCCCTGCCTCCCTGGTTTTCATCTTTGGTGTTTTGTTGAACTTTTTTTTTTTTTAGTCTCTTGTTTTAGTGTTTTTTTAATGGGCCAGATTCAATGAAGGAGTCCCACTAGCAGAAGCCCACACAAAGGGCACATCTGCTCACAGGAGAGAGGAAACTGCTACAAATTAGATTGTTATAACAAAAAGGGGAGAAAAAACCCCTATGGAAAACCACATAGAAAAATATTGTGCCCTCTGGCGCCATCTAGTGTTGCGTGTTTATAACGCATTCAAAGCATTGTTTCTTCACTAATGTCGCTGAGTCCAAAGACTTTGGCTAGTGCAATGGGGCTTTCCCCAGTGCCCCACCCCAAATTGGCATTAGGTGGAGTGTCAGAAGAATAGCACACAGGGGAAAGTGGCGGGGGAGGGGCTGTAGTGCTATGTGTTTTTAAAATACCCCTTTAAGACTGTTCCCTGCTTTGGGTATGCATCAATACAGCAGCTCCTGGCAGGATTTGGAGAGTGTAATCTGTCCTGTGATTTGAAATTGATTACTTAACAAAATACCTTATACTGAACCTGAGGTGAATTTGCCTAATGGCAACAGCTAGCAGCCCTGTTTTGCTGCCCTCAATCCAACTGCAGCATATAAACTTTAAAAGTGGGACATGCTCCCAGCTCCTACAAGCCTGGTCTTTTTAGCTTAGGATAGCCACTCAGAGAATGAGTCCACTATTAGTAAATAGGATGCAGGAATAAACAAGAGGATTGGAAGCTGAATGATCTCACCTGGGCTTCCGCGGCCAGAAGGAAGGCCTCGTGTCTGGAGGAGAGCAGACCAGCGCTGTCAATGTCTCTAGTGCCTTCAGGGAACATGCAGATTCTCAGCTGGAGGGGAAAGATAATACAGTGGTACCTCGGGTTAAGAACTTAATTCGTTCCAGAGGTCCGTTCTTAACTTGAAACTGTTCTTAACCTGAAGCACCACTTTAGCTAATGGGGCCTCCTGCTGCTTCTGTGCCGCAGGAGTAACCTGAGGCGTATGTAACCTGAAGCGTATGTAACATATACGCTTACAGTGTACTGTACAGTGGTACCTCGGGTTACAGATGCTTCAGGTTACAGACTCCGCTAACCCAGAAATAGTATCTCGGGTTAAGAACTTTGCTTCAGGATGAGAACAGAAATCGTGCGGCGGTAGCAGGAGGCCCCGTTAGCTAAAGTGGTGCTTCAGGTTAAGAACAGTTTCAGGTTAAGAACGGACCTCCGGAACAAATTAAGTTCTTAACCTGAGGTACAGTACCACTTTACTGAAAGGATGTTCAAACATGAATTTTCTTTCACCTGGAACCAGAATACAGAAAAATCCAGTGGCTACAATTTAGTCTCTCCCTGATGTGATTTCTTCCAGTTAAGTTTTCATCTGCTCTGATACTGCAGAGGACTCAGTACAGAAAACGAGACTTTTTTTAGCCTAGAAATAATGGCCTATATCCAGCGCTTTTTTTCTTAAATAATGTTTAGGGGGTACTCTAATTTTCCTACTCATATTGAAATACTGCCCCTCAATGAGGCCAAACTTAGATTCACAAAACGCATCCCCCTGCGTCCCCCCAGGAAAAAAAGCACTGCCCATGTTATGTACTAAGCTTGGCTCCTAGAACAATAGGCAGGTAGGATCCTAGAATGCAACAACCTGATTGGCCTGCAGGAGCAGCCCAATCAGGCCCCAGGAGGGAAGCAAAATCAGCCAATCAGACAGGACTCATTGTGAAAATAATGTATATAAAGCCAGAGGTTTGGGGCAGGGTTTTATTCACTGTTTTACGAGCTGCAATAAATAGCATGAAATCACTACGCAACTCCGAATATATTTCAGCCTATATCAATAATGGCTTGGAAGGGTGTCTGTCTGTCTAGCTGTCTATCTACTGTATTTCATTTCCTCCAAGACATGCAAAGTGGTGTATAGGGTTGTCCTCCCACCGGTTGCTATTGGAAAGACAGGGCAACAATAAACACTTACGTAATCTGTCACAGGTATTGCTGCGGCCTGCCAGGATGGGCGAGGTGGCAGTGGGGTTGGCATGGTGTAAAAGTACCAGTGACTGCATGGGATTGACTCTGCTAGTGCATTCATTGAGCAGACATCACTGCCTCCTTGCCCCTCTCATGGAATCACAGAACTGAAGAGTTAGAAATGACCCCAAGGCTCATCTAGTCCAACTTCCTGCAATGCAGGAATTGCAGCTAAAGAACCTCCAACAGGTGGCCGTCCAAATTCTGCTTAAAAACCTCCAATGAAGGAGAGTTCACCTCAACGTCGCCGCACCCTCACCCCCCAAAGAGTCCATTCCACTGTTCCTGTCAGAAAGTCCTTTGTTTAGTCAGAATCTCCTTTCTTTTACAGTGGTACCTCAGGTTAAGAACTTAATTCGTTCTGGAGGTCTGTTCTTAACCTGAAACTGTTCTTAACCTGAGGTACCACTTTAGCTAACGGGGCCTCGCGCCGGAGCCGCCGCACAATTTCTGTTCTCATCCTGAAGCAAAGTTCTTAACCCGATGTACAGTCATACCTCGGGTTACAGCTGCTTCAGGTTGTGTTTTTTTGGGTTACGGACCGCCGAAACCCGGAAGTACCTGAACGAGTTACTTCCGGGTTTCGGCGGTCGCGCATGCACAGAAGCTCCGAATCGCAACCCGCGCATGCACAGACGTGGGTTGCAAACGTGCATCCTGCACGGATCATGTTTGCAACCCGAGCATCCACTGTACTATTTCTGGGTTAGCAGAGTCTGTAACCTGAAGCGTCTGTAACCCGAGGAACCACTGTAATTTGAATCCAGTGGTTTGGCTCCTGCTTTCTGGAGCAGCAGAAAACAAGCTTGCTCTGCCTTGACAACCTTCAGATATTTGAAGATGGTTTACATATCACCTCACGGCCTTCTCTTCTCCAGGCTAAACCTTCCCAGCTCCCTCAACCATTCATCACGAGAGTTAATTTCCCTGACACTCACGTTGTCACGGACCATCGCGTCTGCTGCCTCCGATATGGAATTGGCGGATGTTTCTCTGTTCCAGCGGTCAACGAAAACGAAGCCGCTCAGCCAGCAGGCAAGGCCAACAGTAAGAAAGTGTAAGATCTCCCTTTTAACAATGAAGGTGCTTCTCTCCGGCAAGATCTGAAGCATTGCTGGGACAATTGGAAGACTGTCAAAATGAAGTCTGGCTGTGCAGTTCCTCCCACCCTTCCCTACAGCCCCTAGGGAGAGAGGTGATGTAATAATTAGATTTGGGCTGGGTACCAAATCTTTGCTTAGCTGTGAAGCCACCGGGATTATCTTGGGTCCAACACACATCTTCTCTTGGCCTGGCCTACCTCACAGGGTGGTTGTGAAGATAAAAGTAGCCTAGGTTCCTTGGAGGGAGAGGATGTGCGTGTTGTGTTTTATCTGCCTATTCAAACATACACCTGGATACAAGGAGTACAACCCTCACAATGTATAGCCCCTCTTCACTATTTTTATACAATGTTATTTGTTATGGCCTATGGCCAGGACAAAATAAACTCTCCTATGAAAAAAAAAGAGCTTGCAGGTGATTTTTGTGACATTTCGGTGGGCCCAATAAGGGTATATTGACGGCAATTATTAGAGGCCATTCAAATCAGAGAATAATTCAAGAGAGGGATGGAGCGAAGGAATATATGAAAAAATATGGTTCCGGAACTGGAATATTAATAGATAACGTGTAAAACGTGCAGGGGTAAGCAAGGAAATAATAAAGAAATTAACTGAATAATGATTATAACAACACAACAAGAGGGAAGAAGCAAAAAATTGAGATCACACATGAGTGAAGGGGAGGGGGGGTATGGGGAATTTGAAATATTTATAATATAAAAGTTTTAATATAAAATTTCTAACTGTGATGTATTTGTATACAGCAAAGAGAAATTTAGAGTAATTAGGTATATTTGATTTAGTTAATCATGTAACAGGTTTATGTTAGGAAATAAATATGGATGCTGAATTTGATGTTTGTAATTTTTCTTTTTTGGTTTTGAATTTTTTTTTAAAAGGTATATTATGCCAGTAGTCCATGCCCTCCTACCAGTGGTGATCTGAAGATATTTTCTCTATCAGCAAATGTCTGCAGGGCAGGTAGTTACTCTCTGTGGCCCACTGCAATTTGGATGTGTAAAGCTGTAGGTGGGTCACTCCAGCCCTTCCAACTGGATGGGAGAAAGAGATTGAGGCAGCCAACATACCCAGGATGTCCACATTGCATTGCTGATTGGCAACCACAACATACGGCACTTTCAGGTTCAAGTTCTGAGCTCCCTGCACCTTGAATTTGATGCCGAGGAAGTATTTCGCTGGCAGCAAGGCAAAGCGGAGGACTCTAAAACAAGGGAGCAAAACCAGAGGCGTTTCAGGAAGGTCAAAGGCGTTGAAGGACAGGAGCGAGAACTTTACAAGCAAGACAGATGCCTGCTACAGCCTGTTTGGATGAAAGCTAGTACAGGCATACCTTGGTTTTCGAACAGCTTAGTTCTCAAATGTTTTACCTTGGAAGTAGAACGCCTCACGACGCGAACGTTTTGGCTCCCAAACACCGCAAACCCGGAAGTGACTGTTCTAGTTTGCAAACTATTTTTGGAAGTCAAACGTCCTGCGGGGCTTCCGCGGCTTCCGATTGGCTGTAGGAGCTTCCTGCAGCCAATTAGAAGACACGCTTTGGTTTCTGAACGTTTTGGAAGTTGAACAGACTTCCGGAATGGATTCCGTTCGACTTCCAGGGTACGACTGTATAGTGTAGTGCATGGGTAGGCAAACTAAGGCCCTGGGGGCAGATCCGGCTCAATCGCCTTCTAAATCCAACCCGCGGACAGTCCAGGAATCAGAGTGTTTTTACATGAGTAGAATGTGTGCTTTTATTTAAAATGCATCTCTGGGTTAGACTTGTCTGAAAGATCAGCGAGCCTCTTCAGCAAATGATCAGTGGTGTCTCTACGAATCTCAGCATAAAAAGGACATCTAAAAATATATATGTTCGGGGCTTCCTATTTCCCCTAATGGGCAGGCGCAAAGCCTCTGTGCGTACGGGACTCTTCTATAGGAGCCTTCCAGAACCTGTGAGGGCAAGGCCGAGCTTCTAGCAAGAGTGAAATCCCTTCTTGCATTTCTGGATGCGAGGAAATAGAGATATGTTGCTGGAGTGGCTACGTATTTCCCGTTTTCTATGATTTTATAATCGGGGACCCTCATCTCTGGGTTATTTGTGGGGCATAGGAATTTGTTCTTTTTTTTTCTTTTTCAAAATATAGTCTAGCCCCCCACAAGGTCTGTCTGAGGGACAGTGGACCGGCCCCCTGCTGAAAAAGTTTGCTGACCTCTGGACTGCTGCATCACAACTGGGGAGACCCCGGTTCAAATCCCTACTTGGCCATGATGCTCATTTTGGGTACTTCACAGGGATGTCATGAAGATAACAAGAGGAGCATCTTGTAGACTGCCCTAAGCTCGGGGAGGGGGGGGCAATAGAAAAAATGAAATAATCCAAGTGAGATGCGCATAGCAGGCACAGGGCCCTTAGATCTGGATTGCAGGAAAGCCAAATGGTTAAAGCTCCCAATCAGACCTGAATAAGTCACAGCTGCCTCTCCTTGAACCTGAAGGAATGTCATCTCCTCCAGCCTTTGATGAATATCTTAAGTGTCAACAAACACTTTCTCAACCATGAAGCTCTCTTCCTTTCACAATCATGGGCAACCCGGTCAACAAAAGACCGCTTAGCAAGAAGGCACAACTCATTTATGGTGTTAAGCCAGCCTTCCCCAACCTGCTGCTCTCCAAAGGTTTTGGACTACAATCCCCACCACCCCCAGCCACCATGTCCAATGGACCCTCCCTCCCTCAGCAGATCCACAGCTAGTCCCTGTGTGCGAGGGAACGTGAGGGTGGTTTGGCCTCTACCATGTTTCTGCAAGGGGTTTCCTTGCTGTGGACAACCCTACTCCATACTGAGGGTGGGCGAGCCTCTCAATTTCGGTTTCTCTCATTTTGCCCGTCTGAAGTTTAGTTCTCCACCTTTCTAGTTCCTCCACCTTTCCAGTTTTTTTAAAAGTCCTCATGAAAATTCACCAGGGTTTTAGAGTGAATTCCTCCTACTGCACACATAAAGGTAAAGGGACCCCTGACCATTAGGTCCAGTCGTGGCCGACTCTGGGGTTAAGGCGCTTATCTCGCTTTATTGGCCGAGGGAGCTGGCGTACAGCTTCCGGGTTATGTGGCCAGCATGATTAAGCCACTTCTGGTGAACCAGAGCAGCGCACGGAAATGTCGTTTACCTTCCCGCCGGAGTGGACCTATTTATCTACTTGCACTTTGACGTGCTTTCAAACTGCTAGGTTGGCAGGAGCAGGGACCGAGCAACGGGAGCTCACCCAGTAGCAGGGATTCGAACCGCCCATCTTCTGATCGGCAAGTCCTAGGCTCTGTGGTTTAACCCACAGCGCCACCCGCGTCCCCCACTGCACACATATTTGTATGCAACTTCCGCCGGCATAATGCTTTTCGCTAATAGATACATTTCTATATGCGCACTTTGCTGCAATGTATGCATTTCCACACACCTTACTTGTCTGTAGAACTGCATTGCAAAATCCATAAAAAATATCGAAGGATGGAAATGTTTCAGTTCGCATATTGTTTCGTAGATTTGCCTTTAAAAGTGAACTGGATCGTGTCTCTAGAGTGGGGTGGGGGCCTAATTTCACAAAATGTGATAAGGCAGTCCTGCTGGATTTGGTCCCACCCTCACCCTCTCATACTCATGAGCGTGGCTCTGGGCACCAGCCCTAAGTCCCTGAAGGGCATCACTGCTTAAAAGCTCATTAGTTATTGGGCAGCTATGAAGGAGTCACATCGCACTCCTATGTGAGCACAGAGTCCCGAAAAACAAGATACAAAGCCACACGGCAGTAATAGTTCACTCACCTCACATTTGCCACACTTCGTCCCCGGAGAGCTATAACAGGAAGTGCAAGGGAGGTCATATTGAACATCCAAATATTTAGGAAGCAAACCCTGAAATAATATCTGAAGGTATTGCTGTAATGATAGAGGAGCAGCCCTGCAAAGATGAACAGGAAGAAATTGACCAGGCCAAGAGACTGGGCCATGTTGTCTTCTGCAGACGCTCCTAAGTCTGTGCAGTTTGCCTCTGACATTTAAGGTTTCGGGATGGCTGGGCGTGGAAAGCACAGCAGAGAGAAACATGCTCAAACACGTACACTCCAGCAAGAGAGAACTCCCACTGTTTCTTAATCACCATTCTTGGACTGCATGCAGGAATCATGAATACATGGGCAGTGATGGCATGTACCTTGTGTGATAGAGAAGGAAGGAAGATTCCTCGGTCCACGCAAGACAACAGCAGAGGGCAGATAAAAGGTTGCCATAAAAAGTGTCTTAAAAGTGTCCACAGAAGGCTGCCATCTACTGTAGGTTTGCCCACTGTCTAGAAAAAAATTACTATAGTGATGGCCACCAACTTGACTTGATCCAGCAGGCTGTTCTTTTGTCTTTAACTAGCCTGGCCTACCCCAGTGCTTTTGACACCAGATTGATCTAGTTATCAGAAAGTCAAGCTGTTTGTCTTTATGGCAGGAAGGTAAGCAATATAATCAGCTGGTGTCCTGACAACAAGCTTGCACAAATCTTTGGTGTGGCCACATCTGCCATTAGGAAGATCATGGAATAGAAAAAGGGTCTGGTGAATTCTTTCCTCAGTCCATCCTTGCTATCACTTGGGGCAAAGATCACATTGAGAGTGCTGCAGCAATGACCACCTGAGAGACCCATAGTTGTCATGGAGGCTATGAAGTCTTGAGCTGGCCTCTGTGTGGATACTGAAGTCACCCAGGATTACCATTTAGTGCCCCCCCCCCCCCAATATCCCAGGGACTACCTGATCAGGAATGCTGCTGGGAAACAGGGTAGTTGGTAGCCATGGTCTATTCTCTGGTCCAGCACTAGGTTCAGACCCTCTAAACCAGGGTTTCCCAAACTTGGGTTTCCAGCTGATTTTGGACTACAATTCCCACCATCCCTGGCCACTGGTCCTATTAGCTAGGGATGATGGGAGTTGTAGTCCAAAAATAGCTGAAGACTCAATTTTGGTAAACCCTGCTCTAAACCCATCTCATGGTTAAGAGGCTTCCTGGTCAAGGAGATGATGTTTCTATACACAATAGCAGCACCCCTGCCTCAAGCCCCTAGTCTAGCATGGTGCAGTATGGAAAAAGCAAATGGGCACAGCTGGGTAAAAGCAGGTCCACCCAGCTCACTCACTTAAGTCTTAGCCAGATCAGCCTGCTCATCCACAAAGAAATCATGAATGAGCATGGTATTATTACAGACTGATCTGACATTCAGCACCACCAGACCAGAGGGCTCTGCAGATATGCCACCAATAACTTCCAGTAGATTGAGAATGCTGGAACAAGGAACAGAGGCCAAACACCTCGTGTAGAACCAAATGGCAAAAAGGTTTTAGAGGGTCTGTGAACGCCATCTTGGTAGTCAAGATCACCCTGAGACTAATTGTTTTTTGCTGCAATAATGAGCTCACCACATATGTTTACGCTCTTGCTTTGGTAAAAAGGTAAAGGACCCCTGGACAGTCATAGGTGACTATGGGGTTGCGGCACTCTTGCTTTCAGGCTGAGGGAGCTGGTGTTTGCCCACAGCTTTCCGGGTCATGTGGCCAGCAGGACTAAACTGCTTCTGGCACAACAGGACACCGTGACGGAAGCCAGAGCGCATAGAAACGCTGTTTACCTTCCCGCCGCAGCGGTACCTATTTATCTACTTGCACTGGTGTGCTTTCGAAATGCTAGATTGGCTGAAGCTGGGACAGAGCAACAGGAGCTAACCATTGTTGTGCAGATTCGAACCGCAGACCTTCCAATCAGCAAGCCCAAGAGGCTCAGTGGTTTAGACCACAGCACTCCCTGCATCCCTTTCGCTCTTGCTTTGATGCTATGCTTATCTGTTGGCTTCAGATGCTGGGGCCTAGGGATGGGAGTTGTCAGCGCAGTTTGGAGGCCGGCTACCTATCTCTTTATAGACAGGTGGGCTTAATTAGCCACTGGACGTAAGATATTTTCTGCATAATGCTTAACATATTGGCCTCTTGTGGACAGTCATGGCAAATGCTTGCTGTTTCGGTGTTCGGCCTGAGTCTGTAAAAGCAGCAAGGTCTCTGGCATTGCATTTTAAGTCTGCACCTTCTCATAAATTAATCACTCTAGTGTTTCTGACATCCTTCTTTGAAACCCTTGAGCAAACTTCTTTAAGGTTTTGGTGTGTGTGTTTTAACCTAATGTCAACATTTAAGCAAGCCTTTATGGATTTTCCGCTTCCTAAAAAAAAAATAATTCCCATCATTCCATGTCTTCTCTTTTTATTTTCTTCACAGTTTAGAAATTCCACCCCTCCCCCGCAAAAATTCCCCAACCTCATCAGCATCAATAACAATAAAAATTAGCCAGTTTTACACTCGATACAAAAACAAAAAACCAACACCACAAACAATAATATTAATAATACCAACAATAAAAAGGATGTGTTGTGTGTGTGAAAAGATGCTCATCAACATTTTGATTTGCTGAAATGCACAATTCATGAGTACCATGAACTGTGAAGCCTTTTGAACTTGGTAGAATTGGGAAGCTTTTTCCCAGCGGAGATCTCTTAATGCAATGTACATAATTTTTTTTTCTTTGCCCCAGATGCAGATAGCTTCAAGTCAACGGCAGTAATGTTCTCCAGGTTGGAGATGGCAGAGATGTTGGAGACAAGGCACATAATTTGCTTCCTGCCTCTGTCCTTTCAGCAGCAACCGGCCAAACACAATCCGTTGTATTTTTGGTCTCCGCAAGTATGAAAACCCTACAGACCCTTCCCACCCCCCACCCCAAGCAGCACATCTTCCATGTTTCCTTTCTACAGATGCACCAGAACATTAACAGCACCGAGTTGATGATAACAGTGTGAGAGGTCTGCCTTTCCCAGCAGCACGAAGGGCCCCCCAAAAGCAAGAAAATACAAAGATAAAAGCGAAGCTAGTCTGGTGTTAGGAACACCAAGGAAGGCAAATCTACATTAAAGTGGTTTTGAACCGTCAGGGTGCCCCATCCCAGGAATTGTAGTTTGGCAAGGGTACTTTGTTACGAGAAATTTTCAGGAAAATTTAGGCTTTGGCCTGGTCTCCTCATGTGGTGGGGAAATGAGACTGAAGTGTGAGCTGTACCACTTCCTAAAAACACGCACACACAAAAACAACTAGTGTATAAGGAGAAAGTTTCTAACTCACCTTTCCTTCTGTTGCATTCTAACAGCAAGAAATCCCTCAGATAGGTGTGCATTTTTTAAAAAAACTGTGATTCCCCTCTCATAAGATGAAGCGTACAATCTCAGAACTCGACTATATTGTATGTTTTCTCTTCATGTTTTCTGCTCGTGTCAACGAGACCTTCCTTGGGGAGCAGAAAATGGCTACTAAAGCAATCCAAACCACTGATGTAGATATTGCCAAACTGAAGAGGCATCAGATGCAGATGGTGGAAAGGCCAAATGGAATGAGATACATATGTGCTAATGGGTGCAATCCTATGAAAACTTATCTGGGCTGAGGAAACCTGAAGCCCTCTAGAGGCTATTGGACTACAACTCCAATCGCCCACGATAAATTGGCCATGTTGGCTGAAGAGCTCATGGGAGTTGCAGTACAACAGCCTCTGTAGGGCCACAAATTCCCCACCTCGCCTTACATGGAAGTAAGCCTACCGAACTCACTGCGGATTGTATCCAAGTAAATATGCATGGAATCAGGTGGGATGAAGAAGACAGACGAAGAGTTGGAGGTAGCAGAATTGGGGAAAGGAAGAGGCAGAAGACTGCAAATTGCAGAATAAAACCATCAGGGTAGACGCAGGATTATACAGCCCACCCACCCCCAGCAGCTGCGCCCTAATCCAGGGAGGTGTTTGACAATCTTTTAATCCAGATTAATCCAGGTATATATATTTTTAATCCCAGTTTCTAAGACCCCCATCTACACGATACATTTAAGGCAGTATCACACCACTTTAAACAATCATGGCTCTCTCCGCCCCCCCCCCAAAAAAAAGAATCATGGGAATTGTAGTTTGTTAAGGGTTCTGAGAGCTGTCAGGAGATCCCTATTCCCCTCTCAGACCTATGATTCCTAGAGTTGCTTAACAGTCAGTTGTCCTTTCCAGGACTCTGGAAATCTTAGTTCTGTGAGAGGAACAGGGGTCTCCTGATGACTCTCAACACTTAACAAATTACAGTTCTCAGGTTCTTTTGGGGAAACCATGGCTGTTTAAAAGGGTAGAATAGCTGTTTAAATGGATGGTGCAAACAGGGACCTTTTTCATGAAAGTTGAAGCTACTTAGAATCACTATTCCAGACTTCAAAAGGTAGCCTGAATATACGCCAGCTGCCTTTTAACAAACCTTGGACTCACAGTCTTCTCCTGCCTTCCATGCTGCTTCTACATTGTGGGACCTCTCTACAGTCTCGATTAATCATGAGTATCACCCCTCCCGTTCTTTAAATGCAGTTTAGAATCACAGAAGAATCCAATCCTCCTCCCTTCCAAGCTTAACAAAACCCCTTGTGTGAATGAATCTTATGGTGCAAGCTCATCTGCATTACGTTGTGTCAACCTTTGCCAATCTGGTATCCTCCAGATATTTTGGACTACATTATATTTTTGCTGGCTGGCGCTGATGGGAGTTGTAGTCCAAAACTTCTGAAGATGACCAAGAAGGCTGCATTCGTTCGTGAACAGGAGGAATGAGAAGTACAGGACGAAAGGGTGTGTGGGCAGCAGGGCAAGGGCGGCTAACTTTTGATCCTCCAGATGTGACTGAATTCCAGCTCCTATTAGGCCCCCACCCCTGCAGGAGACAGCCCACCGTTTCACTAAGTCGCTTTCATGATCACGGAGCCCCAAACACAACCGGATAGCTCAGCTGGCAGAGAAGCAGACTCTTATCTCAGAGTCATGGGTTCGAGTCTCACGTTGGGAAAAAGATTGGGCTGGATGAGATGACCCCCTTGGTCCTTTCCAACTACATAAACAGTGGTTCAACTTTTGCAGTCCTCCGTCATTCCAGTCCACAAAGCAGTGTTCGTGTAGGAGGGTGGTGGGTCTGAAGTTCTGAATGGTCCCTCCTATTAAAAAGGCCTTCCCGTCAAGCCAAAAGCTGCTTGCAGACCGTGCAACTTAAGACACTCAGGTTCAGAGGGGAAACTTCCTTCTCACAGTGCAGTCTCACTCATTACTGGCTCCCTTCAGTGGCATCATTTATCACAGGCAATGTAACCGCCAAGGGGAAGAAACTTGCCTGCGATGAGGGATGCTCACCAGGTGAGCAGATGATCCAGGTTCAAGCCAAAGCAATTGTAACAGGGCATGACGTGGTGCTAGTTTAACCAGGGAAGCAGCATGAGAACAGAGCTGGGATGAATAAGAGGCGGCCATTAGATGGAAAAGGAGAGCACCAGGCAGGGAATGGAGACATGCCACACATCTGAAGTACACACACCCCTCCGCGAAAAATCCTAGAATTGTTGTTTGCACACAGGGAGAGAGCTACAGTTCCCAGCACTCTTGACAAAGTAGTTCTCAGGATTCTTTGGGGGGAAGCTTTCAACGTATGGTGTGTGTGCAGCTGTAGGACGGGCAGGATTTAGTTGATCAGGGATGAAGCCTGGGCCCCGCCGGGGGAAGGGGAAGAGAAGGACGAGTGGGAAAAGCCCCGAGAGGGAAAGGACAGAGACCAGGGCAGGTCCAAAGAAGGGATCGCAAGGGATGAGATAGAAGAGGGGAAGGAAGGCAGGGCGGGCAGGGGGCCAGGCGAAGCGAAGGAGGCTGAGAAGGCCGAGGCGGGCAGGGGAGCGGCAGGTTTGGCAGCGCTGGCGGCCAGCAGTGTGGTGTGGGCTGTCCCGGTGCTGCTGGCCGAGGCCTTGCCGTTGCTGTGGGTGCGCTGGTGCCGGTTGAGGTGGGAGCTGCGGCTGAAGCACTTGCCGCAGACGCCGCACTTGTAGGGCTTCTCCCCGGTGTGGGTGCGCTGGTGGATGGTGAGCTCGGAGCGCTGGATGAAGGCCTTGCCGCACTCCCCGCAGGCGTAGGGCTTCTCGCCCAAGTGGGTGCGCTGGTGCGTCAGCAGGTTGGAGCTGACGCTGAAGCACTTGCCGCAGGCGTCGCAGCGGTACGGCTTCTCGCCCGTGTGCATCCGCCGGTGGATGGTCAAGTCCGACCTCTGGATGAAGGCCTTGCCGCAGTCAGCGCAGGAGAACGGCTTCTCCCCAGTGTGGATGCGCTGGTGCTTCACCAGCGCTGAGCGCTGGGCAAAAGCTTTCCCGCAATCCTCGCACTTGAAGGGCTTCTCCGCCGGCGGTTGCAGCGACAGCGGCGGCATTTTGCCCAGGCTCTTCCCGCAGTCCAGGCAGTGGCTGCTGCGTGTGAAGCGTCCCTTGGCGCTTCCGCACAGAGGGTGTTTCAAACCCGCTTTGCTGCCCGCCCCAAGAAGGAACCCCTTGATGTGTTCGGGGCAGCGGTGGGCGGCTGCAGCGGCCGCCTGGGCTTGGTGGACCCTCTGGTGCCGGTCGAGATGGGAGCTGACGGAGAAGCCGCGCCCGCACTGTGCGCAGGTGTAAGGCCGCTCGCCCGTGTGCACCCGCTGGTGCCGCTCCAAGTCGGAGCGCTGGATGAAGCGCTTGCTGCAGTCTCCGCAGGGGAAAGGGCGCTCGCCCGTGTGGATGCGCTGGTGCTGCGCCAGGTTGGAGCTGCGGCTGAAGCGCTTGCCGCAGGCGCCGCACTGGTAGGGGCGCTCCCCGGAGTGAGTCTTGCGGTGCTTGGAGAGCGCCGAGCGCTGCCCAAAACATTTCCCGCAATCGGGGCAGCGGTGGGCGGCTGGGGCGGCAGCCGCGGGGGGCTCCTCCTCCCGGAGGCCGTGGCGGTGGGTGCGGCGGTGGCGGTCGAGGTGGGAGCTGACGGAGAAGCGCTTGCCGCAGTCGCGGCAGGCGTAGGGCCGCTCTCCCGTGTGCACCCGCTGGTGGCGCTCCAGGTCGGACTTCTGGGTGAAGGCCTTGCCGCAGGCGGCGCAGGGGAAGGGGCGCTCGCCCGTGTGCACCCGGCGGTGCTGAGCCAGGTTGGAGCTGCGGTTGAAGCGCTTGCCGCAAGCCGTGCACGGGTAGGGCTTCTCACCCGAGTGGATCTTCTGGTGCTTGGCCAGGATGGAGCGCTGACGGAAACAGCGCCCGCACTCGGCGCATTGGTGCGGCCTCTCCGGGGTTGGGGTGCTGTGGCCTCGCCCGCTGCCGCTTGCGTTGCTCTTCCCGCACTCCACGCACACTCCCGGCCTTTCCTGCCGGTCTTGGAGCTTCTTGGGAGCCTTGGCCTCCGGCGGACAGATTGCTGGAACTCGCGGCAGCTGCCCCTCCTCCAGGTCCGGCTGGCACCGACCACCGCTGGCTTCTTCCGCCTCGTCTGGGCTGTTGGATCTCCCCGTTGACGGGGAACCCGGCGGCTCTGCCTTCTCCAGGTTGATTTCCCCCTGAAGTGGCTCCTCTTCGTTCTCCTCAGCGGCTGTCATTTCGTTGGGGGGGAAAGAGACAAGTTGTCAAGGAGCTGTCAGTGTGGGATGTATCTTCACTGTAGCAGTCAAATGCAACATTTCCTGTTTCCTAGAGTGGATACGCAGGGGAATGTTGCTCCAGACAGGGAGGACTTCCTGTCACACCTGGTCTGGAGCATCCTCCCCGTGTGTGACCAGGTAGATGGGCGTGACCCTAGCAGACCCTATAAACGGACTAGTCATGCGGCCATCTTCCTCTTTGGACCTTCTCTTTTGGCCCTTTGGCTCTTTTGCTGCTCTTCTGCTGGCTCTTAACCAGCAGAACATGGCTCATCCTTACAGAGGATGGAAGCCACAAGGTAGAAAGTCTGAGGCCTAGCTCAGACTTCTTTTTCTCTACAACTGTACCTGTAACTGCAAGCTAAAGCCTGCCTTCAGGACCATACTGTGAACTGAATGTAAGTAAACTTGACCATTACTTTTTAAAGAAGACTGTCGTGTCATTCTTGTTTTTAAGAGGGAACTAAAGGGGAAATTTACCAGGAACAATCCAATCTGGACAAGCCAGACTCCCTATCGGAGCTGCATGCAAGCAGGCGAAGACTACGCCTGCACGGAGCCTGCTTCTGCTCCTCACATTTCACCCCTCATCTGATCCTGGGGGACAGTGGGGCAGGAGGAGAAGGTAAGGAAGCCAGTGTGGTGTAGTGATTAAGGTCTCAGACTAAGACCTAGGAGACCAGGGTTCAAATCCCCACTCGGCCATTAAGCTCATTGCGTGACTTTGGGCCAGTCATTGTCTCTTGGCCTAGCCTACCTCACAAGGTTGTTGTGGAGATTGAACTGAGAGGTGGAACCATTTATGTAAATGCCATACATAAAAGATGATTAAACAGAAGTCGCTTAGAGACTCTTTGGGGGCCTGGTAAGTTCAATAAAGAATAATCAGTCTATCAAACAGGTTCAGGGGGATTGCAGGAAGCCCAAGCTGGCCCTGCCAGAGCCTCGCAGCCTCGCTGAGCTGAGTTTTGTTCTTATTTCTTAGGAGTTTCACACACACCCTGTTTTACCGGCACTGCAGCTCGTGCCACGAGCCGCGCCCACCTTCATCCTTGGGGCTTTTTGGTGCCTTCTTCCGGGCTTTCCGCTTCCCTTCCTGGCTCTGCTCCTTCACCAGCTCCCGCAACATCTTCTCCACCTGGTTCCTGCCAGCTGTCTGCAGAATGAGGCCCAGCTGCCGGCGGAGGTCGGCATTCATCCCACTTTCGCTGGGGCCAGCTGCCGTTGAATCGTGCATCGGGGTCTGTTCTGCTTGGCCCTGATCGGGCTCCACGTCTGCACCACGGGGGGACAAAATGGGACGCTGATCAGACTGGAGTGCCCAGTCAGGGCTGCCAACCAAACAGGACCATGTCTTAATGGCGGGTTGATACACAGGAAAGGAGCAAGGGAAGCTTTTTACAGCATGGAGGTGAACAATGGTTAACGTCTGTGCACCAAGCCACTTTTAAAAAGCACAGTTACAGACGCTGACTTAAAAATAGGCCAAACTGTCCCCGGCGTCAGCCTGGAGCAAGACCAACAGAATAATGGGGAGTTCTCGCTCCTTCTTGCCATAATCCAGTGGTACCTCGGGTTAAGAACTTAATATGTTCTTAACCTGAAACTGTTCTTAACCTGAGGTACCGCTTTAGCGGGGCCTCCCACTGCAGCTGCACGATTTCTGTTCTCATCCTGAAGCAAAGTTCTTAACCCGAGGTACTATTTCTGGTTTAGCGGAGTCTGTAACCTGAAGCGTCTGTAACCCGAGGTACCACTGTATTAAACTGGTACAGCTCCCATGCCAATGAACAGACCTGAATTTTCTTTTCTTTTTTATTTAAGAATCAAATAAAATCCACCCTTCTGTTTTAGGATCAGCGCTGCTGATATATATATATATATATATATATATATATATATATATATATAATGGTTTTTTATTTTTTTTAAATAGCAGAATTAAATAGTAAACACAATAGAAACAGAGACAGATAAAGCAGGTAAAAGCATCTCAAAAGCAAGGGCACAGATGCTTAAAAAAGAGTATGGTATGCAGATGGATTAGCAAAACAAAAGGGATTTTGAGACAGGTCAGCTTCTTCTGCATTCTGCAATATAACACTGAGACAATAATAGCATATAAGTGGTGGGTTCATGCTGGACTGTGCAAACGTCATCCTGCTTATTTACTGATTTATGTATTAGATTTATAACTGGTTGTTCTGCAACGCTTCCCCAAGATTACTGCATTACAGTGGAACCTCGATTTTCGAACGTAATCCATTCTGGAAGACCATTCGGGTTCGGAAACCGAGGCGCAGTTTCCCATAGAAAGCAATGCAAAATGGATCAATCCGTTCCAGACCTTTAAAATCTCCACCCCCATCGTTCTGCTCGGACGCTGAGGTCCAGCGCCGAGGGCCTTCTGGCAGTTCCCCCGCTGCGAGAAGCCAAGTTACAGGGAACCAGGCAGAGGGCCTTCTCGGTAGTGGCGCCCGCCCTGTGGAATGCCCTCCCACCAGATGTCAAAGAGATAAACAACTACCTGACATTCAGAAGACATCTTAAGGCAGCCCTGTTCAGGGAAGTTTTTAATGTGTGACATCTTAGTTTATTTTTGGCCTTTGTGGAAGCCGCCCAGAGTGGCTGGGGAAACCCAGCCAGATGGGCGGGGTACAAATAATAAATTATTATTATTATTATTATTATTACCCCTAATACAGCAATTTAACTTGAATTTTACTATCTAATGATACACAATGAAAGCAATAAACACATTAAACTGTATTGTAAAAGCAATAATAAATAAACACAACACAGATGATAAACGTAAATTTTTCTTACCTGCAATGATGGGGTTTTTTTGGGGGGGGTCCTGCTTCAAAAATCACTGTGGGTTACTCCTCTCCTGCGTTTCCTTGATTTTTTTTACACCACTGACACCTGGTTCAGACTCACTGGATCTTTTCCTCGCTAACCATTTTACAATGGACATTTGCTCTTCTTCCCGACGTTTCAAAATTTGTCTGAAGTGAGACATCGCATGATCATTGAAAGTGCTCGTGGCGTGACTCACGGCGGCTTTATCGGGGTGATATTTTTCAACAAAAACTTGCAGATCAGCCCATTTTGCACACATGTCTTCGATCAGTGCTGTAGGAACACTTTCTCTTCTCTCCTCCTCCTGCAAAAACAATTCCTCAGCTGCAGCCTGTTGTTGCTCCATCAGAACGTTTCGAAGTTCTTCTGCGGTGAGTTCTGTCTTGTGCTCCTCCACTAACTCCTCCACATCATCCCGACTCACTTCCAAGCCCATGGACTTCCCCAGAGACACTATCTCCTCAACAATAAGAGCATCCTCTTCAACGTCCTCAGGTACGCGGTCCGGGACAGCTTCTGGCCACAATTTCTTCCAGGCTGACTTCAGTGTTCTTTGAGACACATCCCTCCATGCTTTGTCTATGAGATGTAAGCCATGTAGGATACTGAAATGGTTCTTCCAGAACTCTCTGAGGGTTAGCCCTGTGTCTGAAGTCACCTCAAAGCACCTTTGGAAGAGGGCTCGGTTGTAAAGCTTCTTAAAATTAGATATGACCTGCTGGTCCATGGGCTGGATGAGGGAAGTTGTGTTGGGGGGCAAAAACTTGACACTGATAAAGCTGAACTCTTCTACCAACTCGCCTTCCAAGCTTGGAGGGTGAGCCGGAGCGTTATCCACAACAAGCAGGCACTTCATGGGAAGATGTTTGTCTCGGAGGTATTTTTTCACACTTGGCCCAAACACTTCATGAACCCACTCGATAAAAAACTGCCTGGTTACCCAAGCTTTGCTGTTCGCCCTCCACATCACATGCAATTTGCTTCTCATGACGTTGTTTTTCTTAAATACCCTGGGGTTCACAGAATGGTAGACCAGCAACGGCTTCAACTTAAAATCTCCACTTGCATTCGCACAAAATAAAAGGGAAAGTCTGTCTTTCATGGGCTTGTGCCCTGGCCATAATTCCTCCTCCTTTCTTATGTAGGTCCTCTTTGGCATTCTTTTCCAAAAGAGGCCTGTCTCATCGCAGTTGAAAACTTGCTGCGGAAGGAAACCCTCGGCCTTAACGTAATCTTTAAATTCCAAAACAAATCGATCGGCATTTCCTTTGTCGGCAGCTTTGCCGTGTCTCACCACACTGTGAATGCCACTCCTCCTCTTAAAATTATCAAGCCACCCTCTACTTGCCTTGAAAATACAACTCTCAGCACTTGTTCCAGGGGTGTTTTGGGTGAGGTCGGCATGCAACTGTAAAGCTTTTTCACAAATTATGTTCTCAGAAATGTGGTCACCGGCCAACAGTTTTTCATTTATCCATATGGTAAGCCATTTTTCCACTTCTTCAATTGTCTGTGTTCTTTGTCTTGCGAGTGTTTCAACGCCTCTTGCGACATCGGCTCCTCCAACGGCTCCTTTATTTTTTAAGATGCCAGCAATTGTAGATTCGGCCATACCAAACTGTGTTGTCGGACGACATACAGGGACACCACTTGCGTGTTTGGAAATGTTTTCCTTCTCCACCGCTGTTGTTGTTCTGTCAATGGTTCTCTTGGCTTCTTCGCAGCTTCTTTCCATTTCTCACACCACACCAAATAAGCATAAAATAAAATAAAAATAAAATAAGCCAAATACTGTGGTACCTCGGTTTTCTCACACCAAATAAGCATAAAATAAAATAAGCCAAATCATAAGCCAAATAATAATAAGCCAACTACATAGCGCCAAATATCATCTCCATTTTCCGCGGTTGCTCAGGACGCAACAGCCGACACTCAGCGGAGGCCGCGTGGCACGTTCGATTTCCGAAGCGCGTTCGAAAACCAAAGCATTTACTTCCAGGTTTTCGACGTCCGAAAACCGAATTGTTCGGCAGCCGAGACGTTCGAAAACCGAGGTTTGACTGTGTCCCCTTCCAGAGGGGCGCTCTTGCAGTACATGATGTGTGTTACAGCTGGGCAACATATCGCCAAAGGCCAGTTTGAAGCCAGTATCGTGAGACTGGCTTCATAATTTTGACCTGGCAATATATCGCGCATCATGGTACTTGTTTGCATGTGTGCGTGCTATGCAAAAATCACGACGCAGGAAAAAAAGACACGTGAAGCCAGCCAATTCCTCCACATAGCTCCATCCTTATTTCAGACTTCGTGATCTATATTGAGGTGTTTTGCTGGTGATTTTTTTTTTTTTGCGATGCTGAAAAGCAGGTATCGCGCAGCCCTAGTGGGGTACCGCCAGATGCCTTCCTCCATGCCAACTTACCAGGGACAAGTCCTCTCCTCCTGTGGGACTCAGCGAAAGCTGTGATCCGGGGCCAACTGATGGCGATCTCCTCCGCTGTGGAGACAGAAAGAGAAGGGGAAAGTCAGAGGAAGTGGAGAGATGCTCCCAAGATTAGAGCAGCGCATAAAGGGGCCAGTCCAGGGCTAAGTCCGTTGGAGAGAGTAGCCATATGGCCTAGTGTGCGGAGCACAAGCTATGCATGCCTAGGGCTGCCATATGCCTTAGGCTCAACAACTTTCAGGGAGTCCTGGTTTTTACTTTCTGCAGTATGGCAACCCTATGCATGCAGAAGTTCCTGGGTCCCAGCCCTGGCATGCCTAGTTAAGTGGGTCCCATAGCACGATGTAGGGAAGAGCTTCTGCTAGAAGCAGTAGAATGCACTGCTAGCCAAAACAGAGGATAGAGTCTTTGG
Organism: Podarcis pityusensis; assembly: GCF_964106645.2. Classification (NCBI taxonomy): domain Eukaryota; kingdom Metazoa; phylum Chordata; class Lepidosauria; order Squamata; family Lacertidae; genus Podarcis; species Podarcis pityusensis. The sequence goes on from NC_138029.1 coordinate 108,481,454, forward strand.
ATTTTCCTTTAGATAGATGGTTCGGTCAAGTAATGTTTATTCTCATCTCGGAGAAACTGACTTACAAAGTATTATAAATTAAGGACATATCAAGGTGCAGCAAAACCTACGCATTTTGCCTCCATTTGGCAACCATTTGTTACTTATACAATAGGCCAAGCACAGGGGTGGCAAGTCTCAATGAAATATGGCTATATTTGGTATATTTCATAGAATCATAGAATTGTAGTCCAAGCTCTTGAAATGCAGGAATCTCAGCTAAAGCATCTGACAGATGACCATCCAACCTCAGCTTAAAATCCGCAACTGGAGGTACCACCGTACTTGTTTTTAACTGGTTTTCCAACTGATAGTTTTATTCTTTTTTTAAACCGCTTTGCTGTTTTACTACAATCAAGCAGTACAGTCATACCTTGGAAGTTGAACGAAATCCGTTCCAGAAGTCTGTTCGACTTCTGAAAACATTCGACAACCAAGGTGCGGCTTCCGATTGGCTGCAGGAAGCTCCTGCAGCCAATTGGAAGCTGTGGAACCTGCATCGGATGTTTGGGTTCCAAAGAACATTCACAAACTGGAACACTCACTTCCGGGTTTGTGGCGTTTGGGAGCCAAAATGTTTGACTTGCAAGGCGTTCGGGATCCAAGGTATGACTGTATATAAATCTTGTGGAATGAATGAATGACTGAACAAATGGATGAATAAATAAATAGCTCAACTAAAGGTCTGCTGTGTTTGGAATGATGGTGCCTTTCACCCCAAAGGAATTCTGATCAGGGGGCATGGCAATCAAGACCAGCCTTCCCCCAATCTGGTACCTTCCAGATATTTTGGACTATAGTTCCCATCCGTCCCAGCCAGTGGTTCGGGACTGATGGGACTTATAGTCCACAGCATCAGAGAAGGATGGGAGACACTAGTTTGGGCTAAGATGGCATAGACAGTATGTCAGCATCTTGATACCTAACCCCAAAAAAAGCATGGAAATGGCTACTTACCCAGTGAGATGACGTTGTCGTAGTTCTCCTGCATGATTTTGGTCACCAGGCGCTTCAGCAGATGTGGGAAACCCCTAAAACGACAGACAACCGTCCTCCGCACTTAAACAGGTGGTAGGACTGAGGAATGCAGAGGAGTTAATCAGGTTCCTCTAGGCCTAGGGCTTGGGGGAGAGGCGGTCTTTGTAGGATGAGAGACCAAGGGGCAGAGGGGCTGGTCGGTGCACGACTTGTCAGAACCCCAAGACTCAAATCCCAACATTTGGTGCAATTTGTTTATTTCTTGTATATCATTATTGGCATTCATATCCCGCCTCCAACGAGCTCCCGGCAGCGTATGTGTTTTATTGTTGTTAGCTGCTCTGAGCCCGGCTTCGGCTGGGGAAGGCGGGATATAAATAAAATATTATTATTATTATTATGTGGTTCTCTTCCTTCCCCGTTTGGTCTCACAACAACAGCCCTGTGGAGTAGGCTAGGCCGAGAGAGACAGGGACTGTCCCCAAGTCACCCAGCAAGACTCATGGCCCCATGGAACTGGCTCCTATGTCTGTGACTTCAGACAGAGGCCTGGCCCTCTTCCAACCTTTAAGCGCCATTGGATTACAGGGGACTTACTCTCAAATGAAGTGCGGGGAGAGACTGCAGCCCGGCTCCATCCTTGCCGATTCTGCTCCCGCCCTTTCGGAGCCTCTCTCCGGAGAGATTGCAAGCGTGGCTTGCTTGCTTGTTCCTTGCTCTCTCGGGCTCAGCCTTGCTTTGCAGTGCCCTGCAGTTTCCAGTTGCTGCTCTGGAATTAAGTGAAAAGAGCCCGGGGCTGCCTGCTCCTCCTCCACCTCTCCGGGAACGGAGTAGTGGCGGCGTTTGCGGCCCGATCTAGCCTCCCACTCCTCGGATCGGGTTGCAAAGTGGGCCGTGGAGGCAGCTTCCGCTGCAGCGTGCAGGGGGCGGGGTGGGGAGGCCTCACGGACGCCCAGGTCACTATGGATGCAGCAGCTGCCGCTTGCTGACCCAGGAAGCTCAACCCCGGATGCAGCCGGAGGAAAGGAGGGGAGAAGGCAGCAGCCTCCATGGCTGAGAAGCAGCCGCCGGAGCCCTCTGCTGGATCCTCAGAAAGGATCAGGATTCAGGACCCTGTACGGGGCAACCGTAGTGATGTATGGAAGTGAGAGCTGGAACATAAAGAAGGATGATCGCCTAATAATAATAATCATCGTTTATTATTTATGCCCCGCCCATCTGGCTGGGTCCCCCCAGCCACTCTGGGCGGCTTCCAACAAAACACAATAACCTATTAAACATTAAAAGCTTCCCTGAACAGGGCTGCCTTCAGATGTCTTCTAAAAGTTTGGTAGTTCTTGTTCTCTTTGACATCTGGTGGGAGGGCGTTCCACAGGGCGGGCGCCACTACCGAGAAGGCCCTCTGCCTGATTCCCTGTAACTTGGCTTCTGGCAGCGAGGGAACCGCCAGAAGGCCCTCGGCGCTGGACCTCAGTGTCCGGGTAGAACGATGGAGGTGGAGACGCTCCTTCGAAGAATTGATGCTTTTGAATTACGGTGCTGGAGGAGACTCTTGAGAGTCCCATGGACTGCAAGAAGATCAAACCTATCCATTCTGAAGGAAATCAGCCCTGAGTGCTCACTGGAAGGACAGATCCTGAAGCTGAGGCTCCAATACCTTGGCCACCTCATGAGAAGAGAAGACTCCCTGGAAAAACCCTGATGTTGGGAAAGATGGAGGGCACAAGGAGAAGGGGATGACAGAGGACGAGATGGCTGGACAGCGTCCTCGAAGCTACCAGCATGAGTTTCACCAAAGTGCCGGAGGCAGTGGAAGACAGGAGTGCCTGGTGTGCTCTGGTCCAGGGGCTCACGAAGAGTCGGACATGACTAAACCACTAAACAACAACAACATGGGGCAACCTCATGACCCGGAAAAACTGTCTGCGGAAGCAGACAAACGCCGGCTCCCTCAGCCTTTAAAGCAAGATGAGCGCCGCAACCCCAGAGTCTTTCGTGACTGGACTGAATTGCCAGGTGTTCCTTTACCTTTCCCTTTATTCCTGGTAGGTCTCAGAAGGTACTTCAGGATCAATCAATATGAATTTTTTAGAAGAGCCTCAGTGATAATGCAGGGGTTCGGTTGCATGTGCTATGATGAGCCACATGTTTAAAGCGCCAATATACTGCTTCAACCGTCGTGGCTTCTCCCCAAATAATCTTGGAAACTGTAGTTTGTTAAGGACCCACGTACCTACGGGACCGCCTCTCCTGGTACGCCCCACGGAGGACCTTAAGGTCCACAAATGACAACACTTTGGAGATCCCAAGTCGCAAAGTGGCTAGATTGGTTGCGACTAGGGCCAGGGCCTTTTCAGTACTGGCCCCAACTTGGTGGAACGCTCTGTCACAAGAGACCGGGGCCCTGCGGGATTTAACATCTTTCCGCAAGGCCTGCAAGATGGAGCTGTTCTGCCTTTGGTTTGGACTCAGTCTGACCCTTATGTTTTCCCTCCCCTTACAGTTTTGATCCATGGGCTACTTTTAAAATGAGGCTGCATTTTAAATTGCATTATAACCTGTATTTTAAATTGTTTTTATTTTATTTTAAACCCCATGTGGTGTTCTTTTTCAGGACGTGGGTGGCGCTGTGGTCTAAACCACTGAGCCTTGGGCTTGCCAATCAGAAGAAGAAGAAGAAGAAGAGGAGGAGGAGTTTGGATTTGATATCCCGCTTTATCAGTAGCCGAAGGAGTCTCAAAGCAGCTAACATTCTCCTTTCCCTTCCTCCCCACAACAAACACTCTGTGAGGTGAGAGAGGCTGAGAGACTTCAGAGAAGTGTGACTGGCCCAAGGTCACCCAGCAGCTGCATGTAGAGGAGCAGAGAGGCGAACCCGGTTACCCAGATTACGAGTCTATCGCTCTTAACCACTACACCACGCTGGCGGTTCAAATCCCCGCGACAGGCTGAGCTCCCGTTGCTCGGTCCCTGCTCCTGCCAACCCAGCAGTTCGAAAGCACATCAAAGTGCAAGTAGATAAATAGGTACCGCTCTGGCGGGAAGGTAAGCGGTGTTTCCGTGTGCTGCTCTGGTTTGCCAGAAGTGGCTTAGTCATGCTGGCCACATGACCCGGAAGCTGTACACCGGCTCCCTCGGCCTATAGAACGAGATGAGTGCCGCAATCCCAGAGTCGTCCACGACTGGACCTAACGGTCAGGGGTACCTTTACCTTTATTTTTATTGTAATTTTACTGGTGTTAGCCGCCCTGAGCCCAGCTCTGGCCGGGTATAAATAAAAAATATTATTATTATTATTAAGGGTGCTGGGAGTTGTTAGGAGACCCCTATCCCCCTCACAGAGCTACAATTTCCAGAGTGGTTTAACTGTCAATCCCTCTTGACAAGCACCCATTAGCCCTGCATAGCACCTTGATGGCCCTGCTCTGCCTACATGGTTGAAGGCACTAATGTTTCTGAAGGCCAGTTGCTGGAAGTGGCAGGAGGGGAGAGGACTCTTGCGCTCGGATCCTGCTTGCGGGTTTCCCATAGGCATCTGGTAGGCCACTTTGAGAACAGGATGCTGGCCCAGGTGGGCCACTGGCTGGCTCTTTCAACATAAAAAGGACTTAACCATGACATCGCCCATCCTTCTTATTTCCAGAGAAAACTGGGGAGAAAAACAGCTCTGAACATAGATCAAGATTTATTCACTTTTATTCCCCTAGTCTATTTTATTCACAATACGTACGTACAAGTTCCTGCTCACTTCAGACACGGCTGGATCAGAAACGCACAAAAGGTCAGGACAGCCTACCACCAAATTCTCTCTAAACCCACACTTGGTTTCATCTAATCAGTTTGCTTGGTTGGACAGTGTTGTCGAAGCTACCAGCATGAGTTTGACCAAACTGCGGGAGGAAGTGGAAGACAGGAGTGCCTGGCGTGCTCTGGTCCATGGGGTCACGAAGAGTCGGACACGACTAAACGACTAAACAACAACAACAATCAGTTTGCTGAGAGTTGCTGCCGTCTGTGAGCGACCACTACACGCAAGGTGTGCCCTCCTCCTGGGGGGAAAAGCTGTTCTAATTACTAACATCTTTTGAAAGGCTGTTCCATCTCTTCAAGATGATGGACGGGGTTATTGGGAGACACTGCAAAGCTGGCTGTAGGGGACTCCCCACACACCTTCACCTGACTGTAGGGGCATCGTGGGAAGAAGGAAGGACTTGGAAGAGATGCTCCTGGACCACTTCCTGGTCCAGCTGGAAGTGACTGAGGAGGCATTATGGCCTGCGGTTGCTAAGCAACTGCTAAGTGCTCCCTTCAACATTTGGCCTTGAGAGCAAAACAGTAAAGGGACAGGAAATCACAGTGCACAACTCCAAAGTCCCAGTTAAGGAAGGCAGGTACAGGACATTGAATGGCCTTTCTCCAGTGCTCAAGTATGCAAGGTTGTCCCTTCTTTGGAATAGCAGACATGACAGGTTTAGATCTCCCTTTAGTGTGCTGGGCTTTCTCCTTGGAAGTAAAAAGGATGGGAATTATGAACACTTTTGCACCAGCTTTCGATGCAAGCCCCTTTTATTGTCCCTTAAGCAGCTGCTTGACCTGCAGTGGTTAGGATACCAGCGATGCTGCAGAAGTGGATTTCCCGCATTAGCAGGGGGTTGGACTGGATGACCTCTGAGGTCCCCTCGAACTCTATGATCAGGCGGTGGCAATGCTGTAACTCAATGCCATGAACAGCTTCATGTGGCTGGTTTCGCAGGAAAGGGCCAAAGCTCAGTGGCTGAGCGTCTGTTTGGCAGATTCCAGTTTCGATCCCTGGCACCTCCAGGTACGGCTGGGAGACCCCGGCCTGAAACACCTGGACAGCTGCTGCCAGTCAGTGCAGACAATACTAAACTAGATGGACCAATGATCTGACTCCCATGTTCATCTGTTCTGATTACTAAGCCTTCATTAAAGGAACAGGAGCGAACCAGGCTGGCTTGTTTTTCTGGCCTGTTGCAACCTTAAAAGATGAAATCAAGTATTGAAAACTGGCCTTTTGCTTCCTTACTCGGGCACCATGTATAATCTTAACACGCCTAAAAATCAACTCTTTGAGACCTTGGCTGGGGTTTCTTTCCCCCAGGAAAAACCTCTGATAGCAGACGGCATTCCGGTCAAATGAGGTCAGTTTGGTGTATACAGGTAGTAACGTTACAACAAGAGGTGTGGGAAGTGGTACAACGCAGGAAGAAATTGGGGCCGCGGGGCGTAGATATTCCCCAGGATACCGAAAACAGGTTCTTAACAACATCCAGTATGAAATCATTGTGCTGACGCAAGGAACGAAACGCACCCCCCCAAGTGAGATTCAAGGCAGTCCAAGGTCTTTTTGTGAGAGGGGTGTGTGTGTGTGTGTCTGTCTGTCTGTCTGTCTGTCTGTCTGTCTGCCTCAGGTCATCCTATGCAGAAAACTATCAAGGTGGTTTTGCAGGTAAGACTTTTTCCTGCCTTGTTATTCCTGCTGTTTCCCATGGCACAAAGAGTGACAGAACTGCCAACCTGTTTCCACCAGCCTCTTTATAAAGGGGCATGGTGGCGTCTTACAAAGGGGTACAGAGCAGTCTGCTCCAGTCGGACTGTTTTATACGGGAATTGCTCAGCTCCACATAATATCCGATCCCTCGCTACAACATCGCTCTGATCTACTTCTTTATCTAATCTACCCACCTAATCTATTACCTCCCTCACAGCCCAATCCAAAGTCCATTGAAATAAAAGTTGGAGATTTGACTTAACTGTTGCAACAAAATACAGTGGTACCTTGGGTTACATATGCTTCAGGTTACATATGCTTCAGGTTACAGACTCCGCTAACCCAGAAATATTGCCTCAGGTTAAGAACTTTGCTTCAGGATGAGAACAGAAATCGTGTTCCGGTGGCGCAGCAGCAGTGTGAGGCCCCATTAGCTAAAGTGGTGCTTCAGGTTAAGAACAGTTTCAGGTTAAGAATGGACCTCCGGAACGAATTAAGTACTTAACCTGAGGTACCGCTGTATAGCCCTTTGTCTAGGGCTCTAGAAGGTTGATTACTAGCATTTCCACTTCAAAGGATCCGTAGAATCATAAATGGTAGAGTTGGAAGGCCCCCCCCCCCTTTGGTAATCCTCATAGAACTCTAGCCCAATGGTAATAATAATAATAATAATAATAATAATAATAATAATAATAATAATTTATTATTTATACCCTGCCCATCTGCTTTCCCCAGCCACTCTGGGCGGCTCCCAATCGAGTGTTAAAAACAATACAGCATTAAATATTAAAAACTTCCCTAAACAGGGTTGCCTTCAGAATGATTGCCATTAATTTGATTTTGAATTGATTTAGAATGAATTGATTTTAGAATGCTGTGTTACCTTTATTGTTGTTAGTCGCTCTGAGCCCGGCTTCGGCTGGGGAGGGCGGGATATAAATAAAAAAATATTATTATTATTATTATTATTATTATCATCATCTAGTCCAATCCCCTGCAATGGTAATTGGTAATTGGAATATTGGTAATGGCTTAGAAAGATCCTGGAGAGCAGGAAGCTAGGCTAATGATACATTCTGCAAAAGGTAAAGCTAGACTGTACTTATTTGAAGGGTGGAATCCACATTTGTGCATATAGAAAGCTAGCATGTCAGGGAAGAGAGTTTAGCCTAGTCATTCCCCTGATCTGCTAGTTTTCATGGCGCAGGGATTTTTATTCATGATAGACATGAATAAAGACATGGAACCTCTTACTTGGAGCCTGAAGTGTTAAAAGTCCAGGAGAACATTCTACCGTGTTCTGCTGATTGTATAAACCAGTCCTAAATGTCTATGGTTGCTATATTTTAATGCCATTAGGCAGAGCTGTCTTGGAACCAAGCACAAAAACTTATGAAATGTTGGCAATGACAGCTCAAATCAGGTTTGCCTGGAATGGCCATGGAATAGAACGGAGTCTATCCATGCTGGAAAGCAAAATTAGAATGAGGCGGTAGAATGGATTGTACCACACCACTCTGGTGGTGGGGGGAGATTTTTGGTTATGCCTTTTTAACAGGAGACGCGTCAGTACAGCGGTACCTCGGGTTAAGAACTTAATCGTTCTGGAGGTCCGTTCTTAACCTGAAACTGTTCTTAACCTGAGGTACCACTTTAGCTAATGGGGCCTCTCACTGCCGCTGCGCGATTTCTGTTCTCATCCTGAAGCAAAGTTCTTAACCTGACGTATTATTTCTGGGTTAGTGGAGTCTGTAACCTGAAGCGTCTGTAACCCGAGGTACCACTGTACTACAAACTTAAAACGGGTGAACAAGCACAGCTTCCTCAACAGACCTTGGCATTCTGCAAGGGGACAAGAGGTCAGCACCTCCACAAAACTTCAGTTTCCAAAGTCACCTTGCTGGGAAACTGCTTTGCAACTCGCTTCATTTTCTAGGTAAAATACACCCATGGATCAAAACGTGAAAGGGGCAATTTTCAGGTTAGAGAAATTGCTAGTGTGAACCTAAACACAAATGGAGGCATAGACCGTCGTGTTAAGTTAAGGAAACCTGTGGTGTGTTGCTTACTCTGCACAATAATTCTGATTCTGGGAGGGTTGGTCTCCCTTCCCCACCCCTTGAATCTGGAACTTGATGGCATAGGAACACTGGTAGGAACAGGGCAGCCATCTTGCCCTTTCCACAGGGCTCCTCTGCAGCGGCACCGTCAAATAATTTTATACTCTGCACTTCATGAACTTATGTGAGCCCCTCTTTTGATGGTCCCATGTATCATTTCACTTGCTCCAACCAACCCTGCCGTGGCTGAGGGAACTCTTCCTCATTCTGCTGAGCGGAGTCCTAGAGACCTGGCCCCAATCCTGCCTTGACACTGCTCTTGTAAATGGAACGTCCACATGACAGTCGGTAACTCAAGTGGGTTTACTCTGAGTGGGACTAGCACTGGTGACAACACCATATTGACAACTGAACTGGGGGGAGTGCCATTTGTGTTTTCCACCCTCAGGAAGCAAAATAACTTAGGCCAGGCCCATTGGAGGCAAAATATGACTTGGGCAGGGCTGCATATCCAGAGTAGCTAACCTGTGGCCCTTCAGAGATGGACTACAATTCCCATCAACCCTGACCATTGGCAATGCTGGCTGGGGATGATGGGAGATGGGAGTCCAACAACATCTGGTGTATGTGTCTGTCACAGTTTAAAGCAGGTTTCCTCAAACTCGGCCCTCCAGATGTTTTTGGCCTACAACTCCCATGATCCCTAGCTAGCAGGACCAGTGGTCAGGGATGATGGGAATTGCAGTCTGAAAACATCTGGAGGGCCTGAGGAAGCCTGGTTTAAAGCCTTTTGTACCACAGAAATGGGACTCTTGTGATTTTCCTATTGAGGTCTTCCGGATGTTGTGGGACACCAATTCCCATTCCAGCAGTGAGGGATGATGGGAGTTGGAGTCCAACATCACCTGGAAGGCCATCTGTGTCCTACGTGACTTCCTGTGGTGCTGGCTGCCACCCTCCTCTTCCTACTTTGGCTAGGCCTGGTCCAACCCTTCTCCAAATCCTCACCACAGACACTCTTGGAAATAAAAAAACCTGAATATTGTGCAGTCGCAGAATCGGCTTTGCAAGCCATGTGTGATTTCCACGATTTGTTCTGGTGAAAAACTGCCTTCCTTTCTTTCGTGCTGCTGCGACTGCAACTTTGGCCTGGCGTGCAGATGCGCCCAGACCATCTCCAGCGGCCCTTTCCTCTTCCGCAAGGACAGCGTGAAGCACAAATCACACAGCTTACCCTCAGGAACTGAGGAGCCAACGGCAGCCACCTTGAACTCAAAGGAGAGCACTGGGCAAGGTCGGGTGGGTGCAGAGGCAGCTTCTGGATTGGACAGAACATTTTTGCAGGCAGAGAGTGCGCCTGATGTAAAGATCAGTGGGACCTGAAACTCCACTTATGCTTATGCTGACCCGAATCGGTCCAGTAGGGACGCCACGGGTTGATTCCAAAGTAGCACTACGCGATTGCTCCATCAACGCAAGGATTTTCGCTTGTGCAAAGTAATGTTCTCTTCCTCTTTTCTCACCCCACTAAAGTTACTTTAGGGGGTCTCCCAACTCTCCGGAGAAATTTGGGAAGGATAATAATAATCAATTTATTATTTGTACCCCACCCCGCTGACCTGGGAAGGGGTGCACAGTGGCAGGGAAAAGGAGAACGGTGCACAAACCCTCCTGCTAACTGAATGAGAGAACGGGATACCGCCCCATTTTACTACCTTCGTACCTCCAGAACGCAAAGTGCACCCACCCCTACCAATGGACAGGGCCTTTACACCTAGGGAAACGACACCTGGGAAGCACTGAACGTCTGCCGGCCAAGGGCAGGGCCTCTGTCCGACCCCCCAGCACAAAGCCTAGCGCTCTCGCAGCCGGGCGAACCGGCTTCAGCGCCTTAGCATGGAACAAGCTCCTTGTGCTGTGTAGAAGCCGGCATGAGGACAGTCTCCCCTGCCCGGTGGGCATGGCTGCGGAGGTGGCGGTAGAGATGTTCTGTGTCGCGGAAGCGGCGCCCGCACTGGGGGCAGGAGTACGGCCTCTCGCCCGCATGCGCGTGTTGGTTCTTGAGCAGAGAGGAGGCGGCGGAGGCGGCACAGGGCTTCCCGCAGTCCCCGCAGTCCCGGCCAGGGAGCGGGCTGCCGTCCGGTTCGAGGTGGTGGGCGTGTTGGTGCCTCTGGAAGTGCAAGGTGCTGTTGAAGCTCTTGCCGCAGTCCGGGCAGACGTGGGGCTGCCCGCCGGCGTGGGTGCGCTGGTGTCGGTAGAGGTGGGAGGTGCGCCCGAAGCGCTTGCCGCAGTCCGTGCAGGAGTAGGGCCTCTCGCCCGTGTGGATGCGCCGGTGCCTCTCCCAGTGGGAGCTCCAGGTGAAGCTCAGCCCGCACTCGCCGCAGCGGTAGGGCTTATCAGCCGACAGGTGCAGCCGGCGGTGCTGAGCCAGCTGGCCCCGCGTGCCAAAGCTCTGCCCGCACTCCCCGCAGCCGTAGGGCTGTTCGGCGGTGCCGTGCAGCCGGCGGTGTCGGGCCAGCTGCGAGCGCCCGCCGAAGCTCTGCCCGCACTCGGCGCACTGGTGGCTCTGGTCCCCGCCCATCAGGTGCAGGCGCTGGTGCTTCACCAGAGCCAGCCCGTCGGCAAAGGCCTTGCCGCACAGGGTGCACTTGTAGGGCTTGCGCCCGCGGTGCGTGCGCTGGTGCTGGTCAAAGTGCAGCGTGGTGCTGAAGCTGCGCCCGCAGTAGGTGCAGATGTAGGCGCGGGTGACGCTGGCCGCCGCGCTGGTGCCATGTGTGCGCTGGTGCCGGTAGAGGTGCGAGCTGCGGCTGAAGCGCTTGCCGCACTCGTCGCAGGGGTAGGGCTTCTCGCCGGTGTGGATGCGCAGGTGGCGGGCGAAGTGGGAGCTCCACGAGAAGCTCTTGCCGCAGTCGCCGCACTGGAAGGGCAGGCGCCCGGTGTGCAGGCGCTGGTGGGTCACCAGCTCCGTGTTGCGCCGGAAGCAGCGCCCGCACTCGGCGCACTGGTAGGGCAGCCCGCGGCTGGGCATCAGGGAGGGGGCGGGGGCCGCCGGCTTGGCGCTGGCGTGCGCCCGCTGGTGCCGGTAGAGGTTGGAGCTGACGTTGAAGCTCTTGCCGCAGTCGCCGCAGCGGAAGGGGCGCTCGCCCGTATGCGTGCGCCGGTGCTTGCTGTAGTGCGAGCTGCAGCTGAACACCTTGCCGCAGTCCTCGCACTCGTAGCCCTTCTGCAGGACCATGAGGGGAGGCCCCTCCCGCGCCAGGACCTTGCCGCCGCCCACTTGCTGCACCACCCTCCAGTGCAGGCTCTGGCAGTTCCCGGCGTCCAGCTGCACCACCGCAGGGCTGTCGTGCTGCTGGGCATCTTCCTCGTCGCTCTCCTCCTCCTCTTCACTGCCCAGTCCCTCGACTGCTGGGAAAGACGCAGAGAAAAAGAAATCTCCCTTAGGACAGTCGGAACATTGATGGAGCAGGCAAAGCTCGAGGAAAATATAAGCCTTGTTAGGATTCCTTCAAAACTCAGCTTTCAGGTGGTGGTTATTATTATTATTATTATTATTATTATTATTATTATTATTATTTTCCCTTAGCCACGCTGGGCAGCTTCTAGCATATACAGAAACACAATAACATCAAAAGCTTCCCTATACAGGGCTGCCTTCGGGTGTCTTCTAAAAGTTGTGTGCAGTGGTACCTCTAGTTACGAACTTAATTCGTTCTGGAGGTCCATTCTTAACCTGAAACTGTTCTTAACTAGAGGCGTGCTTTCACTAGTGCGGCCTCTTACTGCCGCTGCGCTGCCGGCACACGGTTTCCGTTCTCATCCTGGGGCAAAGTTCTCAACTTCAGGTACTCTTCTAGGTTAGCGGAGTAACCTGAAGCGTTTGTAACCTGAGGTGTTTGTAACTCAAGGTACCACTTGGTTCTTGAACTTAATCCGTTCTGGGAGTCTGTTCGACTCCCGAAACCATTCAAAAACCAAGGCGCAGCTTCCGATTGAGTGCAGGAGCTTCCTGCACTCAACTGGAAGCCATGGAAACTGCGTCGCATGTTTGGTTTCCGGAAAACGTTCACAAACTGGAACACTTACTTCCAGGTTTGCGGCGTTCAGGAGCCGATTCGTTCGGCAACTAAGCCGTTCAGGAACCAAGGTTGGACTGTAGTTGTTTATCTCCTTGACATCTGATGCGAGGGCTTTCCACAGGGCCGGCGCCACTGCCGAGAAGGCCCTGTGCCTGGTTCCCTGTAGCTTCACTTCTCATAGTGAGGGAACCGCCAGAAGGCCCTTGGAGGTGGGCTGAAGGATGGGGGCAGAGATACAGGTATACAGGGCCGAGGCTTCTGGACCTCATGACTGCCGATTTTGGACTTTTAGGGAGCCAGGCGACTATGCAACTTGATCCCCTGCCCCAGACTTTCCTATGTATTGATAAATGTGATAACCAAAATCTTAAACGATTCAGAAACAAGGTTGAAGGAACAGGCACATTGTAAAAAGGAATGCTCCTGAATCCATCGCTATTGCTGGTTTCCCAAGCGACCTCAGCAGCTAGGAGTGCCTTTTACCAGCTTTGTGTGGTGCGGCAGTTATGGGCAAGCCTTAGCCACAGTAGCATGGGTAACCTCAAGACTGGACTACTGCAATGGGCTCTACGTGGGGCTGCCCTTAGAGTTGTTCCGCCACCGGCAGCTAGTGCAGAATGTGTCAGCCAGGCTGCTAACACACCTCTGTGTTTCAGATATAGGTTGGTAGCCATGTTGGTCTGCCATAGCTGAAACAAAATTAAAAAATTCCTTCCAGTAGCAGCTTAGAGACCAACTAAGTTTGTTATTGGTATGAGCTTTTGTGTGCATGCACACTTCTTCAGATACACAAAAGCTCATACCAATAACAAACTTAGTTGGTCTCTAAGGTGCTACTGGAAGGAATCTTTTTATTTTGTTACACCTCTCTGTGACACCTTTGCCGAAGGAGCTGATTTGGCTGCCAAAATGTTGCCCGTCCAAGTTTAAGGTTTTGCTTTTAGTATACAAAGCCACATAACAGCTTGGGACCAGGGTTTTTAATCATCATGTGATCCATAAATGGAATAACTAATTAAATAAATAACAGTAGCAATAACGAGGTGCCACCTTTCTCCAGGTGCAAGGCAACAACAGCACAACCAAAACTCAACAGGGCACTAACGTTAAGTGGCTCAAGTAAATGAGCCAAGTGAGATATTTCAGGAGAGGGCAAAAGAGAATGAGGGCCAAACGCCAACCTGCCAAAGAAAAATATCTCCTTTACCCTAGGTAAGGTGTCCAGTTAGATCTCAGGTGCAAAAGAAAACCCATCAATCAGCCTTCGTCTCTGCAGTACCATTGTTTGACCTGGTCCATATTCTCACACTTCTTGCCTCCAGGAGACTACGGATGAAGAGAATCGGTTGGCCCTGTCAAAGAAAAAGATTGGGGTCCACTCAAAGTGCACTACTCACCTAAGGTGGCTCTTCGGGCATTCTCCCTATTAATAGATGCCGGGACACAAGTTTCCTCATCTTCTTCTACCAGGAAAATCTCATTGGGTTTGGGACTTGCAGGTCCTACATAAAGAAGGAAAAACAGGCTATATCAAAGCTATGATACTTCCGCCTTGCTTAATACCATGCTATAATACCACATAATACCATATAATACCAACTACTCTATTCCGAACTTAAAAATGGAAAGCGTAATGCTGGTGGTCAACAAAAGAGGTTTAAAGGCTGTCTCAAGGCAAATTTTTTAAAATGTAGTATAAACACTAACAATTGGGAAACAGTGGCCTGTGAGCGCTCCAGTTGGAGAACAGCCTTTACCAAAGGTGTCATGGGCTTCAAAGTGTGGTGTAGTGGTTAAGAGCGGTAGTCTTGTAATCTGGTGAACCGGGTTCGCTTCCCCGCTCCTCCACCTGCAGCTGCTGGGTGATCTTGGGCTAGTCACACTTCTCTGAAGTCTCTCAGCCCCACTCACCTCACAGAGTGTTTGTTGTGGGGGAGGAAGGGAAAAGAGAATGTTGGCCGCTTTGAAACTCCTTAGGGTAGTGATAAAGCAGGATATCAAATCCAAACTCATCAAAGATGCTCAAACTCAGGACGCAAGGGAGAAACGTGCTAGGAGGAAGGCACGCTTGGCAAATCCACACCGTGATCAACTCCCGCCCAGAAACCAATGTCCCCACTGTGGAAGGACGTGTGGGTCCAGAATTGGCCTCCACAGTCACTTACGGACTCACTGTTAAAACCGTATTTATGGAAGACAATCTTACTCAGCTACGAGTGATCGCCAAAAAACAAGAAGAATACCATGCTATAATATATATTATTGGTTTTTTTCAAAGTGATCACCAAAACACAACTCCCCCATCTAACATGAGTGTTGTGCTGCTTTGTTCTACCCTCTTCCTCACACCAAAACAGCAGCAGCTGCACAGCTATAAACCACTTGCTAACCCACCGCAAATTTGTGTGATTTACAGGAATAAAAATGCTGCAGGGGTGAGGAGCAGGAAGGAGCAACTCTCGTCAGCCCTGAGCATCATCAGGGATGGTGGGATTTGTCATCTAATAATATCTGGAGAGCCCTGGGTCTCCCATTCCTGTGCACTGTTTTCATTTGTTTGGATGATGCATAACCGTTTCTTAAATCTGAAGCCAAACCATTATCTTCTATCACATTTTCACC
Source organism: Podarcis pityusensis (assembly GCF_964106645.2). Lineage (NCBI taxonomy): Eukaryota > Metazoa > Chordata > Lepidosauria > Squamata > Lacertidae > Podarcis > Podarcis pityusensis. The sequence continues at coordinate 108,496,744 of NC_138029.1, forward strand.
TTTGGGCAGGCTCCCTGCTGAAAAAGTTTGCTGACCCCTGCTTTAGAACATGCAGAAAGAAAGAAAGTACAGTGGTACCTCGGGTTACGAACTTAATTCATTCCGGAAGTCCGTTCTTAACCCAGTGTTCTTAACCCGAGGCGCACATTCCCTACATAGGCCTCCTGCAGCCCCGGAAGCGGATTGCGTTCGTATCCTGGGCAAAGTTTGCAACCCGGGACACCTACTTCCAGGTTTGTGGAGTTCGTAACCCGAAGCATTCGTAAGCAGGACTGTTTGTAACCCAAGGTACCACTGTATTGCTTCTGGGCTCTGCAACATGGCCTGTTTTAGTTGGGGATCTTCTGAAGGAGATACTTACTCAGTGCCACCAGACTGTCACAGGTCTCCTGGTGAGTTTCCCTGTAAACGGGCTTCTGATTCGGATCTGCAACTAGCCACGCATCCTCCATGATCCGATGCCAATCCAGGTACTAGCAAGCCACAGGCTCCTAAAAACAAGACAATCGTTCCATCCATGAAACACACGTGTAGCCCCTGCCAAGCTAGTATTCTCCTGCTTGCTCGAGCCTAATAACCAGAGCAGAGTAGCGATATCACATCAGTCTAGTGTTTAATGTCAGTTTGCAAATTAGCCTCTCTTTTTTTAACACACACACACAATATTGAGCTACCGCCTTGTAATTTGGTCTCAAGGGAGTCACAGAGAGAACGCTATAATTATTTGTGGGAGTAAATTATATCTGGAGTTCAAACACCGGACCAGACTTTGGGCTTTAAATTTTCCTAAAATAAATACCACTGTTAACCTACACATAGTTATTGTGGAATACCTCACTTTACCTAAAAGTGCATCAGGTATTGAGTACAATCTACTGCTCTTTAGCCATCCTGACTCTATGGCAGAAAAGTTAAACATCTTAAGGCAGTGATGGGTTACCTACAGCCTTCTAGATTTTGTTAGACTCCCATCATCCCCAGTCCAGTGGTAAAGGAATGATGGGAGTTGGAGTCCGACAACATCTGCAGGGAACCAAATTCCCTATCCTTGACTTTGGAGGTAGGCATCTATGACACCCCTTGCACTGGTCCAGCTGCCAGGATGTCAGGAGCCAATTCACACACATGGGCACTCATCACTTGTTATCTGTGGATAGCCATCCTGTGATGACTTGTGTGAATAAATTATCATACACAGAACTTCCAAGGCACCTCGCATGACCTCAAACACAGTCAGTTTGAACAGACAGCAGGAGATCTTTATATTCATGATAACCAAGTGATGGAGAAATAAGGGAATGCACATGTCTCTGTTAACCAGCCCTTAAATCCTCTTGCATTTTGGAAACCAGTTTCCTGACTTTTTTAAAAGGGACTGTCTTTAAGCAGAGGCTTGACAACCATATGTCAGGAGTGCTCTGATGGTGTTTCCTGCTTGGCAGGGGGTTGGACTCGATGGCCCTTGTGGTCTCTTCCAACTCTATGATTCTATGATCATCAACCGTAAGCAAACAAGGACCATGGTTACAGCATACATTTAAAGCACCACAATGCCACTTTAAACAGCTTCCCCCAAGGGATCCTGGAAACCGTAGTTTGTTAAAGGGTGCTGAGCGTTATTAGGAGAGCCCTTTCCCCCCACTCAGAGCTAAAATTCCCAGACTGCTTATCAATCAATCCTCTTCCTAGAGAGCTCTGGGAAATGGCCCCCACCCACCCCTATTGTGACTTTCCAAGTACAGTGGTACCTCGGGTTAAGTACTTAATTCGTTCCGGAGGTCCATTCTTAACCTGAAACTGTTCTTAACCTGAAGCACCACTTTAGCTAATGGGGCCTCCTGCTGCCGCCGCGCCATCAGAGCACAATTTCTGTTCTTATCCTGAAGCAAAGTTCTTAACCTGAAACACTATGTCTGGGTTAGCGGAGTCTGTAACCCGAAGCGTATGTAACCTGAAGCGTATTTAACCTGAGGTACCACTGTATCTGACAACTTCTGTAGTTGCAGTTCCAAACTGGAAACCCAACCCACAAGTTGCTGTTGGATCCATCAGCCCCAGCCAGCATGCCCAATGGTCAGGGATGATGGAAAGTGCAGCCGCAGATCCCCAATCCATTTGTGGCTGCACTGCACAGAGCTTTCTACGCCGTCAGCAGCAAGAGTTGGGACCATGGAAGGATGGGAGATGTGCGATATCTGGTGTTACTATACACAGCCCAATTGCAATTAGACTTTGCTATGCATAAAACCCCTGCAAATCCCCCAATTTTGGATGAGATGGGCATCAAACTCAGGATTTCCCTCAAGCCAAACCTCAAACGTCCCATTTCAAGGGGTCCTCTATCCACTGCACAATGATGGATCTGGCTTAAGAACATCTCCTTCCCATCTCAGTAAGATCCGTGAGGCGCATCCTTCTTATTCCCATTTCACAGAAAGGGAGAAACTGAGGCTGACGTGCCTAAGGCCACTCAAGCCAAGCGATTGTAATAAACACTGGCATACCATTTCCAAATACTGTAATATTGTTTTCTTTCTTCCGATTTTTTTTTTTTTAAAGCGGAGATCTGAGGATGAATAGGAATTTTACCCGAGCCTGTGGTTTTCAGGAGGAGACTTTACAACCCAAGGAGTGCGTGCGGCGGCAGCGGCAGCAGCAGCAAAGCTGGAAACTGCACAAAGGAGCTCTCTAGCAAGGCAAAGAGGATCGGCCTTGAGGGCAATTTTGTTTTGTCTGCGCTCATCTTTCGAAAGCACCTGGGAAACTTTTAGACAAAACAGAATCGCCCACCACCTTCCGCCCCCGGGGCTGATTGGTCCATTGTTCCGTTCGGCGACCAGGTAACCGAATCCATCCCTTGCGCGAGCGTAACAGGATCAGGTGTCAATTGTTATTTTTTTTAAAGGAGCGGTTCTGGATCCAGCTACCCCACCCCACCTCCTCCCACTTATTCCACCGCTGATCCACTGCCCCCTCTCACCCCATGCATCGACCCCAGGGGAGATAATGGGTGTCTTTTCGAACGGGGGGGTCACTTTCCAGCCCATCCGGGGGTTGCCTGCAAAAAATGCATTTACCTGATAAGTCCGGTTCAGGAGCGAGGGGTGGGGGTAGAAGAAGGAGACGATCTGCAGATCCCGAGCCGGGGGTGCTGAATATAAATCTGTTCTGGGGTGCCGATCCGAACAGTTCAAACAATGAGAAAGTCCCTGCGTGGCTCGCGATCTTTATTAGAGGCCGTTTCGTGGCGGCGCGAGGACCCCACCAGCCTTTTGTGACAGGGAGGGGGGACTCCCCCCCCCCCAAAAAAGAGCTGGCGATCTGCAATGGAGGCAGCTCGGTTTCTGCGTGCAGCTTGGGAGCCGCTTGTAAGGACGGAGGCAGCCCCTTCCCACCACGATTTCTGGTCTTCTTCTCCACCTCCTCCTCCTGTCTCTCTTTTCTTTATGATTCTCCAATCCGCCGCCCCCCCCCTCCTTCCAGCCGCCTCCCCCTCCTCCCCGGAGTCTTCCTGCCTCCCCCTCCCCGCCTCTCCAGCATCAGATCCCAAGCACCCCCAGCCTTGCTCCAGCCCCTTCCTGTGTCCATGCAATAGCAAGCCGGTCGGCAACCGATCGCGATTTCATTGTGGGGTTTGTGCGCCTTGGAAGATCCTGGGGTGAAATCTACCAGGGTGAGACCCACCCTGCTCCAGTCCTCGCCAAGAATAAGAATAAGAATAATGCAAAGACTGTCACTCCTGAACCCTTAAAGGAGGAAGAGGAGGCACAGAGGGAACCCAGCCGAAGCGCAGTCAGGATGGGTAGGGAAGGGAGTGACTCCGGATCGGGCTCCGCTTTCGGGCCCCCAGGGTCGACGGCGCGCCCGGTGTCGGGCGTCTCCGATTAGAAGCGGATCCGGCTGCGGCAGAAACAGACACCGCCCGGTAAAGTGGGTAAGGCTGGCAGACTATATATATATATATATGTTCACATCATTCTATGATCAGTGGTCGGGCAGCTGTTTGGCGTGCAGAAGGGCGCGGGGTTCAATCCCCGGCACCTCTGCGCAGGGCTGGGAATCGTGCCCCCCGCCTGAAAAGCTCTGGAGAGACGCTGCCAGTCAGTGTCGGGGATGCTGAGCTGGGTGGCTCTGCACAAGGCAGCCTTCCATGAGCTTGTGCGCCTGTGATCCTATACAGACACAGAGACGTGATGTTGGATTAAGGAAGGGATCAGAAACACCTGGAAGAGAGCCACAGGCTCCCCAACCCTGATTTCTTTGGATGCTGCCCTTCTATTAGATCGGAATTAAAAGGATGACAGTCGCTGATCCCCAGTTCCTTAAAGAGGTGTGCATGTGGAAGAAGGAAGCATGAAGGCAATCTGAAGACACTGAGAAGTGCGTGCAATTTTAAGGGAGTTTGGTTGCGACACCCTGACATGGTTGTTAGGGTGGAAGGATAATGGGCACCAGAGAGTGTTGTTTTTACAAGGGTTAACGTCACCTGCAAAAAAAATGGGTGACTGTGCCTTCTTCTTGTCCTCCAGGTGAAATGCTGCAGGGGCTTTTCTGCATCCCAGCAACAACATGCAGGAGAACTATGAGAATGTGATCTCTCTGGGTAAGGCCTCCTCCTCTCTCTCCTATGACTAGGGAAGCACTGAGCCCATGTAGATCACCCAAACAATTCAATGCATTCAATATTGGCATGTCCACATTTATAGTGGGCACAGTATCTCGCCTGTTAAACAAAGGGCACCCAACATGGTACCCTGCAGATGTTGCTAGACTACAGCTGTATTGCAGGGGGTTGGACTACAGATGATCCTTGGGATACCTTGGGATACCTTCGGTTCTGATTCTGTTATTCCAACTTCCTGAATCCCCAGCCATAACTCCCCAAAGGCCAGGGATGGTGGGGATTTGTGGTCCAGCAACCTCTGGAGTTCACCACGTTGGCTACCCCTGCTGGGAACTGATTTGTAACCTGTCTCATCATACCTAACATTTCCATCGTTTGGGACATCGTTTCAAAAAGCATTCTACGAATCGGAACCAACTTACTTATAAACGGAGTCCACTTCGCTTTTCCTCCCCTGTTTTTCCTCCAGTTCTGCCATTGCACAGATTCTGAAAATGTTGCCATCCGGGCCAAACCATTCATTTCATCTATGGCTCAACAGTAAGATGCCATTTAGAAGCTGTTAAGGCCTTTTTTGTTGTTGCTGCAGTTAGTAGATTTCATACCAGTGCAAAGCATTTTCAAACCTCTTCCCAAAACTGTACCTCTTGTGAAATGGACAAGGGTCTTCTAACAATCCTCAGCGCCCTTAACAAAAACTACAGCTCCCATAATTATTTGGGGGAAGAAGCCACGACTGTTTAAAACAGTGTCATGGTTCTTTAAATGTCCAATGTGAATGTGGCCCAGAGGGTGGAAGTGGCAGGCTCCTGAATCCTAAAGGGGGTGGAATGACTCAGTTGGGAATTACTGGGTAACCAAAGCCCTGCCTCTAATTTCCTTTCCAATTGCATCCTCCCCCTCTCTTTCCGGCATGACCGCACAGCGGAGGAAATTGCAATCAGCTGGCCACGGATCACCGCGTTTGCCGAGTCTCACAGAAGAAGAGGGTTGGCACCTGGTAAGTCAAGTGTCCGGAGAAGAAAATGGAGGCTGCGGAGCAGGTTGGTGTTGGGACTCCCAACACCCATCAACCCAACCACTGTGGCCAATGATCAGGGATGATGGGAATTGTAGTCCACCAACATCTGGAGGGAACCAAATTCCCCTTCCCTGATGCAGAGCTTGCATCCGTGTTCCTCTTGACCGCAGAAGCAGGATACAGCAGAATTTATGAATGGGTATCCTGAGGGTGCCTTGGCGTGATAAGGTGACCATGGCTTCCTGAGCGACTTGTGATTCCAGTGTAATGTGCGGTATGGAACTGTGCATCTCGCATATCTTGACAGTCACAACTTGTTGTGTATATTTGTAGGGTGGTATCTCACTGTGGGGACACAGGTGGCGCTGTGGGTTAAACCACTGAGCCTAGGACTTGCCGATCAGAAGGTCAGTGGTTCGAATCCCCGCAACGGGGTGAGCTCCCGTTGCTCGGTCCCTGCTCCTGCCAACCTAGCAGTTCAAAAGCACGTCAAAGTGCAAGTAGATAAATAGGTACCTCTCTGGTGGGAAGGTAAATGGCTTTTCCTTACGCTGCTCTGGTTCTCTAGAAGCGGCTTAGTCATGCTGGCTACATGACCCAGAAGCTCTACATCGGCTCGCTCGGCCTATAGAACGAGATGAGTGCCGCAACCCCAGAGTCGGTCACGACTGGACCTGATGGTCAGGGGTCCCTTTACCTTCACCTATGGTGATACTGATCTTCTTCACTAAAGGTAGGGATGCGGGGAGCTGGTTTCCCTCCAGATCCTGCTGGCCTCCCAACAGCCCCTGACCATTGGTCATGCTGACCAGGTCTCAACAAAATCTGGAGCAGCACTGGCTTCCCATCCTTGGTGAAGGGTATCACTGATCAGGATAGACCAATGGTATCTGTTCTACTTTTTTGTGCTTCTCATGGCATGATGCTTATTTGTAGAGCTGTGGTAGTTTTCAAACTTCATCAAGAAACTCAGAGCCTTCTGGATCAGACCAATGGCCCATCTAGCCCAGCACGCTGTTCTCTCAGCAGCCAGCCAGATGTCTGTGGGAAGAGTAGCATTTAGGACATGATCACAAGAGGCAGAGCATAGCCATCATGGACCCAGGAGTTTTTCAGTGAGAAGATCAGACAGGACCGGCCCTATCATTAGGCAGAGTGAGACGGCCACCCCAGGTTGCAGGTTCCGGGGGACAGGAAGCCACAGCCAAGTATTGGAGGATAGGGCTAGGTGTGCCCTATGCGTGAGTTGTCTGTTGCCTCAGGTGTGGGCAAATTTGTCTCGTTCCTATAGGTGGAAATGGGAGGGGCCGAGGGGAACCCCATTTTTTCTTCACCTCGGGCAGCAAAATGACTTGTGCAGGGGCCTGAGGCAAGCGATTCTGAAGGAAATGTCAAACCTTCCTTGGAATCTATTGCTGCTGAGGGGTTTTCTATGGGGCCTGCTGTTAATAATAATAATAATAATAATAATAATAATAATAATAATTTATTATTTGTACCCCGCCCATCTGGCTGGGTTTCCCCAGCCTCTCCGGGCGGCTTCCAACAAAGATTTAAAAATACATTAAAATGTCACACATTAAAAACGTCCCTGAACAGGGCTGCCTTCAGATGTCTTCTAAATGTCAGGTAGTTGTTTATCTCTTTGACATCTGATTGGAGGGCGTTCCACATAGCGGGCGCCACTACCAAGAAGGCCCTCTGCCTGGTTCCCTGTAGCTTTGCTTCTCGCAATGAGGGAACTGCCAGAAGGCCCTCAGCGCTGGACCTCAGCGTCTGGCAGAACGATGGGGGTGGAGACGCTCTTTCAGGTATACTGGGCCGAGGCTGTTAATGCAGATGATAGGCTCAGTGCGCCTGTTCGGGGTGGGGGCATATGAGCAGTCTGTGAGCCCTAGATACCTTCCGAATTGCTCCACAGCCAAATCAGGGTCTGCTGAAAAGAGAGACAGGAAGCAAGGAAGAGCAACAGAGGTCTTAAGGGAAAAGGATTCCAAGCAAAAAAACCTTCCCTTCAATGGCCGTCTGGCAGCAAGGGCCCCAAAAAAATTGAGGTCCCCCCTCCCCAGGAATTGCACAGGGAGAAGCAAGGTGAAGGGGTAGAGGGGAAGGAAATCGGATACAGATTTTATGGTTGCTAGGCAATTACTCTTTCTTTGCAGTTCCTCTTTAATTGCTTCCAGATATCCACCAACTTGCTCTGGGAGCACACAGAGGAGATGATCTGCTGGGCTCGTGTCTGTTGTGGAGCCTCCATTGATGTCAGCGGCAGACTCACAACAGAACACAAAAAATGGGGAATGGTTAGCTCAGCACAGCATAGCAGAGGAATACTTAAGCATGGTTTTATAGATTAACAAATCAATACGGCATTTATAATCACATAGTGTGACTTTTGCTGCAATGGTGAGGTTTAGCTTATTTTTTTAGTTGCTGCTTTGCTCATCTGACTTCAATTGCTTTAATTGTTTTGTATGATTTATGCTGTAATTGTGAGGATGCTGTATTCTGTTATTGTTATTGATTTTTTGTAAGCTGCTTTGGGACTCACTCATCTGAATGAAAAGCAGCATAGAAATGCAAATCAATCAATTAATCAATGATAGCCGTATGAGAAACATTGGGGAACCTCTGGCTTAAGGGCCAAATGTGGGGGGGGGGGCCAACATCTCTGCCTGGCCCTCTGGGCTCTCCCCAGACCACACTCATCTCTTCGCTCTCTCCTTGAGTTTAGCCTTGTGTTGAACTCTGCCTCTTGCTTGCATGAATGGTGGGTGGGTGGGTGGGTGTAGAACTAGCTTACTAAACAAAGGCAAACTTGACATTACTTGCTCCTCCCATTTTTTACTCTGGCCCCACCCAGCACTGGCAAGTGGCCCCTGAAGGTTGCCCATGAACGGCTGGAACAAGATCCTCCACCCCTTCTTCATGGAACTGAATGCCATCTGCTGGTGGGGTAACAGCAGGGGAGGCCTGCTCCCCTGCTTGGGGGCTTCCTGGAGGCATCTTCTTGCCCAGTGTGGGGTGGTGGGCCAGATGGAGATTTGGTCTGCCTCTCTTCTGTTCAGGAGGCGGTTGGGGGAGGAGGAGGGCAGGGGTCTGCCGGGGGGAGCGATGAGTTGTGGCTCACCCATGACGGCCTTTTCAATTCCCTTCTCCCAAGTTTCCTTTCCCAGACCTCAGCAGTTACTGGATTCTCTCGTTGTTCCAGCAGATGATGGGATGGTGAGTGAGAATGAGAACGGGATTGAAGAAGAGGAAGAGGAGGAGGCACCGCAGGACGGAGAAGGAGAGGGCAGAGGGGATGTTGCCGTGGAGAAGGTGGAGGCCCAAAAGGATCTCCTGCCGGAGAACACCAAAGAGCCTCTTGAGACTGAGCTGAAAGCCAGCGAGGAAGGCCCAGACCAGGCGGCCTTGGATGAGCGGCCGAGGAAGCCCCTGGGGAAGAGACAGGCCAAGTCGAGCGTCCACCGTGCTTTCAAGAAGTTCTCCTCACGCAACCACCACCACGGGCTGCTGGGCCACACCGGTCGGTGCCACAGCTGCGGCAAGGGCTTCGGCTTCGGCAAGCGCTCCCGGCTGCACGGCGCCGCCGGCCTGGAGAAGCCCTACAAGTGTGGCGAATGCGGCAAGGGTTTCCGGCTGCACTCCACCCTGGCGACCCACCAGCGCCGCCACACCAGCACCAAGCCCTACCGCTGCGCCGAGTGCGGCAAGAGCTTCAGCGTCGGCTCGGCCTTCATCCAGCATCAGCGCACCCACGCCGGCAAGCGGAGCGGGCCCGGTCCAGCCCGGCCCTGCGAGTGCAATGTGTGCGGCAAGAGCTTCGGGCTCCCGGCCCACCTCATCAAACACCAGAAGCAGCACCTCGAAGAGAAGCCCTACAAGTGCCAGGAGTGCGGCAAGGGCTTCAACTGGAACTCTCACCTGGAGCGCCACCGCCGCATCCACACCGGAGAGAAGCCGTATGTCTGCGAGGACTGCGGGCGCGCTTTCGCCTGGAGCTCCCACCTGGAGCGCCACCGGCGGACGCATTTCGGTGGGCTCCAGAAGGCCTCGTCATGCAGCTGTTGTTTGGCTGCGGCCGTGGCACCGGCCAGCAAAGCCAGCGCCAAACCCTATCGGTGTGATGACTGCGGCAAAGGCTTCAACAAGAACGCGGCCCTGTCCAAGCACCGCCGCGCTCACCATGCCGCAGAGAAGCCCTATGTCTGCCAGGACTGCGGCAAGAGCTTTGGTCTGAACGGCGCCCTGCTGCAGCACCGGCGGACGCGGCACCCGGACGACTCGGCCAAGCCGTACGCCTGCGGCGACTGCGGCAAGAGCTTCGCCTGGAGCTCCCACCTGGACCGGCACCGGCGCATCCACGCCGGCGACAAGCCCTACCGCTGCGAGGACTGTGGGAAGGGCTTCTCCCAGAGCTCCCACTTGGAGCGGCACCAGCGGGTGCACAGGAGCGCCGAGCGCCCGCCATGCCGCTGTGCCGAGTGTGGGTTCGCTGGGGGGCGGCGGCAGCGCCGGCGAGGGGCCCTGCTGGCCTGCAAGTGCAGCGACTGCGGCAAGAGCTTCCTGTGGCGGCGCCCGGCCTGCAGCGAGTGCGGGAGGGGCGGTGGGGAGGGCGTGCGGCACCAAGGGACGCAGACGGGCGAGAAGCCCTACTCCTGCCTGGACTGCGGCAAGTGCTTTGCCCAGAACTCGGCTCTGGCCAAGCACCGGCGCATGCACACCGGGGAGAAGCCGTACAAGTGCGCCGAATGCGGGAAGAGCTTCGGCGTCCGCTCCAACCTGCTGAAGCACCAGCGCACGCACCTGGGCGAGAAGCCCTACAAGTGCGCCGACTGCGGCAAGGGCTTCATTCAGAAGTCCGACCTCACGAAGCACCGGCGCATGCACACCGGCGAGAAGCCGTACCGCTGTGACGCCTGCGGCAAGTGCTTCAGCGTCAGCTCCAATCTCATCAAGCACCAGCGCATCCACTTGGGCGAGAAGCCCTACGCCTGCGGGGAGTGCGGCAAGGCCTTCATCCAGCGCTCCGAGCTCACCATCCACCAGCGCACCCACACTGGGGAGAAGCCCTACAAGTGTGGCGTCTGCGGCAAGTGCTTCAGCCGCAGCTCCCACCTCAACCGGCACCAGCGCACCCACAGCAACGGCAAGGCCTCAGCCGGCAGTACCGGGACGGCCCACACCACGCTGCTGGCCGCCAGCGCTGCCAAACCTGCCGCTCCCCTGCCCGCCTCGGCCTTCTCAGCCTCCTTCGCTTCGCCTGGCCCCCTGCCCGCCCTGCCTGCCTTCCCTGCTTCTCCATCGTCCCTCCCAATCCCTTCTTTGGACCTGCCCTGGGTCCTGTCCTTTCCCTCCCGAAGCTTCCCGCACCCCTCCTTCCCTTCTCCTGCCCCTTCAGGGGCCCAGGCCTCATCTCTGATCAACTAGCTTCTCCTCCTTCCAGCCCCAGAGCCAGCATGACCAGTGGTCAGGGGATGATGGGAGTCGTAGTCCAGCAGGATGGGGAAGGCTGCTCTCCTCACTCTGTTATCCCCCCTTTTCCTGAGGAACTGAGACTCTCTTTTCCTTGGTGACACAGTTGCTCTCTGTTCCCTCTGATCAGGCCCCATAACATCCTCCCTGTTGCCTTCCTGCCCTGCTTGGGGGCTTCTTAGAAACACCTGGTTATCCTCTGTGGGGAACAGGATGGTGTACTAGGTGGGCTTTTGGTCCAATCCAGCAGGGCTTTTCTTAATGCTCCACAGCAGGGCTTCATGTGTTTGCCTCAGAAATCGGCCATATTCTGTTCCTTCGCTTTCTGCTCAGTGCCCTGTCCCAGCCGCCTCATCTTCTCAGCCAGGTTCTTCCTTGGCAGGAGACATTCCAATTCCTTTGTTTCTTACTCCTTTGCAATCCTGTCCCCCCCAATCGCCCTCCATTTTGTTTCCCTCCATTTTGTTTCCCTCTGTTTTGTTTCGCTACTCTTGTTGTGTTCATGCTTATGAGTTACCCACTCTTGTGCCTCTTCCTGTCCAGAACTTGTTTTTCTCATTTGCATCGCAAATCTCTATGTATTTTCCAGGCTTTATCCATTTTATGCCATATATACAAACCCATAAATTCACTCACCCAGTGCTATTTTTTCTAGAAAAAGAGGTGTCAGAACTCACCATGAACGCCTCCCTTTTTCTCTTAGAATGGCAATGGCGCCGACCTGAGAGGTCCTGGAATTGAGTTCTAGCGAGATGCGGCTGAAAAAAAGCCCTACATGCACCCAATCACCCACCCATATAAATATGTGCCCATGCACATCCCTCCTCCTCCTCCTCCTCCTCCTCTTCCTCCTCCTCCTCCTTCTTCTTCTTCTTCTTCTTCTTCTTCTTCTTCTTCTTCTTCTTCTTCTTCTTCCCCCCTGCCCTTCACCCTAAGGTCCCAGGGTGGGTTACAACAATTAAACCACAATATTATTATTATTATTATACAAATAAGTTTTTTTTAATAGTTTTCCAAAATTGCCCCAATAATAGCCAGATTACAACAATATCAATTAATTAAACCATGATATTAAAATCAGTTTAAAACAACTTCACAATTGCAGGTCTAAGGTGTTTTCTTAAAATATACACCTCAGGTGTCAGAAGCCAGATGTGTCAGGCATTCACCGGAAGCTGTATAGGGAAGTTTGCGGGTGCATCTCAGTGGGCTGCGAGTTCCACAACTTAGGGGCTGCCACATAAGATGTGGCCCACCCGCCCTAAGCCTCAGAGGGTGGTGGAACAGCCGAGAGGGCTTCCTCGGTCAAACTTAACACCTGAGGGGATCTGTCAGGAAGGAGGTGGTCTTTCAGGTATTCAAGGCCTGAGTCCACACACACACATAACATACGTAGAGAGAGATTCTAGTACCAGACACCAACAACACACTCCTGCCAATCTCTTGCTTTCATTTGATTAATACGCTCGAAGGTTTTGCCCATTTTTGTTCTGATGTATCTGCTGTTCTAGTTACTTGGTGATGCTGGAAAATGTGACCTCTGGATCAGTCCTGCATGCATGTCATTATGTTGCTGTGCCAGTGGCTTTTTGTAGATGTTGTATTCGCCCCATTTCCTCTTATCTCCTGTGCCCTCGCTGCTTTCTAGCTTGTAAACTCTTTGGAGCCAAGGTCAGGCTCAGGGTCTGGATTATAAGAATTTAAGAAGAGTCCTGCGGCATCGGGCCAAAGGCCTATCTAGTCCTTTTCTCGCAGTGGCCAACCAGATGCCTATGGCATCCTCACAAGCATGGCATGGGTGCAATAGCCCTCTCCTCACCTGTGATGCCCAGCAGCTGATACTGAGAGGCAGACTACCTTTGAGGGCACTTTATACCTGAGGAGAGACTCTACCTCAGTGGCAGGAGGCCTGCTTTGCATGCCAAAAGGTACTGGGTTCAAATTCCTGGCAACTCTTATTTTTAAAAGGGTCAGGAAGCAAGGGAGTGGGGAAAGTCCCTCTGCCAGAGACCCCAGAAAGCCATTGCCAGTCAGACTAGGCCAGGGGTCTGCAACCCGAGGCTCCGGAGCCGCATGTGGCTCTTTTACACCTTTGCCGCGGCTCCGGGGCGGATACTAGCGAGGGGAGGAGGCGCATTGTGCGCCCCGACACTCCCCACTGTGGCGGGCGCTGTACTGGCTGTGATGTCGCATGGGGGCGGTGCATGTGTTAGTCACGCACCGTCCCGACGTCACCTTCCCGCCCGCCCACTACATTGTAAGGGGCATGTACGCTGGTCACTGTTTTGAAGGGGAGTGAAGAACACACACACAAAAAAAAGGTAACTTGTTAATTTAACGTTTATTTCTATGAGGAGGAGTAATTCTGAGGGGTCAAACAAAGAAATAATAAAAAAGTGACAAAAAAGTTATTTTTATAATGACGAGTTTTGCGGCTCCCAGGTTTTTTTTCTTCGGAAACGGGTCCAAGTGGCTCTTTATGTCTTAAAGGTTGCAGACCCCTGGACTAGGTACTTCTGGGTTAGACAGATCAATAATATGAGATTCCTACATTCCTACATTTGATAAACCTCCATAAATAACTGAATAGGGGAGGAATCCTCTGTCAAGAGCTATTTGGACATCAAATACTTGTGGGAGAATTATATGAAGTGGGGCCACGTCCTGGTTCAGCTCGTGATTTTATGAGGGGAAAAGTCTTAGGTTGGGACGCAGCCATTGACAATGGTAGATCCACTGTAGTCTGTTTTTAACGTCACTTCCATGTGACCTGTTTATTGAGTATTTGGATGGCGGCGATTTAATAAGCATCCACTCTGGTTTGTTTGTGGTGAGGTTAGATGATGTCGTGTCAAAGCAAGTGTCAGCCCACACTTTACAGTGCATTTCCCTCCCCCCATCACTTTTTGCAAAAAGTCCAAAATAGTGACCCCCCCACACACACACCAAAAGCTCTCTTTTACTAAGCAACTTTATATCTTGTGCAATCAAAGTTTTTTCAAAAAATGTTGTACTTTATGGTGCTTTTTAAAATGTTGAGAGGGTGCTTTTTGTTTGCTTGTTTGTTTGTGTGGTGTGTATTCCACAAAGCACCTGTCTCTCATAGAATCATAGAATCAGGGTTGGAAGAGACCACAAGGGCCATCGAGTCCAACCCCCTGCCAAGCAGGAAACACCATCAGAGCACTCCTGACATATGGTTGTCAAGCCTCTGCTTAAAGACCTCCAAAGAAGGAGACTCCACCACACTCCTTGGCAGCAAATTCCACTGTCGAACAGCTCTTACTGTCAGGAAGTTCTTCCTAATGTTTAGGTGGAATCTTCTTTCTTGTAGTTTGGATCCATTGCTCCGTGTCCGCTTCTCTGGAGCAGCAGAAAACAACCTTTCTCCCTCCTCTATGTGACATCCTTTTATATATTTGAACATGGCTATCATATCACCCCTTAACCTCCTCTTCTCCAGGCTAAACATGCCCAGCTCCCTTAGCCGTTCCTCATAAGGCATCATTTCCAGGCCTTTGACCATTTTGGTTGCCCTCCTCTGGACACGTTCCAGTTTGTCAGTGTCCTTCTTGAACTGTGGTGCCCAGAACTGGACACAGTACTCCAGGTGAGGTCTGACCAGAGCAGAATACAGTGGCACTATTACTTCCCTTGATCTAGATGCTATACTCCTATTGATGCAGCCCAGAATTGCATTGGCTTTTTTAGCTGCCGTGTCACACTGTTGGCTCATGTCAAATTTGTGGTCAACCAAGACTCCTAGATCCTTTTCACATGTACTGCTCTCAAGCCAGGTGTCACCCATCTTGTATTTGTGCCTCTCATTTTTTTTGCCCAAGTGCAATACTTTACATTTCTCCCTGTTAAAATTCATCTTGTTTGTTTTGGCCCAGTTCTCTAATCTGTCAAGGTCGTTTTGAAGTGTGATCCTGTCCTCTGGGGTGTTAGCCACCCCTCCCAATTTGGTGTCATCTGCAAATTTGATCAGGATGCCCTTGAGTCCATCATCCAAGTCGTTGATAAAGATGTTGAATAAGACCGGGCCCAAGACAGAATCCTGTGGCACCCCACTAGTCACTCTTCTCCAGGATGAAGAGGAACCATTGATGAGCACCCTTTGGGTTCTGTCAGTCAGCCAGTTACAAATCCACTGAGTGGTAGCATAGTCAAGACCGCATTTTACCAGCTTCTTTACAAGAATATCATGGGGCACCTTGTCAAATGCAGGACCACAATAACAGGCCAATTGCCATTGCCCCAGAGCATTCTGGGAATGGCTGGTTCTTGCTGTGCTCTTATTTAAAGAAAGCATACCTCTAGCGTGAAAGCAGAGGGAGAAAATCTGAAAACCATACCCTTTCAAGCTCTTGGAAGCAGACTGGTGAATATGAACTCTACTGTGGTCAAATGTGAGGAAATAGGGGAGGGAGGGGGGAATCTGGACTCAGGAACTCCAACTCCCATCATCCCTAAGCACTAGCCATTCTGGCTGGGGCTGATGGGAACTGGAGTTCACACTCCCCATTCTTGAGGCAGGGGAATGACAAGCAAGCAATGGTGTGTCACTGTTTCTAGCTCATAGGAATGGCTCAGTGAGCTGGGCTGTTGCAAGGTATTTTGGGGACAAGCCAAACATCTCAACAAGTGTGTGGGTGTCTATATTGTGAACCGGGGGGCAAATGCAGCGCTCTAGGCCTCTCCCCCTGGCCCTTGTGACTCTTACCAGGCCACACCCCTCACCAGCCCTGCTTTGCACCTTCCTCACGTCTTTGTGGGACTGGACTATGCCCTTGAACTCTGAACAATGTCTCTGATGTGTTCATGTGAAGAAGTGACCCTACTTTGTAAAGGTGAAATGTCCATTTGCTGCTCCACCCGTTCTTGTCTCTGGCCCCGCCCATCACTGTCATGTGGCCCCCAAAAGCTCATCTGGCCCTCGGACTGAAAAACGTTACCCTTTTGTAAATACTGATACGCTGCTTCACCGAAGAGCGAATCGCCCTGTCCGGAGGAACTGTTGGTTGGCATGTCAAGTGATACATATTGCAATGGTTGGAACATTTTTTGCTTGAGGAGGAATTTGGGGTCCTCCTTACACTTCTGGCCTCTTCTGAACAGTGTGAGACGAGCCCTCATTTGTACCTCAGAGGACGTAGGAAGATGGGGCCCTTTAGCTGGACTGCAGGATCCTAAAGCCGCCTCGAGACTTCACCCAGATATTTCAATGTGGGGACTAAAACAAAGAATTTATCTGTCCGCTCATCAGGAACATCCCAAAGGTTGCAGCTGGAATTATGGACCAGGCTCTCTCTGTGAGAGAGGCCACTGAGGTGTTAGTGCTGCAATATTAGGAGGCAAATAACAGTGATACTGAGATTTCTATCTTTTATTGTATATGCTCCTTTGCTTTTGTCACACACACTCATCGCCCGTACTCCCAGATCAACTTGGAAATGTCATTCTATTGCTTTTGTGGAGAACACTGTGCTTATATGGGTGTGAAATGCAATGAACCTAACATCTTGTGCGCTTCATTAGTTTCTTCCTTTTGGGAACAAGACCGGAAGTTTGTTATACAACCAGTACCTGATTAAGAATGCTTTTGTGCAGAAACCGGAAGGTGAAGGTGGTCTTTCTAGGAAGGTCAGGGGTCATTTCAGAAAGACATGAGCAAGCACAGAAACACAGCTATTTAAAGAAAGCTCAACAAAGGTGCTTCACAAGAATCGGGTTGCAGGATTTGTGTCAGCAAACTCTTAAGTATACGACAATATATGAATATATTTTTACTGCCGGGGGACCAGGGAGAGGCGTTTGAAGGATTTTCTGCACCAAGTGCCAAAACAATTTGCCTGGCTTTGGGCACCTTGACTTGGTGGGTAGGCAGTGCAAACGATTTCTCAGGAAATCAGTTGTTAGGTGAGTGTTTGCATAATGAGTCAATGATTTCCATTTATTCCTATGAGGAAATTTTTAATGCGTTCCCGACCATAGAATTTCAACCCCAGTGTGAGGGGGGTGGGAACCAGGAAAACCCTCTGAAACTTTACAAAAGGCAAACAAGGGGGAAATGCTCTCATTTGTCTGATCTATCCCCTTACCTCCCCTTCCCACCTCATGGTTTCTGGCAAAACGACTGCACACACAAAAATGAGACTCGTTTAAGGTTGCTTATTTGTTTACAGTACTACATACATAGATTTCTGAATCTATGGTGTGTATAGCGAGGTTTGGGTGTTAATTCAAGTTTGGATAAGTGAATTTGTGCATAATGAGCGACTGAATATGGGATCTGTGTGTACTTGGCAAAAAACAAAACACCAAACAGAAAGAAAGAAAGAGAGGAAAGGTTCTTTTGATAGGGCATAAACTTTACTTTAAATAAAATACACATCAGAAGCCGGTCATACAAACACCCACGCGCGCACACACAGAGTCGCTATCAGGCTGCCTCAAACCAGCAACTGGTTCTCATCACAGCCAAGGTCTAGCAAATTTGTTCTGAGAGGCCAAAACCGCCCCCATCCCCAGAAAACAGAGACACGGGGGCCTGTGGAGACCACTGAGGAGGGAGAAGAGAGAAAGGCTTTCCAGACCCACCTTTTGCTACTTAAATTAGTGCAAATGTCATCGCCATGGAGCTAAAGTGCCTCCCATCTTTTGACTGGGGCAAACAGGGATGTACCAAGTGGGTTAGATAGGTAGATGTCTCAGTGGAGGGAGCCTCCCGCCGTCTGTCTTCTCATGTGGTAGCGCTGAAAGGCACCCTCAGGCTGCCAGTCTCTCCCCAGCTTCTGCACCTAGAGCACATCACATGTCTACACGCTGGAGAAGCTATAAAGAGACTGGTGCCTGCCCTTATATATCTGTTGCTGGGGCGAGATAAATGAATGGCATGCCTCATTTTACTGTAGTGTATGTCAAAAAAAGCCCCATAGGGAGCGCAAGAGTTCCGTTTCTTTTTTAAAAAAGGATATTTTTCTATATCGCAGTCTGTGGTGGCAATCCAATGAAAGCAGACTGGGGAGGTTCTCTAAAATGCAGACAGAGGTTTTTAAAAAGTCATCTTCTCAACACCTACTCAGCCACCCAATACAAATCATGTAAAAAGAGCGAGAACAAAGCAGCAGCGTTGTTTCCTTCCTGCATCCTTCCCTGCTTTTCTTCCCTCCGTTTCAAGCACTCCAGCCCACCTGGAGAAAGATGATGGCGTCGCTAATAAGCCAACAAACCTAAGGTGAAATGTGCAGGGGCGCAGAATTGTCCCCAGCATACAGTGCTCCCAGGAAACAGGTGCATGCTGGTGGGGAGGGGAGAGAGGGAAATAAGGGGCGGAGGAAATGGTGGCTCGATGAATGGGGGCCAGCAAAATGCTCAAAGTTTCCAAGCAACTGGGGCCTGGGTTTGCAGAGGATGGCAGGGCGTCTGGGTTGCGCCAAAGGCTGCAAATTGTGGGGGAAATTCAGCCCCACGGCCGCACTTCAGCAGACGCACCCAGCATAACCAATGCGCTCCCAAGACCTGCCTTTCTCTGCGTGATCATTCCTTTCGTGCCCGACCCCTCCTTCTCCCCATTTCCCCAGGAGGTCGGGGGCGAAAGGGACTGCAGCAGAGAGCGGGGGTTACGGGGGCATGTCAGAGGCTGATGCTGCGGTGGTGCTTGAAGGGGTGGGGCTGGGCTTCGCGGCGCTGCTCCCGCTCCTCCAGCTCGTCGCTGTTGAGGCTGGCGGCGTCGGACAGCCCCAGCAGGTGCTCCACCGAGTCGAATTTCTGCAGGTCGGAGGCAATGGTCTGGAAGCTGAGCACCGAGAGCGTGTCGGCGGAGGCGGCTGGCTCAGGAGGCAGCGCCGCCGCCCCGTAGAGCAGCGCCGGGCTGGCCTCGGCACCCACCGGGGAAGCCCTCCGGCCCACCAGGCGCTGGAGCCTCCGGGCATGGATCTGTTCGCTGATCTGCTCCAGGTTCCGCAAGGCCACAGAGTAGCGCATCTTGGCCTGGCCCACCTGCTGCTCCAGGGACGTCACCCGGGCCTTGTGCTCCTGTACGGCAAAAAAGGAACAGGCGAAGCATTAGGCCAACATGCACACCAACCAGGCTTTTATTTTCCCTGGAAATGCTTTCCATTTATTTTTGGTTTATTTTTTTAATTTTACTTTGACAAAGTAAATAAATAAGAATAAAAATGTGTACCTCACCCCCAAGACCATTCCATTGTAACTATCCAACCTCCCAAAATTTCAACACCTCGTGCGATGGTTTGACCCCTTTCCGTTTTAACAGTACACTTTCTACAAACAGCTTCCATGTCTTCTCACACTCATTTGTCCTGCATGTTCCACGTCCTGCCTTAATGGCATGGGTTAATTTATCATTAATAGTTATATCCCACGCCTCTTTATACCATTCTTCTATTTTATATTCTGCTTGCTCCTTCCACTTCCATGTAGAATAATTTGTGCAGCTGTCAATAAATTTGTGAGCAAGTCCTTCATAGCCTGCGAACCTTCCACTCCATTGTAAATTGATAATATTGCTATCTCTGGACTTTCGATCAGCTTTAACCCGGTGATTTATTTCTGTTATCTCCTTAAACACATTTGCCAATAAAAAATAAAAAATGTACATATTTACACCCCCGCCACATGTGAACATAATTCCCTGTTTCCTGGCATCCCCTCCAACATAACACCAAATATTCCTTGCTTGTTTGATTTAATCTGACTGGTGTTAAATACCATCTCCAAACTAATTTATAATAATTTTCTTTTATTCTTATAGACAACATTTTCAACAAATCAGGCATTTAAACCCTCAGGCACCCACTTTAAACAGTCGCAGATTCCCCCACCAAAGGATTCTGGGAGCTGTCGTTTGTTAAGGGCACAAAGGCTGCCTGGGTGGGGCGAGTCCTAGGACCCAGAGGAAGGTCTCACCTCAAGGATTTGGTTGAACTGGGCCTTCAGCTCAAAGTAGGGCTTGCTCTTCACAATGACCCGCTTCAAGGATTTCTGCAGCGACTGCACCTTGGCCTCGGCCTGCTGGCAGAGCTGGGTGACGCGCTGGTGCTCCCGTTCGCTTCGCAGGCGCTCCTCTTCGGCCTCGTTCACCTGAAGGGAGGGAAAGGGGCAAGTCAGAGAGAGGATGCTCTCCAGGCCTTGAAAGCTCACACTGGGAGCAACCTCCCACCCACTCTGCCATCACTTTGTCTTCCCCAGCAACCAGTTCTTTCCCTCTTCCTCTATTTTCCCCCCAATTTTTTTTATTAATTTTCCAAAATTTTAAACTAACGCACAAGCATACATCATAACTGTACTTAACCCAATCTTAATAAGATTGTTAAGAGACTTCCTCAAATTCCCTTGACTGAATTTCATTATATATCATTGTAACGGATTTCCAAAACAACATCTCATAAAATTTACTTAATCCTCTTAACATCTTTGTTTCTTTTCATCTTTGCTTTAAACATAATATTCTATAACTTCACATATTTAAATCCTTAGCCTATCTACTTTTTTTTGCAAGTATTTCTAATTAATTTATCTTAGCATATTTAAGTAAATAATCTTTGAAGTTCTTCCATTCTTCCTGGTGCTCCTCCTCCTTCTGGTCACGGACTCTTCCGGTCAGGTTGGTTAGCTCCGAAAAGTCCATGATCTTCATCTGCCATTCCTCTTTCCCTCTTCCTCCAGTTGGCAAAGATGCGAGTGGTGTGTGGACTCTCCCAACCTTACTAACTTCAGCCCTGTGTGTACCTGAAGGTGCGTCTCCACCCCCATCGCTCAGCCTGAACACCGAGGTCGAGCTCCAAGGGCCTTTTGGTGGTTCCCTCACTGCAAGAAGTGAAGCTACAGGGAACCAGGCACAGGGCCTTCTCGGTAGTGGCGCCCGCCCTGTGGAACACCCTCCCGTCAGATATCAAGGAAATAAACAACTATCTGACTTTTAGAAGACATCTGAAGGCAACCCTGTTTAGGGAAGTTTTTAATGTTTAATCAAGAATTGTCTTTTTGTTGGAAGCTATCCAGAATGGCTGAGGCAACCCAGTCAGATGGGCAAGGTATAAGAAATTATTATTATTGTTGTTGATATTATTATTATTATTATTACAGTGGTACCTCGGGTTAAGAACTTAATTCGTTCTGGAGATCTGTTCTTAACCTGAAACTGTTCTTAACCTGAAGCACCACTTTAGCTAATGGGGCCTCACACTGCTGCTGCGCCACCGGAGCACAATTTCTGTTCTCATCCTGAAGCAAAGTTCTTAATCCGAGGTACTATTTCTGGGTTAGTGGAGTCTGTAACCTGAAGCGTCTGCAACCTGGAGCGTATGTAACCCAAGGTACCACTGTATTATTATTACAGTGTGTTGGATGGTATGATCTGTATCCAGCGGCATAGTGGCAAATTCAGGAGTGCAGGGTCTTTTTATGATATTCACAGCCAAGCCGCCTTCTAATATTAGACAATAATCTGATAATTATACAGTAACAATGAGAAGTGCCCTGCAACGATCGGTGCAGATCTCCACATGTTGCCTTTCAGCTAGATCTGCTGTTTTCTGTGCACGTAAACAGGCACATAATTTGGAGTGCTCCGTATCTTCCTTAAGAGCACTTTGAGCTGCGTTTTCCATGAAGTTCCACTGAACATCACAGAACTTGCAGACCACTGTCTTGAAGCTGAAGCACCTTGCACTTCCAGCGTCCCCAAATCCTAGCTTTGGGGCATCCAAAGACTAAAAAGCTCCCCTTCCATGCTGACTGGGTGGCTCTAAGAAGCTGGAGACAGGGACGGACCCTGCTCCAGAAATAGCAACAGGCCTTCAACCTCCTGTGACTCCAGACCACTACCCCATTGGGGGACTTGCAGTCCTTTCAGTATTGGTGGGACACCATCACCCCTGAATCTGGCCAGACTACAGCGGCCACCATTCCTGAGCGTTGACTTGTGCTGGCTGGGGGCTGATGGGAGACAAGAGTCTGACGACATCCGCAGGGTTGCAGGCTCCTGATTCCTGCAGGCCTTCCCCCTCACCTTGCACGTAGCGTGGTTGAGCATCTCCTGCCAGGTGGGGTCCAGCCTGTTTTTGTCAGCCATGACCCCCTGCTCAGCCACGAAAACCATCTCCCGGGCCGCGTTGTGCATGCTGACGGCTCGCTCGTACCGCAGGGCAGCCTTCTGGGTCTCTTGCTGTGCCTGTAGTGAGTGGAGGAGAGAAACGCAACGCAAACAAAAAATCCATTAAAAATCCCCCAAGCTTTTGTTTCCCCCCAGAACACACACACACTCTTCTCCCCTTGTTTTAAGCACTCCCTCACCCCAAGTCTCTCTCACACACACTAGCTAGAGCAGGGGTAGCCAATGTGAGGCCACCTCTGGGTGCTGTTGGATTCCAACTCCCATCAGCCCCAGGCCAGCATGGCTAGCAGTCAGGCATGATGGGAGCTGGAGCCCAACAACATCCCGAGGGCACCACATTGGCCATCCTTGACCTAGAGGTATAATCACAGAGGAGGGAAAGGTGGAGACTTGAAACACGCAGGGAGAATTGCACAGTGCAGCTCTTGCTGGGATGTACAGTGGTACCTCGGGTTAAGTACTTAATTCGTTCCGGAGGTCCGTTCTTAACCTGAAACTGTTCTTAACCTGAAGCACCACTTTAGCTAATGGGGCCTCCCACTGCCGCCGCGCCGCTGGAGCACAATTTCTGTTCTCATCCTGAAGCAAAGTTCTTAACCCCAGGTAATATTTCTGGGTTAGCGGAGTCTGTAACCTGAAGCGTATGTAACCCAAGGTACCACTGTACCACTTCAGACACGGAGGTGGCACGTTCAACTGCTCCCTTAGTTTAAATAAAGTAGCTCTCTTTATATATAAAACTAGCGTATCAGAAAAGAGCCTGCAACAGAATACCTCTTTGCTGACAGGCAGTGTTAGAAATTAGCTAGGTACCAGGAGATTTGAGATTTTGAGATTTGTTCTTTAAAATATAAAGCGGTATAGAAACGAAAATTAATAATAATACCCCATTCGGGGGGGGGGGGGGCGGGGACTCCATCCCAATGTGGCAACCGTAACCTAGGTTTAAAGTGCCATTTGGCAATTAGATTATATATCTGAGTTTCTAGCACTGCTGAAAGGGTAGGGTTTTAATTAAGTGCAAGTCGGCTATTTTGTTTTGTTTTGTATACAGTTATTCATGTTGACAGACACCCACATAATCATTGCCACGTCATCCATTGACATTCATGTTATCTGAAACTGCTAATTGTGGGTTTTGCTCCTCCACACCGCTGTAAGCCACTCTGGACAGGATATGCCCAGCTGTTTAAAACTGGGAACAGGATTACGTGTTGCTGATAGCATTGTGTTTACATTATTCCTCACAGGTAAAGGATGGGCTTCTGCCAGAAGCAGCTCAAAAACCCAAGGTCCTGCCAAGAGCCTTTCAATCCATTCCTCCCCCACGCAAAATAATTCATAAAACAGCTTAAATCCTGCTTATAAAATCAGTTGTCCTGGGACAATTCCTTTTAGCCCCCAATCTTAGGTACGGGGGATGCAGCAGAACAGGGGTCAGCAGCCAATAGGAACCAGGCAGAATTTTGAGAAAGTGCCGTGGGCACCAGTCACAAAATGGCTACTGTGGGAGAGCGGCAACGCAAAATGGCTGCCATCTATAAGATCAGAAAGGGCCCACAATATGGTGCAGGCCTCCACGCTCAAAACAAATGAGGAAAAGGCACCTAAATCGGCCATCACTGTGCTTGCTCACAAGAAGCAGCTTTGGGTGGGAGGCTGGGTGTCCAATCCTGGCACCCAATGAAATATGAGCATGCGCAGAGTGGCATTCAATGTGCAAAACAGGAATTCCAAAGGAAAAGCAAACTATTTTTGACACATTGTGGACTTTTAAGGGAATGTTTACTGAGACTTTTCATAGGGGCAGCTTCTTTCCACTTTTGACAATGACTTGTGGCTATTTATGACACAAAATAAAGCTTAGAGAATTCCGGAACCCCCAAATCGCATCCTTTAAAGATTTCTTGCTCTACAACAGCCGAGGAATAATGGCAACTTCAGGGGTGAAACAGAGGGAAATGTTAACAGATACCTCCTTGGCCAAGCGCCTGGCCTCGTAGTAGGGGCGTGCTTTCTCAATACAGTTCCCCAGCTGGGAGCCCTGAGCATTCAGCTTCCTGGCAGACTCCGACAAGATCCTCCGATATGTGGTACGGGCTTCCTGTTGAAACCAATGGCGCAAAGTATGTCAGTGTTGAAGGAATCGGCCTGCATTAAATGCATGACTAAGATGGATTTTACGGGTTGCTGCAGTGTCGTGGCTGGCCCCACAGAGCTCAAGTGCTGCGTGAATCATATATGCACAAGGGCGGATCACACAGGGTGTCTGGAACGCATGGTTACTTCGCACACCCATATCCGTGGGGCCCTGATGGAGGTGCACTGCTGGTGCACGAAGCTGCAGATTGCAAACAGGTAGTAAACACGACCCCATCACATTTCGACTAAATATCAGGAGGAGGCTTCCTAATGCTAGGAGGTGTTTGGCTGTGGAACAGACTGCTACTGGTTGTGGTGAGCTCTCCTTCCCTGAAGGCATTGAACTGCAGGCTGGACAGCTGCCTGTCAGAGATACTGCAGCTAAACTCTGGAGATCCTGCACTGAGCAGCGGATTGGGCCCCCAAGGCCCCTCCTATGACAACCACAACTAATAATAATAATAATATTTTATTTATATCCCACCCTCCCCAGCAGAAGCCGGGCTCAGAGCAGCTAACAACAGTAAAATAATACAGCATTCTAAAATCAATTCATTATAAAATCAGTTCAAATCAAATTGATGGCAACCACTGGGCTAGAGTTCTGTGAGGATTACCAAAGGAGGGGGTCAGACTGTGCCTTGACCAAAGGCCTGGTGGAACAGCTCTGTCTTGCAGGCCCTGTGGAAAGATGTCAAGTCCTGCAAGGCCCTAGTCTCTTGTGACAGAGCATTCCACCAGATTGGAGCCACAGCTGAAAAAGCCCTGGCTCTGGTTGAGGCCAGACTCTTTTCTCTACAACAGGAGTCTCTAACCACCAACCAGCCTTGAGACACGGGGCTGTAACTTATATTCAGAACAGACCCATTGAAATGAATGGACCTAATTTGGTCATGCTGATTGCCACTGGATACAACCACGGTAACCTTATTACATCCGTGGTCCTCAAAGTACGAGGCAGGTCTACATGGGGAAGGATGAGCTGCAGACGACTCCAAACAGAAGCCAGAAAACAGAGCTTAAACTGAGTCGTACCTATTAGCTGATATTTTCCTTTTATTTTGTTTTACCGCAAGTATCTTTCACCGTCACGTTAGTAGAGGGAACAAATTACCCCACACGAAAAGGCAATTTTCAGTGCAATACCTATACATTTAAGTAACTGCAGGGACAATTTCCCTCTCCAGTTCACTCCACCAAACGCGCCATGGTGCAGGCGGTGAGTGAAACTGGGGACATCTGCCTGCTGACTTGCCAAGGGATAACGCAGCCTCCGTGGAGGGGACAGAAGGCAGGAAGTGTTCAGAAGCGGAAGGGATGCTGAAATTGCTTTGAAGCTGCTGCGTTACTCACATCCAGCTGCAGCTCTACTCGATTGATCTCTTCGTTGGCCTGATTGAGGTGTTCCAGCTCCTCCTGTGGTCAGAGAGAGAGGCAGACTCAAGAGACAGGCACCGGCATAGTGCAGAAGGACACATTTGTACAACTTCCGCCCCTTCATTCCCTGAACCCTTTCCTAGCAGGCTTATAAGAACCCAAGAGAAGTGGCTGGATCCAGCCACTGGCTCATCCTAGTCCAGTAACCAATGGGACGCCCAAAAGCAAGACATGACTGCTACAGACACAGACTCCCCTCTTGCAATAGGGACGCGGGTGGCGCTATGGTCTAAACCACTGAGCCTAGGACTTGACAATCAGGAGGTCAGCGGTTCAAATCCCCGTGACAGGGTGAGCTCCTGTTGCTCTATCCCAGCTCCTGCCAATCTAGCAGTTCGAAAGCACGCCAGTGCAAGTAGATAAACAGGTACTGTTATTATGATTATACTCAGTTTACTGCCTCCAACACTGAAGTTAAAGTGTGGCCATTGTGGCGAGTAGCCATTGATAGCCTTGTCTCTTTTTGTGCTCATGCTCTTAAGTGGAATGGGAAAGAATGTGTTGATTTCTATATTTTCTTAGATGAGCACTTTTTTAAATTTTTTATTAATTGTCATCATCATCATGGCCCAGTTTCATTTCTGTTTTTATATTTGGCTTTAATCCTTTTGTGTGTGTGATTGCTATTTTTATTATGTAAGATGCTCTGAGACACTTTGGTGGGAAAAACAATATAATCAATGAATCCTCCTCCTACTTTTTAAAAGCCATCCAAGTTGGTGGCCGTCGCTGCCACTTGCGAGAGCAAATCCCGCAGTTTAACTTTGTAACTCTTGAAAAGTGTCACCATATGTACCTGGCACTACCTGTAAACACATGCAAATTGTTACTAGGACGAAACCTGCATTCCTCACAATAAGTGATAGAAAATTATAAGCAGCTGCTTGCTGGACATATTCTGCTTAACAGATAGAGCATATGTATATATAAACTGGGGATCTAAGGCAACAGAGAATGAATAGATGGAAAGAGAGGCAGGAAAGAAAAACAGCCAGGCCTCCGATTCCTATTCCTGAATGTAGAGGCAGAAGGCACACAGAGGGACTCGGGTTCAGTCTTGAAATCTCCGCCATCTTGACAGTCCCATCAACCCCAGCCAGCATGGTCAATGGTCAGAATTGATGGGAGTTGTAGTCCAGCAACCTTTGGTGGGCCCACAAAAGGTCCCCCATCCTTGACTTCAAGAATCTCAGGTAGCAGGGCTAGAAAACATCCTCCTGCTGCTAAAGTTGCAAAACAATGAAGCAGGGACGGAGCAATGGCGAACTTCTGAAACAACAATGGGATACTAGGTCAGCCCAAGGCATGATGGAGAACAGCAGCAACGGATAGACATAATATATTACAAGGACAGGAAGAAACATTAGGGACAGAATAATTGCCACACACAGGAAGAACAAGGAGAGAGTCTGAATGCTTCGCCTGTAGGCATATAAATCATTTAATGTTGCATAAACCGTTTAATGTTGAATGGAAGTTGTTAAAACTGCAGTTGCAATACAAGGGACTGTTATTTCGACTGGAGCGTAATTGAAATTTACGAACGCAGAAGTAAAGTAAATCATCAAACCATCAATTCTAGCATGCGGAGTGGGGCCATCTAAATTGTATAATTTGGTATCTCAGTGATTGGTATTATTAATTTGGGATTGTTATAATGAGGCTATTATTGGATTACGGTAATTGAAAAGGAATAAAATTATTATCAAAAAAAGAAAAGAAAAAGAAAACATCCTCCTCACCTTGGGACGCCCAAAATGCCAGGAAGTCTCAAGAGACAATGGAGTGTGCCACTGGGGGTGAAGCCAAACCGCTGACTTAGCAGCACCAAAGCGACCTCCCTGGGGCGCAGGCCTGAGCAGTGTGTCTGGAGGTCCTGAGCTGCCCAGAGGACAAGACCCCGCTCTCGGCCTCACTGATGTGATCCAGAAAGCAGGACAATACATTTGGCACCTCCCTGGCTGCTGGAAGGAGACATACGAGGCGCCATTCTGCACATGCTATAAAGGGAAGTGAGGGGTAGATGCGGCTCATCAACCTGGGAGAAGGAAAACTCTTGTCCTAAACTCCGCTGCCTTTTGGGTTATCGCTGGCAGAAGAAAAGGCTAAGGAGTAAAACCCTACACAAATCCAGAATGCAGTCCCTACCTTCCACTGGGCTGCAGATTTGAAGCGTGGTACCCACCCACCCTGGGACGCTGGTGGCGCTGTGGGTTAAACGACAGAGCCCAGGACTTGCCGATCAGAAGGTCGGTGGTTCAAATCCCCACGACAGGGTGAGCTCCCGTTGCTCAGTCCCTGCTCCTGCCCACCTAGCAGTTTGAAAGCACGTCAAAGTGCAAGTAGATAAATAGGTACCACTCCGGCGGGAAGGTGAACGGCGTTTCCGTGCGCTGCTCTGGTTCGCCAGAAGTGGCTTAGTCATGCTGGCCACATGACCCGGAAGCTGTACGCCGGCTCCCTCGGCTAATAAAGTGAGATGAGCACTGCAACCCCAGAGTCGGCCACGACTGGACTTAATGATCAGGGGTCCCTTTACCTTTACCTTACCCACCCACCCAATTTACTTTCCTCTCTGCAGTAGTGCCAAACGGCAGGAAGGGCTGGGGGAGGATGAGATGGCAGCGGTTGTCACACCAACCCAGGGGTTGCAATTGCTGATGGTTCTTAATGCCAGCCCTGTAAATAGCAATAAGCTCCCGTACTCTCCCCCAGAAATAGATGGATAAGGTGTTTTTCCTGGGGGAAATGTACCACTTGGAAAAGGGCAGGGAGCTTCCTGGTGCCTGAAGCATACTGTTCCTGGCAACCCCATGATCACTGGATAGACAAGCATTTTCATCTGTAATTGCTTTCAGAATGTTTTTATCTGAAATGGTTTTAACTGTTTCGGAACGTTCCCGCCTTGTTTTTCCTCTTAAATGGTGTATTCGCTTGCCGCCTTGGGCTCCTTGGGGAAGAAGGGCGGGGTATGAAAACCAATAAATAATGCTAATGGTCCCCCGTTCATCCCATGACTGTAAATGGACCCACTTAGCTTCCACAGGGTTGCTGCGCTGGGTTGCTGCCAAGAGCCAAACTGACTGCTGCTTACTTTTGCTCAAAGGAATTTTTGCATTTACTAAAATAAAAATGCTGGCAACTAGCCCTGAGGCAAAGGAAAAAAATAAACACACTATTGGGCCATTCTGTTCCTGCTTGATTGGAAATGCTAAGTGGCTCGCTGGCAGCAGGGCCAAGAGGCAAGTCACAGTAGTTCAACTGGTTTCTGTCCACACTTTCAATACAGCCTTAGAGCAAACCAGATTACAAGCTTACATGGAGCAATCCCTGAAGAACTGAATGGCAACCCCTCCCAGGCCTGCCATCAGGCAAGTGAATACAGGAAGAAGTATCGTACTGGTTTCCAAGCACAATTCAAAGTGCTGGTGCTGACTTTTAAAGCCCTAAATGGCCCCGGCTCTGTATACCTGAAGGAGCGTCTCCACCCCCATCGCTCAGCTCCAAGGGCCTTCCGGCAGTTCCCTCATTGCGAGGTTACAGGGAACCAGATGGAGGGCCTTCTCGGTAGTGGCGCCAACCCTGTGGAACACCCTCCCATCAGACGTCAAGGAAATAAACAACTATCTGACTTTTAGAAGACATTGGAAGTCAGCCCTGTGTTGGGAAGCTTTTAATGTTTGATGTTTTATTGTGTTTCTGTGTATACTGGAAGCCGCCCAGAGTGGCTGGGGAAACCCAGCCAGATGAGCAGAGTACAAATAAAATAAAATAATAATAATAATAATAATAACAACAATGCAGCTATTTTTCTTACCTGGATGCGGGGGTCAAGCTCCTCCTCTTCCTCCTGCTCCTCTTCTTTCCTCTGGGAAGTTTTGGCATCACCACTGCCACCGTCACAGATGGCTTCAGGCACGGGTGTCCTCTGCTCCTCTCCCTCTTCGGTGGGCGTCCTCAGCTCCCCGGGAGGTGTTTCCCGCCCATCACCCATGTTCATACCCAGCACCAACCTCTGGTCAGAGTCCTCCATGCCCAGCCTCCGACGCCCCTCTGCAGCCTCCTCACCCGGGCGGTTTGGCCTCGTCACAGAAATGCAGGCACCATTCTAACGCCAGGCCCATCCAGAGAGCATTGGCACAGGGCTTCTGGGTTTGCAAAGATGCATTTGGCAAGGGAAGCAGGCAGAAATTTACAGCGCTGGTCTGGAGAGCGATGGGGCACCCTCCAGGGACCACGCGCTGCCCGGAACGGAAGGAAGGATGCCAGGCGATTCTTTGAGGAGCTTAAAAGGGCTTTAGTCCTGGAGGTGCTGAGAGAGGCACATAGCAACAGTTGCTCACTCACGGAGGGGGTGGAGAAAATTCCCCACCAGGCATATCCTCCACCCCCTCATCTACAGCACACCCTTAAGACACCTCCTCCAAGGCCACATCCAGCAGCAAAGGCGAAAGAACCGAAGCAGTCAAGAACAGGCTGGGCTGGGGGGGGAATGAAAAAGGAGACTGGTTAACTATGCATATTGTAAAAAGGTAACCTTGGGTTACATACGCTTCAGGTTACAGACTCCGCTAACCCAGAAATAGTACCTCAGGTTAAGAACTTTGCTTCAGGATGAGAACAGAAATCGTGCTCCGGCGCCGTGGGGGCAGCAGAAGGCCCCATTAGCTAAAATGGTGCTTCAGGTTAAGAACATTTTCAGGTTAAGAATGGACCTCCGGAACAAATTAAGTACTTAACCTGAGGTACCACTGTAAAGGTAAAGGGACCCCTGACCATTAGGTCCAGTCGTGGCCGACTCTGGGGTTGCGGCGCTCATCTCGCTTTATTGGCCGAGGGAGCTGGCGTACAGCTTCCGGGTCATGTGGCCAGCATGACTAAGTCGCTTCTGGCGAACCAGAGCAGCGCACGAAAGTGCTGTTTACCTTCCCGCCGGAGTGGTACCTATTTATCTACTTGCACTTGACATGCTTTCAAACTGCTAGATTGGCAGGAGCAGGGACCGAGCAATGGGAGCTCAACCCGTCACGGGGATTCGAACTGCTGACCTTCTGATTGTCAAGTCCTAGGCTCTGTGGTTTAACCCACAGCGCCACCCGTGTCCCAATGCATATTATAAAAGGCAGCAAACAGCAAAGCTACATCCCACTTGGCCAACTGCAAACTCTGTGTGCATTTACATATTTGCAATCTTATTCCGGTTGCGCCACAAATTGCAACGACCCTAGGAATTTAATTCGGACCTATGTACCTCTGGCACCTGAAAATGTTATTCTGGCTTCAACAAAAAGTGACGCAAGCGTACAACAGAAGCCGCCCACCAGATCTGTATCTAGATAATCTCTTGCCACAATGGTTACATGTCACAATGAAGAACATCACCACGCCTGCCACAACTATAAGAGGTTTGAAGCTCTGCCAGAAATGTTTATCGCTTTCTTCTAGGCATCTAACACAACAACAGATAGGAATAGGAATAGGAATAGGTTGTGGGAGAGGCCACAGGGAGCTTGCAGCCCAATGCATAAAGTATTTCTAATCATGTTTAAATATTTAACAATTTGTTCCTGATCAGTGTTGATTCTCTCCCACCCTAAACATATCAGCGCCCAAGATAGATAATCCACATTTTCCAGATTGCTAGATACCAAGAACTCATTTCTAGGCTTCTGGGAACACATGTTGCCATAATAACTCTATTGTTCATGTGACTGGAGACACACAGCTCAATCCTGTATCTACTGCTCCTAACAGCACACTGTTCGTATCAGATCAGCTGTTTATTTATGAACACACACAGTGCCTGCTGGAGCTATCAGGACCAAGATCATTTGCCTGTGACCTAAACTGCTTCTCTCTTTGTGCGTTCTGAGTTGCAAGATCAAAACCGCATAAACTTCAGAGCTGCTTTGCTGTAACTTTTGAAAGGCTTCTGATCATTATGGAAGATAAAGCAGTAAGAGACGGGACAAACATCCCACTGCCCTAGCTGCCTAGAAACGACAGTCACCCTCATCACCACTCCTCAATTTCCTTTCTGTTGCTACCATCTCTGCCCATCTTCAAATCC
This sequence comes from Podarcis pityusensis, assembly GCF_964106645.2. Lineage (NCBI taxonomy): Eukaryota > Metazoa > Chordata > Lepidosauria > Squamata > Lacertidae > Podarcis > Podarcis pityusensis. The sequence continues at coordinate 108,528,659 of NC_138029.1, forward strand.
TTTTAAATCCTATGAAGCATTGGGCATGCCTCAACAGCCCTCTCCCCTGCAGAAGCAGAGTCCAAACATGTCTAATTGAACCAAGAATATTTGATGTGAGCCACCCAGAGTGGCTGGGGAAACCCAGCCAGATTGGCGGGGTATAAATAGTAGTAGTAGTAGTAGTAGTAGTAGTAGTAGTACTTCCCTTATCCACTCACTCCTGCACCTTTCCCAGTTCCCCCAGCCCCGGTCAATATGTAGATTGTACCCTACTCGGGGCAGGGACCTGTCCTTATTCCCCCCCCCATCGTCTGCCAGACATCATAAACACTGGCAGCACCGTATGGAAACGGTCAATTGCTGTTGTTGCCTTTCGTCTTCAGCTGCACCCTATGTGAAATCTCAATTATCCATTATTATTATTATTATTATTATTATTAATTTTGCGCCACTCTCCGCTTAAATAAGGGCCTTTTTCCTCTCCGGGGGCTGAACCACCCCCCCCTTGCCAGTACCCCTACCACCCGGCGGTCGGTCGCTCCCTCGGCGGAGGCGAGGAAAGGGAGGCTGCCAGGGCCCAAGAGACCACCCCCCCCCCCTTTGAACCCGGGCTCGAGCTGCCATCGCCCTCCTCTCCCCGCTGGGCCTCTACGCGCCGCCTCCAGCGGGGATCCCCTCCCTCTTTTGCGTCGGCCTCCGGGTTCCCCTCCCGAGGAAGCGCGCGCAAGGAATCCGGAACCACGGGTCCCCCCCAAAAATATATATTTTTTAAAAAATCGCTCTATTTACCTCCAGCTCCAGCTGCAACCTCCTCCAACCCCCGCCCAAGCGGAAACGGAAATCCTTCCTCCTCCCCCCCTCTCCGACCCCCGGGAAACCACCCTTCCCTTGCGCCCGGCCCTCGTGTCCGTACAGCATGGCGCTCTCCATGTCTCCAAACAGGGCGGCTGTTTTTGCGCAGCGCGCATTTCAGCGCCCGCCGTGGGGTCTTTGGGGCGGGGAGGGGGGCTCCAGGCAGACGCGGGACGGGATTTTTTGGGGGGAAAGGCAGGATATTAGGCTTCCAAAGGACGGTTTGAAGAGACCCACTGGGAAGCGCCATGTTGCGTTACGGACAAGGGAGGCCCGGGAAGCTGAGCTGGGCGCGCAAGGGCTTTTTCCACGCAGCCCGGCCGCCTCCGGAAGACGGCTTCGTGCGCCGGCTGGATGAGACGGGGAAGCGCCTGCAAGGAAACCCAATCGCGCGGTGCATTTTCGTGCTGCGAGGCTGGAGGGTTTTTCTTTTTAAGGCTATCGGAGCCGGTTAAGCTTGCCTCTGAGCAGCACTCTTAGGACTGAACTGCACGTTGAGCCTGCTCCGGGCAATCGGCGGCTGAGGTTCGTCATGGGATCGGTGCTCTGGACCACGAGCAAAGCTGGTCTAGTTTGGTTTGGCTATCTCGCTTTTCAGCATGAAGAATGCACCAAAGTGACCCCCCCCCCCCCAAAAAAGAAAAAACACTATCACGAATGGTAGAGACGGATGCCTTCTCTGGCGACCCGTCGTAGCCAAGAAGTGTGCATGCACACGAAAGCTCATACCAAGAAACTTAGTTGGTCTCTAAGGTGCTACTGGAAGGAATTGTTTTATTTTATTTCGACTATGGCAGACCAACACGGCTACCTACCTGTAATGGTCTTCCGTGTGTAAGGAGGGCAGCAGCTGGATAGCTCAGTTGGAGAGTGTGTGGCTCATTTCATGCTCTCTCTCTATATATAAACATAAAGAGAACATGAAATGAGGCCTGCTGCCTCAGTCCACAAACGCCTCTCTGCTCTCAGCCTCCCGATCTTCACAATGACTAACCAGCTGCCTATGAGAAACCTACAAGCAGGGCATGAAAATGACAACCCTCACTTCTTGTCACTCCCCAGCAACTGATCTTCAGAGGCCTGCTGCCTGGGAGCCTGGAAATTAGACCCCATTCCTAGTACCCGTTGATTGCTTTATCTTTCATGGATTTGTCTAATGCTCTTTTAAAGCTGTCCCAGTTGGCAGCCACTGCTCCATCTTACTGCAGTGAATTCCACGGTGCAGCTGTCTGCCCTGTGAAGAAGCACAGGCTTCCATTGGCCCCGAATTTCATACCATTCAGTTCCATTGGATGACCCTGAGTTATCAAAGGGAGAAGCCCATCTACTTCCTTGACATCACACATATTTTTAGAACCCTGTCATATCCTCCCCTGATTTATAACCCCCCCCCCCAAAAAAATTATTTATTCCCTCTCCCCAATGTTGTAATATTTCTTTGTAGGGGAGTTGCTCCAATCCCCTAATCCAGGCACAGGCAAACTCAGCCCTCCAGATTTTTGGGACTACAACTCCCATCATCCCTAGCTAACAGAACCAGTGGTCAGGGATGATGGGAGTTGTAGTCCCAAAACATCTGGAGGGCCGAGTTTGCCTATGCCTGCCCTAATCATTTTGGTTGTCATTCCTGCACCCTTTCCAACTGTACAATATCCTTTTATTAAGACACAGCGATCAAAACTGTGCACAGTATTCCAAGTGCGGCCACTTACAAGTGTTGCAGTAAATGGTTTTTTATGTAATATTTATCCTGGGCTCAGTTACAAAAATCCAAACCATAATCCAGGTGATAAATACTGCTAGCACTTAAGTGCCACTTCAAAGTAGTATTTGAGTTACTCGCTTTGTTGAATGGATGCTGACCCTTGCTTCCTTGTTGAATTGTATATTTTATTAGTGTGGTTGTTTTTTTAAAAATGTTTTGTAAGACACTTTGGAGGTGGGATTAAAAAGTGCTTTAAATATCATCTCGGTTGTGTGCTTTGCCTTCCCATCCAGTCACCCTAGTAAAGTGCCACAAGCGCCCTGAATGAAATAAATGGAGAAAGATGGTTTAAGTGTGGCAAATATGAGCAACTCTTTGTTCAGAGCTCTGCCCTCATGACTCAGCCCATAAGAGGGAGACGTCCTAGGTGGATTGGAGGAAAAGTCACACAGGAGACACACCCTGTGGGTGTCTTTAGTGTGGGAGAAGCTTCACTGTCAGCTCAGCTCTGAGAACCCACAGGGGAGAAAGAGACACCATGGATGCTCTCTGTGTGGGAGAATATAAGAACGTAAGAAGTTGGTTGGTTGGCATCTGTTGTGTCTTGGGAGACAATGGAGACCCTTCTGGAAACTGCAGAAGGAGCAAGTGCTGTTGTGCTCAGGCTCTGTTTGCTGACTTCCCACGGGCATCTGGTTGGCCACTGTGAGAACTGGGAGCTGGGCTAGATGGGTCATTGGCCTGATCCAGCAGGGCCTTTCTTAATATTCTTGTGCTCTTTTTTTGTTGGGGAACAGGTTCCCCATCCCTGAGGGAAGAGGACAAAAAAAGAGCAGCCATCTAAAGGCCTTTCAGGACCCTGGACAGGTCCATTGGGTGCAGACTACTTGGTCTGATAGCATCGCACATCCAACTGATTGCAGCACCGCCAGTTCCTGGGAAAGCGGAGAGCTTCAAGGGGCAACCTCTGGGGCTGGAGCCAAAGACTGGGTCAGTTCTGAGCTGGTCTCTTGCCCTGTGCCTACAAACAAGCATTGCGGAACGCAAAGTCTCTGGACATTGAGGGTTCTGGTATCTTGGCAGAACCTGGAGGCTCTGCCTTTTGGGGTTCTGGTTCAATGCCGAGTTGAAAGTTGGGACCTGGGTCCAGCAACCTCTGTAGCTGCCTCTCCTGACTTGGTTGGCTTCTCCTCTGCCATATCTGGATCCTTGCACCTAGAAGATAGGAAGCTGCCATATACCAAATGCGACGGGAGAACGCTTCTCCTGACTTTTGTTTGGTCCGTTGCAATGGATCAGGGCATCAGTCTTGCTTGCATTGCAGTAGAAAACCAGTCCCTCTGTAGCCCTGACCCAGTTTGTGGCACACAATGCAACAACAGGCTTTCTGATTGCAGAGACTTGAAGGGTGCTTGCATTGATAAACGCTCTGGCAACCAGGAAAACCCGTTAAATCGTTTCCTTAGGGATGAGTGTGACTCCAAACAAGCACTGCTGCCTTCGTAGGCTTCATTTAGGACACTTAGGGATTTGTAAAATAAAGCTTGTTCCCTTCCCTGCATGCTGGAATTTGTCCCACATGTAGGCAAGATGATAATCTTGAAGCCCATCTGGAAGGAATATTGCAAATACATGCACCCAGGCATATACATTTGCTCTCCACTCTACCATATACCGTATTTCGCATGTATAAACCGCTTTCAGGTTGTGGTTGTTGTTATTTTTTAAAAAACAAGCAGTATATAAATTTTATGAAACAAAATGAATGGCATGGCAAGAGCCTTGCCAATCACACTGTAGGTAGAAATTTTGCAGTCTTTCTCTATTTCCTAGGAGTGACATAACTCCAGTGTTTAATTTTCCTTGTAGACTAGGGTCTCTCATTTCTTTAGGCTAGGAAGATGACTGCGTTAAGCTATTGGTTTAAATGCACCTGTGACCTTATGTTTATGCTGCACCATATTATCCAGCTGATGATTAATTTCTTTGTTGTTTTATAATAAATGGGTGCTTCTCTTGGCTGCCCAAAGAAACCTTTGATGTGGTCTGAATCAACCGTTTAAACATTTTCTGAACAACCCTCAATGTGAGTCCTGCATAAGTTTCTATCTCGTTTTTCAGGGAGGTGAAGGGCATGCGTGAAGGGCCCACACGCTCCTAGAATTGTAGCACAGGTTGGATCATTGATCTAGTCAATTCAGTACTGTATTGACAGAAACCTCTCCTGGCCCTAGCTAGAAATGAAAGAGATTGGACCCTTGTATTGCCTGTATGCAAAGCAGACACTCTGCCCCTGAGCCGGGGCAGAGATGGCCACCAAGATGGAATCTACGCACCTATAAAAAAACCCTGTGAAAATGCTTTTTTTAAAAAGGTTTTGAAAAAGACATTGAATTTTGCCTAGCTCACTGTCGCCATCTAGCATCACATTTGTATACTGCACTTGACAACACATTTAAAACATTTTGTTTGCAGCTGTGTAGATGAGTCCCAAGTTGCAGGACTTCAAGGAGGAGGAGGAGGAGGAGAGAGAGAGAGAGAGAGAGAGAGAGAGAGAGAATTGGACAAGTCTATACATGGTTACTAGTCATGCCAAGGGTATCATATTAAGGTTCATAAATAGCAACACCCTAGAGGTCCCAGGCCCTAAGGAAGTCAGATTAGCCTCAACCAGAACCAGGGCCTTTTCAACACTGGCTCCGGCCTGGTGGAACGCTTTTTCCTTTCTCTTTCTGTGATGGAACTCCTATTTGGGGACTTCCCTGGCTTTTTTCTGGCCCACATAGGACCAGTCTGGATAGTTGGCCTTGGTGAAGATTTGACGTTTTCATCCCCAAAAAGTTTTTGATTTGAGTTTCTACTGAAATGAGGCTGCATTTTAATGTTGTACTTTAATCTTGTTTTTAAGTTTTATTTTAATCAATTGTTTTTATACCTGGTGTTAGCTGCCCTGAGCCCGGTCTTGGCCGGGGAGGGCGGGGTATAAATAAAACTTATTATTTTATTTATAATTTATAATCTATATAATATATATAGATTAGCTTCAACCAGAGCCAGGGCCCTTTCAACACTGGCTCTGGCCTGGTGGAATGCTCTGCCTCATGAGACCAGGGCCCTGCAGGATCTGATTTCTTTCCACAGGGCCTGTAAGACAGAGTTGTTCCACCTGGCCTTTGGCTTGGAGCCAATTTGATTCCCTCCCCCTCTTCCTTTTTCCTTTCTCCTCCTGTGATGAGGCTGCATTTTAATGTTTCAATATTTTAATGTTGTATTTTAATCTTGTTTTTAAGTTGTATTCATTCAACTTGTTTTTATTATTGCTTGTTAGCCGCCCTGAGCCCTGCCTTGGCTGGGGAGGGCAGGGTATAAATAATTTTATTATTATTATTATTATTATTATCATTATCATTATCATTATTATTATCATTACCACCTCCAGGATCAGAGGCAGCAAAGTTTTGAATGCCAGCTGCTGGGGAGCAAGAGCAAGAGGAGGCTACTGAGCTCATGGCCTGATTGTGGGCTTCCTGGAGGCTTCTGATTGGTCACTGCAGGAAAGAGGATGCTGCGCTAGCTGGGCTTTCAGGCTGATGGAGCAGGGCTCTTCTTATGGGTACTTCCTTTCTCACTTTCTCATAAACTGAAAAGCACAGCACAAACCTCCCACTTCAAATCTGGCAACGTTTTGTAGGTTTCATCAAGATCGAGGGATTTGCATTCCCCCAGCCTTACTCAGAAGATTATTATGAGACTCAAAGCACACTATAAAGCACTGCATTTGTTTATTGAATGATCATACAGTTTATGGTTATTTGTGACCATTGTAAATGTGGCAAGACTCACAGCTTGCCTGGTTTTTAAAAACTCAAATCTTCCCAAAATAATGTAAGGAGTCCAGTCACGTTTATCTCCCCACAAATGAAGGAGGGAGGCATAAAAACTGAAAGGGAAAATACACATACACACACACACAAAAACCCACAATCCAAACTGATAACATTCCTAAACAGTGTGAATGAGAACCATGGATTCATGATCCATGAACATGGATATTGTATATTTTGTTCTGCTTCAGAGTGGAGTTTCATTAGTTCATTTTCTTCTAAAATAACAGGTGCAAGAAAATATGTGCTTCAATCATTTTCATCGGTGCTCCACAGGAATGGAAACAGTTAAATGCGTTTGCACTAACTAGGGCTGCTGGTTTGTTTGTTCCATCCTTTAGCACCAGTATAGCAGGCAGAAGTTCAGAAGGTGCTGCTTTTCCAGCATGGAGATGACACAAGCTGCATGTTTTGTCTGTGATGCATTTGTTAAAGGCACTGCAGAAAGATCATAATCATATTACTTTGACAAACATCTCTTTAATTGTTCATCTTTCACTGCTCACAGTAAGAGAAACCAACCAGTTCTCCACATAATATACTCTACATCCCCTAAGCCTCTGCAATTCCTACTGTCATCCCATCTGTAGTTGCTTCTGCGAGGTCAGGGGAAGTTACTTCAGTGTAAGTGCGATTGGCATCAGGTGGCATACAGGTCCTTATCAATGTCAATGGAGCAACAACAAGATACAGAGGGCAAAATGCCAGCCATTTCTGCCCTTCACCAAAGCTTTCTGCAAGCAACTTTGTTTCCAAAACCGGTGTGGTGTAGTGGTTAAGAGCGATAGACTCGTAATCTGGTGAACTGGGTTCGCATCTCTGCTCCTCCACATGCAGCTGCTGGGTGACCTTGGGCTAGTAACACTTCTCTGAAGTCTCTCAGCCCCACTCACCTCACAGAGTGTTTGTTGTGGGGGAGGAAGGGAAAGGAGAATGTTAGCCGCTTTGAGACTCCTTCGGGCAGTGATAAAGCGGGATATCAAATCCAAACCCTTCTTCTTCTTCCAGGCAAAACTCAAGGTGCTGATGATAGTGTTTGCAGCCCTAAGTGGCTCAAACCCCAAATGCCTTCTCCCCTACAGACTCTCCTGGGTGTTAAGAACAGCAGACCGAATCACAGAATTGTAGAGCTTCAAGGGATACCAAGGGTCATCTAGTCCAACCCCCTGCAATCTCATCTAAAGCATCCCTGACAGATGGCCATCTGACCTCTGCTTAAAAACCTCCAAGGAAGGAGAGTCCATCAACTCCTGAGGGAGATCGTTCCACTGTCAAACAGTTCTTAACTGTCAGAAAGTTCTTCCTGATGTTTAGTCCGAATCTCCTTTCTTGTAACTTACTCCCTAGAAAGGGAATTTAGAATTGCAACCCAAAGAAGGTGAGGTTAGAGAGGGCGGACAGCTATACTGCTCCTGGATATAGCAAGCTGGTTTTTGATCTGGAAGAGGCGATCCCAAACTGTGGTCTGTGGACCACGAGTGATCCCCATGCTTCATCCAGGTGGTCTGCAGCATGTCAACATTAAACATTTGCTGTAATTTTCAGCTGTATCTTTTTTTATTGCGTCTCTTATTTCTAACATTGTATATTATTGCATTCAAATTGCAATTTGACAGAAGCAATGAAAAGGCAACGGAAAACCATTCAGTGTTTAGCACAGCACAATTGCTACGACAGGCAGAAGAAAATCAGTAGGTGGTCAACTAAGACCTGAAGCAATTTTCAGGCGGTCGGCGAGGCAGTGCAGGGGCAGGTTTGGGAACCACTGATGTACAAAGACCCATGTCCTTCAACTTCTGCCTTTGCTTGTTGTGTAGAGTTTGGCAAATCCTCCCTTCTTAGCCTCGACCGGAAAAGGGGCTTGCGAGTAACAATCAGAGCATTTGCAACAGGGATTGTGCAGAGCCAGTGTGGTGTAGTGGTTAAGAGCAGTAGACGCGTAATCTGGGGAACTGGGTTCGCGTCCCCGCTCCTCCACATGCAGCTGCTGGGTGACCTTGGGCCAGTCACACTTCTCTGAAGTCTCTCAGCCCCACTCACCTCACAGAGTGTTTGTTGTGGGGAAGGAAGGGAAAGGAGATTGTTAGCCGCTTTGAGACTCCTTCGGGTAGTGATAAAGCGGGATATCAAATCCAAACTCTTCTTCTTCTTCCTCAAACCCAGCTTATCATGTGGAATGGTGCGATCTAGGTGCATTTGAATACCCCAGAGGAAGGAAGACTAGAATTCTCATCATGAGAGTGTCCATTTCAAGTTCGCCTCCTAAGAATAAGCAAGACATTCCATGAATTCCCGGGAAGACCATTAAGAGCATCTCACGCCTTACAGTCTAAGAGGAAAATTTATAAGCCGGCACAGCTTTTCTGTAATGAATGCAGGGATACAGTTGCCCCAAAAACTCTTGTTCTGAAAGCAACAACAATTAGATTAACCATATTCATCAAACAAGGTTAACGGCAGCAGCAGATCAAGTTCTGGGCGCAGCTGTCAATGTTTCCCTTTTTTAAAGGGAAATTCCCTTATTCCGAATAGGATTCCTTGCAAGAAAAGGGGGAAGTTGACAGCTATGGTTCTGGGGAAATCTTGGATTCCTTTAGAGACATCCATGGTGTAGGATGGTACAACAAAGGCTACAGCAATAGACAGGGTAATGTCCACCAGCTAGACTTTCTCCTTGTCAAATGCCAGTGATGACAATGAACCTAACTTTCCATTTTGGAACGGAAGACTTTTATTTTATAAGCACCTGCCTGGCATTCCTCTGCCCCATGTGAATTTTCTGGTGCCTTGTAAGATGCGAATTCCGATTGAAGCTCTTCCCACATTCGTGACACTCGTATGGTTTTTCTCCCGTGTGGATTCTCTGGTGTTTCGTTAGACACGAACTCTGACGGAAGCTCTTCCCGCACTCCAGGCAGGTGTACGGCTTCTCACCGGTGTGGATTCTCTGGTGCAGAATGAAGTCCGAGATCCCCCGATAGTTCTTCCCGCACACGGCACACAGATAAGGTTTCTCCCCCGTGTGGATTCTCTTGTGGACGACCAAGTGAGAGCTCTGCGTGAAACACTCGCCGCACTCCCGGCAAATGTACGGCTTTTCCGCCGTGTGGATTCTCTGGTGCCTGATCAGGTGTGAGCTGACGAGAAAGCTCTTCTCACAGAAGGAGCATTCGTAAGGTTTCTCCCCCGTGTGAATCCGCTGGTGAGCCACAAGGTTGGAGCTGACGCTGAAGCCTTTCCCACACACGGGGCATTTGTAGGGCTTCTCGCCCGTGTGGATTCTCTGATGTGCGATAAGAGTCGAGCTCTGCGAGAAGCTTTTCCCGCACTCAGGGCAGGTGTAAGGCTTCTCCCCCGCGTGGATCCTCCGGTGTTTCACGAGGGCAGAGCCGTCGCTGAAGCATTTCAGACACACACGGCAGACGTAGGGTTTTTCCCCGGTGTGGGTCCTCCGGTGCCTTATGAGAGGGGAGCACCGCTTGAAACATTTCCCGCAATCGGGGCAGTTGTAGGATTTCGCCGGCTGGGGGACCTTTTTCTTCTTCACTGCTCTCTTGCTGAGATCAAGGGCAGTTTCCTCGCGATGGGAGGACTTGCGCTTCCTCTTCTTTGGCGGGCACGCCGGCGGCAATTCAGGACTGCACTGAATCGCGCAGCCTTCCTCTCGATCCAGGCCTTCGGAAACGTCGGCACCTGGTTTTTCTGGCAAAGCATCTTGCAGAATCTCCTGCTCGGTTCTTTCCTGGAGAGATGTCTGTGCCTCGCTCTCGCTCAGCATTTTTCACCTGCTGGGAAAGAACAGATCCCCAAGTCTGAGATTTTACTCCAAATCACTTGTCCTTCATCCATTTCAGGTCCATGACATACATTTGACCAGGGGCATCGTTTGAGAGGGTGACCGAGGGAGTCTGAAAGTCCTGGAGGGTCTTTTGCCCCAGACCCCAAAACTACTGCCCCCCTTCCCATCTTCATTTAAACTTTTGTTTACAAGGTGTTCAGAACCACCAGAAAACACAGTGCTATTAAGTGCCATTATCAGTTGTCCAGAGGTATCTATGCTTCTCCTGGTATGCCCCACAGAGGACCTTAAGGTCCACAAACAACAACATTTTGGAGGTCCCAGGTCGCAAGGTGGTTAGATTGGTCTCAGCTAGGGCCAGGGCCTTTTCAGTACTGGCCCCGACTTGGCGGAACGCCCTGTCACAAGAGACTAGGGCCCTGTGGGACTTGAAATCTTTCTGCAGGGCCTGCAAGAAAGAGCTGTTCCACCTGGCCTTTGGTTTGGACTCAGTCTGACCATTATGTTTCCCTCCCCTTATGGTCTTGATTTATCAGCTACGTACTTTTAAAATGAGGCTGCATTTTAAATTGCATTTTAACTTGTATTTTAAATTGGTTTGTTGTTTTTTCATTTCCCCCTATTATGTTTTTACTGTGATTTTATTGGTGTTAGCTGCCCTGAGCCCAGCTCTGGCTGGGGACGGCGGGGTATAAATTATTATAAGCATACGATATACATTTTCTGCCCATTTCTGCCGTGTGCTGTACCCCGAGTCCTTTTAGTGCCTAGCAATTCAACATGCTAAACAGAACCCCAGCTATGGCTATGGCTATGCCCTGCCTCCACAGTCAGAGACAGTACAATGGTTCTGAATATGAAATAGCAGGAAGGGAGAGGACTCTTCTGCTCAGGTCCTCCTTTGCAGCGTCCACAAAGGTGTATGTCTGGCCAGAGTAAACACAGGAAGCTGGACTAGACGGGCCACTGGCTTTCTTCTTATGTTAACCCAGCTGTTTGTTTGTTTTTAACCCAGTAAGTGTACAGGTTCCCTCTTTTCTTACTCTCCCTGTTAAGTCTAAGGACATAGTTACAGTGCAGTCATATTTGTTGCACAGCCAATCCAGGTTCTCCATAAGCAAATGCTACAAAATTGAGGCTGGGCGAGAGTGGAGATGGAAATCTTTTGCAGAATTTTTATAATCTTCTAAATCGTACCGCGTCGTCAATATGCACGGTGCTTCACAAAGCACAAGCAAGTAAGATCCCTGCCTGGAGGAGCCCACAATTTGAAATTCAACCTAGAGGAGACAACAGAGGTAAAAGGAGGGAGGAGTTATAAACCGGGGAAATAGTGGCACAATGGGTCAGTGAGTCTGGCTGTTAAGCAGAAGGCTGGTGGCCGCTGGGGCAGCTGTGGGCAAAGATCCCTGAATTTCAGGGGGTTGGTCTAGATGACCCTTGGGGTCCCTTCCAATTCTATAATGCTAGGATTCTAGGCATTCATTTGTGTCATGCATATTTAGGCTCAGGAGTGGGGAAAGCCAAGTTTAAACCAGCTCCATCACAAAGCCCAGTGGGTGACCTTGAGGCAGTCACGCTCTCTCAGCCTAAGCTACCTCACAGGCTTGTTGTTGAGGATAAAACGAGGAGAGAACATAAAGTCACCTTATGCTGGGACAACTGGGACTTTAAGGAAGAATGGGAGCTTTTTCACAATTCATCTAAAAAGATAACAAAATGAATTGGACTCCTTGGCAGGCTTTGAATAAACATACACAAACTTATTGGTTGGTAACATGGTAGACAGATAATGTAAGGATATGTATAATTTTTAGAACATGCAGAGAATAATAGGTGCTGAGAAATCAGAGAGAGGTGCTGAGGGAAGTCTCTTGGAGGGGTTTGAAGGGGGGTGGAAAAAAGGGGAAAAATAATGAATATGATATGTTTTGATAATTTGTTATGTGGAAATTATTAATAGAAATAAATAAAGTCATGCTGAATAAGACCGTCTAGCTCCATAAAGCTTATTAGTGTCTACTCTGACTGGCAGTGACTCTCCAGAGTTCCAGACCTTTCTGCAGATGTCAGTGGCTGAACCTGGCTGGGGACTTTCTACCTGGAAAGCAGGTGTCCTGCCCACTGAGTGACAGCCCTTTCCCACATAGGCCACTTTGAACTCCTTGGAAGAAAGGGAGGCTAGAAATGTGACAGACAAGAGAAGGGTCCCAATATCTCAGCTGGAATGGCTCAGCCTGGATAGCTCAGCTGGCCAGAGCGTGGTGCTTATAGCGCCAAGGTTGCAGGTTCAAACCCCATATGGGACAGCTGCTTATTGCAGAGGGTTGGACTAGATGATCCTCGGGTCCCTTCCAACTCTATGGCTTTTCTCGCACTGCCAGGAAGGCAAGCCGCCCCTGGCCAAACTCCTTTTCCTTCTCTCCATCTGTTCACCCTACAGAATGATCCTTAGTGCTTAGGCTGGATGGGGATCTCTAGGCGGAAAGAGAGAAGGGGGCTCGTGCGCCTTTAACAGCAGCGCGGAAAAGGCAATTGCAGCAGCTGTAGCAATGTCATCTGCTGACATTCCCTCCGCTACACAACTATTAAAGGTACAGGAGCCACCTTCCTGCGTCTCCTCGCCCCCGAGATCCCTGCCCTGAAGCGACCTACTCGCACCCATGGACTGGCACCCACCGTCCGATTCCTCCTTTGTCCATTCATTCCCCACAAGTGGTGCAGCGAGCGGTCTGGGGACATCTGATGCTGCAAGAAGTACGGAAGCGAGCGGCGGAGATGCTCGATCCCTTGACTGGAAGACCATCGCGACGAGACCCCCCTACCCCACCCCACCCGGCTGCAGCGCGTACCCCAAAGAATCACAAGCCCAGCCTGCCCGGGATCCCTCGCCTCCCTCCCTCCCCTTCTCCTCGAGTGCCGGGAGATGCCCGCCCCGTCGCACCCCCCCAGGAGTGCAAAAGAAGAAGAAAAGCGCTTTCCCCTTGCCTTGGGTGGGGGTGGGACCCTCGCCAAGTCTCCCTCTTCTCCTGCCGCATTTACCGCGGACGTCGCTCCAGCTGCTCAGGGGTTAAAGAGCCGCAGATCCCCCCCGCGGGGATGTGGGAGGAAGGAGGAGAGAGAGAGACAGTTTCCCGATCTCCCTCGGGCTCTGGTAAAGCCAGGGATGGAGGGTGGGAGGAGCAGATGAGGAGCCAAGGGGTCTTTTTTTGGAAGGAGAGGGGTCTTGGTTTGGGCCCTCTCCAAAAGCGGCCCCAGCGCCGGCTGAGCGCACCCGACCGTGCGCCTTGCGCGCAAACCTCCCCAGCAGCGCCTCGGGAGCCCAGCGGCCTCGATCCGCTCCTCGCCCCCTCTCTCGCCCCCGCGTCGTCCGCTCCCGCAGCGGCTCCTCCCACTCGGGCGCTGGGCTCCAGCCCCTTCCTGCCGGCTGTCCATTCCCGATTGCAACCCGGCCAAGCTCCGAGCCGGGAGACAGAGGAGGAGGAGGAGGAGGACAGCTTGGCGCGCGCCCCGAAGACGGCGCACCAACTTTGGGCGCACGTTTGCCTTTAAGAAAACCAACCCCGCTGGCCCCCCCCCCCGCTTGCATTAATGCACAAAGCCAGGATCTCTGCCTCCCACCCCAGGCAAATGACGCAGGGAGCCGTGTAGGAACAGCTTTCCACGTTGGGGTAATTTTCTCTCTGTGTGTGAGAGAGTCCGGCTCGGCAAGAAAGTTGCAGCCGCATGAGTGCGTTTTGGTCATTCAGTCTAAAGAGACCAGGTGTCTGGACATGAACACAGGCTGATAGACAAGCATTATTTGTGGGGATGTGTGTGCTCTGTGATTCTTGGTAATATTAATGTCCTGTCTTTTCCGCAGACTGGGTTAATACGGATGAAATGCAAACAGCTAAAAAGCAATTAGAATCGTAGAGTTGGGAGGGACCCCAAGGGTCATTTAGTCCAACCCCCTGCAATGCAGGAATCTCAACATATCTCAATTTATATTATTTGTACCCCACCCATCTGGCTGGGTTTCCCCTGCCACTCTGGGTGGCTTCCAACAAAAATTAAAAATTAAAAATACATCAAAATGACACACATTAAAAACTTCCCTGAACAGGGCTGCCTTCAGATGTCTTCTAAATGTCAGGTAGTTTTTTATTTCCTTGACATCTGATGGGAGTGCGTTCCACAGGGCGGGCGCCACTACCGAGAAGGCCCTCTGCCTGGTTCCCTGTAGCTTTGCTTCTTGCTGTGAGGGAACAGCCAGAAGGCCCTCACTGGGCCGAGGCCCTTTACCTGAAGACTCTGCTCCGAGGAAGGAGAGTCCACCACCTCCAGAGAGAGACCAGAAAGTTATTCCATAATGTTTAGCCAGAATCTCCCTTCTTGTAAACGCTAATAGAATTAAACTCTAACAGAATTAAAGCAACTCTGTGGAAATGCAGATAATGAAAACAGTGTGGTTTTTCTTTTAAAAGCTGTCAGTTCCCAAAGGCCTGTTGGAACAAGGCAGTCTGCGCCTGCCAGTGGAAGAACAAAGAGGGAGCCAGTCTAGTTTCTTGAGGGAAGGAGTTCCAAAGCCTGGGAGCAGCCACCGAGAAGGCTCTGTCCTGCATCCCTCCACCCAGCGTGTCTGTGAGGGTGATGGGCCTCCCCTCCCTGCAGATTTCAGAGACTGGGCAGCTTTGAATGGGAGAATATGGAATATCATGCAGCCTGGGCCTGCCCTATGCCTTCTAGCCTTGGATTTCCTGTTATGGAGAAAGGAGTTGGGCTAGAGGTTGTACAAGACCTAGTGTATCTGAAGAAGTGTGCATGCACACGAAAGCTCATACCAATAACTAACTTAGTTGGTCTCTAAGGTGATACTTGGGACGCGGATGGCGCTGTGGGTAAAACCTCAGTGCCTAGGACTTGCTGATCGTAAGGTCGGCGGTTCGAATCCCCGCGGCGGGGTGAGCTCCCGTCGTTCGGTCCCAGCTCCTGCCCACCTAGCAGTTCGAAAGCACCCCTAAGTGCAAGTAGATAAATAGGTACCGCTTTATAGTGGGAAGGTAAACGGTGTCTTCGGACAGCGCTGGCCCCTGGCCTCTTAAGTGAGATGGGCGCACAACCCTAGAGTCGGACACGACTGGCCCGTACGGGCAGGGGTACCTTTACCTTTAAGGTGATACTGGAAGGATTTTCTTTATTATTTTATTTTATTTATTTTGTTTTGTTAAGACTCACTTCCAGTTTGATAATGTGTGGTGTCTGTTCCTCTGGGGCAAGAGTTTCCATATCTCAGAATATAGGCTTTCTTTCTTTCTTTCTTTCTTTCTTTCTTTCTTTCTTTCTTTCTTTCTTTCTGCCCTGCAACCAAATGTATCCAAGGGGCGTGCACAAAAAACAAGAACAATAAAATAAATTGGTAGAGAAAGCTGTGACAGCTCAGTCAGTAGAGCATGAGACACTTAATCTCAGGGTCGTGGGTTCGAGATGCACATTGGACAAAAGATTCATTGCAAAATGTTGGACTAAATGACCCTCTTGGTCCCTTTCAACTCTACAATTCTGTGATTCAGTGATTGGGGGGGGGGGGATATGTGCAAGGGCTGCTCTTCCCCTATGTCCCAGTCAGGATGTTAAGATCTGCATAAGGGTTTTCCCCCCTGGGTAGATGGGTGTACATTCTTACATATGGCTAGTGAAGTTTTTTCCTGGCATGAGAGAAAGTGAAGGGAGAGGGGACTTCACTTGCTTGATGTTGCAGCCCTGTGCCCACTTACCTGGGAGTAAGCCCCATTGAACTCGGTGGGACTTACTTCTGAGTAGAAATACATGGGATTTCACTGTACATCCTGCATATCTTAAATATTTCAAGAGGGGTCTAATTTTAACAGGTGACAGCTCCTAACCTATTGCAGGTACCATTAAGCAGGCACCTCTAACTCCATAAAGCCCTCTGTCGAGTCTCCCCAGTTTTTCATCTGTCCCCCCCCCAAAATGGCTTTCTTCTTACTCTCACCCTTCTTTTTTAAATTTTCTTTCATGCTCCTGTGTAAAAGTAAAAAATGGAAATCTCCCACCCTGCTTAAAATCTTGATTTATTTTATTTTATTTTATTTATTTTTTAGAACCTTGAATTTGTATCCTCTGCACACACACACACACTGAGAGGGGGCTTTTCTCCAGGGGTCTGAACCCCCACCCCACCCCCATCAACAACCTATCCATTATGCTTGCGCTCTATCGTTTCTCTTTCATTTCTGTCACTTTACTTTAAGAAATTTCTGCAGAACTGGCCCAGCTTATGGAAAAGCCTTCCGCCACCTGCTAGCACACAACCCCACCCTAGAAGGTCTATAAAACTCATCCCATCCCACTTTTAGGTCTCTTCTAGAAGACCCTGACCTAGAAGAGAAGCCAACAGAAAACAGTAGTAGCTACAGAGGAAAAAAACAGACTGAGGTGAGTGAGATATTATTACCTGCTCCTTATTTGAGAGCCTCTGAAAGGAGGTGCTGTTTTCTAACTTTGCCTATTGTTGCTGATACTGTGTTTCCAATTAATTGTTCCTTCTGCACGTTTCCCTAAGGAACCAAAAGACAAACTGGGAGCTTCTCTGCTTCCTTTAAACCGTTCTGAGTATTGGGTTTCAATTGTTGTGACCTGTGAAGGTGATAAAAAATAGTAGCTTATATTAAGGCTTTCTCCTCTGTGTTCTGTGTCCCATGGCTGCTTCATTCTGAAGGCACTGCGATATGGGGTTCCCACCTGCCTCTGTTCCTGCATTCTTTGTTTTTATCAAAAAGACCTTGACTTTTCTGCCTTAGGAATGCAGGAAGTTATTTTCCACTGAGTCAGATTCCTGGTCCATCTGCAGCTCATTGTGGCCCATGGTAGTAGCTCGTATCCAGGATTTCAGACAGGGCTCTCTACCTTAGTCCTACTTGGAGATGCTGGGGGTTGAAACTGGCATATTCTGCATGTGAAAAAAACCACAGATGCCGTCCACTAATTATGGCCCATCCCTTTGAAACAGGGGAGGGTAACTTTTTTTGAAGGCTGGGGCAGTATTAGCAGAAGGGGAAGCGATAGTGAGGTACATATGGAGAAGGACACCCCTTTTCTGTTTCTCTCCTTACCCATTCATTATTTGTAACACACGCCCAAAGCTCATTCCCCTGCATGCTAAATACCCCCGTATACTCTCATGCAAGTGTGCACCATCTTCATTCATAATTTCATTCGTTCTCGTTCACCGTTTTCCAAACCGCCTCTTTATTCAGCTTGCAAACGGATTTGTTTGCACAACGTTTGTGGGGAGGTTTGATAGCTGGCTTTCCGGAGCGTTTTCCTATTGCTTTCCCTATTGCAAAAAAAGTTCAGTTTTGAAAGGAAGCGGCTTGGTTGCACAAGTGCGCCAAATGAGCTTCAGTTGCCAGTCATCCAAGGTTGGTCTTAAAGGGCTAGCGGCCTCCCACACAACAAAGTGACTGCTCTCTGCTCCTCACTTGCCCCCTGATCAGGTGGGGAGAGCAACACGGTCTGCTCATCAGCAGAGAAGCACTGGTAGGGTAAAGTGAATATTTCCCATTCTGGTTCAAAGGGGCTTCTGTGCTTTTAGCAGCTTGGCCTCCATAGCAGAAATGCTTCCTGCAATCCACAGAGCGGGAGGGTGTTGTTATGCTTTGATCCTGCTTGCAGATTTCCCTTAGGCATCTGGTTGGCCGTTTTGATAAAAGTATGCTGGAATAGATGGGCCAAAGGCCTGATCAAGCAGGGCTCTTAAGTTATTGGGAAACATGCAAAGTGTTTGTTTCCAACAGACAATGCCTGGCCCCCAACTCTAGTTAAATGGGGAGCCTAGATAAAAGGGAAAGACGTGTATGGGTTGGCATGTGCACTTTTAGGAACTGGAGCCCAGGGAACTCATGGAAAGAGATCTATTGGCTTCTTAAAGAGCTTCTCTTGCCCATTGTTTCTAATAACCCCCACAATATTGTTGGAGAGAGAGGTTTGGGAGATTCGGAATTAGCACAATGGTGATTGCTCCAAGCACATTAAAACTTGTTTAGATTTTTATCACCGTCACCCACCTTTAAACAAACGTTCCCCACAAAAATACTAGGCTAGAATAAATCACAGACCCTCAACTTTGGAAATAAGTGAAGATTTTACTCAGAGTTCCACAAGTTACAGCAAAGAAGTATCCACACATTGGCAGTAAAATAAAGAAGAAGGTTCCAAATGACTTGGAAAGAACTTGGTTCCATTACAAAACAATCGTGCAGTCTTTGCGTTAACGAAGATGCAGGCTGTAAAAAGATTTTCTAGAGAGTTTTCATTCACTTCAGCTTCACTGAAGAAGAGCAGAGAGCAAGAAACGTGGTTGCAGGGGAGAAAGGCTGCTGGGAGCCTGCTAAGCTACACCCACCGGCCTCTTGAGCTCAGGACTCAGGTTAACGTTTCCAGGAATGCAAGTGAGAGTCAGTCATTGTATATTACAACAAATATTTCTCATTTGCCAGGTGGTTATTTCACTTGCTCCTAATCTGCATGTATAGCTCACTGGGAGCACTTCTTTCTCCAAAGGTTTAGCTGAAGAGGAGAGGTCATTCCCCATGTGCATGGAATCATTCTCTTTAAGGAAGCTGCCTATACAGAATCAGCTGAGAGTTGTCTACACTGTCCGGCAGGTGCCTCTCTAGGGTTTTGGATAGGAGGCATTCCCAGCCCTATCAGGAGATGCTGGAGATTCCTTCCTCTCCCAGGTTCCTTGAAGACTGAAGCTGACCGTCTTTTAATACCTGTGCCTCTACCAGTTACCAAATGGGGAGAAACCAAGGAGCTGAAACTTTCCCTTCCTTGATCAGTGTTAGAGAAGGCTTCACCTGATGGATTTCTGTCTATTGGGAAGCTCCACTAGGGGAAGAAGGTCATGTCTGCAATTTCCTCTTCTGTTCTCTGGTTCTTGAATTGCATGCAGATTCTCTCTTCCCGTTTATCCACCCCCATTGTTCAGCCCGGACACTGTTGTCCAGCACCAAGGGCCTGCTGATGGTTGGCTCACTGCAAGAAGTGAAGTTACAGGGAACCAGGCAAAGGGCCTTCTTGGTAGTAGCACCCGTCCCGTGGAACATCCTCCCATCAGATGTCAAGGAGATGAGTAACTATATAACCTTTAGAAGACATCTGAAGGCAGTCCTGTACAGGGAAGTTTTTTTAAAATGTTTTATTACGTTTTTATATGCAACCGCATCAGATGGGGAGGGTACAAATAAACGGTTGTTGCTGCTGTTATTTATTAATTTTTCACAAAGGAAAAAAGGGAGGAAACTTTGCAAATGTTAACATAAACCAGGTTACTATTTCAATTGTTTTGTTCCGTGAGACCTCTGGGTATAGAATAGAATTTATTATTTATACCCTGCCCATCTGGCTGGGTTTCCCCAGCCACTCTGGGCGGCTTCCAACAAAGTATACAGTGGTCTGTTAAACATTAAAAGCTTCCCTAAAGAGGGCTGCCTTCAGATGTCTTCTAAAAGTCTGGTAGTTGTTCTTCTCTTTAACATTTGGTGGGAGGGCGTTACACAGGGCGGGCGCCACTACCGAGAAGGCCCTCTGCCTGGTTCCCTGTAACTTGGCTTCTCGCAGTGAGGGAACCACCAGAAGGCCCTTGGCGCTGGACCTCAGTGTCCGGGCTGGATGATGGGGGGTGGAGACGCTCCTTCAGGTATACTGGACCGAGGCTGTATAGGGCAGTATATAAATTCAAATAATTCAAATAATAATAATAACAGACTTCCCATCCTTCCCTATAATTTCAGGGAACAATGGAGCCCCCTAGCAACGAAGCCAGAGGGCAGCCCAGCATCAAGGTAGAGACGGAGGCCGCCATTCTTTCCATAGCCCAGCCAGCCCAGAAGAGCTACCAGTGCCTGGAATGTGGCAAGAGCTTCCGCCGAGGCCCGAGCCTCTTGACCCACCAGAGAATCCACACGGGCGAGAGGCCCTTCCAGTGCCTGAGCTGCAAGAAGCGCTTCACTCAGCAGTCGAGCCTCACCATTCACCTGAGAATCCACACAGGGGAGACCCCTTACCACTGCCCTCAGTGCGGCAGGTGCTTCCGCCAGAGCTCGAACCTCCTCAAACACCAGCAGCTGCACGCCGGGCTGAGGCCCCACCTGTGCTCGGAGTGCGGGAAATGCTTTGCCCAGCGCTCCAACCTCCTCATTCACCAGAGAATCCACACCGGCGAGATGCCCTACCTGTGCTCCGAGTGCGGCCAAACCTTCAGGCAGCACCGCAGCCTGCTCATCCACCAGCGGAGCCACCAGGCCGGCGGCGCGGCCTGGGGGTACGAGTGCCCCGAGTGCGGGAAGAGCTTCGCGCAGAGCTCCGACCTGGTGAAGCACCTGCGAGTCCACACCGGGGAGATGCCCTACAGCTGCCTCCACTGCGGGAAGAACTTCCGGTACGTCTCGAATCTCAACAGGCACCGGAGGACGCACACCGGGGAGAAGCCCCACGCCTGCCGCCAGTGTGGTGAGTGCTTCAGCCACCTGTCCAGCCGCAACACGCACGAGAGGACCCACACCGGCGAGAAGCCGTACGGCTGCGCCGAGTGCAGCAAGAAGTTCATTTCCAGCTCCAAGCTGGCCAGGCACCGGAGGATCCATTCTAAGAAGCCGCCTTTCGTCTGCAATGAGTGCAACAAAGGCTTCTTCCACCGTCCCGCCCTCAAGAGACATCTGTACCTCCACAAACCAGGTGTTCCGAAAGGAAAGGGGAGTAACGGAACAAGGAGACTTTGCTAGGCTGAGCTGAATGCCCCCAACCCAGGTAACTTGGTGTGTGTGTGTGTATTTATACCACAAGCAGGGCTTTTTTTTCCAGTGGGAACTCACTGGAACTCAGTTCCGGCCCCTCTCAGGTGGGTGCCATAATAATAATAGTAGTAGTAATAATAATAATAATTAATAAATTATACCCTGCCCATCTGGCTGGGTTTCCCCAGCCACTCTGGGCGGCTCCCAACAGAATATTAAAAACATCAAACATTAAAAACTTCCCTAAACAGGGCTGGCTTCTAAAAGTCAGATGGTTGTTTATTTCCTTGACATCTGATGGGAGGGTGTTCCACAGGGCGGGTGCCACCACTGAGAAGGCCCTGTAATCTCACTTCTCTTTAAGAACTTGCCATAGTTTGCTGTGGTCGACACAGTCAAAGGCTTTTGCATAGTCAATGAAGCAGAAGTAGATGTCTTTCTGGAACTCTCTAGCTTTCTCCATAATCCAGCGCATGTTTGCAATTTGGTCTCTGGTTCCTCTGCCTCTTCGAAATCCAGCTTGCACTTCTGGGAGTTCTCAGTCCACATACTGCTTGAGCCTTCCTTGTAGAATTTTAATCATATGACTCTTCCTCTAGTTTGAAGAGGTACCCAGTGTGGCACCCTGTTGAAATGTTGTTGGGCTACATCACCCCTGATCACTGGCCACAGCCAATTGGCCACAATCATTGGCCACATCCGGGGTTGATGGGAGTCGTAGTCCACATTTCAGCACCATGTTGGCTGCTCCTGCTCTGGTCTGTCCTTGGCATCGGTACTGGGTTGGTTTTGTAAACAGAAGTTCCACCATCTTCATGGGCTGCTTGTGAAGTTCTGGAGGCATCTAAGCTGCTGTTCCAAAATGGAATGCTCAGCTAGAAAAATCCCGCTATGCAATTGTTGCTCTTCATCTCTCAACAGAGTCACTGAAGAATTGTCAGAGAGAGTCTTTGTGGAGACCCTGAAGTTGTTCTGGATTCTGTGGGTCCTCAGAGTCCCACCTGCAGTTTCTTTCAGCGCTTGCTTGCTTGCAAAATAAACGCACACCTGCCTCCTCCACGTAGGAACTTGATGAGTTATTGAGGTCTATTCAGAATCCCTTTTTCAAGTTAATTCTTGGCATGTACTATTGCCGAGGGTGACTGGATACAAAGGAGCTTCAAAGAGTTGGTGAATCAAGAATGGAAGCTTATCACGCAGGGCTGAGAAGCACCATCTACTAAAATTCGTTTCTCCTGCCCAACAGGCAAAAATACAGATGTTCATGCCTCCTTTAATGCTGCTTGCCCTGTGGTTGTTTGAACTGACTTGGGCAAGTTGTAGTTGAATAAAGGGGACTATGGCATGGCTATAGTCACTTGGTCTCAATGCCTCCCATGTAAGTGGGATGCATTTTGGTGGCATTAACTTTCTGGCAATGTGTTTAGGATGTGGAACACATGTTTTCTACAACCTGTATAAGGAAGACTAGCAAGAGCAAATTCTGGAGAGAGGTAATAGGATCTCGGTCTCTGTCTCACAGGCGCAAACACCCACTGCTGACTCCCTTGTCTCTGTATGAGTTTCCTCACTACAATAAACGTTGAGTCACACAAAACACTGTTTGCTTCCTTCTTGGTTAGCGGGTGTAGCCAGCTAAGAAATGCAAGAGCTGTTCGGCAGTGGACTCCCTCAGGACGTTGTGGACTCTCCTTCCTGGGAGGATTTCAAAGCAGAGGTTGAATGGCCATCTGTTTTGCACGATCGAGCTGAGATTCCTGCATTGCAGGGGGTTGGACTAGAGGACATTTGGGGTCCCTTCCAGCTGTACAATTCTATGATTGGACAAGGTAATGTAGGAAAGGAACCCAAAGGGTCACTGAATCCAACCCCCTGCAATGCAGGAATCTCAACTAAAGCAAAGACAAATCTTTATTAATTTCTACAAATTAGGGTGGTAACTCTCTCCTGCCTTCACCCCCTGCCCCATTTTTTTTTAAAAAATACAGTGGTACCTCTAGTTAAGTACTTAATTCGTTCCGGGGGTCCGTTCTTAACCTGAAACTGTTCTTAACCTGAAGTACCACTTTAGCTAATGGGGCCTCCCGCTGCCACTGGACCACGATTTCTGTTCTCATCCTGAAGCAAAGTTCTTAACCTGAAGCACTATTTCTGGGTTAGCGGAGTCTGTAACCTGAAGCGTATGTAACCTGAAGCGTATGTAACCTGAGATACCACTGTACAATCCAGAGTGAAACGTGGACGATAACTAAGCCCCTGCAAAAGTGAGAAGGGACAATGGTGACAGATTTTTTTAAACAATACATTAGTCCAGGTGGGGCGAAAGATCCGCACGTGCTATTTTTTTTTTTTTGCCTATAGTGCAATCTGTTAAGGGTGCCGGAGCCTTGCTGGTGCGGGAGAACTCGATTGCCCACAGATCTCCATGTTCCCCAGCAGCACTTTTACCTTCCTTTACTCACCCGCCAGCGGTAACGTGGGGAAACCGGAAAGACCCGCAAGCTGTGCACAGAACACAGCAGCTACTGGCGTGTCTGTCACCCGAGCATGCTCAGTAGATTCGCGGAAGCCGTGTGGAAGCTTCTGCCCTTACTTGGGCAACCAGGACGCTGCTTCCGGGTGTTCTCACAATTAACCCTCCGGCCGCTGGGCCGAAATAGGAATAGATAAGCTTCGAGCTATGTGATCACATCATATTTATTGCACTCGTATTTAACTAGCCCGATCCACTCCAGAGTATTAGCGGTACACGCGAATCAAAGACATTATATGCACTGGGAAAATCATGAGATTTAAAATCATGGGGTTCGGCTTCTAGTCAGTTTCCCAAACCCCAAAATAGGTCAAAATCATACAGGTTTTGATTTCAGCATACCTAACCTGTACTAAAGAAAAAAATGGTTCCGAATGTAAGTCACTTTGAGAGCATTTCTGGCTGAAGAGAGGGGTACAAATGCTCTATATAAATATTTTTTTTCTATTAAATGTCCACATTGCTCAATTTTCCAGAAATACATTTGTACTTACGTACTCCTGCCTGAAAATCTGGAGAGCTGCTGCCAGTCCGTGTTGACAGTACTGGGGTCAACGAACCAATGGTCTGCCTCTTTACAGGGCAGCTTCCGATGTGGAAGGGGCACGACTCTTTCCAGGGTGCGTGAGGCGCTTGCTCCGGTTCAGTACAAGCCTTTCCTCTTGGGAAAGGAGGAAACTGAAGCTCTCCTTTGCAGTGGATCCATATCCATCTCGGAGGGAATGGCTTCTACTGCATGGATCAGGTCTCTCAGCAGATTGCTACAATGCACTCTGCATGGGTCCTTCTTTGGGGACCCATCTGGAAACTTAAATCAGTTCAGAGTACCCGGAGAGCTCAGTTAACCGGGGGCGGGGGGCTCACAGTTTCAGGAATGTAACCCCTATACAGTGGTACCTCGGGTTACATACGCTTCAGGTTACATACGCTTCAGGTTACAGACTCTACTAACCCAGAAATAGTGCTTCAGGTTAAGAACTTTGCTTCAGGATAAGAACAGAAATTGTGCTTTGGCGGCACAGCGGCAGCAGGAGGCCCCATTAGCTAAAGTGGTGATTCAGGTTAAGAACAGTTTCAGGTTAAGTACGGACCTCCGGAACGAATTAAGTACTTAACCTGAGGTACCACTATATATGCGAAATGAACCATGGAAAGAGAAGAAGGGGAGTCACTGATATTTTAGGGTGGTTTAAATGAATATTTTTAATTGTAAAACAGAAAATTTAATAAAAATTATATACAAAAAAATCAGAACAAAAACAACAGAATAATAATGAACGCAGCCAAGAGAAAGTAATAAGTCTTCAGGCCCTTTCAATCAGCTGTGCCTGAAACTGTATAGTCAACCAAATCATAATACAGTAATCAAAAGGCATCCTAAAAGCATACAACTTGTATGATACAAGTATCAATATGGCTTTACTGCTTAGCAGAAGGAGAACAGGCCTGAGCAGAAAAGGTCCTGTCCCGCTGGACGCTGATGTTCAGTGACAACCTCAGCAGTCAAGGAGGCTCATATGGGACAAGGACAAGGAAGAGCATGGTACCCTCCATATTAGGTCATTTAGGGCTTTAGGCTGCAATCCTATGCGCGTGAAATAAAAAAATCAAGGTCTTATATATATAATAAATGTTCATGGATGTGCCAGGCAAACACGTACACACCTTCTCACCCCTTGCCTTTTCCTGTAAGACCTATTAGTCGTTAAGAGTCGTCAGCAGGCTCATCTCAGCTATCTGCCAATCTCCCATTCCCACCACCCTTCTGAGTAATACCCCTCCCCACCTTCTCACTATATAGAAGGATCTGGCAACTTCTGTTTCAGTGTATCTGAAGAAGTGTGCTTGCACACGAAAGCTCATACCAAGAACTAACTTAGTTGGTCTTAAAGGTGCTACTGGAAGGATTTTTTTTTTTTTTTTTGACGTACACAAATGTATGGGCCACATGTCTGAGGCAGCACAGGAGGGCAGCCTTGGAGCCATTTTGACTCCCAAACTAACCAAATGTTTTCTCTGCAAGGTCAAAGGAAAATGGAAAAGCCTCCCCATTGTCTTTTCATTCACAAAACCCGTCTTAAGGGTATGTCTGTGTATGAATAGGGTGAGCCTGTGACCTGGCTCAGGAACTAAGTATTTGTCACTACGAAAGACTGGCCAGGCTCCCCAGGGTATCCAATCAAGTAAGCATTAACAGGTAACCTGCCAGACAGGAGATAAACAATGCACTCAGATTTCTGTTGTAGACCGTCCCTTCTGTGATATAGGCATGATGTGTCTGGGGGGTGGTCTTGAGCTACACCCCTTCTGTGATGTATGTATGATGTTTCTGGGGACTCCAGGGCGGGCAATTTAAAATGTTTATATAAGGGCGGGCACGCCTTTGTTTGGGGTCCTCCCAAAGTCAGAAGGTTGGCGGTTCGAATCCCTGCGACGGGGTGAGCTCCCATTGCTCAGTCCCTGCTCCTGCCAACCTAGCAGTTCGAAAACACGTCAAAGTGCAAGTAGATAAATAGGTACCACTCCGGCGGGAAGGTAAACGGTGTTTCTGTGTGCTGCTCTGGTTCGCCAGAAGCGGCTTAGTCATGCTGGTCACATGACCCAGAAGCTGTACGCCGGCTCCCTCGGCCAATAAAGCGAGATGAGCGCTGCAACCCCAGAGTCGGCCACGACTGGACCTAATGGTCAGGGGTCCCTTTACCTTTACCTTTACCTTTACCTTACCTAGTGCACACCAGGCACTGTGCGGGTATAAAATGTGCAGCTCCGTGGTGGTAAGTACACACCCCAAAAATATCAGAACAAAAAGAGAAGAGAGGATGTTTTGGGAGAGAACTTTGGACAACCTTGATGAGACTGAAATCCACCAGGGGCAATGATGGCCACTAATTTGGATAGCTTTAAAAGAGGATTAGACACTCACGTCCTACTAGTGGGCATCTGCCTGGCCGCTATGAGAACGAGATGGTGAACTAGATGGGCATTTGGCCTGGTTCAGCCGGCCTCCCTCATGTTCTTAGGTAAATAAGCATAATAATATAGCACATAGCTGGCTAGTTCTGTTTGCTGCCAGAGCACGGAAGCTGTCTTTGCCACGCTGCACACCAACAGAAAATAAAATGATGGACCAAACATTCAAGGGTACTACTGTTTAGAGCCAAGTATTTATTTAGAGGGAAAAAGGGGGCTTAAATTCACACACCCTGATTTAACACACACACACACACACACACACACACAGCCCTCAACCTCTTTAAAGGCAGGCTGGCAGACAAACAGTTAAGAGCATTAGTAGGCAAACTAAGGCCCGGAGGCCGGATCCGGCCCAATCGCCTTCTCAATCTGGCCTGCGGATGGTGCCATGTTTTTACATGAGTAGAATGTGTCCTTTTATTTAAAATGCATCTCTGGGTTATTTGTGGGGCATAGGAATTCATTCATTCCTTTTTTCTTTCCAAAATATAGTCCGGCCCCCCCACAAGGTCTGAGGGACAGTGGACCGGCCCCCTGATGAAAAATTTTGCTGACCCCTGGTTAAGAGCATAACCAGCACTTTTTTGTTAGCTTAAACGTGGTTTCCGGAGTCTGCTTGGATCTCGGAAGGTAATTCAGGTGATAATCCTGTGCCTCCTTACCCAGGAGTAAGACCACCGAATGTGATTGCTTTTGTAGGACTGTTCTGCCAGTCACGCTGATGCACTTATATAAGCACACAACTGATCACTCGAGAACAGGCTTCCTTTTATGAACGGGGAGGGTGTGTGTGTGTGTGGCTTCTTTAAGCGTAAGAAAGAACAAGTCCATGTGATTTAAATCCACAAAACCCTTCAGGTCATATGTGAATTTTGTGCACTTGAGCTGTGGAACTAGGGAAGGGTACGGAAATCAGTTCTGTTAACGAATAAATATGTGCCTAACTATCAGTCTGGACACGGGTGGCGCTGTGGTCTAAACCACTGAGCCTTGGGCTTCCCAATCAGAAGGTTGGCGGTTCGAATCCCTGCGCCGGGGTGAGCTCCCGTTACTCAGTCTCAGCTCCTGCCAACCTAGCTGTTCGAAAGCACGTCAAAGTGCAAGTAGATAAATAGGTACCACTCCGGTGGGAAAGTAAACGGCATTTCCGTGCACTGCTCTGGTTTCGCCAGAAGCAGCTTAGTCATGCTGGCCATATGACCCAGAAGCTGTCTGTGGACAAACGCCAGCTCCCTCAGCCTATAGAGCTAGATGAGCGCTGCAACCCCAGAGTCGTTCGCAACTGGACCTAACAGTCAGGGGTACCTTTACCTTTACTTATCAGTCTGGAGCAACTCAAATCAGGGGGATGCTAATTTAAGGATGGGGAATCTGCAGCCTTCCCGTTATGTTGGACTACAACTCCTATCATCCTTGATCACTGGCCACGCTAACTGGGGCTGATGAAAGTTGGGAGCCCAGTGTCTGAGAGACCATGGATTCTCCATCCCTCCAGCTTATCTATGGAACCAAGTTATCAGCGTAGCAGCAGTACTGTATGAAAAAGAGCCAACTCTCTTCCCTCTTAGGTTCGGACTGATGTTGCCACGTGACAGACGAGACACCGGGAATACATTTTAACAAATTTTATTGACTATCGTAAGAAACTGGAATACAATAAATTCAAATTGAAAAGCCCAAGTCTACAGGGATAATAGATGAAGAAATAATACAAGGAGAAGAACAGCAGACATAGAGATGTAACAAAACAGATCAATAAACAAATTAAAAAGAGAAAGCTCGAAGGGAGAGTTAATCCAGAAGGAAGAATATTTTTCCAAAATTAACTCCTTTCAATTCAGCTGGCCAAGATGAAGAGAGAGTACATTTCTGTTCGAGCTAACACTATCTGGGTCCTTCTATATATATGGAGATAAAAGCCTTACCTTGTTCACAGGTATCTCAGTCCTTGCTAGCAATGCCTTTGAGACTGTGTCCTTCAGTATGAAATGGTTGGTCGTCTTCAGGTAACAAAGATCAGAACTTTGCCCCCATGTAACCACAACTAGCTAATCCAGATTTCCAAGCTAACAGTGTTTTGTCCTTCCTTTCCTTAACCTGTGCACCATCTCTGGTCTTGCATTTTGCACTCAGCTTTGGCCAACTGATCTTAACCTCTGTTATGTTTCTTAAAAGATACAGGATTATAACAGGTAGGTTTACAATATTGAAGACAGTTGGCTGCTGCCAACAACTCCACTTTTGGTGGGAGCGTGGCATAGGGTTAAAAAAACAAAAATCTGGCAGATTATTTGAAAGCGGTTTTTTTTTATTTAGTTCCACATCAGTTTCAACTATGACTGATTGAGGCCAACTCTTTTTTGCACACCTAGTTCAACATGGGATTTTTTTTTTAAGTATCCACATTATAAATGCTGATTTGTATATGCAATGGAGTTATTAGTATCACAATATTTATTTATTGTACCGTAATCTTAATACTAGATGGTTAACCATACAGACTACCTCAAAAAACCCACATCAACAGGAGATTGGAACATAATGAGAGGCAAATACAAAATCAAGTCACATCAACGCTGCATTCTTACTTGGGGTTGAAAAAATACAGTATATCACATGATGGGGAAACTTAAAAAAATTATTGTGTTGATTTTTGTAAATGCATCCAGTCTTACATACTGTACTGTTGGCGTTACCTACCTCAGAGCTTGGGGATCAGCAAATATATAGTAATAAAAGGCCCTGCTTCTGTTGTCCTTAGGGACTGGGAGGGTATAAAGGAGGCATCCTTAGCAGTAGGTGAAAACCTTGAAATGGTCAATTCCCAGTCTCTCAAAATAAGGCAGAGTGCAAGCATAGCTGATAACATTTCCCTTTTTTAAAGGGAAATTCCCTTATTCCGAATAGGGTTCCTCGCAAGAAAAGGGAAAAGTTGACAGCTATGAGTGCAAGAGCCTGGCGCAAATCAAAAATTCATTCCAGATTTAAGTGTTCTGGAATTTTATTAGATAGGGGAAGGAACAGAAATGTGTTCCACCAAGAGAAAGCTGCTCTGTCAAATTCAGTGCTTTTGCAAATATGGTTAAAATACAACTGAGAATATCAGCCACGACACTACCCATATGGTGCTCCTGGTGATCTCCTAGGGCTTCATATTAAGCTACAGGTTGTTAGTGAAACCTGCAACAATTTGCTATTTCCCAGCTGTGGATAACCTCGTCACCTATACAGTGGTACCTTGGTTTATAAACTTAATCCGTTCCGGAAGTCCGTTCTTAAACCAAAGCGTTCTTAAACCAAGGTGTGCTTTCCCATAGCAGCGGGGGACTCAGTTTACAAATGGAACACACTCAACAGGAAGCGGAACATGTTCTGCTTCCAAGGCAAAGTTCACAAACCAAAACACCTACTTCCGGGTTTGCAGTATTCTTAATCCAAGTTGTTCATAAACTAAACCAAGGCACCACTGTAATGTAGAACCATTTGCCGCTGGAAAAGTTAGGAATAAGCTTGCAATAAACTGTGGCGGAGATGATCCATAGTAGGTCTATAAAATGGCCATCAAGACACGGTATAAAATTTTCACGGCTTGTTAAGGTCATCCCTATGGTGAAGCATTTCTTCTGAGCATTTCCCTCTGCCTGGGCTCTGTGTTCACATCTTGAATGCCACTTCTGCAATTATCTACAGCAACCTTCGCCAACCCGATGGCTTGGACTCCAGTTCCCATCAGCCTTCGCAGGCTAGGGCTGATGGGAGTTGTAGTCCAAAATATCTTCAAGGGCATCAGGTCGGCAAAGGCATAAACCAGGGATAGGGAACCTGGTTGGGTCTCGCTAGACTCCCAACTCCCACCAGCCCTGAGAACCGGCCGGGTTACTCAAGGCAGAAGGGAGCTGGGGTCCACCACTGTCCCTCCTCTAAAAGCCTTCTTGGTTTCTTGGATGGGCACAGAGGTGTGGTATTTTTAATCTTTGTTGGAAGCTGCCCAGAGTGGCTGGGGAAGCCCAGCCAGATGGGCGGGGTACAAATAATAAATTATTATTATTATCCACATCTCCACTGGTCAACTCCCTTGCCGGCATGCAATTATTCCTTGTCTATGGTAGGCTAGGGATGCAGATGGCGCTGTGGGTTAAACCACAGAGCCTAGGACTTGCTGATCAGAAGGTCGGCGGTTCGAATCCCTGCAACGGGGTGAGCTCCTGTTGCTCAGTCCCTGCTCCTGCCAACCTAGCAATTTGAAAGCACGTCAAAGTGCAAGTAGATAAATAGGTACCGCTCCGGTGGGAAGGTAAACGGCGTTTCTGTGTGCTGCTCTGGTTCGCCAGAAGCGGCTTAGTCATGCTGGCCACATGACTTGGAAGCTGTACGCCGGCTCCCTCGGCCAGTAAAGTGAGATGAGCGCCACAACCCCAGAGTCTGCCACGACTGGACCTAACGGTCAGGGGTCCCTTTACCTTTACCTTTTATGGTAGGCTACCGTTCCAAGTGCATAAATGCAAGACTGACCAACGGCTGAAACCAAAGACATTTGACTAACCAGATATTTTATGATTTGTTCACTGGCTGCTATCAAACGACATTGACTAAAGTACTGGAAGTCGCTCGTGGGCACCGGACTGCCCCACCAACAACAGATGAAAGGTTAGCAAAAAAAAAAAGAAAAGACATCCGGGCAAGGGAAGGAAAAAAAAAAAAAAAGATTACAGCAACAATACAGAGAAGCAAAGGGGTCAGATTACTAGGGAAGATAGTAAATATTTTTTTATCATATTCGAACAACAATGTTAAAATGTCATAATAGTCCTTTTTTCTACTTGGATTGTAAATTCCTTGGAAATGAATGTTTTTAAAAATGCACCTCAAAAGAAAAACAAGTGGCCGTGATCCTTCCCTGCATGGCGGCAGAGAGGAATCGCCGCAGGGCCTCGCAAAGGCATTTTTTCGCTTTGTTCCCTGCTCAGCCACACCGCCGACCCATGAGAGAGAGGAGGAGGGCGATGTAAAACTTCTCATATCCCCACCCTCAAATCTGCTCAGCTAATAAACATGCGCTCCAGTGCTCGTTTTCTGCGACTGAGGCTGCAGCCGTTTGCACCCTTCCCCGGCAGTAAGCCCCACTGAACAAAGTGGGGCTTGTTTTTTAGGAATCGTGCGTGGGTTTGCACAACATGTTAAAGGTTGGAGGGGCGAAGGCAAGGAGGCCTTTTGGTTGCCGTGACAACCTGGGCAGCCACTTGCACATGTGCCAGTGATGCTCACACTGAGAAGGTATGGGGAGAACAAAAATGGCAATCATCTGCCTTGTCCTATAGGGATCCCTTTACGAGCAGGCAGTCGGCCCTGCCAGGGAGGACCACACCCTATAAATTAAGTTAAATAACGTTTATTAAAGCTCCACACTATCCAACTAAAAATTACTTTTTATTACACTGATAGCGATTTTAATATTTTTTAAAAAACCACACAAGTTTGGGGTAACCTGCTAGAAGATATCAAACAGCAGGGTCTTCTATCTGTGCTTAGAAGGAAAGAATCTGCGGCCAGGCCTACATGGCAGGTTGTAGCCAACTAAGTTCTACTCAAGAGTAGACCTGCTGGAATTAATAAACCTAAATTAGTCATCTCCAGTCCTTTCAGTCAGCCTGGTCTGAGCGCGACCTACATTAAATATGCCCCCTTTAGAGCGGTTTTTCTCCACTTTAGGCCCCAGGTGTTGTTGGACTACAACTCCCATCATCCCTAGCGAGCACGACCAGTGGGCAGGGATGATGGGAGTTGTAGTCCAACAACATCTGGGGACCCAAGGTTGAGAAAGGCTCCCCTATAGCGCAGTGCTGTGTATGTCTACTCAGAAGCAAGCCTTCTTGAATCCAGCACGTTTTACTCCCAGAAGCAAGAAAGTACAGGATTGCAGACGGAAACTGTTTTAAGAAGCATGGTTTCCCCACTGAGGAATAGAAGAAGCTGGGTGGCCGTTTCCTATGGATCTCTTGGGAACAAGAAAAAAAAATCCTAACACACGAAATAAATTATCTTTGAAGAGAGGACGTCACAACAAACAACAATGGAGAGTTACATTTTTGCTCGTTTCCGAAATTCCTGTGAAATGCATGTATTAACAGTGTTCCTTCCTGCTCCACAGTTGCATTTTTTATTTTACAGGTGAAACACCCCCTTTTTAAAAAATTAACCCCCCCCACTCCCCCAAATAAAAGCAACAAGGGATTCCTAATCAAGAATTCCCAGCACCCTTACTGATCTACATCTCCTTGGATTCCTTGGGGGGGGGGCAGCAACGACAAACCAAACAGCTTCCAAAAAAAAAAAAAATGGCTTTTAATTTGAGACATGGCTGGCGGTACCAAACCATGGGGAACTTCTTGCCCTGGCTTCGGCCACCGCACAGTTGCTCTGATACGCACAACGGGAGAGAGAGATCCTCGACTCTGTCCCTCAGTCAACGCAAGGCTCATTCAAGCCTCCTCTTTAAAACTGCATGATTAAACGCGGAAGGAAGATCCCCCATGCGCTCGTTACTATTCCCTTGCAGGAAAGGAAGGGTCCATCGGAAACAGCCCCTTTGCCACTCAGCTCCCCCATCTCCCGGGAATCAAGACGGGTCCTCCATCTTGATCTCAACTATCTGGGTTTCTGGAAGCGCATCACCCGGCTGACTAGAATTTGCAAGGCCGGTGAGAGCCACAGGGTCGCCGCCCTGCTTAAGGGATGCGTCCGCTCCCTTCTCTCCTGGGCCCCAGAGACCATCAGGAGCCGGCGACCAGGTAGCGGCCACGGGAGACGTGTCGGCTTCGGCCAGGGAAGCCCCAAGGCTCCCATCCTTGACGTGGACTCTCTGGTGGGACACGAGCCGTGAGCTCCGAGCGAAGCACTTCCCGCAGTCGGGGCAGGTGTAGGGCTTCTCTCCCGTGTGGATCCTCTGGTGGGTGACGAGATCGGCGTTGATGCGGAAGCTCTTGCCACAGATGTGGCACTCATAAGGCTTCTCGCCGGTGTGGATTCTCTGGTGTTTGATGAGGTCGGAGCTGTAGCTGAAGCTCTTGCCGCAGATGCCGCAGGGGTAGGGCCTCTCCCCGGTGTGGACCCTCTGGTGGCAGATGAGGTGGGAGCTGCGCTTGAAGCCCTTCCCGCAGTCGGGGCAGGCGTAGGGCTTCTCGCCCGTGTGGTTCCTCTGGTGGGTCACGAGGTCGTAGTTGACCCGGAAGCTCTTGCCGCAGATGGAGCACTCGTACGGCTTCTCGCCCGTGTGCACCCTCTGGTGCCGGATGAGGTGCGAGCAGTCGCGGAAGCGCTTCCCGCAGATCCCACAGGGGTAGGGCCTTTCCCCGGTGTGGACCCGCTGGTGGGAGATCAGGTGGGAGCTGCGGGTGAAGCTCTTGCCGCAGTCGGAGCAGATGTAGGGCTTCTCTCCGGTGTGGCTCCTCTGGTGGTTGACCAGGTCGTAATTTGAGCGGAAGCTCTTCTCGCAGATGATGCACTCGTACGGCTTCTCGCCCGTGTGGACCCGGCGGTGGGACATGAGCTGCGAGCTCTGGGAGAAGCCCTTCCCACACTCCAGGCAGATGTAGGGCTTCTCTCCAGTGTGGACCTTCTGGTGGGACACCAGGTCGGAGCTGAAGAGGAAGTTCCGCCCACACTCCAGGCAGGTGAAGGGCTTCTCGTCCGTGTGCGTCTGCATGTGGTCGGCCAGTTCCGCCTGCTGGCTGCAGCCTTTGCCACACACAGGGCACACATGCGGCTTCTCCTCTTTGTGGACCTGCTGGTGTTCGGAAAGGCAGGAGCTCCCGTTGAAACACTCCCCGCAAACAGGGCAGATATACTGCGTCTGCGACGGGCAGGCGCCGCCGGCGTCGTTGCCCAGGGCGTCTCCATTGATGGGAAAGGAGTCGTTCTCCAGCTCTTGGGCAGAGCTCCTGGGGTCCGTCTCCGAACTGCTCTCGCTGAGTTCCTCTCCCTCCAGCTCCAGGTCTGGGGAGGCCAGCCTGGGGCAGCTTTCCGACAGCGCCCCGTGTAGTTCTGCCGGCTTCGGGCCTCCCTGCTGAGAAGTCCCTTCCTCCTCCTCGTTCACCATCCTTTCACCTGCTGGAAAAGAAAGAGGGGAAAAAGAACCCGCAAGGTATTCAGTATTACTCATTGGCATTTGTGTTCAGGTGGGCTCTGGTCTACCAAAGCTTGCGCTGCAAAACCATTTGTAGGTTGCAATTCTAGGCGTGCCCCACGGCAAACAGGGAAGCCTGCTTGTGAGGAAGAGTGTGCAGGATTGCACGGCTTGTCTTGAACGGGGTGAGGAACCGACGGCCTTCCAGATATTGCTGTTCCCCTCATCCCTGGGACACTGGACATGTCCGCAGAGGTTGATGGGAGCTGGAGTCCAGCAACATCTAGAGGGCTACAGCCTCACCCTGCCTCACCTTGGGAGATCTTTGTGGTTTGTTCATCCTCAAGTTAGAAGCCCACACTGTAAGGAACCAGTGCGGCGTAATGGTTAGAGTGTTGGACTAGGACCTGGGAGAGCAGGGTTCAAATCCCCGACTCGGCCACGAAGCTGACTGGGTGACCATCTCTTTGCCTACCCTACCTCACAGGGTTCTTATGGGAATGAGATGGGCGAGAACCATGTACACGCCCTTCAGATCCTTGAAGGTAAAGGTGGTATATTAAAGTAATAAATAAATAAAAGTAACAAACCCAATTCCAGAAACACAGATCAACTATGTAAATTGCACAAGTAGATATTTTAATTTGCATAGTTGTATTGTTTGGAACATTTGATCTGTGATTCTGGAAGTTTTGCATTTATCGACATCAACATTCTTAGCCCAGAAAATGTACGTTGTCGGACGGTTTTTGTCCTGCCCTATTTGCAGAATTCAGACGGTTTTTGGCAAGGAGGAAGAGCAGACATATGCTGGTCAGAGGAAAAGCAGAAATCACAGAGGGGCCATCGTAACTGTGGTTAGAAAGACCAAGAGCTGATGACAGGATTAAGCATTCCCTTCTCCTGGCCGCAAATTCCTCCCCACCCCTTAACTGCAGTTAAGTATTATACAAACAGTGGTGCTACCCTCGACTAAGGAAAACCAGAGCTCATCCTTAACAAAGGTTGCAAACTCTGGTTTAATGCATGGTCTTCAATCCTTGTTAAGTACAAAACTGCTGACATTTATCCTTTATTACTGCTGAAGCAGGAGAGGAGACACAGAGAGGAAAGAGGACATGATCCTATAACCCATCCACCCCAACTCTTAACAATGGTTGAAAGGACCCCTTCAGAACATCTTGTGATACAGAACTAAAGCAGGCAATTATTGAACTCCCTACCCTCCCCCCAAATACTTGAAAATTATTAAACCACTTTTTTGCTGCCCTTGTACAAACAGGAGGACATACAGAACTGAACTGCAGTTTAGGAACTGCACCCCAAAACAAAGGAGATGTTCTCTCCATATGCTGACATATGTGGTGGTTTTATTTTTAAACAGGCAGACCTGTTTTGGCCAGTTGTTATTTAAATGCCTTCTTCAATGGTTCAAAGTGAAACACATCGACTACAGGAAATCTCTGCTTGTTGTCTCACTTCTTTAGTTAACAGGCAATACCATTAGCAGAGATCTCTGCAGGCCATTTTTTCACTTTGACTTTGGCCCCTGAAGCAGGCCTTTGAATAACAATTGGCCACAACGCCTTGGGTCCTTCCTTTGGGACGCTCAGTGGTTTGTGCTATCAGTGGTTCCAGATTGGTGGTCCAAGGACAGGACTGTAGCACCCTTCACATATATTTAAAACCTACTATCCCCCCCCCCCCAAAGTAGGGGCTCCATGGCTTGGCTTTTGAAAAACAGGGGGACCACAGTAGCTAATTGGGAACCTTTGCTGAATATTGCAATCATGTAGGGCTCTGCCAGCCTATTCAATACAGTGGTACCTCAGGTTAAGTACTTAATTCGTTCCGGAGGTCCGTACTTAACCTGAAACTGTTCTTAACCTGAAGCACCACTTTAGCTAATGGGGCCTCCTGCTGCCGCTGCACTGCCGGAGCACGATTTCTGTTCTCATCCTGAAGCAAAGTTCTTAACCCGAGGTACTATTTCTGGGTTAGTGGAGTCTGTAACCTGAAGCGTATGTAACCTGAAGTGTATGTAACCCGAGGTACCACTGTAATCCAGCCTTGTCCAAACCTGCCTTGTTCTTTGTCACCAAATAACAGTGCCTTCTCAACTGTTTAGCAGGCTGTCTGTAGACCACCTGAATCCTTCTTGTGGACCAGTTTTGAGGACCTCTGAGCCACAGGAATACATAAAAGGCCACTCTGAAAATATTTTAAGCATCCTTTTTTTGTACTGACAAGAGGAGGTACACATCCTGGATGTCGTGCACTCACTGGGAGTGCTACACCGATTGTTTCCTTCAAGCTGCATGACCGCTGCATGCTCAAACCCCTCTCTCCATTCATGAGAACTAGAAACTTCATTAAAAAGGCGATGAAGCAATTGGCCTCAAGGTCCTTTCCCGTATCACAGAACCATGCCCATCAAACACAGAAAGCTCCAGTTTGGGTGTAGTCGTCCTGAAGGGCCGAATTTTGTCCTTCTCGGCCTCCTATCTGCAACCTGGGGATTATAAAACACACCCATTTTACGGGATTGTTGTTGAGGATTAATGCGGAAAACCTCGCGCAGTTGTCACGAGGGTTACGGGTTATGGAGCTTCGGGGGCGGCGGATCCTCCGACTTGGAACAGAAACAGCTAGAAGCTGTTCCTGGGATCCTTTGTTGGCAACACCTTTTAAAAACCCCACAAACCATTCTGGCAATCATTTGCAAGCGGAAAAACAATAGGAGACCAGGTGGAGGCAAAACAACGAGGCGACTAAGCCCAGGCCAACCCAGACTCGAGCAAAGCCGGCGCGGCAGGGGATTGCGAAACGCAAACCACCCCCGCTCCCTTCCCGGGGGATCAGCCGAGGGAAGGATTTAGCCCCGGAGATCTGGCGATAAGCAGCGCTTTAAGTGCTCGATGGCGGCGCCACAGGCCCTCCCCGCAGCGCAGTGCCCGAGATCCCTCGGTTACTCACCAGCAACGGGCGAGAGCAGCTGGGATTTGCAGGGCAGATCCGACCCGACACGCGAAAGCGCCCCGCGCGCAAAGACGCGCGCAGCCGCCGCCGCCGCCGCGCAAAAACTGAAGCTGGCTCGGTGTGTCTGCCAGAAGCAAAAAGGAGCCGCACCATCGGCCGCCTCTCTCCGCCCGCGCTGGCTGCTCAGGGGTTACTGCGGCGAGATCCCTGCGATCCGGCCCCAGGCAGCCAATCCTGGCGTCGGACGCGAGCTGAGTCAGGCGCAGGAAGCGCAACCTCGGCGAGGCTCCTCGGAGCAGCAGGGCGGCCCTTTGCGAAGGCCGCTAGGAATAATCCGGAGACCTCTGCTGGCCTCGCCGAGCAAACGCGTCGGCTGCAACCCCAGAGCCACTTCTTTTACCTGCAAAGGAGGAAGGAAGCTCCGCTGAACTCTGCACTTTTTAGGGCACTTTTTCCCCCAAGGATCTGAAGGTGATGCGCGTGGTTCTTCCGCCTGTCCTCGTTTAATCCCCCACAACAACCCTGCGAGGTAGGTTAGGTTGAGAGGCGGCGATTGGCCCAAGGTCACCCAGTGAGCTTCGTGGCTGAGTGCGGATTTAAACTAAGGCAAAATGCGATTATTCTTTTCTTTTCATCTGGTGCTGAAGCCCTTCAAAGCAATCCATTACAATGTATTGCAGCCTAGCAGGATGGCCCCTCTGGAAGGGAGTTGTAAGGGACCCAGAGGATAATCTAGTTCAGGCACCCCCCAAACTCGGCCCTCCAGATGTTTTGGGGCTACAATTCCCATCATCCCTGACCACTGGTCCTGTTAGCTAGGGATGATGGGAGTTGTAGTCCCAAAATATCTGGAGGGGCGAGTTTGGGGGTGCCTGCTCTAGTCCAACTCCCAAATTATTATTATTTTATTAATTTTCCAAAATATTACAAATCAAACCAAATTAATTTAATATAATTTCTTAAAATCAGGTTTCCCGCTCCTGACATCTAGTCCAACTATGGAGCTGTCCCACAGCAGAGAATCAAACCTGCAACCCTGGTGTTATCAGACCATGTTCTAACCAACTGAGCTATACAAGAGCACTCTGAACAGGTTAATTCCTCTTAAATGAAGTGATGTCCCACACAGGCTGCCTTGGTGGATATAAGGAATGAAAGCTATGTAAGGCACACAGACCATCAGCGTGCACGAAGCAGCCTTTTACTGTACCTCCCCCCCATGCCAGAATATCATGCCTTACCCCCCAAATTACCTGCTAAGTTCGTTCCAAGTTTCTCAAACATAGGCACTTGCTTCTTACCTGTTCATCACTGTCCCCCCTTGCAGAAGCTATCAAGCAATAATGGGCTCAAGCCCCTCTCTTATTACCTCACTTCCTGAGAGGGAAGGTTGGGTCATCCTCACTTGTTACATAAACAAAAGGCTCAGCAGCCACTCTGGCTATCTAGAAGCAGATTTGTAGACTCCCTGGAAAAGCCTAGGCTTAGATCAGGATCTGTGGCCCTCCAGATGTGGTTGGACTCCAGCTCACATCATTGCAGATCGGTGGATGTGCTGGCTGGGGCTGATGGGAGCCCAACAACATCTGCAGTTGTCCAGGCATTGATAACCTCAAGATTAGAGTACTGCAACACCCTCTATGTAGGGCTACCCTTGAGGTTGGCCCAGAGGCTGTAGACGGTACACAAGATGGCAGGGTCGCTTCTGGGGGGGAAATTACATCCAGCCACTTGGCTTGCGGGGTTTGACCTGGCTGCTAATTTATTAAATTTATATACTGCCCCTTCATCCGTATCTCAGCATAAAAATATAAAACAAAAACACAAAATGCATAATAGAACAAAACAAAACGAGCCCATAACCCCACTTTCCCAGAAACACATTTAAAAGCTAATCTGCTACCAGTTCAAGGTGTATCAAACATATAAGGCCCTATGCAGCTCAGGACCAGATTACTTGAGAGACCACCACCTCCCTTATATACCCAGTATGTAAGCCAGAGAGTTTTTTCTGCAAGTTCACTTGCTCCACAGTAACGCAGAGCAAAGCTTTGTCTGGCTGCCCCTGTCCTGTGGAACTGCATTCTTGCAAGCATGACAGGAGCTCACTCTCTGCACTTTCCAGAAACAATTGAAGGCATTTTTCTTCTGACAAAGACTTCCTAGCTAGATGAATATGTCTCTGTCATGTGTGTCTACTTTGTGCCGTTTTTAAATGTATCTGCTGTTAGTTTTTCTTAATGCACCTGTTATTAACTGTTTCAAATGCTGTTACTGTTTTCAAATGTATCTGCTATTATTTTCTGTGTTGTCCTCATCCATTTTTACTGCTTTTTGTTTTCGCCTTCAAGATGTGTGTTGAAAGCGATGAACGCATTCTCATTGAGGGAGAAAGGTTTCCCATCCCTGCTCAATACGATCAACAACGCCACGGCAATGCTGTTACTTTATGAAGGCAAATTGAAAAAAACAAACTACAATGCTAAAAGTGTATTTATAACATTTTACATTTAATTATTGAAAGCTCCCATAGATTAGCCATCAAGGAGAAAATTTTAGCATCCTTGGGGATGTGCTTTTAAAAAAATTAACTTTGGGGGAAGGTTTTTGAAAACAAGACCCAACACCAGAGGGGGGGGGGCATTGAAAAAGGCTCTCTACCCCCCACCTGCAGTCGTACAGTCCAGAATCACATCATCTTAAGTTTTTCACTCTGCTCTATGTATAGTTAAGAGCAGGTCAGCTGTTTCGGCAGCAAACTGCAGTCCTATATATGCTTAAATTGGGAATTAAGTACCAGTGAATTCAAAGGAACTTCCTTCTGAGTAAACATACACAGCTTGTGTTGTAAGGCCTTACAAATGTGGGGCATGTGTTTTCTGAGTCTTTTCTTTGCCCCCTATAGAAAAATTTCTGTTCACAACTGTGCATGTATATCAAATACAATTATTGGGCCAGCCTGGCAGTATCAAAAGTTGGGGTTGATGGGGATTGTGGCACAGCAACAACTCCAGGGCCAAAGCTTTCCCACCCCCATGCTCTAAATTACCCTATTTTGCATACAAACATTTTCCAGTTCAAATTTTCCAGAAAACTCATAGCATTAGTTACACATGCAGAAGAGGTGGTAGAATACTGAAGCCCACCACTTCAGATTGCAGCCGGGATTATACAGGGTTAAAATAAAAATGAATGCTCCCCCCTATCTGTGTAACACACTCCCCGAAATTAAAACACATAGCACATCAGGGATGGAAGTTCTAGCCAAGCCTCTCACCTGCTGTGCTAGTTTTCTACTTGAAGGGAACTTTTTATGTAGAACATTTAAAACACCACCCAAACAAACACATGTGCTCCCGATCTGCAGCCTGAAGTGGTTTAGCTCACTTGACCAATTCATCGTGCTGCAGGAGGAGGGAAGACCTCCTAGCGACAGGAGCACTGATGCAAATACTGGAAGACTTAACAGTACAATCCAAGGCCTGATTACTTGCTATATTCAGCAGGGCTTAATCCCAGGTAAGTGTGCATAGGATTGCAGCGTAAGAGTGAGTGAAATAGGAAACAGTATTGGGAGACAGTAGACAAAATAGGCATTAAATAGGAAACAAAACCACAACCTGGTGGAACAATGCGCAAAATTGTAGGAGAGAAAAATAGTACTTTTTAAAAGCAATTTTAACCAAAAATGGGTAAAAATTGTAGGGGAGAGAAACAACAGTGACAACTGTGGTTGTCTGCTATAGAGTGCCAAGACAGACTGAAGACTCAGATGATGCCTTACTAGAGCAGATTACCAAACATTCAAAAAGGAGAGAAATAGTAATCATGGGGGACTTCAACTTCCCTGATATCTGTTGGGATTCAAACTCTGCCAAGAGTGTAAGGTCTGACAAATTCCTCCATTGCATCGCTGACAATTTCATTTCCCAGAAGGTGGAAGAACCAACAAGGGGACTTGGACTTGGTCCTCACCAATAGGGAGGAACTGATGGATGAAGCGGAAGAGCTCGGAAACTTGGGAGGGAAGTGATCATGTTCTCTTGGGTTTCAGGATACAGAGGCAAGGGAAAAGTGAGTGTAGTCAGACTCGCACTCTGGACTTTAAGAAGGCCAATTTCGAAAAGCTGAAGGAGATATTGGGTGTGATCCTGTGGTCAGAAATACTCAGTGAGAAGGGAGTCCAAGAAGGATGGGAGTTTTTAAAGGAGAAATATTGAAGGTCCAAATGCAGACAATACAAACAAGAAAGAAAAGTAGGAGGCATCTAAGGAAACTGGTGTAGCTGCAAAAGGAACTTACAGATGAGCTGAAAGTTAAGAATGGCGTGTATGAAAAATGAAAGAATGGGGAAATAACACAGGAGAAGTATACATGAGTAGCCAACAGTTGCAGGGGGAAAGAGCTCAGAGTGAGCTCAGGCTTGCAAGAGAGGTTAAAAATAATAATAATAAGTTTC
Source organism: Podarcis pityusensis (assembly GCF_964106645.2). Lineage (NCBI taxonomy): Eukaryota > Metazoa > Chordata > Lepidosauria > Squamata > Lacertidae > Podarcis > Podarcis pityusensis. Next base: position 108,570,749 of record NC_138029.1, read on the forward strand.
TTTGGCTATGTCCGAAGTAAGAGGGAAAACAAGCAAGTGGTAGGTCCTCTGTGTGGGGAACACAGAGAAATGCTATTGGGTGACAGAGAAAAGGTGGAACTACTCACCTACTTTGCCTCTGTCTTCACCCAAAAGGAAAGTGATGCCCAACCTGGTGATAACGGAATAAATGATGCAAGGAGGGAGCTGCAGCCCAAGATAGGAAAAGAGGTAGTAAGGGAACACCTAGCTAGCTAATGAATTCAAATCTCCAGGGCCTGATGAGCTGCATCCAAGGGTACTAAAGGAGTTTGTGGATGTAATTTCAGAGCCTTTGTCTATTATCTGTGAGAATTCTTGGAGAACAGGTGAGGTCCATACAGACTGGAGGTGAGCAAATGTCTCCATCTTCAAAAAGGGGGGAAAGGAAGACCTAGGTAACTACCGACCAGTGAGCCTGACATCAATACCAGGGAAGGTCCTAGAACAGATAATTCAACAGTCGGTCTGTGAGCGTTTAGAAAAGGATGCTGTGATTACTAAGACCCAGCATGTGTTTCTCAAAAATAAGTCACACCAGACCAAAATGATATCTTTGATGGAATTACAAACTTGGTAGATCACGGAAATGCTGTGGACATAGTGTATCTTGATTTCAGTAAAGCTTTTGACAAAATCCCCCATGATATTCTCGCGAGGAAGCTGGTAAAATGTGGGTTGAACAAGGTAACTGTTAGGTGGATTTGTAGCTGGTTGACTGACTGAACCCAGAGTACTCATTAATGGTTCATCATCCTGGAAAATAGTGACAAGTGGGGTGCCACAGGGTTCTGCCCCTGGCCCCTTGTTGTTTAACATCTTTATAAATGACTTGGATGAAGGAATCGAGGGGATGCTCATCAAATTTGCAGATGACACCAAGCTGGGAGAGGTAGCCAATGCCGCAGAATCAGAATTCAAAATGAACTTAACAGATTGGAGAACTGGGAACTGCAAGCTAACAAAATGAATTTCAGTAGGGACAAATGTAAGGTTCTGCATTTAGGCAAGAACCAGATGCACAAATACAGGATGGGGGACACCTGGCTTACTAGCAGTACATGTGAAAAGGATCTAGGGGTTTTGGTGGGCCACAAACTTAACATGAGACAACCGCGTGATGCAGCAGCAAAAAAAGCTAATATTGTTCTAGAATGCATCAAGAGAAGTATAGTGTCCAGATCAAGGGAAGTCACAGTACTGCTCTATTCTGCCTTAAGTCAGATCACACTTGGAATACTGTGTCCAATTCTGGGCACTACAATTTAAGAAGGATGTTGAAAAGCTGGAACATGAACAGAGGAGGGTGACCAAGTTGATCATAGGTCTGGAAACTAAGATGATCTCTTAAAGGAGCTGGGAATGTTTAGCCTGGAAAGGAGGAGACTGAGAGGAGATATGATAGCCATCTTCAACTATCTTAAGGGCTGTCACATGGAGGAGGGAGCATGCTTGTTTGCTCCCGCTCTGGAGAGTAGGACTCGAACCAATGGCGTCAAGTTGCAAGACAGGAGATTCTGACTAAACATCAGGAAGAACTTTCTGACGGTAAGCACAGTTCAACAGTGGAACAGACTCCCACGAGAGGTAGTGGACTCTCCTTCCTCGGAGGTTTTTAAGCAGAGATTGGATGGCCATCTGTCATGGATGCTTTAGCTGAGTTTCCTGCATTGCAGGGGTTGGAATAGATGGCACTTGGGGTCCCTTCCAACTCTATGATTCGATGGAACATAGGCATCCTTGAGCCAAAATCCAGGAAACTACAGCCTTGTGAGCCTAATGTCCTTTGGATACAAAGCGGTGCGAAAAATTACCAATGATAGAAAGATAGTGGTGTGTGGCTAAGGATTGCTAAATCCTCTCCCTGCCCAGTGGGCGTGACTGAAAGAAAAGTATTTGGAGTGGCAAATATGGGAAAGGTTCAGCTTCTTAGACCTTCAAGTCTCTTGCTTAGCAAACCACACCCTGCTCAATTCCTTGCTTTTGAACATCACCAGGCTACACCTGTTGATGTTCTGCTGCTATCTGGTTTGGTGCCTTAAACAAGTGATTTTTCTGCTTAGAAAAGGCGTTTGATGACAAACACAAAAGATCTGGAGCCTCGAGTGCTGCGGAGAAAAATTCAGGGCTGCTCAACGTACACAAAAGATAAAGAGCTACCCATGGCAATTGGGAGGTAGTGGGTTGAAGGAAAACGAGAGGTCCTTCTGAAGACAATGAATTTATATAACCTCTGAAATATATCACGAGAGGATGCACAAAAACAGTGTCTAAAAAGGATTATGTAAATGCATGCATGCCACTTCTTTTGGTGGATATGAACTACAGGCTCCATTTTCAGAGATGGTTTAACCTTGACCAGATATGCAGGGTAGTAAGAACTGGAGAGAAAGATGCCACCAGAACCCCACTACAGACTCTTCTTTTCTCGAAAGGCAGAATGCTGAATTTGACAGAACTCCCATCTCTGACCCAGCGTAAGAATTCTTGGGATCTTAAGATGCTACCGGAAAACACGTGTTGAACAATTTGGAACAGCAGTGCATCTTTATTTCTTTTTAAAAGATTACCTTCTTACAGGTAGCCGGTAATGTGTTAAGTGTAATTATTATTATTATTATTGGTTTTGTTTAAAAAACTTGTACACATGTACATCAAACACTGCATTCCTCTGGAAACAAGATGGAAGGGAAACAAATGTAGGTACACTTAAAAAAAAAAAGGGAACCCCCCCCCAATAAGAATAAATTTAAATGTACATTGCTGGCAGCTGTTTCCGCACAACCGTTAACGCTGTGGGGAGACACACGTGTAAATGTGGTGAAAACACATTCTAACTATGCAATAAGAAAGCAATATATATGTTGTAACAAGAAGAACGAACAGCTGGAGGGATGGATTCCCCGCTCCCACAATGAGACTAAAAGGAGACGGGCCTCTCGGTTGCGGCAGTTTTCATTTCATTCGCTTCCGGGGAGAGACGTCTCCGTTGCTGGTGGCTGATTGCTGGGAAGCGAATGCGAGGCTGGAAGGGGAGGGGCAGGGCATCTCTTGGCCGTTTGAGGAGGTGGCCGCCGCATGCATCATGCTAGGGCCCGGGAAGTCGTAATACTGCGAAGGGTAGGGCGGACTGTATGACGTTCTGCCCCGTATGTCTTTCATAACTTCCAGGATGCCCTGCAACACGCTGGTCTGGCTGCTCAGCTGCTCCTTCAGCGTCTGATCGCTCGATTCCAGGGCGCTGACGAGCCTCCCAATGTCCTCCGCACTCTGCTCCATCTCGTCTTTGCGGGCCGAGAGATCCTCCTTGTAGGCACGCTCGAAGGAAGCCACCTCCTTGTGCGTGAGGTCAGACAGTGTCCGGACAAGTTCGCTGGTGGCCTGCGAGGTGACTTCCATGAGCTCCTTCAAGGTGTCCCCCCTCCTCTTCCTCTGCCGGCAACGGAGGTTGCGCATCCTCTCGGCGGCCGTCAGCGGTCGAGGGCGCAGGTTCGGCGCTGGAGGGGCAAACATCAGAAAGCAGGCTGAACAAAATGATGAATAATGCGACTTCGCAACAGCCTACCGTACGCTAATCTAAAACATTCATACGTGCACACGCCAGCTTCCAGATTCCACACAAGGCCACCCTAAAAATGTTTTTTTTAAAAAGTCAGAGTCTGCAATTTGGTGGCACTGTTGGATTTCTGCAGATGTCTATATATTTGCTTACCTATGATACAACAAATTCTGTTAAGCAGCTCCATCCCCTGAACTTTGAAGCTCAGCCCTGTTACAACTTCAGAAATCTCACCAGGTTTTCCCCCAAGCATAATATTACCCAACCCAAATTGACTGAGGATTTGATTCCCCGGCTGCTGAAATCAAAGCTGTGTTTCTCAAGATCAGAAGTCAGCAAAACTTTTTTGACACGGGCCGGTCCACTGTCCCTCAGACCTTGTTGCAGGCTGAAGAAGCGGCACTGGGGGCGGGGCTAGAAGAAGAGGCAAGGGGGGCAAGTAGTTCTCCTCCCCACCCCCCGTCGCTGCACTTACCTTCCCAGGGGCTACCGCTGCCACCACCGCCACCACTGCTTTTCGTGGGTTGGCAGACGAAGCTCATCTGCTCCACTCTCTGGCCCACAGGAGTACCAAGGCAGCGGCAGCGGGAAGATGAGCAGAGAGAGAGGCTCCAGAGAGGGGCTGCTTAAAATGGCGCTCAGCCAGCCCCCTTTCTCCTCTAGGCAGGGCGGAGAGAAGCCAGGAGGAGGGAGGAGGCACCACTGCGGTGTGGGGGGGATGGAATGGCGCGGGGGGGGGGAATGGCGCAGCCCAAACGAACAGAATCCCCACTCTGATCCACGGACAGTCTGTGGGCCGAATCCTGAATGCAATTGGGCCTGATCCAGCCCGTGGACCTTAGTTTGCCGACCCCTGCTCAAGATCCTCAGACTTCACTCCATTGCTCTGCACTTGGAAACAAGTGCGCGTGATAAAGCAACCCCTCCCTGTCTCAAAATTACCCAACCTGTCCAGAAGTCCACAGACAACTGCAACAAACCATGTACCATACCAAAGCCCACCCCCACCGCAGGCAAGCCGCAATTCCAAACAAAACTCACCAGAAATCGAGTCATTGGATGGCAATGGATCTGTCGGGGTGCCAGGGCCGGCACTGCCGTCCATGGATATATCGGAGTTGGCTGCCGGAGACCCCACTTGGTTTTCCATGTTGGCTTCACTGTGCTGCGACCCAGCTGATTCTGGCAAGAGCAAGCAGTCCCCATCTGGCTCTTCAAAAGTCCCTTTGTCGCCTTTCCCAACCGAGGAAGGCGGTTCGTAGGCAGGGTCCTGAGTCTCCCTGTGTTCCCGGCGCCGGCGGTCTACCGGTGGCCGCGCGTTGCTCCCTGAAAGCCGCGGAACGACCAGGTTTTGCTTGATGCAGAGGAACCGGTTGAGCTCTTCGTAGTACGGCCACACTCGCCGCCCGTGGCCGGCGTTGCTGTTGCCGTCCACTATCTCTTTGAAGCCGCGCCGCAGCACTTTGGCCCGCTCGCGGCACTGCTCCCAGTCCCGGTTGTAACCCCGGGCTCGCATTTCGTCCGCGATCCACTGGAACTGCGCGACCGTGCGGTAGTTGGACGCCAGGGCACTCTGCACAGCGTCGTCGCCCCAAACCTGGATGAAGGCCCGGGTTTCCTCGTCGGTCCAAACGGGCTGGCGCCTCGATTTCGTGGCAGACGAAGAGCCCTGCGAAGAAGCTGCCATTGTGCCGTGGTTCGGCATCGGCACCGTCTCTGGAAGGGTATCAGACAACATGGTGTGCTCCGAGGGTGACCCGGCCAATACCGGCGGCAGGAATTTGTTTTTAAAATGGCAGCAGGAAACTTTCTCAACTGGGGCGCAGTAAAAAGAGCACTAGCGGGAAGGAGGGGGGGTGTAACAAGGAAGCTCCTAACGATAGAGTGCGGATAGAGAGAGGCGGGACGCTCTGTACAATGCACTCTATGGTCACGCTGGCAACTCCCCCGCTGAGACATGTGCACCTCCCACAAACGTTACGAGAGACACGCGTCTCGCATCTTTGCTCCCGCAAGTTGGCCTGCAAAGAAAACACGTGTGACCTCGAGGAAATGGCACGGGAGTCTGCATTCCGACATGCGAAAAAAAAGATACGTGACAACGGTGCGATACACGTGTCTAGCGTAACGTGTGAAGAGATCTTAAAAGCTCCATCCCTCTTTAACCTCCACTATTCTAAGCCCCTGACCAGAAAAAACCCCAACATATATTAAAAACAAATTTAAGGAAAATTTTCGTAACGTATTCCAATCACGTAACAGTTTAAGAGCAGCTTTCTAGACACACCTGCCTTTACCCTCGCCTGATCGACATGCAAAAGAACAATTACTCACCTGTGTAACTGCCATCTGTTGAAATGTAGGCCGCTCGGGGAAAAAAGAGAAACAGGCAAAATTAGAGGTGAAGACTTCTGGATCTCTTATGAGCAATACTGGAGGGAAAAGGTGACTGAAAGTCACAAGGAAAGGGCAATTAACGGAACAACTATCCCATGAGACCAAAAGCACTGGAAATGTGGTTTTTTTGAAACAAAAACGAGATGAAACAGATTTTTAGGAATCTAAATTTTACACCAAATACCCATTAAAACCAAAATAAATCCCAAGCTGGTGCTAAGGATTTTTCTGAATAATTGGAATTCTGATTTCACTGTTAGGAAGCAGTCACCGTATAGTTTATTTGGATGAGCAAACTCTGAAGTGTTGCTCAATCCCAAAAAGCACCATCCTTTTGATCGTGGGCAAATGCTATAAATCTCAGCTGACTGAAAACCAACTCCAGATGCTACAAGGTATTAAAGCTCCTTCCAAGGTGTTTTGGAACTCCTCCCACTATTCAGGCTGCTTTTCATAGTAGGCAACAGGCAGCAGTGGCTGCTCGTCTATGAAGAGCAAGGATCTCATCCAGGTAACCAGACAAGGAAACGTCTGTACCCTTTAAGATTCTGTGTGCTTTTGCCCTCGTAAGCCATCTGTGTGCCACAGATCTCCAACACAGATATGCACAGGGCAAAAAAAACCCAACAGCAACTGTTGTGGGCTTGTAACTTTTATGACCTTATTTGCAAAGCTGCCTTCAAGCATTCTCAACTCACCTTGCTCTGTGCTCCTGGGAACAGCAGCTTCAGCTTCAGAGTCACTCTCTAGTACAGGCATAGGCAAACTTCGCCCTCCAGATGTTTTGAGACTACAGCTCCCATCATCCCTAGCTAACAGGACCACTGGTCAGGGATGATGGGAGTTGTAGTCCCAAAACATCTGGCAGGCCGAGTTTGCCTATGCCTGCTCTAGTAGCTCTCACCCCCTTTTTGTGGACCACTAGGGGCTGACTCTCTGCTAACAAATGGGAGAAATCTCCTCTTCCCATTGGCTTATGAAAAGCTGTCAGCAGGGGCAGGCAAGTTCACCAACAGGACAGCAGCTGCCAATGCCAGTTGGCATGGGGTGTCTCCTCCTTCCAAATGCTCCATGAATTTGTGGAAGGATCAACTAATCGAAATTTAGAATTACTAGGGTCCACTTTTCAGGTATACATCCACTATAGGAACAATGTCTAAACATATCTAAGCACTCCTGAGTCTTCACAGTGCCTGCATTCATGCTCCATGTGCAGCTCCCTGATCTTTTTACGTCAGGGCAGCATGACAGCCAAGCCAAGGTTTGCCTTAGCATGTTGGCTCAACCAGAGATCACGGCTAAGGCCTGTCATTTAACCATGATCTGTACCAAACGGCTACATATCATGGTAAAAGAGGAGGAACCTTAACCATGACACCAGGTTCAGTAGATACACTAGGCTTAGATACCTAAAAAGCCCAGGGAGGAGGAAGGTGAGTTCAAGCTCCTTGCTGGGATCCAGTGGGTTTGTGTGATCAGTTAGCCATACTGTGGCTTACCACCGGGACATGCGGAACCATTCCAACGAGACGTAAGAGATCCTTACCCAAGGAAGTCACATCCTCGCCATTCTCTTCCATGATCTCTCTAGATGCCCCTTCTCACTTTCCCTCCCCCCCCCACTCCTGTGCTTTGAGCAGAGTCTTCAAGAAGGCGTTCAGCCCCTGCAACAGACAACAGAAAAAGCCCATTAAACCCCACTGCACAAGCCACCAAGCAGGGATCACTGATTAGGGGCATTGATATTGTTGTAGAGCCTAGCAGAAGAGTTTTTCAACTTCTGGCAGGGATGGGCAATCCACTTCCTTCTGGCATAAATGCAAAGGCAGAAGGCACTGAAATTAGGGATGAAATCCTTTACTCTCACTTGAGAGGACACTGCGCTAAACACAGTAGATTTAGCACACAGGACTGGGCTGGAACTGACTTATTGCCTTTCCTATACCAGCAGGGCGTTGCCGGTAAAGCTTTTGCTACAAACAAATTAGCATCAGATGACTCTTAAATTGGGTTTGCCAGTTGGCACTTATCGATGTGTAGCTCTATTTACGACCAGCAATACAATAACAGTAGTGTCAAAACTTTCTGTACTAATTTCTTACAAGCACCCAAGGCCATCTAAAGTCAAATGAACTGAAATGAACTGTAAACATGGAAAAGAGCTACAAAACAAATCACATAAACATTGTCAGTTACATTTTACTGGTTTTTTAAAAAACTTCTATTGTACACTACTCTGGTCTTGTTAATGAGGAACAGCAGTATATAATTATTTTAAATGAACAATAAAAGAATAAGAATAAGAATATATGTATAGTTATTTACTATTTTCTTGTTACCTAATTAGGTCCAAATGTCTTACATTCAGAAACATAAATACATTATACTATATAGAGATATCATATAATTTAAGTAATAAAAAAAGAATATGAGTATGATGACAAATGGCTGCTATTCTTTTGGCTTAGGTTGCTCTCTCCCAGCTTCCTCTTTTGCTAAGTCCAGTTTATATATTTTAACTCCGATGATGCTCTAAACATTGTTTTTGCTTATTACAATAAAATCCTACTCACAAAAACGATTCTATATTTTATTAACATTGCAGCCTCAGCACACAAATATTACTTTTTTTTTTGCCAGCATAAACAACTCATGTTTGGGGCTGTGAAGTATCTATATGTCTGTCTTCTCCCATATAAAGTCCTACTCATTTAGTAGCTACACTCAACAGGCATCAACTTGTGACTGCCCTAATTCCTTTACTTGTATTCCATTGAATTTATATGAAAACACAAAACAAACAGAATCTGATATTCACCAGAATTGTTTCCTTAATTCAGGGGTCAACAACCTTTCTCAGCTTAAGGACACATTTGCAAAGTGGAGAAACAGTTGTGGGCACCACAATCAAGTTCACACCACAATCTATTCCATTAGCTACAACAGAATGCTCTTTTCAAGCCTAATTTTAGCTGGCAAAGCAGACCCTAAGGGTGCCATGAAAGGTCTCTGTGGGACACATGCACCCACGTTGGAACACTTCACCTTAATTGTACCAACTGCTGGGTTCTTCCTTTCCCAGTTAATACAGTTCTGCTTTGCTTACTTATATACTGGAGTGCTTCAATTCCACATTTCAGCAAGTTCCAATTTTAACATTAACTTCTTCTACAGAACAAAGTTTTCAGACAATCCAAACTCAGGGACAAAGATATACGTTTGCTCCCGATTATTTAATCTCACTCATAACAAGCTGCATGGCTCATTAGAAGGCCTTTAGAATGATTGATTCTCTCCCACTCAGGTACCCAGAACCTTTATTCTTTTTGCTGTCAACACCTACTGTCAATGACCTACTTTACAGGGTTGTTGTAAAGATTCCTAAGCAATGTATGAGTGCTGAGAAGTCTATTATTAAACTGAGAGTGGTGACACCAATTGTGTCAGTTTTGGCCTCCCCAGTTTGGTCTTCCCGGCACCTGTGCTGTGGTTCTTTTCAGCAGCAGGTAAAGACCGGTTTAGAAAACATTTCGCATGTCCCTTAGATCTTTTACACTCCTGTCATCTCCCTCCGGATTTGCGCTAGCCTGCTTTTCCCTTCCCTTTTATGGCTTCACAACAACCCACAGTGTGGAACTTCTGCTATTAAGGACACAGCACAGAGAAGTGTGAGGAAACTGTTAAAAAAGCAAATAACCGGAGCGATCGATTCCACCCTGACCAGGGGAGGAAGAGAGAAAAACAACAAAAAAAAAAACAAGCAAATAAAGCTGGTGCCAGGGCATGCAATAATTGCAGCGGTTATTATGACTCACCTCCCACTCCCACCCGTCTTCCTCAGCGCGATTGAGGGGGGGGGGGGAGAAAAGATCTGTGCCTTCAAAAAGCCGGAAGTGGCGGCGGTGCGAAAGCCTGACACAACCCACCCCTAGACACATTCACACGTACACCCGTCCTCGCAAGGTCCGAATAATAATAGTGATGATAATGATAATGGTAATAATAATAATAGTGATGATAATAATAGTGATGATAGTAATAGTAATAATAATAAATAATTTCTTTTACTTGGGTCGCTCTCCTGGGCATCCCCTCTCCCTCTTTTCTCCGCGTCGGGGGCTCTTTCCAAAGAGACAAAAGGCGGGTCCCACAAGCAGGGTCTCCCTTTTCTTTTAACCCCACCCCACCCCTTGCTCCCTCCCTCCCCCTCCCCCTCCCCCCAGCATTCCTCCCCCCGCCCTCCAACCCCGCCCATTCCTGGCACTTTCCCTCAGATCTCTCCTCCCCCCCCCCCCGCCGCCCCGCTTTTAAAAACACAACTGCAAGTATGGAAGAAAGCCCGAAACTCCGCCGGGGCCTCCACCTACACAGCCAAGGTCTCACGGAGGACGCGAAGAGCCTGGAGCTGGGCCGCTTCCCCCCCGCCGCCGCCGCCTACGCCGCCGTCCCCCGGAAGAGTCCCCGCTGCTCGGGCGGCCTCAGGGAGAGCTGGCGCCGAGGCCTCCTCGGGCTGCAACAAACCCCAATATGGTGGCCGCGCAGCTGCCGAGGCCGGAAGTCCGCCGCTGACCGAGGCTTCGGAGCGGGGAGCGAGGAGAGCGAGAGAGGCAGGAAACGGGGGCAGGCGGAGGGTTCTCGCCTCCGCAGCTAACAGCGGCCTCTGCTGGCGGGAGGCCGGGGAAGCGCCGATCGAGGACCAGCCGCTGGCTGGGGGTGAGGATGTCCCTGTTTTCATCGGAGAAATGTTGGAGGGTGTGGGACCCCGGAACCATCTGAAGGCAGCCCTGTCTAGGGAAGGGGGTTAATTATTATTATTATTTAATATTTTGTTTTATTGTGTTTTTATATATGTTGGAAGCTTCCCAGAGTGGATGGGGCAACCCAGTTGGGTGGGTGGGGTATAAATAGTACAACAGCAGCAGCAGCAGCAGCAGCAACAACAGAATAGAACAACAACAACAACAACAACAACAACAACAACAACAACAACAACAACAACAACAGAATAGAACAACAACAACAACAACATGGGATAAATATGGGACGAGGGTGGCGCTGTGGGTTAAGCTGTTATGTACTGAAGTTCTCACCCTGGGCCAGCAGGGGGATACTGTAAATAGTTTTCACTCAGGTCCACATATGCAAATAAGGGCTTGAAAGTGACGTTCAGTGATTGGATAGTTACAGAAAGTGGTTACTGTTGTGTTCTAGTGGAGCTCTATATAAGCAGGCTGGCTGAACCGTTCAGTTCTGTTCTGGCCTGTGAATAAACAAGAGCTGTTCGAAGAATCGCTATGTCGTCTGATATGTTCACCCACAACTTAACATAAACCACAGAGCCTAGGGCTTGCCAAACAGAAGGTCGGCAGTTTGAATCCCCGCGACGGGGTGAGCTTGCTCTGTCCCTACTCCTGTCAACCTAGCAGTTCGAAAGCACATCAAAGTGCTAGTAGATAAATAAGTACTGCTCTAGCAGGAAGGTAAATGGCGTTTCCATGCGCTGCTCTGGTTCGCCAAAAGCGGCTTAGTCATGCTGGCCACATGACCCGGAAGCTGTACGCTGGCCCCCTCAGCCAATAAAACGAGATGAGTGCCGCAACCCCAGAGTCGGCCACGACTGGACCTAATGGTCAGAGGTCCCTTTACCTTTATGAGTATAAATAGTAAAATCATCATCATCATAGAATCTTAGAGTTGGAAGGGACCCAAGGGTCATCTAGTCCAACCCCCTGAATTGCACGAATCTCAGCTAAAGCATCCATGACAGATGAAGAATCCATGACACCTGTGAAATAATAATATAATGTCCCTCTTTTCATCAGAGAAATGTTGGAGGGTATGGAGTTATGTGACCTTGAGCCATCTGAAGGCAGCCCTGTACAGTATAGGGAAGGTTTTTTTTACTGTTTAATGTTTTATTATGTTTTTATATATGTTGGAAGCCGCCCAGGGTGGCTGGGGCAACCCCGTCAGATGGGTGGGGTATAAATAGCATAATAATAATAATAATAATGGAATAGGACATCCCATAAAAATGCAGTATTTCACAAGAAATGACAGGATAGGTATGGATTGTTGATAATGTGTGTCCACTGATTCCCAAATCAGCGGTGCAAATACTGGTGTGAATACTTTGGAAGGTGTCTAGAAAAGACCATAAATTGCACTTGACTATTTTAAGATCTTTCCAGAAAGAAGGTGTTTTTGAAAGTTCTTCCCTTAATCAGGACTGTCAGCATTTAACGCATGATTAAAAGAAATCAGTCACAAGAACAAATGCAAACCTGGGTCATTTTAATTGGGCATTGTAAGTTTTTTCATTTCATTATTAATTTATATATACTCTGGAAATCAAACTACAGGACAACTTTTGTTTCTCCCCTGAAAGTGCGGGTTTCCTATGTTTTCAGCATTTCCTCAAATGGTTAGTAACCTAATTTTAAAAAGAGAGCGAGGGAGACAGAATTCTTGACAAATCCATGCCAGCTTCTACTAATCACAGCATTGTTTTCAAGATGTTTACAGACTGGCTGGCTACTTTATAATTTGCTGTAGCATCTTTCCTGGTATTGTAGTTGCATTGATCTCTTGTTTTTCCCCCCCTTCCCCCCCCCCCAAGTCAGAGCTGCCTAGCCAGATAGTAAATACTGCCAAATCTGTTTCATTTGCAGCTGTTCTGGTGCAGTAATGACTGAATGAATGAAGACAATCAGTGGGACATTTACATATGTGAAGAAGCCATCTTACACTCTAGGTGGGTGGAAAGAGTGTGTACATTTTAAATTTAAACAAATAGGCAACCACCCTCCACCCATTTCAGAAGCCAGTGCAAAAATAAGGAGGGCTGTCAAAAGCAAATTCCCTCACAACCAGTGCCATGATTGTACATTGACAGCAGAGGGCTCTGGTGTTTGCAAAGCAGGAAAGAGAGGCAACCCTCTCTTCTCACACAACCCTGCTCTGCAGGCAGAGGTGGAACTGGGTTTAGCTGAGGCAGCGGCTGCACCTTCCAAAAGGGGATTTGCAAGAACCTTCTTAGCGGCCAGCCTTCTTTGCAGCCAGGAAGGAGGAGGGGTGCCCTGTTGCTTCAGACCGAAAACTCC